>NW_028317929.1:13895000-14560000 GCF_062004578.1 Staurois parvus | reverse complement strand
GAGGACACAGCGGGCACCGGATCGCGGTGCTGCGCGCTCCCAGGGACGCGCACAGCTAGAAATGGCAACCCGCCCCTGGAGTGCCACCGTCCTGCCGTTTATAAACAGCAGGCGGACGGCAAGTGGTTAATAAACACAAAAACGGCAGGAACTCCGCTTTAAGGCCGGCCTGCTCCTTAACAATCAGCTACACTGCTAAACGCTGGCAAAATGCTGGAAAAAGATCATATTGAGCGTTTTTGATCCAGTGTTTTCCAGTTTTTTTCTCAGCTCCTAGTGTGCATGGAGCTTTATACTGTAGGTGATTGGGCTTATACCCAAAGCACTGCCTCCCTAGTTACGTATAAACATGCCCATCATGACCACTATGTACCTATCTATGAAAATACAAGGGAGAATGTCACCAGCACACTGAGGATCACCAATACGGGTCCAAAATTTTTAACAAACTATCACATGCCTGATGAAGGGGTCCTGCTAGACTCCGAAACGTTGCCTTGCTGTAACTATATGATCGCTAATTAAAACTTTTGGACTCATATTGGTGATCCTCGGTGTGCTGGTGACATTCTGATCTTGTTCGGTTCCAGCCAATGGTCGCTGCAGCACCCACATATACACACAGCCATTTTTAACACAGGGACGTGTACGTTTGGATTGTACACTTGCATTCTGTCTATAAAAATATTCTCAGAATTGCGTCTGGACGTCTAACAGCCATGTGATGCCTGTAGCCAACTTTACTAAACAAACCCAGCTGTAACAGCACTGGTACATGTTTAGTGTTAATGACTCTGCAATGTTCTCTACAGCTGATTTGTTGTTTATAGAGAAATGCTTAAAACAATATTGATGTTTGAGATGAAGCCAGATGAGCTCATGTTAACATTGCACGCCAGTAACAATCTCCAGCTGTAAGGCTGGTTAACTGTGGTATCAGTGATTGCCCTTTTTACTTGGTGCTCTGATGCATGGCATGTAGCTGTGTAATGTTTCCATGGGAGCGGGTTGTACCATTGTAACACTTTGAGCTGTAGACACTTATGTGGTGAATGTTCCCATTCTTGGCTTATTCTTGCACTGCTATTTTTAGACAGGCATGCTCACATTTCGGATCGTGTCATTGGTGAGAACATCATCTATGGAGAAAGAACACATTGCTAACATCATAACAATGAAAATAATACGGAGCTGTAGGCTTGGGATTCAAAAAACAGCATTCATGCAGACTGCCAATGAACCAAGTCTGCCTTTGATAGAAGTTATGTTTCTTTCTTCTAAAGTTTCATGTGCTCTGAACTTATTGTATTATACATAGTGTATAGCGAAGATCTTTAGGATAGGAATTTCAGGAAAAGTCATTGCCATTTTAAGCCTTCATAATCTGCCCAGACGTAAATGGATATTCAGTACCAATCAATGGAAACATTTGCATTTACTTTGGGCCCATCAGGGCAGAATGCAGATCAAAAGGCTTGCAAATAATGAAAACTGGGTGTTGAAATAAGTGAAATGTTCATACACTGTATTTAGAACCAGTTCTTAGGCTTTACCTGGGTTTAAGGATCTGTCTAGTCTACAGCTTACCTCCCTACTTAAAGTGGAACTAAAGTTCAGCTGCTGTTCAGTGCGAGCAGGCAGGTTTTTATTTATTGCAGAAGAAATATGCATTGGGAATGATTTACTAAAACTGATGCATTCCGAATCTGAAGCAGCTGTGCATGGTAGCCAATCAGCTTCTAACTTCAGCTTGTTCAGTTTAAGCGGAGTTCCACTCACACTGTAAAAAAAAATAAAAGTCAGCAGCTACAAAAACTGTAGCTGCTGACTTTTAGAAAACCGCCACTCACCTGTCCCTCGATCCCAAAGTGTCCTCCCCGAAGCCCATTTCACTGGCCTTCCTGTGTTCCCAGCGCTGGCATCTTCAGTGTGGGCACCCGGCTGTGACAGCTTGCGGCTTCCTGAATTCCTCATCGTCTTCTGAGACCTGTTATGTGTCCCAGAAGACTATGGGGAGGGAGGGTAGGAGGACAACTTCTGCTATCGATCGCCTAGGGGATCTCAGTGGAAGTGGAAGCAGGTACCTGTCAATTTCCGGTACACGCTCCCCCCCATCCCACTCCCCAAAGGTGCCAATCCTTAATGGGGAGCAGGGAACCAATCTTTAAAGCTGAACTTCCCCTTTTGCTTTAGCAATAAAACCTGGAAGCTTATTGGTTTCCTTGGTGAGTTGCACCAGAGTTTGCACTTGCCAGTTTTAGTAAATAACCCCCAATGTCTCTTCTACAGTAAAATACAATTACCTGCCTATTTTCTGCGTCTCCGGGCATGTAAACTGAGCCTGTCATGTGCAGCTTAGCTTACAGCCTCTGGCGGAAATGGCGTCTTCCCGTGCTGGCCAATGAATACTTTCTGTATGCACTGCATATAGTGAACCAAACTAAAAACGACTAGTTATGGACTCAACCAGGATTAGTGGGTTGTTGTCTTTTATATATATACATATGGTCAAAAACACATGAACTTTTTTCATGCACTTTTGACCACCAGCCTTATTATTTAACATTTATATATATATATATATATATATATATATATATATATATATATGTATATAAAACACAACAACCCACTAATCCTGGTTGAGTCCATAACTAGTCATTTTAAGTTCGGTTCACTATTGCATTTTTGATTAGGGATCCCATATTGACCTTGAGGCTTCTGTTTAGAGGTTTTGAATACACTGCATATACTGTATATTCCACAAAATACCTACAAAATACTACTGTTAGGCTGGCCATACATTATACAATTATCTGCAGATTTTCTGCCCAATTTCCTTTAGATTTACCTTCAACTATGTAGTGCAAGGGCCTGCCTAATTGGATACAACTGAAAGTGTTGTTTAGGTTTGTCCTCCTATTATATGGTTTTTGGTAAATCTAAACCAAAAATCTGCAGATAATTGTATAATGTATGGCCAGCCTAAGTCTCACACAAAATATAGAAATGGAGCCGACACTTCATTTGAAGCTTCCTTAATGGCTAACTCCAGGAATTAGGCAAAATCTACCCTTGCAGTGCAACCCCCCCCCCCTCCTGGAAATGGCAACCCCAACCCTCCTAGAAATGGCAACTAGTTCCCCCACTCCCCCTCTCCTGGAAATTGCAAAAATTAGAGCAGTATAAATCCCCAAAACAAAAGATTGTATTTTATTGCAGCTTAAGGTGATTGTAGCTGTATTAGTGCATTTGCAACAGAAACAACTGAGTACTGTCCGTGATACTTTTTTTATTTTCACTAATATACAATTTTGAGGACAAGCTTTCGGGGTATGTCCCCTTCTTCAAAGTCCAGCAGTACTATACAAATCACAAAGTTTCAGCAGAATGTTAAAAGGGATGAAAAAAAAAGGCTATAGATAAGATAGAGCAAAAGCAAGGAGGGGAGTGGGGGGAATACTACACTCACACAGAGGGAGTCAAGCTTCAGCTAATAGTCATAAAACTGTTGGATAATGAGTGAGGCATCCCATGTCCAAATTAACGCCGTTATCTCTTGTGTCAAATAGAATTATCATTCTTAGTTCAAAAGTTTTTCTTTCCTGAATAGATTTGAAATTTCCTTTAAGAACTAAAATATTGAGGTCTCCCATTGTGTGGCCTGGTTGTGCGAAATGGTGTCCTACAGGTGTGCAGAGGTCATCTTCTTTATGTTCCTTGATATGTCTGCAAATTCATCCTTGTTTGCAACTACTGTCCTGTTTCGCTAACATAAGATCCTTTGCTGCATTTTCTGCACTGGATAAGGTACACAACATTACTGGAAGTGCAGCTGTATGATCCGGAAATATTGAAGATCCCTTTTGAGTGTCTGACACTTTTTGATGGATTGATTTGGTTGCACAGTTTGCAGCGTTTTTTATTGCAGGGTTTGCTTCCATTATTTATGACATCATAATCAGAAGGAAGTTTCCTACTGATTTGTTTATTTCTGAGGTTGGGGGGTTGTCTGAAGGCCAGTATTGGGGGTTGTTGGAATATTTCTTTCAGAGTTCCATCCTCTGTTATGATGGGTTGTAAATCTTTGATTATTTTTCTTATTCCTTCTAGTGCTGGGTTGTATGTGGTTACTAGAGGTACACGGTTGTTTGTTTTTTTCTCCTTGTGCTGAAGAAGATTTTCTCTTTGGGTTCTCAAGGCTGTGTTTATGCTGGTGTTAATAGTTTTGTCCTTGTAACCTTTCTTATGGAAGGCATCTGCTAGTGTCCCGAGATGCGTATCTCTGTCTCTTGGGTCAGAACATACTCGGTGGTATCTAATGGCCTGACTGTGTATGATGGCACGTTTTGTGTGTTGGGGGTGGAAGCTGGAACTGTGGAGGTAGTTGCATCTGTCAGTGGGTTTCCTGTATACTGAGGTGCGAAGCGTATCATCCCTGATGTATACTGTGGTGTCTAGGAAGTTGACGTGTGTGTTTGAGTATTCCATTTTTAGTTTGATTGATGGATGAAAAGTGTTGATCAATGAGTAAAATTATTTTAGGTTTTCTTCACCTTCTGTCCATATGATGAAAATATTATCAATATAGCAAAAGTATCTGTATGGTTTTTGTTCCATGCTGTTCAGGAATTTCTCCTCCAGGTCAGCCATAAATAAATTGGCATATTGGGGTGCCATTTTACTTCCCATCGTAATACCCATACATTGAAGATAGATGTCTTTATTGAAGGCAAAGTAGTTGTGTGTAAGCATGAATTCATTGAGCTGTGTAACATCCTCAGCAGTGTATTTGTTGTTTGGTGAGGATGATAAGGATCTGTGACATGCAGCTAATTCATCCTTGTGAGGGATATTACTATACAGGGATACTACATCCATAGTCACTAGAAGTGTATTAGATGGTAATTGCTGTATGTTGTTGATCTTGTTCAGAAAGTCAGTTGTGTCTTGCAGGAAACTAGCAGTATTCATGACTAACGGTTTTAAATTTTTTTCTACAAAGCCTGAGATTTGTTCGGTGAGTGTATTCATACCTATTATGATGGGTCTGCCTGGATTTCCTGGCTTGTGTACTTTGGGCAGCATGTAGAAGTCCCCGAATTCTGGATGATCTGGAATCGCATTTATAAGTTCTGAATGTAGGTGGGCTAAAAGTTTTTTAATGAGACCTTTTAATTGCTTTGTAAAGTCCTGGGTCAGATCATAATCCAGTTTTTTATAGTAGATGGCATTTTCCAGCTGCCTCTGGCCTTCTTGTATGTATTTGTTTGTATCCATCACAACAACTGCTCCCCCTTTATCCGCTGGTTTGATGGTGATGGTTGCAGCTTACTAATTCTTGGTGGCTGCTTTTTTCCCTTTATATTCACCTGGTAATTTGGCCAATACGATTGTTATTTTTCACCTCCCTTTAACATACCAGGCTGTCCAGCAAAAGGGACAGTGCCACCGACAGGGGTGCTTAAAATAGTCAGCTTTTATCCACTTATGTAAGACCTTTATCCCACAAAAAAAATGTTGCTCTAACTACTTAAGTGTAAAGACCCTACAGATATGTGGAGCTTCAATCTTCTCACATCTTCTCCAGTATGCTGGTGAATTAGGTGGCTGCCCTCAAAAACCTGTCTTCGCTCTGCATTCAGGACAAACACCCAGGAAAAGCTGCACACTGATTTTGTCACTCCATTGATGTTTACGCACCCTGGCGTACTGGTAGTCCCTGTCTGTTACCACTCCCTTCCAACAGTTTCATCTTTATTGGGCTTAATAATAAAGTTAAATTAAAAAATGTAAGCTGTAGTTATTTTTCATTCAGTAGTTGCTCTGAAATAGCCTATTCATTTTCAAATCAAACACTTAACTCTCTTTGGTTTCCTGCTGGTAAGACTGGTGGCTGCTATGCCTCCTATTCCCCCAGCCACTGGTCTTGGCACATCCCTTCTGTAGTTACTTCTCCAGGAAGCAGGGAAGTAATTCAGCCCCACTTGCAGTGATGGACAAACCAAGACTCTCAGACACATTCAACATGCACAGGCCTAGTGTACCCGCTCACATTCACTACAGTTCCCTGTGGTTGATGGGAACTGTAATTTCCTTTTACTGCAGAGAGAGAGAGAAGAGGATATGATGTAAGCCCTGGTGTTCCACATCCTCCTTGGCAGAGCAGATGATGTTATCTTTTGAATTACAGAGATGAAGTCATGAAAATTCAATTAGACTTTTCTCCTAAATCATAAAGATTTTCAAAATATTAACTGTTTAGTGTTTTATATAGGGGAGTGTACTAATGGGTGATTTTTGTGCCTATCCCGGAGTTCTTCTTTAAGACAGTGTGCTACTGGCTGAGCCACCAGGTGAAAATAAAGGAAAACCATTTAAAAAATAAAAATAAAGCAGCCACCACTGTTAACCTACCTGGAGGTATTCCCGAGTGTAGCTCGGGGTAAAGTTTCAGCACCACAAACGGTAACCCCGAGCTACACTCAGGAATAACCTGCAGCACTGCTCCGGGATCTCTTCTTCACTTACATTGTCCTTCACTCTGCGATGTCCCTCCTGCAGCGTCCCCGGCAATGTCCTCCGGCCGATGCCGGTATTTGTCTTCTGGGTTCCGTTCCCTGCGACGTCAGGACGTACGGGGACGGAACGGCGGGAAATTTAAATATGTAAAAAAGTGACATTCACTAAATACACTAAAATCACATAGTAAAACATTACTGTATCAAAGCATTTCACATACATTTTGTCCCCAGTGCTTTGTCCTGTGCCCTGCCTGCATTTTTACCATTCTTTCTGCCTGGAAACTGAGAAACGTCCATGGCGTCCAAAAAGCGTCCCTTTAGGTCAAAAGCGGTTTTCAAATTTCAGTGTTTTTGGTTTGATTATATTATTTAATTAAATTTATTATTATTATATTATTATTTTTTATGATTATTTATTAAATTATAATTTATGATTTTGTTTTTCAAATTTTATCATACCCGGGATGTTTACTAGACTCTTGTTCGGACAGATTTCAGTGAGTTATTCCTAAAAATTACAGGCCTACAATAAAAAAAATACATATTTCCATGCAAAAAAATGTACTGCTTTGAGCACAGAAATACTGACATAATCAGACCGCTAGGGAGGCTACGGATTAGTAATATGCAATATATTACATTTTTGATTTTGGGTTTCAACATCTTAACTTCTCCTTCAGTCCAACGGTTCAGAAATAAGGAGTAATGCCTCTTTTTGTTTGCTCCAGTGGGGTCCCTTCAGCAGTGTAACCAGTGAGTAGGATGTGTTACTTTTTTCTTACATCCTAGAAACATTGTTTTTTCCTCCTCCTTTCTCTTTTCACCAGGGTCTGGCTCAGCTATCCTTTTCATCAGTTTATTCTGGGTACTGAACTCCTGTATGTATTTCTGAACATCCGCCCTTATACATGTTAAGTGTAGCTCACTGTACCTATATATTTACATGTATTTTGTTGGTGTGATTCAACAATGGAGTCAATATCTTTGCTGCATTTTGCTTGATGTGATATGACATAGGTGGATACTTGTACCTATTGTATAATTGTATGTATATACCTAACACAATTAGGTTGCTAAAGCTGGCCATACAATAACATTTTCTTATTTAATTTCCTTTAGATTTACAAATTGAAAGTGTCTGCATACATATTAAAAGTGTTTAGGTTTGTCCTCACATTATAAGGGTTTGGTAAATCTATAGGATAATTGTACAAGAAAATTGCATAAAGTTTGTTCAGCCTAAAGCATTTTTGTTATGTGGTGTGCTTACTCTCTAGACAATTAAAATAGGAAAGAGCACTGGAGCAGAGTTACAGCAAGGTTTAAATGCTTGTTAGATTTTGTGTAATTCCTGGAGTTGGGCTTTCATTAAAGCTCAATTGAACCCTCTTAATTTATTACAGTAAAGCAGACCGGTGGTAATGCTATCTGCTATGTGCTGTAGCAAGGGTAAAAAATCCTGTGCACATAGGAGAATTAGACCACCACTCTCACACACAAGCCACCACCCCCCCCCCCAGCTCTTTGACACACCTCTTGAACACTGCCCTAATCAGCAACACCCTTCAATAAGCAAGAGCAATATGTATTTATTTTATTCATTTAACACAGGGTTTAGTAGGATGTGTTGGACCACAGGAAAACTGAGCCTTTTCTTGTAAGAGCCGAGTTTGACTCTCCTAATGCTGTCAGCACAGGTAAGTAAAAAGAGGCATATGTATCACTGTGTATGCAGCCTGCATTACAGTAATAAATTAAAAGAGTTCAGCTGAGCTTTAAAACAGTTGGGCACTACTTAGCAACCAGTGATCATTGAGATAATAAAGACTTTGGTCAGGATTGTGTAATGTAGAGTCCCAGCAGCACAAGCGAACACATCCTACTAATTATAAATAATGCCTCTTGTGCTGATTTTTAAAAAAGGATGTTTATTATTTGGCCAATCTTCAGGCTTGGGGGGTCTGCTGATGCGTTGGTGCATGCTGGGAGTGGTATTAAATATCTGGGGCACTTCCTGGCACATGGTCCTCGCTCTTGGCTTTTGACCTGAAAGTACACTTTTACAACTGTAAAAGCTGTCTTGTCCTTAGACCTTAGGGACGTGGGAAGCTACAAGGATCTCCCTTCCTAGGAGAGCAGACTGCAGTGCTCTCTCACATGAAGGTGGTGGGTAACTTGTTGAGTAGGAAAGCAACCTTTAGATTGCTGTCTTGCCTTGAATTCTAAGAAAAAACTACCACTAGAACCTCCTTTTCAAGGAGTAATTTTTGAAGCTTAAAGCTGAACTCCAGGAATTCAGCCACTTTGTACAGTGTGCTGAATTACTATGGGTAAAGTCCAACGAGGTGCATGCCATCTCACTGACTTATCTCCTTAACTTACAATTTGTATTTTTACTGAGTCGCAGGAACATAGCTATCACTATAATTCTGGCATCCCATTGCTGGATCTTCTGGTCTCAGCTACTGCAGCTGCTGTGCCAGCCTCCCCCCTCCTCCTGCCCAATCACAGAGTGCTTTGTATTATGTGATTGCTTTGTATTATGTGAACATCATTCACAAAATACAAAGCCTTCTGTGAATAAACAGTGGAGAGGTGGGCAGAGTGTCTGTTGTATGAGAAGGCAGTTTCTCTCCTGTCATCTTCAATAGCTGTAATCCCAGTGCTCCATAAAATGGTCAGATGTAAATAAAAGTGATAAGAGAGGTAGCATGTAACTCACTGGACTTAACTCAGAGTATGCCAGCAAATATTACAAAGTGCCTGAATTTCTGGAGTTTAGCTTTAAGTGTCCAGTCATTATAGCCCTATGAGAGACAGACCCATGAGGTTAGAAAAACTTGAATGTGTTTTGGGTTTAATCTGTTTGCACGCACAACCAATGATGTGATTTGATGTGGGATGTCCATGTCTGGATACATTTGTCTGCATCCAGGGTCGCTCATCTGTCCCTAGCTGCAGGCAACCACTGGTCGTGCCAATACACAAGGACAGTGACAGTTCCTCTCAGGCTGTCATTGCTTTGTACAGTTGTTCTCATACACCTGTCATCACAGCTACAAGAATCTGCTGATTCTTGCCAGTGGAATCCAATGTATGCAGATAATCACCCATGTTGAGAAAGCCTACGTTGTCTCAAGATAGTCAAACTTGAGGGCTGCATGCTTTTCCTAGGCAACTAATACTGCTGTTCTTTGTAGGTGGAAAAGCACAACTCAAATGGACTAAATCAGCAAGATCCTTTATTCTGCTTTTTCACTATTTACTATGACCCTCCCCCTTCACCCATCTTTTCTCCATTACTATTTCATTGACAGGATTCTTCTTCTAGCCATACTTTTTCTTTTTCAACCATTGCTGTAACTCTTGTGCATAGATGTTGGTGGCACATTATCCCAACTCCCTTCTCTGCATATTTCAGATGCCGAAAGTGGACCAAGAGTGCACACTGCACTACAAATGTGCTATGAGCAGTTGAAATAACACAAATTTCTAGGGAAAGGGGAATGATTTTTTTTTCTGGCAGAGGAAGAATACAAAATGTATTCTTCCAAAGAATGTTTTCTCACTCAAGTTTCACTAAAAGTGGTTCTAAAGTCAAACAGTTTTTTTTTTCCTTAAATGCATTCCCTGAATTAAGGTAAAAAGCTCCCCACTTACTGTTCCCCAACCTCCAAACAATTACCTGAATCCTGTCAGTGATTCAGCACTGTCTGGGTTGCAGCTCTTCTCCCTATATTTAATGACCTCACAGAAGACACAGGCAGCACCTGGAGCCATAGGCTCCTGCTGCTCTCAGTCAGTCAAATCCTGAGGGTGGAGTGGGAGGCATGTCTGAGTTGCGCTGTATATGTCAATGGATGCACACAGCCTGGCTCAGGAGCGTGCCTGCAAAGGTGCCCTCATAGCACATGGCTTGCTATGGGGGCACCTGCAGGAAGAAGATGCCGAGAGAACCAACGGGGGACCTCAGAAGAGGAGCAAGGGACCATTGCACAGAGTAGGTAAGTATAACTTATTTTAATTTTAAAATAACCAGACACATCTGGGCCATTCGGAATTTGTGAAGCAATTAGTCTGAAAAAACATTACATTCATTAATGAAGGGGGTCACAAGGTTCTGATGCATATCTGAAGTCATGTATTGGAGAATGGCCAGGGGACAATGTGTGAACCTCTTATAAATAGCATGGTGCATCATGTTTTCTGTGACCCTATGTGCTATTTTTAACACAAGTGGGAATCTCCATGACTCAGGAACTATTTTAAAGAGTCTAAATCTGAAACACATGTTTGCTAATACAGATGAGTTAATAATTGCAAGTAGATAGGTAGAAGATTCAGGAACATATTAGCAGCATTTACTCACGTTGCTTGCATTTCCCCACAGCCCTGATCTGTCACCAAGATACACAGTACTTCTGGATAAGGGGAAACACGTGACATTTCCCTTGTCTTTCCATGCATGGGAGTGTGGGAATGTGGGGAGCAGGCAGGTCTTTTTAAGTTCTATTTTGATCAAAGAAATCTTGGTAGTGGATCAAGGTGATGCAGGGAAGATAAATACATGGTCCTTATGGTCCGTATATTAAATTGGACTTGGTAATTTTCCCAGCATTAGTACTGGTTCAGATTTCAGTGTTGTCACGCTCTGAGTGACAATTAAACAGGCATGAAACACTTTACCCATATGAAATTTTTATGATTTTGTTTAGACAGATAGAGCTTTCAATTGGTGGTATTTAATCACCACTGGGTTTTTTTCTTAGTTTCTGTTATAACATTTTGCAAATAAATAACTTTCTTCATAAATTTAGGCCATAATGTATTGTGCTACCTTTTTTTAGTAAACGGTAACCACAAACAGTGTATATTATTTAGTCTGTGTGAAAGTTATAGAGTCTACAAACTATGGTATATATATATGAAAATTGATCAGTTGAGACCCTAAAATGCTGGATGTTGGTATGGCATACGGCAGTGATCAGGGCGCTTGTATGGGGTTTGGCAGTGATCGGGACCTGTTATTGGCTATGGCCATAATCAGGACGTTGGTATGGGGTATGGAAGTGATCAGGATGCTGGTATTGCATATGGGGTGATCAGAACACTGGTATGAGGTATGGCGGTGTCACGTACCTGATAGAATGAAATGATGAGGTCGTTCTGACTTGTGTCACTAGCCCTGACCTCACTGGACGTGGAACAGAGGGTGCAGAGGGACCAAGGGAACAAGAGTGTCAGCAGGTGTTGCCTGAAGAGCTTGTAGTTGGATTCCTGAAGAGACTGGCGAATCACCAGTTCAGGAAAATAAACCCTTTTTCCTTTCAGTGGAGCTTAACTTCCTACAGAAGAAGGCAGCAGGGTGAAGTAGAGATTTGGGTCCCTGTCATTGAGATAATATGGCTCCAACAGCACTTTCAGAAGCATCGACTTCAAGAAAATTGAAAAGGCAGGATCTGGTTGCTTCAGGATGGGAGCAGAAGTGAATAGCGTTTTTAGCTGTTCAAAAGCTGCTTGAGCCTCAGGGGTCCTTTTGAATGAAACATGTTGCCTGGTCAACTGCGTGATTGGTGCAGTGATACCAGAAAAAGTCTTGATAAATTTCCTATAGAAGTTAGCAAACCCCACAAAGCATTGTACAGCTTTTTTGTCTCCTGGGACAGGCCACTCTAATACAGAAGTTACTTTTTGTGGATCCATAGCAATGCCATCGGTAGTAATGACAAGTCCGATAAACTGAATAGTCTGTTTCTCAAAATCACACTTGTCAGCTTTAGCATAGAGGTGATGTTGGCGTAGTCTATCTAGTATTTTCTTCACATGGTCTCGGTGTCGCTCCACTGAGCTGGAGAAGACTAGAATATCATTCAAGTAGACAATGATAATAAATCAAAATTTTCTCGGAATATATCATTGACAAAATGCCCGAAGTGCGTTTGAAAGGCCGTCTTCCACTCATCTCCTTCACAAATTCTGACTAAATTGTATGCACCTTTCAGATCTAGTTTTGAAAAATACACATGCCCCTCGTAACCTCTGGAACAGTTAGGGAATCAGAGGAAGAGGATAGCGGTTCTTGACGGTTATCTTATTAAGATCACGATAGTCCACACATGGTCTAAGAGTATGGTCCTTTTTTTCAACAAAGAAGATGCCAGCTCCCACTATTGATGCGGAGGGCCAAATAAACCCCTTTTCCAGGCTTTCATCTATGTAATTTTGAAGGGCCTCTATTTCCAACTCGGAAAGAGGGTAAATTCGGCTAAAAGGAATCTCAGCACCGGGCAGGAGTTCAATAGGACAATTGTAGGGCTGGTGAGGGGGAAGAGCATTAGCACTTTTCTTGCTGAATACATCCAGATAATCATGGTAGGCGGTAGGAACAAGTCTCATCATCTTCGAATCAGGATAAATACTAAGAAGAGGAGTAGCTGTGCATGGCTTCTTTGGAGTACAATGAATCTGATAGTATTTGAATGAAAAGGTTATCTCCCCGGTGAGCCAGTTAATGGAGGGGTTGTGTTATATTGGTGATGTTATGACATCTAGACGTAGAAATTCCTGATGTCCTGAGGACGAGTGGCAGAAGATTGGAACAGTCTCTTGCGTCACTTTGCCAAACCTGATACCAGAGCCATCAGCCAGGTGAACTGAAAATCCTTGTTTCTTGATATAGAGAGGAAGATTGTGCTGAGTTACAAAGGTAGAGTCCACAAAACAGCTACAGGCACCAGAGTCTATAATTGCTAGAACAGTAACAATCTTTTCAGCAAGCTGCAAGTAAAGTAGGAGGAAGAGGTGCATTTAATTCGTTCCCTGCGGGTGCACCATATGAAACCAGTTAGGAGAAGTCCTATGAGGTCTAACTGGACATGTCAGTATGAAGTGACCAGCATCACCACAGTAGAGAAAGAGGTTGGAACGTTGTCGTCGAAGACGTTCAGCAGAGGATAAAGGCGGCCTCCAAAAGCTCTTTTGAGGAGGGTTGCGATGCCTCCCTTTGCTAGGGGGCACATCTGCCGTTAAAGCAGTGGGTGAGGGAACAGGAACCTCAATTTCTGAGCAAACCAAAAAACCCTTGCTGATTCTTTCACCCTGCCTGTCCCGTAGCCGTCCATCCATCTGGATGACGAGGTTTATCAGATCTTCCCTCCTAGACTGTAAGCTCCAAGGAGCAGGGACCTCGAACCCCTTGTGTATCGCACTGCATTGTTATTGTACTGTCTCATGTATTGTCCCCCATTGTAATGTACAGTGCTGAGCGAACTGTTGGCGCTATATACAGTGGGGCAAAAAAGTATTTAGTCAGCCACCAATTGTGCAAGTTCTCCCACTTAAAAAGATGAGAGAGGCCTGTAATTGGCATCATAGGTAAATCTCAACTATGAGAGACAAAATGAGAAAAAATTGGCTGATTTGGAAAGAATTTATTTGCAAATTATGGTGGAAAATAAGTATTTGGTCAATATCAAAAGTTCAGCTCAATACTTTGTTATATATCCTTTGTTGGCAATGACAGAGGTAAACGTTTCTTGTAAGTCTTCACAAGGTTGGCACACACTGTTGCTGGTATGTTGGCCCATTCCTCCATGCAGATCTCCTCTAGAGCAGTGATGTTTTGGGGCTGTCGCTGGGCAACATGGACTTTGTTACGTTGGTCCCAGCTCTCTGCAGGTCATTCACTAGGTCCCCCCGTGTTGTCCTTGGATTTTTGCTCACCGTTCTTGTGATCATTTTGACCCCACAGGGTGAGATCTTGCGTGGAGCCCCAGATCGAGGGAGATTATCAGTGGTCTTCTATGTCTTCCATTTTCTAATTATTGCTCCCACAGTTGATTTGTTCACACCACGCTGCTTGCCTATTGCAGATTCAGTCTTCCCAGCCTGGTGGAGGTCTACAATTTTGTTTCTGGTGTCCTTCGACAGCTCTTTGGTCTTCACCATAGTGGAGTTTGGAGTGTGACTGTTTGAGGTTGTGGACAGGTGTCTTTTATACTGATAACAAGTTCAAACAGGTGCCATTGATACAGGTAATGAGTGCAGGACAGAGGAGCCTCTTAAAGAAGAAGGTACAGGTCTGTGAGAGCCAGAAATCTTGCTTGTTAGTAGGTGACCAAAGACTTATTTTCCACCATAATTTGCAAATAAATTCTTTCTAAATCAGCCAATGTGATTGTCCTGATTTTTTTTCTCATTTTGTCTCTCATAGTTGAGGTCTACCTATGATGCCAATTACAGGCCTCTCTCATCTTTTTAAGTGGAAGAACTTGCACAATTGGTGACTGACTAAATACTTTTATGCACCACTATAAATACTGTATAATAATAATAATAATAATAATCTTCTAGTAAGGTCGGCGCTGCCACTCGGGCAAGTTCATCTTTAAGGGCATTGGATAGACTGAGACAAAACTGATGACGGAGTGCTGAATCGTTCCATTGAATGTCAGTACTCCATACATGGAACTCAGTCACATAGTCCTCTACAGGCCTTTGGCCTTGCTGTAGCTTGCTAAGCATATATTCTGCAGTCTGGTGACAGAAGGGGTCAGCGTATAGCTGAGACATGGCGGAAAAAAAAGAGTCTGTAGAAGTCAAAGCAGGATGATGTTGCTCCCGGAGATGATGGGCCCAGGATTGGGGTTCATTCTGCAGGAGTGAGATAATGAACCCCACCTTGGTACTTTGTGCTGCAAAGGTTCTAGGCAGCAGAGAGAAATACAGTTCACAAAAGCTACGAAAAGTCCGAAATTTTCTGCGGTCTCCAGTAAAACATTCAGGTATTGGCACCCAGGGTTCAGGTGGAGGAATAGTCCCATAAATCATGCTAAGCTCCATTTAGATGGTTACATCTAAGGCTGTAGAGGGACCCAGGATCAATGAAACATCTGGCTTGGCTGGCAGTAGGTCCTCCATGTGATCAAGGTTTCTTTGCAAACACTGCAGAATGTAGGACAAGGCAGAGATTGATCAACAAATGTCCTCCAGTGCAGAGACCTCCCTTTCAGACTCCATCACTGGCTGAATGGCACTGTCACGTACCTGATAGGAGAATGAAATTACAAGGTCGGCCTCACTTGTGTCACTAGCCCTGACTCCACTGGAAGTGGAACAGAGGGTGCCGAGGGACCAAGGGAACAAAAGTACCAGCAGGTGTTGCCTGAAGAGCTTGCAGTAGGAGTCCTGAAGAGACTGGCGAATCACCGGTTCAGGAACGGTAGCAATTTTTCAGAATCCCACCTGGGTTAAAAAGGCACTCCGCTTCCATAACAGGTTCAGGATAAGTGACGTGTCAGATTTCCCAGCCAACTTGAAGCAGGAACAGTTTATTTATAGTGAGCAGAGCTGGTATAGTAGACAGCTAGGCGGGCACTCGAGCAGGACAGGAAGCTGGGATCAGAGACAGGAGCAAGGTCACAGGAATAGCCAAGGTCATCAACGGGCGGACAGCAAGGTACCAAATCATGAGCAAGCCGAAGTCAGGAACAGAGTCGGGAACAGGAACTAGCAACAAGGCAGGAACGGAATCCTAAGTCAGGTCAGGAACAAGCCGGGTCAGCAACAAGGAGATCATACAAGAATACAGCAGGACACAGGGAAACAGCTAATGACCAGTAAGCACTAAGCACAAGCAGAAGCATCCTTTTAAATAGTCAGTCTGGCGCCAATATTCACTGTGTGTGTGCGCATGCCTGTGCGCGATCAAGCATTTCTGTGCGCATCAGGTCACTATTCTGTGGAGATTACTGTGTGCATGTGCATTTCTATTAGCCAGCCGTATCACAGGAATTCCCTTACAGGTGGTGATCAGGATGCTGATATGGGGTATGGCTGTGATCAGGATGCTAGTATGGTGCATGATGGTGATCAGGATGCTGGTATGATGTGGTGATAATCAGGGCACTGGTATGGCATATGGCGGTGATCAGGGTGCCGGTATGGCGATGATCAGGGCACTGGTATGGCATATGGTGGTCATCAGGGCGCTGCTATGGCAAAAGGTGGTGATTAGGGTGCTGGTATGGCATATGGCAGTGATCAGGACACTGGTATGGTGTATGGCAGTGATCAGGGTGCTGGAAAGGCATGTGGCAGTGATAAGGGTGCTGGTATGAAATATGGTGGTGATCCGAATGCTGGTATGGTGGTGATCACGACGTTGGCATATGGCAGTTACTGGGAGCATTGTTGACACAATGTCAGGGATCTCAGGCTGGATCACGGCACACGAGTCCGCGCATGTGCGGTATGCCGGGGCGCACTAGCCTGCGGGCACTAGGACCTGAGCGCCTGCGACGGCAACGGCACTCGCGCATGCGCACTCGCGATTGCGGACGCGTGCCTGGCACCAATAGGAGCACAGGGCGCCCTATTTAAACAGGCTCTGACTGTGCTTTAGTTGCCCTATGGTCTTTTCCTGTATCCTGTGTCCTGAGTGATTGCTTTGCTGCCGACCCTGCCTGACCCTGATTCGTTGACTTCTCCTGCTCTGACCCCTGGCTTGCCTGACCATTCTACTGTCTAATCCTGTGCCTTTGATCTCCTGTTGCCGAACCTGGACCGTGACCCGTTTATTCTTCTGCCTGCCGTTTGTACCTGCCTGCCGTTTGTACCGACCTGCCTCCGCTGTTACCGACCTGGCCTGTCTGACTTCGCTTATTCTGCCTCCTCACATCAGACTCTCACCTGCTACGTACCAATGACAAGTGCCTCTACCACAGCTGGTTGCACCCAGGGGCCGCGACCTGGTTTCGGCTTGCTCCAAGTCCATCCCCACCAACAGGGGCCGTGGTGAACAATCAGGTCGGGACTTAGATTCCGCGCCCTGGGGAATTCTGGTCTGTGGAGCGCTAGAGGCTACCGCCGGTCGGTCCATACCACACTGGGACAGGTGACAGGGTGGCTGCACTATTTATTTACATTACACTGGGGGCAGTGATCAGGGAACCTGGGGTTGGCATCTACTGCAATCTGTGAGTGTACATGCAGTGTGACAGGTTTTAGGCTTCAGCAATGGTTCTCTCTACTCCCACAGCCAATCTGTGTGAGAGGATTTTCACTTTGCTATGTTTGCCATGTGATTGCTGTGATTGGACACATCAGTTACATGGTAAAACACAATGTGATCACCTGGACACATCCGTAATGTGATCCATTGTGTCTGGGGGACACGCCAATCGGTTGGCTCCTGGGTGCCTGCTCTGTGAGCAATGTACGAGCCTCTGATGCAGGAGAACGTTCAGATATGTCCGCCAGCATCGGCACACATCCCGTCTGGCCATTTATGTACATGAGCTGGATGGGAAGCGCTTAAGCAGTTAAGCTTTAGGGCAAATACTGCCCAATGATAAACCAAGCCACAAAGCTCAAAACCAACAAATCCCCAACCAATGAAGAGTACAGTTTCAAGAAAAAGTATGTGAACCCCTTGGGATTACGTGGAGTTTTGCATGAATTGGGCATAAAATGTGCTCTGAACGTCATCTAAGTCACAACAATAGAAGATTACAGTCTGCTGAACATAATACTACACAAACATTAGATGTTGCCATGGTTTAATTGCACATAACTTGTAAACATTCACAGTGCAGGGAGGAAAAAGTATGTGAGGCCCTAGCTTAATGACTTCTCCCAGAGCTAATTGGAGCCAGGAGTGAGCCAATCTTGACTCCAATCAGTGTGATGATATTGGATGTGTTGCTAACAGCTGTCCTGCCCTTAAAAAACACACACCTGTTTTGGGTTGACTGGTTTCAAGAAGCACTGTCTGATGTGAACCATGCCTCGCAGAAAAGAGCTCTCAGAAGACCTACGATCAAGAATTGTTGACTTGCATGAAGCTGGAAAGGGTTACAAAAGTATCTCCAAAAGCCTTGATGTTCATGTGTCCACGGTAAGACAGACTGTCTACAAATGGAGAAAGTTTAGCACTGTTGCTACTCTCCCTAGGCGTGGTGGTCCTGTAAAAATGACTGCAAGAGCACAGCGCAGAATGCTGCATGAGGTAAAGAAGAATCCCAGAGTGTCAGCTAAAGACCTAGAGAAATCTCTGGCACATGCTAACATTTTTGTTGACACATCTACAATAAGGAAAACATTAAACAAGAATGGAGTACATGGGAGGACACCACGGAGGAAGCCATTGCTGTCCAAAAAGAATATTGCAGCACGTTTGAAGTTTGCAAAAGAGCACCTGGATGTTCCACAGCACTACTGGCAAAATATACTGTGGACAGATGAAACCAAGATTGAGTTGTTTGGGAAGAACACACAACACTATGTGTGGAGAAAAAAAGGCACAGCACACCAACATCAAAACCTCATCCCCACTGTAAAACATGGCGGAGAGAACATCATGGTTTGGGGCTGCTTTGCTGCCTCAGGGCCTGGACGGATTGTTGTCATTGATGGGAAAATGAATTCCAGAGTTTATCAAGACATTTTACAGGAAAACGTACGACCATCTGTCCGCCAACTGAAGCTCCGCAGAGGATGGGTGATGCAACAGGACAATGACCCAAAGCATGCAAGTAATTCAACAAAATAATGGCTGCAACAGCACAGAATACGCCTTCTGGAGTGGCCCAGTCAGAGTCCTGACCTCAACCTGATTGAAATACTGTGGCATGACCTTAAGAGAGCGATTAACACCAGACATCCCAAGAATATTGCTACACTGAAACAGTTTTGTGAAGAGGAGTGGTCCAAAATTACTCCAGATCGTTGTGCAGGTCTGATCTGCAACTACAGGAAATGTTTGGTTGAGGTTATTGCTGCCAAAGGAGGGTCACCCAGTTATTAAGTCCAAAGGTTCACATACTTTTTCCTCCATGCACTGTGAATGTTTACATGTTATGTGCAATTAAACCATGGCAACATCTAATGTTTGTGTAGTATTATGTTCAGCAGACTGTGTTCTTCTATTGTGACTTAGATGATGTTCAGAGCACATTTTATGCCCAATTCATGCAAAACTCCACGTAATCCCAAGGGGTTCACATACTTTTTCTTGCAACTGTATGTGACATTCAAAATTTCTGATTTTTTTTGCCACCTGTGTCCTATTGGGGAGATTTCCTTTTATTTATTTATTTTATTTTATTTATTTCAGATACTCCTATAGCACCATCAATTTATGCAGCGCTTTATCAACAAAATATTTAAATAATTACTGCGCTCTAATATCATCAAAAAGGTGTAATCAAAAAGTGCTTATAAATAAATAAAAATAATAATTGTTGATGTGCTGTGACTAATTAAATAAATAAAATAAAGCATATGAAAAATTGATACAATCATATCATATTAGCAGATCCCTATATGTGCAAACCTTATAACAATGTGCAAATCTTCCATTTGTAAACCTCAAGAAAAATCAATAACATAATATAAAAATGCAATAATATGAAAAATAATTCAAAAATAAATAAAATAAAATAAAAAGTCTATTCTGAGAAAACTGTCCCAATGTGCAAATGAATATCCAGCCTGAACAGATATACTCTCCTTCGGTGTGAAGATAAGATCTTTGCAGTGATGTTGTAAACCTGTGTGACTGCAGGACTGTGAGGGATACTCCCTCCTTTGTTCCACTCCCTAATCCTTTGCCTTTGTATTCCTCCTATGTAGGCACTTGAGAAGCAGCACGTGTTCTCCGGGCGCGGTGACTGGGCGGCCTCTAGAGAAGTTCATAGGATGTTCACCAGAGATTCCCCGTCTCCACACTGGGATTGGACAAGCTCCGAGAGGCTCCTCCCTTGGACGTTACGTCTTCTGCGGTCCCCGTGTGCTGGGAGGAAGCAGAGCGGTGTGGTTGCTATGATGCGGAATTGTGTGCCACTTCAGAGCACATTTTATGCCCAATTCATGCAAAACTCCACGTAATCCCAAGGGGTTCACATACTTTTTCTTGCAACTGTATGTGACATTCAAAATTTCTGATTTTTTTTGCCACCTGTGTCCTATTGGGGAGATTTCCTTTTATTTTTGTTTATTTTATTTTATTTATTTCAGGTACTCATATAGCGCCATCAATTTACTCAGCGCTTTACATATATATTGTACATTCACATCAGTCCCTAACCCTCAAGGGGCGTACAATCTAAGGTTAAGTTCTGTCCCATTGCCACAACAGGAAGTGAGAGGAAATCCCCCAAAGTGAGAGAAATGCTTGACGATCACCAGCATTAGTGTCCTAATTGGAAGGTTTCCCCGCTATTCCTGTTCTGGCAACTTCTCCTATACCCTTTATTGGGGCAATAGTAACTAAGGAAAATTACGCCATTCTAACAGTTCAGCAGTCTGTAATATACGTTTATATGCTTGCCAGCTCATTATGGCCTAACTGTTATGTGAGAGCACTCAGGATAATGTCTCTGTAAACACTGATAATGACACTGATTCTGGTCTCTTTAAGCACTGATAATGTCACTGGCTCTGTGATACTCACAGGCAACACTGTCCCTTGATTGTGAAAGTGTAATGTGGGTTTGCCCAGTGGCCTCTCACCAACTTCTTAGCACGTGGTCTCCCACTGTATACTGGGTGGAGCACTGTCAGTCTGTGTCTACAACATCCTTCCCCCTTAATCAAGCAGCAACTCTATCAGCATTTGTGGCACTTTCCAATGTCTCAGAATGTCTGCCACTGTGCCTCTCTCTCTTTATAATTATCACAGCTTCTTATTTTTGGGAAACCGAGAATTATGATCTTCAAATTTAACTGAGACAACAACTGCACCAATTATAATCTAAAATACCAGTCTGTCCAGTCATTAACATAAATGCTCTATGATTCAAGTTTTGTGTTCTGAAGGAATTCAGTTCTCTACTTGTGTAATTAGGATTGACACAATGCTCTTGCTGTTGTTTGCTGCAAGAAGGCTTATGGAATGTTAATTCCTATGTGTTTCTTCAGGGAAGGTTCCAAGTCACCTTGCATAGTGTTAGTCCAAAGTCCCCTGTTTATAGTAGAATTAATGTTTTCTTTTAAGCATACAAAGGCAGCATTCTACATTAAAGTGGAACTGTAGGCAAAACTGTTCAGCTAGTCTTGTGATCCAGACAACCTAGCAAGACAACAATGCCAAGTCAGTAAACTCACTTTTCTCCATTACGGTTAAGTCGTACAGCTTGTTGACTAATCTAACCAGCCTGTAAATGAATATCAAATGGGCAATACCTCACTGATAAAGTCACCCTTTGCTCTCAGCTGTGAAAATGCAGTAGAGACTTACGCCAGCCATAGATGGAGCAATTTTCTTTCTTGCAAGCATGGAACACAATGATTACTGCTACAGCTGTCAGCAAATCCAACAGTCTGGTTGTACCCAACTTCGGTACCTTCAGCCTGCCTATACATGGTTTAAATATTGGTGCTGCTTTTTTCTCTCACAGCCTAGGTCTTGTTCTGTAGGAGATTATAGGAGCTATTATATAGAGGATTTCCTTTAACAAATATTTAAAGCAGTATTAGTTCATTCTCTCTTTTTATGCTTTTTTCCTTTATTTTCAACTTGGTGATCCTGCAAGTAACACACTGGGATTGCAGACCGCCCCCCCCCCCCCACAACCATTAAGCAGATCATGGCGAGAAATGGCCGCAGCACTTTATTGGTGTTACACAAATAAACCATGTACATGCTACAATAACCGTTGATGAGATTCAACATGCAAAATATAATAAATCACCCACTTCTGGCTCAGTTATTGGAACTCGAGCCATCACACACAACATCTGAACTCTGAAAACATCCCCCACCCATTGGCCTTGTGAACAAGGCCGGCCTACCCCAAAGCAGCGGCCATTTCGATGCCAGATTGTAGGCCTAAATTAAAGATGTCCAGGCCAACATCCAAAAGATGAACTCCGTCCCATCTATACAGACCCAGTATTCCACCCTCCAGATCAACATGCCTGTATGACAAGCCACCCAGTGATGGCATGCATTTTTCCAAGGCCCCGTTAATCCTCTTCCTCATTTTCTCATAAGCCCGCATCGAAGGAGAGGACCACCTAGAAAAACTGGGAACAATCTCTGAAAACACCATGGTTGCATGAGGGGAAGACAAGCAAAACTTATGCAAATCCCTCTTAATCATAAACAACAGGTCAAATGTTCCCACCATGCCCCAGTCATTTCCTCCCAGGTGGACCACTAAAATAGGTGGGGGCCACACTTGAAACAATTTGGACAAATGCCAGTACAGCTGACATCAACGCATGACTCTCACTCCCTTCCAATATACAGTGAAGGCTTCCGGCAACAATGACAGAGTTCCACAAGGATGACGCTGAAGAGCTCTTTTAAGAGCCCAAAAGACCTATAAGTGCCCTACAATCCAGACACAGTGCTGGGCACCTGCAATCGAGTCAAAGAAAGAGGTTAGGTCTTATATATAACTGAAAACACTTAGACTTCCATCTACCCAGGTCCTTAATACCCGAGGGGGAAAAACCCAACCTGGAGGCTTCTGATGCCGTGCCAATCCTAAATGAATGGGAAGAGAACTTGAAATGCAAAAGGCCTAAATGGTTAAGGCATCTCCGCAAAACAGCATCAAACTGATATTTAGTAAGGGAGCACAAGTCCGAGTGGAGCAGAAACAGCCCTGAGTCTCGAGGACGCACAGCAGGGAACTACCTAAGAAGGCTCACCGGACAAACAGAAAAGCCACAAACAGCCAGTAACGTTATCCATGTGCCCCTCTACAGCTGATCAGTCTTGAAGTGTCGCAAAAACAGCCGTACCAACGAATCATCCACCACAACATGCTCAGACAACATTCCAGAAAAGGCACGCCTTGACAACGGAACCAGCTCGGATATTCTAAAGGCCCAAAAACATCAGGGAAAATGCAGTACAAAACAGCAAAGCCTCATAATCGGAAAAGCAGACCACTGAAGCCGCAGTACATAGGTTGGCCAAGAGCGTCATGGAAATAGGTCTATGCTCATCAGGTACAAACTTGGACTTCCGATACCCTCTCAACGCCTGTTTTAACGAAAAGAACTGGGTAAAAGAAGGGAGGCCCGATAATTTGAGAAAAAAGGAAACTCCGGCCAATATCTTAGACAAGTGTCCTTAGGAGTAACCACAGCGCATCAAAGATGTCAAAAAGGATGCGATGGCTAATTCAGTGGGGGAATTGGGCAGAAAGCCCCAATTATGTGCAAAGAAGACCTACCTCCTCCATGCTGCTGAATAATCTGCCCAGGTGTGAGGAGCAATCAAATTCTTTATCGACTCCCCCAAAAGGTTCATATCAGGTACTGTCACAAGTTAGCTTGCAGCCTTTTGTGTGTTTACTCTTACCTCCATGCTGCTCTTGATTCCTTCACATGTGTGTCTCTCTCTGCTTACCTATGGGCGTCGTCTGCTATTCCCTGGGTTTTATGTCCTTCCCTTCCATAACTTCCTGTCCCACTTCCTTGTCTGCCTGTCTATTTAAGATGTGCTCAGACTGGGCCACATTGCCTGAGCAACGTTTGTTGTCTGAGGTCCCCTGTGTTCCTCTGAGAATCCGTTCAAGTATATCTGTGTACCGACCCCGGCTTGTCCCTGACATTCCTCCTATATTGTCTATCCGTGTACCGACCTCGGCTTTGTTCCTGACATTGCCTGTCTTCCGCCTGTCCTGACCTTGGCTTGCCTACTGGATCTCCTGAGTCTACTCCCATTGTACTCTGCTCCTGCTAGTGGTCTCTTCTATCTCAGCTGGGTGTACCTGGAGGCTGCGACCTGGTCCCAGCCTGCTGCAAGTCCATCCCCACCATCAGGGGCCCTGGTGAACAAGCAGGCTGGGGCTTAGATTCCGCGCTCTGGGGAACCCCAAGCTGTGGTTTTATAGAGCTCACTACCATAGACGTAACAGGCCATGAGCTCTTCGGAGACCCCGCAGCCTGTCCTGGAACAACTTCAGGCTTTGGCGCTGAGAGTCGAGGTCCAACAGGCCTTCCAAGAACAAATAATGTGCTGTCTGCAGGAACTCTCCTCCCGGTTGGATCAGCTACAGGTTGCATCCACTTCCTCACCCTCTGCTCCGGTTCCCGCTGCTCCACCTTCTGCTGTTCCCCCAGGGGAACACAGTCTTTCGAGACTCCAGCTGCCTCCACCGCCTCACTTCTCTGGTGATCTTAAGGCCTGTAGAGGCTTCATCAATCAGTGCTCGATTCATTTTGAATTAGCAGTCGATCATTTACCTACCGATCGTTCCAAGGTGGCATACATGATCTCCCTCCTTTCAGGTGAAGCATTGGCTTGGGCCTCGCTACTGTGGGAGCGTCAAGACCACACTATCTCTAGTCTCCCAGCCTTCCTGCAAGCTTTCTGAAAAACGTTCGATGTGCTCAGCAGGACGTCATCTGCTGCTGGAGCTCTTCTTCAGCTTCATCAAGGTAGCAGGACTGTTGGACAATATGCAGTTCTGTTTCGCACCTTAGCCTCGGAACTGGCATGGAATAATGAAGCCCTCTCTGCAACCTTTTGGCAGGGTCTAGCAGACCGAATTAAGGATGAACTAGCTGGGAGAACCATACCCTCTGTCCTGGATTAGTTGATAGCTCTTAGCATCCAGATCGATATCCGCTTCCAGGAGCAAGATCTGGAAAGGGCTCATCCATGTCGCCCTCCAGTGGGTTCTCTTGCTCCAGTTTTCCAGAAATTCCCTGAGCAATTTACCTCTGCAACCATACCAACGTCTGAAGAGCCCATGCAGTTAGGCCGAACACACCTTACTCCACAAGAGCAATCGCGCCGCCTAAGATTCGGTCTATGCCTTTACTGTGGGGCTGAAGGTCATCTAATTAGGTCTTGTTTTGTCCGCCCACCTCGCACTGTACCCGTGGCTGTGGCCACCACTCTCCGATGCTTCCTCAACATTGCCAGACCTTACAAGATGTTTCTTGTAGTAAGGCTGCTCCCATGCCTACTCCTATTACGGCCCCCTTCCGGTGCTGTCTGCCTCTAGTTCCTTACCCTCTTTGCTGCCCAAATCTTTGGTCCCTTTACATATGTTGCAGCTCAGAGCTCCTATATCGCGACCTTTCGGATGGGCGGAGGTCCCAACATCTGTGACCTCTGTACCATCTGAGTTCCCAGATTCATGTGCCCTGCATGCTGAGACCCCAAAACTCCTCTTAGCTGCTTTGGAGCCAGCCGTGGGTTCCACATTAGTAGCTACTGAACCCTCTGTCTCCTGTCCTGTCCCCCTACACCGTACCGTGCCTTCTGTCTCCTGTACTGCCCCCATACATCCTACAGTGCCCTCTGTTCCTTGTATTACCCCAGGTTCCTGTTCCGCACAGCCTGTCTTGCCCACTATACAAATCAAAGCCTTCTCGCCCTCCCTGGCAGCCTCCTCACCAGACCCTTCATCCCGCTTATTGGGGTCTGCTCCAGTCCAGCTTCCTGTCGTATGTTCTCCTATTCTTACTCCTTCCGAGGCATATGTTTACATATGTCTGCTTCTAATTACAAAGTAGCTGCAGATTGTCTCTACCGGGTGAGTCCCAAATATTTTCCGGGTGACAAGGTTTGGCTCTCTACCAAGAGTATCCGTTTACGGGTACCCTTTATGAAATTTGCTCCTCGGTTCATTGGTCCCATTACCATCCTTCGCCAGGTCAATCCTGTTGCTTTCAAACTCCGCCTCCCTTCACATCTGAGAATCCCTAATGTTTTCCATGTTTCTCTTCTGAGACCGTATATCATCAACAGATTTTCCTGTCCTCATCATCATTCTTCCCCAATAGCGAGTACTTCGGATCAGTATGAAGTCAAACAAATCTTGGATTCTAAATTCATCAGAGGGAAGCTCTTGTATCTAATTGACTGGAAGGGATATGGTCCTGAGGAGAGGTGTTGGATTCCTTCTACTGATGTTTCTGCACCCCGTCTGGTGGAATTGTTTCATCAGAGGTTTCCCCTTAAGGCTGGGTCTAAAAAAGTGGGGAGACCTCATAAGAGGGGGCTACTGTCACAAGTTAGCTTGCAGCCTTTTGTGTGTTTACTCTTACCTCCATGCTGCTCTTGATTCCTTCACGTGTGTCTCTCTGTGCTCACCTATGGGCGTCATCTGCTATTCCCTGGGTTTTATGTCCTTCCCTTCCATCACTTCCTGTCCCACCTCCTTGTCTGCCTGTCTACGCTGCCATCTGCTGCGGTGGACCGGACCCCTGGCTGCACTCCTGGGCACCCTCTGACCCTCTCCTGGCTCAGCAGGCGATACCCCGCCGCGGTCGGCAGGCTCTGGCGGGTCCCGGCTCTCTTCTTCAGCCAGCGCCAGGCAGCAGCGCAGCCACTCCTCCTTCTCCAGAAAGTGCTGAAGAAGATTTTCTTCCAAAATGGTAAGTCCTTGTTCTGGCAGGGAGCTCTTCTGCTTGCAGGCTGGCCACTGACACTGATCCCAAACGATCCAGGTGCCCCTTATACAGGTGCCCCAAAAAACGCCGGTTTGTGGCAGTTTACCGCGTTTTGTTGCGTTTTTCAGTGTTAGAGTGTTTTTACAGCTAAAAAACTCCTCTAGAAACCCACTAGTCCTGGGATTTTTGCAGCCAAAAAATGTTCCTGCCAAAAAATATTAATTACAGTCTATGTGTGCATGAACACATAGGATAACATGCTGGGTGGTCTACTAGCTGTAGAAAAAAACGTCAAAAGCCAAAAACAGTAGCTGTAGAAACGTCCAGTGTGCAAGAGGGCTTAGATGGACTTGATTTTAACAAATTAAAGCCAAACTCCAGCTAACACTTTTTAAGAAGTTGCAGCAACATTTTATTTAATTTTGGGTGCTTTTGGTGTTATTATTGTTAACCATTATATTCTCACAACACCCTCTGATGACATGTTATTGCTGAAACCCTTATACTCCACTGTGTAAAAACACCCCACATAACAGCTGTCATAATCGAGGACAAGGTAAATTCTTGATGACACTGAAACGAAGATTTGAAGAAAAGATCTTTGCTGAATATATTACATTAGAACAGAAAATACACTGTACACACAAGAAACCAAAATGGAGAACAACTAACAGGACCCCAAAACTCCACAAATCATCCTTTTATAGGCTATGTGACTTAGAGTTAGGTCTCTAAAATTTAATCGCAACATATACTTCCTAAACAGCGTTAAAAAAAAATGTCAGAATCCTCTTATATGACCGTGCCAAATGCTGCCTAAATGTAAAAAAAATACTTTAGAAACTATAGTCTTATCTGCAGCTAATGTATACTATAAATATAAATGTAATACTTAAAATAACACTTAAAATCCAGAAGAAACCGGGTGTTGAATAGGTAATATGATTTCACTAGAGGGAGATCTAGGGCTACTCAGTAAACAGCGCTAGTCTCTTAGATATAAGAACACTGTGACTGCTTAAGTTAACAAGTCCATCAAATATATCTGAATAGATAGATTAATTGCAGTTATAATTAAAGTAATTGAAAGTTAGAGTAAATGCATTTTTTAGTTGATGCTAAACTTATTGAGTACTTTTGCCCTTAGATCTTGGCTGCCAGTGTCTTACCTGTGCCTATACAGACTACAATAAGAACCTTGACAAAGACAATACCCACCTAGGTTTGCCACCTCATCCCTTTAAACCCGAACACATATTATTTACACTGGTTCTGAAGCTAATTTACCCACTTGCCCTCCAGAAGATTTACCCCCCTTCCTGAGCAGGCCATTTTTTGCGATACGGCGCTGTGTTACTTTAACTGACAATTGCACAGTCATGTAGTACTGCATCCAAATGAAATTTATGTCCTTTTTTGTTCCCTACAAATAGATCTTTCTTTTGGTGGTATTTGATCACCTCTGTGTTTTTTATTTTTTGCGCCATAAAAAAAAAAAAGACCAACAATCTTGAAGTAAAAAAACAATATAAAAAAGTAAATAAATTTAAAAAATAAAATTTCTTCATTAATTTAGGCCAAAATATATTGTTAAAAAAAATCCCTAAAAGTGAATATTAATTGGTTTACGTGAAAATTATGGCGTCTACAAATGGCAGTATGTATGCTGGAATTTAAATTTTTCTTTATACTAGTAATGGTGGCAATCAGCGACTTATAGCGGAACTGCAGACTGCGGTGGGCATTCTGACACTGAATGAGAACTGAATAACTGCCACTGACATCTCCAGTGACACTAATACAGTGATCAGTGCTAACAAAAAGCACTGACACTGTACTAATGACACTGGGCAGGAAGGGGTTAACATCTGGGGCGATCAAAGGGTTAACAGTGTGCTGTGTGTTTTACTATGTGTGCTCTGTTGTTTTTTACTTGTGAGACATGCTGCTTTGCATCCATCTGCACAGCGGAGGGATACAAAGCAGCATGTCCATGCTGACAGGAGAGAAATCTGTGTTTCTTACACAAATCTCTCCCCTCTCAGCCCTGCTGATGATCACAGAGTCCCAGTCGGGAATTGCTGGCCGGGACCCGGTGATTGACATATCCAGCAGCCAATAGTGGCACGGGTAGGGGGTGATGGAAATGCAAAATCTGCCTGCCCAGCAGCATCATTCACAGTATTCTCTGGCTGTCGGCTTGTAGTTCTCATTGAACTACCACGGCCCTCCACAGCGTCGTGGTAGTGCATTGAGCCTTCCTATCAGTATGCATTTGCTTGCCTGTCCGGGATGTCCAAGCAAGCAGATACAGTGACAAGACAGAGGGATACCTGCATGGCACCAGCGATCCGCTGATTACTGGTGCAATGCTTTAAGAAAAATTATAAATGCACATTTTTTTACCTGCAAAAAATGTGCATGTATTATTTTTTGGGTAAAGGTGAACTTATCCTTTAAAGTGTTTATTATTGGTTTTGCATCTTTTGACTGTTGATTTACTGTGTGTTTTTTCAATAAATATTCACCCATTAACTTTGGTGTGTCACAACAGATGTGGCATTGTCAAGGAGGTTGTTGACATCGGGAGTCAGGGGACCCAAACATCAGTATCTCCTTTAGGAGTAAGCGCTGCATCACTTTACAAAGAATACCCTATCAGGAAAATTTAAAAAAACAGCATTTTTGCTTACATATGATTGCTTGATGGAAGTCAGCAGAACTTGCCCTGCTTCACTAAGCTTTGAGGTGAATTCTCTTGCAAAGTGCAACTTCCCTTGCAACGTGAACTATTTATTTGCCTTTAGTATTTAAACCTCAAAGTGCTGGACAGGGAGAAAGGGACAGCCAGATAAGTGATATTTTCAGAAGAGGCTGACAGTATCCAGATTCCCCCATTCATGCACTCAATGTGGATGGGGAATTCTTCCCCTTGAGTTATTGTATTCTGACAGCAGGGAGACCGTCTGCACACCGTCACTGGTTTCATGGTTTGGGTTGCCTGGGCTGCAGAGCATCAATGGTTTCTATGGTCTTGGTATTCTTGGATGCCAGTGTCATTGTTTTCCATGGTGTAGGCACCCTGGGCTGCAGAGCATCATTGGTTTTCATGGTGCTGGTGGCTGAGATTCCTGCATCCCAGCAATCACTTGGTGGCTGATCCAGCTGCGCTGCAACGAGGCAAACGGGCTTCACAGGAGAACTTGGTGAAAGGGCCTATGTGTCTAGAGGACAGGGGAGCTTACTGACAAGCTATCTGACAAGACTCCTCCCCCTGCATTCCTAGCGACGGTGCTTGTCTCAGGCAAGTGCCGTCAATTGTAGCTCATTTGTTATTTGTCCCCTTGCTAGCTGTGTGCTCAGACAGCCATAGGGGGAGAGACAGCGCCCTACCTAACCATAAAGCTAGGCTTAGCAAGTGCTTAGAAAGATGTGGCAAGGTACTACATCTACTTTGTCCCTTAGGGACAGGAGACAGCAAAAAACAAGACTTTAGGAGTTATTGTAAGTAATGAAGAGAGGATGCGTATAAAAAAAAAAAGAGTAACTGTATTGACTTGGTACGCTGGTGAGTCTGCAGGGACACTGCTGGAAATAGGGTGTGTGTAGCAGTACAAGCTGCTTTTTTTTGTAACTGATGCTGTGGTTAGGTTGAAGTGTAGCTATAGGTAAAGTATTTTGTTTTAGTTTTGGATATACTTTGGAACTTTAGGGGTTTTTTTGTTTTATATTTTTTTTGCCTTTCTATGTCCTGTTGGGGAGATTTTCTGGTTTAGAGACACAACAGGAAGAGAGAACAGATCTCTCCAAAGAGAATGAAACAATCATTAGAAGATTTCCCCTCACCTCCTGTTCTGTTGGCAGCTGGTTGTGACAGGGGAATGTTAGTTGAGACAGGAGGGGTAGCTAAGCTGCTGCAGGTATTTCATATTACATGTAATAACAGTATACAGATTCGTAAATGTATTCCCTTTAACTTATTAAATGGTAGGCTGTACACAGCCGTATATTTTATATTTGGTTATATCATTGTATACCATTGTAGTAGCAACTTTGGGGATACCAGGTAAAACTTGAGAAAAAAAACCTTTTCATTAATCAGTGCTGAGTGACACAGCAAGGGCTCATGCCAGCAAGCTAAGTGGCTTGAAAAACATCTCACAGAGTATACATATCAGCAATTACATCACAATGCATATATTTCCTACTTTATTTTCTGTACATTCAAAAGGCTTTCTAAGCAATTCAGAACATGGCCTTGCTAGATAATTAATCTTCAGCTACTGTCAGGGTCCTATCCACGGCAGAAGTTCTGGAAGATCTGGCATTTCTGCCAGCACTCTACATGGCTGCAGAAGTACACATCAGCCTCAGTCTGGTGCCAGATGGCCTTTATAAGGAGGCTCATCACTTCCTCTAGTTGCTGAATGATCTCTAGCTCCCCGTGCCCTGTTCCTGGTTCCTGCTTCCTGTTTCCTGCGATCCTGACTTGTGATTACCTGTTACCGACTCGGCTTTCTCCTGGACCTGTCTACTCTGATTTACCCCTAATCTGACCTCTGCTTGGATTACAGATACTCTCTCCCTCTCTGTGCATGACCTCGGCTTTCCCATCTGACTATGTCTGCTCTGATTCCCACCTGGTACCTGACCTTGGCTTGAACCGACTACCCAGTAAACATCCAAATCCCGGAAGGGCTTGCATACCACGCACGGGCGCCTCCTGTCTGCAGACCTATCTCCGTACACCAGCTGTGCTTCTGAGTGGACCACCAACCAGCACTCCTACAGGTGACCTGTGCAACTTTGGGCCTGACTCCTGCTGTCCCACTCTCAGGGGAGTCCAGAACTTAGCTGCAAGGGAAGCCCTCTCTCCATTGGCCTCCATCACCAGGTACGTGATAGTATCATCCAGCCAGTATGTCCGAGGCCGAGAGAGGCACTTCCGCACTAGAGGCCCTGTGCCAACAGATGACGACACTTACCCAAGCAGTGAAGGATTTACAGCAAGGATACTTTCAGCTAGAAGGGCGTCTTCATTCTCTCTCTACTTCCGTGAACCAGGATCCCTCCGCCTCCGAACAAAAGAGCCCAGCACTCAAATCAGTGAGTGAATTCTTTGAAGCCATGGCTGCCCTCTACGATGATCCCCAGAAAGCCTCCACTGCTGAGTCCGCCCTCCAGGTTCTACTACAAGGTCGGCGGCCTGTGGAGGACTACATAGTGGAGTTCCGTAAATGGTCTGCAGACACCGGTTTGAACGATGCAGCATTGAAGTACCAATTCCGCCTAGGCCTGTCCGAGTCCCTCAAGGACGAGTTAGCTAGGGTGGAAGCTCCCTCCTCCTTGGAGAATCTTATCCTGCTCGCCACCCGGTTGGATTGGCGTCTACAGGAAAGACACGCTGAGTGTACTCGGACATTTCGGCCCACTTGGGTTCTGCCAAAAGTTCCAGGGCCAACGGCTCCTGCCCTTGCTCCACAACCCATCAACAATTTGGAGGTAGAACCTATGCAAATCAGCCTTCTCTGACCTGCCCTAACTCCAGAAGAAAGGCTACGCAGACAGCAAGGCAACCTCTGTCTTTACTGTGGGGCCACGGGCCACTTCCTGCATAACTGCCCAGTATGCCCAAGTAAGTCCAGCCTCATCCTTTGTACCTTCAGCTATCCGGGACTTTAACCACCCATGTTATTCTCCCCATGTCATTGCAGGTGGCTGGAAGGGACGTCAAGTTGCGGGCAGTCATTGACTCGGGAGCTTGTAGCTGTTTCTTAGACATCCAATTGGCCCAGGACTTACACATCCCTCTTCTGCCTAAGAAACAGAGACTTGACATCTTACTTGCAGATGGCACTACTCCGAGTTCCGGACCTATTATACAGGAAACCATTCCTATACTTGCAACCGCCGACTCCGGCCATCAGGAGTTTATTCGTTTTGATGTGATCAGATCCCCCATGTTTTCAGCCATCCTAGGAATACCCTGGTTGCAAGCCCACAACCCACAGATCAATTGGCCCAAGAAGGAAATCATATTTTCTTCAGAATATTGCCTACAACACTGTGGTGCCACACATCAATTCTTCCTTATGTCTCTCAGTCCAACCTTCACCAGAGGCCAGTCAACTAGTTACCATGACTTCCTCGATGTGTTTGATAAAAAGAAGGCCAACACATTGCCTTCTCATCTGTTTTACGATTGCTCAATTGATTTACTCCCAGAAGCAGAAATACCAGTTGGGCAAATTTTCCCATTGTCTGAACTTGAACTGGAAGCCCTCCAGCACTATCTAGATGAGAATCTCGCTAAAGGATTCATCCGCCCCTCTTCCTCTCCTGGCAGAAAAAAAAGATCGGTCTCTTAGGCCGTGCATTGACTACAGGGAACTTAATAAGATTAACATAAAAAACCGGTATCCTCTTCCTCTGGTGCCCGAGTTATTTCAGAGATTTCGAACAGCCCAAGTCTTCACTAAATTGGACTTACGGGGGCCTACAATTTAGTCCGTATAAGAGAGGGCGATGAGTGGCAGACCGCCTTTAGAACACGTTTCGGACATTTTGAATATTTAGTGATGCCGTTTGGGCTATGCAATGCCCCTGGTACGTTCCAACATTTTGTGAACGACAACTTTAGAGAATACCTTGACCTTTTTGTGATCGCCTACCTGGACAATATCCTAATTTTCTCTACCTCACTGGAACTCCATCGTGATCACGTTAGGAAAGTGCTAAACACTCTAAGGATGCACGGCTTGTACGCCAAGGCGGAGAAGTGTGAGTTTGAGAAGCAGTCCATTCAGTTCCTGGGGCTCATCATTTCCACCGAGGGGATCTCCATGGACCTTCAGAAAGTATCTGCTATCCTGGATTGGCCTGCGCCTTCAGACAGGAAAGGGGTCCAAAGATTTGTGGGTTTCGCCAACTTTTATCGGAAATTTATTAAGGACTTTTCTACAATCTTCAAGCCGAGAGGAACTGCGATGTGGGAGATAGGGAACTTTTAGCAATTAAAATAGCCTTCGAAGAATGGAGGTATCTCTTGGAAAGAGCCAGCCACCCAATTATGATTTTCACAGATCATAAAAATCTGGAGTATCTAAGGTCCGCCAAGAGCCTAAGACCTTGACAGACTAGATGGGCTCTATACTTCTCCAGGTTTAACTTCCACATAACCTACCGCCCAGGATCCAAGCACGGGAAGGCAGATGCCCTTTCCCGCATGTTCCCGGACCCAGAGTAGCCTTCTCCCACTAACACCATTTTGTCGGCCCAAAATTTCTTGCTGATCCAACCCAGCCTAAAGTCTTTGATCAAGCAGGCCTCTGCACTATGCCCTGAACCTGAACAAAATTCGCTTAGAAGGCAGGATGGTCTTCTGTGGCACAAGGAAAAAATCTTTATACCCCAAGAAGTGAAGTCTCAAGTGTTAAGGGCTTTTCATGACCATCAACTGGCTGGACACTTTGGAGCCCGTAAGACTATGGAACTAATCCAGCGATCCTTCTGGTGGCCCAACCTGAATCATGACTGTAGAGCTTATGTGAAGTCATGCACAGTGTGTCTGCGGAACAAGGGAGACAAAGCCAAGGCCTAGGGGTTGCTGAGGCCCCTGCCCATTCCTGATCGTCCCTAGGAGATGGTCGCAATGGACTTCATTGTGGATTTGCCACCCTGGGAGGGGTTTACTACCATTCTGGTAGTAGTGGATCAGCTATCCAAGATGGCCCACTTTTTACCAATGGTGGGTACGCCATCCACACCAGAGACTGCACTAACCTTCATCAAAGAGATTGTCAGGTTAATGGTCTGCCCAGTAATCACGTCTCAGACCGAGGGGTGCAGTTTACGTCCAGGTTCTGGAGAATCCTCTGCAAAGCCCTGAAGGTGGAACTCTGCTTATCATCCGCCTACCAACCCCAGAGTAACGGGCAAACGGAGTGAACGAACCAGACTTTGGAGCAATATTTACAGTGCTTCTCTGCCTTTTCTCAGGATGATTGGACATCTCTACTCCCATTGTCAGAATTTGCCTACAACAACTCAGTCCATTCTGCCACAAACCAGTAGCCATTTTGGGCCAATTATGGATTCCACCCTTCCTCCATACCTGACACCATTCCTGAAGCTTTGGTACCTGCAGTACAGGACAGACTCTCCATGCTACAGAACAACTGTAAAGTTCTCCGAGAGTCTCTACTGAAATCCCAGGCTGATTATAAGAAACACTACGACAGGAAAAGGAGAGGAAACCCTCTTCTGAAGATTGGAGATAAAGTTTGGCTATCAACTGTCAATCTAAAACTCCCGTGCCTGTCACGTAAGTTGGGTCCAAGGTACATTGACCCTTTCCGGATCAAGAGGGAAATAAATCCTGTGGCATTTGAGCTGTCCCTTCCGGAATTATACAAGATCCACCCAGTTTTCCATGTCTCCCTACTCAAGCAAGCTGTTCCTGATCCTTTTCCAGGGAGAGTAGAACCACGTCCTGAGCCGATAACAGTTGGGGAGAAGACGGAATACGAGTTTGAAGCAATTCTGGACTGCAGTTGGCAGGGAAGACAAATCCAGTACCTGGTCAGATGGAGGGGTACCCACCTGAAGAAAGTTCTTGGGAACCAAAAGGGAATGTACATGCCCCCAGGCTTCTCCAAGAATTTCATTCCACGTATCCTGAAAATATGGCCCAGGTGGGCATCCGGAGGCTGCCCTTTAGGGGAGGCACTGTCAGGGTCCTGTCCACGGCAGAAGTTCTGGAAGATCTGGCATTTCTGCCAGCACCCTACATGGCCGCAGAAGTACACATCAGCCTCAGTTTGGTGCCAGGCGGCCTTTATAAGGAGGCTCATCACTTCCTGTAGTTGCTGGATGATCTCTAGCTCCCTGTGCCCTGTTCCTGGTTCCTGTTTCCTGCGATTCTGACTTGTGATTACCTGTTACCGACTCGGCTTGCTCCTGGACCTGTCTACTCTGATTTACCCCTTATCTAACCTCAGCTTGGATTACAGATACTCTCTCCCTCTCCCTCCTCTGTGCATGACCTTGGCTTTCCCATCTGACTTCGTCCGCTCTGATTCCCACCTGGTACCTGACCTTGGCTTGAACCGACTACCCAGTAAACATCCAAATCCCGGAAGGGCTTGCATATCACACACAGGCGCCTCCTATCCTCAGACCTATCTCCGTGCACCAGCTGTGCTTCTGAGTGGAGCACCAACCAGCACTCATACAGGCGACCTGTGCAACGTTGGGCCTGACTACCGCTGTCCCAGTCTTAGGGGAGTCCGGAACTTACCCGCAAGGGAAGCCCTCTCTCCATTGGCCTCCATCACCAGGTACGTGATAACAACAGATAAGAATACCAGCTACAGACTGGAATACATTGTTACACGGGAAATAAGAGAGGGGGTAAATGAGCTGATAACATTGCTTTTCAAACAGATGCTGTAAGAAATGTTAAAACTTAAGGGGAACCCTACAATATTTGGGTGCTGCCACACCATATCTTTTGATGATGAGGTTGTTCTCGAAACTGTATTGCATTAATAAGAGCACATGGCATTTTTCTGCCCTGGACCTTACACTGCCATCTGCATGGAGACACTACTGAATCATCAGCCTTCTCCTTCACATAATAACAGTGCCATATTGGGAATAAATCACAGTGATGACATTTTAATTTTAAAGCCAAACTTCAGTCAGTTAAGTAGTCATTAACAAATCGTTAAATGTATTTTTAAAGAATGACTTTACTAGTCTTTATGTTATAGTCAGCAGCTACAAGTACTGTAGCTCAGTGTGGTGCAGTATGATGTAGAGGTCTCATTGAGCTCTCTTCTCCAGCAGTCTGGTCTTCAGAAACTCTTAGGCCTCTTCTCCTAGCAAGTGGCCCACCCAGGTTGCCCTGCATGTTGTCTTGGGAGAACCATGTGAGTGATCAAGGAGCCCCTGAGTATTTTACAAGACAATGCCTTCATAATAAAAAACAAATGCTACTAAGATTAGCAAATACAGACACCTCTTTGCTTTCCCCCTGAATAAATGGAGAGTTGATGAAGAAGCTAGATAAACTTTCCAAGGTCAAGTCCCCACAGTGCATGCGTGTCCACTCATTCTAACAACCTCAGAGATTAAACAGTAGATTGGTTATATCTAAATTCCAAGCAGCTATAAAGACTGAAAATAATGCAGATAAAAACAGAATAACTTGGGACTTTTAGGGTACTGAAAATATAAATCTACATCTATATAGTTCTATAAAAGTTATATATTTAATTTACAAATGTCATTAAAACCACATATACAGTAAAAGACTTTCAGATAGGCTGGTATATATTTTATTACAAATTAATGTTTTCTAACACCTCTACACAAACCCTGCCATCACATATACTGGAAACATGAGCCTAAAAGATTCTACAAATACAGTATATTATGTTACTTGGTGGTGGTACTATGATGGTCTCTTGACATATTTCATGAACAATGTTCACTTGTTTAGGAGAATAGTAGATATCTATTATAACACATCTCCATCATAGCAGAAGTACCACACTGATACAATTCTTATAAATACTATATACTTGCAATGTAGTCACAGCCTTTTATTTAAAATCATTCATCTCACTAATATCGTACGATTTCAAAAGTTTTGAGACCAGTATTGTAGCATGCCAGCAGATGGCAGCACAAGGCTGCATGCACAGTCACAGGCAGACCTGATCTTCATAAGTCAGTTTGCCAAAAGACATCGTCCTGTGAACATCGGGAGCTGTGCAACTGGTGCTGATCTGACCATGTGCGTTACCACGTCTGCTATTTCATCATGGACAGCAAGTTAGAACAAAAAGCAAACGTGAAATTCTGTGTAAAACTGGGCAAATCTGCCACAGAGACATTTGACATGATTCGGCAAGTTTACAGCGATGCTGCATGATGAGTCGTTCAAGGTGTTTTGAGTGGCATGCGCTTTTCAAGAGTGGAAGAACATCACTGGAAGATGATGAGAGATCAGGAGGACCTTCAATGAGCTCAATCCCTGAAAATGTCAAAATCATTCGGCAACTTATGCATGATGTTTGTTGGAAAACAATCCACAACATTGCTGCCATTGTCGTTTTGTCATACAAAACAGTCCAGGCAATCCTCATGTGTGATTTGAACATGTGCTGTGTTGCTGCCAAGTTTGTCCCCAGGCTGCTGACCCAGGAGCAGAAGGAACACCGCATCGAAGTCTGGCAAGAACATCCCCCGGCCATGGGACGTGACGTTGTTACGCTGATTGAGACGCGGAAGTGGAGCTCTGCATAGCAGAAGTGCAGGGAGATATACTGTGTGGAGTTTGTATGATTATTGCTTGGCTCCTATTTACTTTTGTGAGTAATTTTAATCTTAATAAATTGAGAAGTTCTTTTATCTACTTCACTATGAGAGTCCTTGTTGTCTCCACATACTTTTACTAATACCCTTGAGATGTCACGTCGTGAGGAACCCTGTTGTTCAAGAGTGACAGTCTAAACATGGATTTCTTTGGAGCTTGTATGACAATACTCTAACCAGTGGTCTCATCATCTGGTAAGGGTGTATTCACCTGCATGGTGGTGGATTGGTGAGAGAGTTTTCTGTCTTGACTCACACCAGTTTGGAGGAACTTATTCTATCTGTTTTCTGTGAGGACAGCACTGGATTTGCACTTTATATAGTGGAGTTTTTATGGTTAATTTCTGTTCATATTATATTTGTTTGTATATTAGTTTGCACAGGTTTGCATCTAATATTTGTTTTATATAAGCGCTGTACTTTTATGGCAGTACCTTCTTGGAGTTTGTACCATTACTCTTGGTGCTAGCTGCTAATTTTTTATTGTTGCACCTGACTGCAACATTTACACTTTTATATTTTATTCTAAAAATTAAAACAAAAGCAACTTTAGGCTGCTTCCCCATTGATCCAATTTTCTTCCAATGGAACTGTTCACACTGGCCATATGTGGACGTGTTGCACTTTTTAAAGTCCTACTTTCTGCATTTTTGGTGCATGCTTGGTCTGGTAAAAAAAAAAAAAAAAAAAGTACAAAAAAGCATTCCTCCATTGAAATGAATAGAAACCGCAACAAAAATGCAATGCACCTGTGGGAAGTGCTCAAGCCTAGGTTAACAGAATTGCATGCCAAAGGGAAATCACATTACTGTATATGGTGCCCTTCTGATCAATGCAACTCAGTGTGATTTTGGAAAAGGTTCCTGGTGGACTTCAGTGCAATTTCAGCCTTATAGATTTCTATGTTATCTCACAGAAGTCTCATCAGCATAGAATATGACTTTGATGGATGAGTGGGTTTCTTTTACCCCCACCTCTCCTCCCTGGTCATCCTTCATCTATTTATTTTGATACAGCTGAGATTTTGGAGCCTTCCTTAGATCAATCAATCAACCCTTCTTTCGATCAATCCTTCCTTTGATCATTCCTTCGATTGACTGATCCTTCCTTTGATCGATCCTTCCTTCCTTTGATCGATGGATGAAAGGATAAGGATAAGCCTTAGGCAGCAAGGATGATGGGGCAAAGGAGGTGGAAGTTAAAAAAAAAAAAATACTCATCCATCAAAGTCACATAGGAATGCTTCTCATCTATGCTGATGTGACTTCTAAAGTCACATTGAAGTTGTATCAAAATTGCAAGCAAGTGGCACTGCATAGTCGCACTAGAAATCATATAAAAATGGCATTCAAATAGTGGAAAGTGATTTAGGAAAAACGCAATACAAACAAGGCAAAAATGCATCCACAATGAATAATGCATTGCATTTAATTTTCTCCTGGAACACGTGAGAGTGAACATCTGAGGGGGAAGGCACTGGTGATGTAGCCTCCCCAGATTGCATCTGTGTGGTCAAGGTTACATCACCAGTACCTCACTCAACCAGGAAGTGGAAAAATGGTAATTGTAAGTAAAGGCAAAAATTGTTTGTTTAACTAATGAATGTGTAGAACTGCATGCTGATGTGATTTTTGTGTAACGGGGGAATGGTCTGCTTTAACACAGAAAAATTTAAGATTTGCATATAGCTTTATCTTTCTATATCTCTGGATTTACTGATTGGTTTCACATGCAGTACCCACTGAAGATAACCTCTGCTTAAATGTTTTTTCATCGTATGCTCAGTCTGAATTGCCCAGTTTTGTGACAGGTTTCCATTAATCTACATTCACATCTGTCAACAAATGTACATTAATGAATATATTTTATGCATTCTTTACCCATCAATGTGTATTTTTAATGCTACAGAGCATTTCAATGTATTTTTGTTATTAGATTTTTTTTTTGCTTTTCTAACAGCTTCACATTATAACTGTCAGCAGCATCATGTTACATTTAACATTTTCTTACAGGCCTGTACTGAAGCACCATGCCAGGAATTTTCCAGTAAACACTGCAAAACTGCATGAAACACACGGTAATAAAACACAATCTTTCTCCCAAAGGGTTCCTTATATCCCCCTGTACTTAAAAATACCATGTTCTCATCAATCCAAAAATGTGCCTGTTCTAAAAGCTGAAATACTCAGAATTGTACAAAGAAAAAGAAAAGAGGAACATAGCCTGGTATGATTTATGGTAATAAATCATAATCACACAGAAAATGTGCATAGATTCAAAACTGTTCCCCTTCTAAAAGCTGAGACATGTGGAATTACACAAAGAAAAGAACAAGAAGACATTACACTATAAATCATAATAACGCACAAATATACATTTGCATGAAAATTACATTGTAACAGCCTAACTGTTATCATGTGCCCAATCTTCTAAATTGTAGAACAACCTGTACAAACTATTGTGTGCAGAAAAATGTCATTATAGGCTATTTAACCACTTGCCTACTGGGCATTTTCACCCCCTTCCTGCCCAGGCCAATTTTCAGCTTTTAGTGCTGTTGCACTTTGAATGACAATTGCGCGGTCATGCAACATTTTACCCATATGAAATTTTTATAATTTTTTTTAACACAAATAGAGCCTTTTTTTGGTGGTATTTAATCACCACCGGGGTTTTTATTTTTTGCACTATAAACAAAAAAAATTTAAAAAATTTGGAAAAAAAAAGTTGTTCTTAGTTTCTAGTATAACATTTTGCAAACAGGTAATTTCTCTCCTTCACTGATGTGCGTTGATGAGGCTGCACTGATAGGCAGCCTGATGGGCACTGATGAGGTGGCACAGATAGGAAGCACTGATGGGCACTGATAGGCTGCAGTGATAAGGTGGTACTGGTGGGCATTGATGAGGAGGCACTGATGATGCTGCACTGATATGCAGCAATGATGGGCACTGATAGGTGGCACTGACTGGCGGCACTGACTGACAGCACTGACTGGCGGCACTGACTGACAGCACTGACTAGAGGCACTGATGGGCAGCACAGATAGGTGCAACTGCTGGGTGGCACTGCTGGGCAGCACTGATGGGTGGCACTGCTGGGCACTAATGAGTGGCACTGCTGGGCACTGGTGGGCGTCACTGCTGGGCACTGGTGGGTGGCACTGATGATCAGGGCACTGATCATCAGTCTCCTGATTATCAGTTCAGATATGCTCTGTGACATTTGCCAGTGATTGGCAGTACATTCCTCACTGTGACAGTGTGCTGCCGATAACTGGCAACTGTATTTATTTTGTGATCTGCTGTGTCATTGGACATAGCTGATCACATGGTAAAAGGCCACTGTGATTGGTCTTTTCCCTAGTCATGTGATCAGCTGTGTCCGTAGGACACAGCTGATCACTGACAGCACCGGGTGCGCGTCACTGGGGGCGGCGGGGGGAGCGCATTTTGGGAGGATGTCATATAACGCCCTTCCAGAACTGGACAAACGCGCTGCAGCCGTCATTTGGCTATAGCATGGTTGTAAAGTGGTTAAAAAAACATGGCACTAGCTGAATATCAAAGCGATATTAAACCAACAATGAAAACTAATATATTGCAGCTTGTCTATTCTTAAATGTGGTGGCTGCATTCATTGCCCCTTTCACATGGGTGTTCTGTTTGTTTCATCAGTTCAGTCACACTTTTTTAAAGAAAATAACAGATTAGTTTACATCAGTTTTTCATCAGTTTTTATCAGTTTTTACATCCTTTAGCAATGAAAAAACAGATCATATATCCATTTACATCCATTTTTTGTTAGTTTTGGGGTTTTTTACAGAACAAAAATAGGGCTTTCTACCGTTTCAAAAAACGGATGTTACTGGAAGCAAATGTAAATGTTGTCAACGGATGATCATCTACTTACATCCGCTAGCCCATAGAAATACATTGGCATCCATTTTTCATCCATAAAACTGACATATGGAACGTTTGTGTGAAAGGGGCCTTAGGTTTTTTTTTCTTTATTTTCACCTGGTGATCTGACCAGTATCACACTTCCTGTTTTGGGGTCCACTCTGGATGGAGGAACAACAGAGACACCTTTCAGAAACAACAACAGTCAGTCTGGGGAAAGGGTAGTGTTAGATGCACTAGCAGATTTAGATGGACTTGACTGACAAATTAAAGTGGAACTACACCTTTATCCCCTTTATAGCCAAGGAGCTGCCATCTTAGGGGTTGATTTACTAAAGGCAATTAGACTGTGCACTTTGCAAAGTGCAATTGCATTCTTCAAGTGCAGTTGCTCCAGAGCTTAGTAAATGAACAGAAGCTCTGCTGAATTCCATAATCCAATCATATGCAAGCAAAATGCTGCTTTTTTTTAATTTTCCTTGCATGTGATATGGCATTCTTGGCAAAAGGAAGCTTTACCTCATTTACTAAGCTCTGGAGCAACTGAACTTGACAAATGCACAGTCTTCTTGCCTTTAGTAAATCAATCCCTTAGTCTCTGTTTCATCTGTAGTTGCCATGGGGCTGCACAGGTGATCAGTTATGACACCAGCCATTTGATGGTTTGACAGTTAGTTGAGAGCGCAAGCAAATTGTGACAGTTATCATTCACTGCATGTCTATTCTGGGTAACAGTACACTTTAAAAAATAATGTTTTGGCTGAACAAAAAAAATTAATGCAACAGTTTGCATCAAGCTTTTTAAGTTATGACAATGTCTGGTGAAATTATGTTGAAGCAACAAACTACATTGCATTGAGGTAATTAGCTTTTTTGATAGAAATGAATGCATTTTTATTTACCGCCAACTTAATTACTGGCATTATAAACACATGTTTTTAAGTTGAGTACTTAAACATATTAAGTTAATTCAAATAGTTTTTCCAGTTTTTATAAGAAACCTTCAAGTCACGTGTACTTAATTGCTACAATTATGAGCAAGTTTTTTAAAGTTAAAAAGCAGTTAAAAATCAAGTTGATCCAAATTGATTTTCTGTATTAGTTTTTAGCTTTGTTTTTTTTATACTAGCTTTCAAAAATGAATTAATCAGTTTAGGCTTACACTAGAATGTGTTGCAGAAACCCCGCAATCTGTGTGCATTTTGCGCACCGCATTCAAATCGCACTACCCTTGCAGTCTGCAGTGGATGTCAGTGTTGCAAACACAGTGCATTTGCCGGCACCAGATTGCATGGTACAAAACAAAACATGCAATCTGGTTGCACTGTGGTTCAAAAATTGGTGCATGCATGTCTTTGGTGCGATGTGGTGTGATTTGAGCTCATTCAAAATGAATGGGCTCAAATTGCATTACACTGAACCACATGTGAATTGCACAGGAATGTGTTGCAGTTCCTTTGTGATTCACATGCACTTCATTGTGTGAACCAAGGCCCAACAATCCAATTGTTAAACAATTGACATTTTTTGCACACCAAAATCAAATCCTTAAAGTTGTACTGATGAATGAGTAAGCACTTTGCATTAAGATTTTTTTAATATTGTCTGTCTGGTGCAGAAACTGTTTCTCTACAAGACCTTTGCTATATTGTGCAACAAATTGTGGCAATATAGTGAAGCTATTGGAGGATATTGAAAGTTGATATTTTGTGAGCTTTCTTACAATTTGCTATATTCTTTCCGCATTACCCTGCGACAACCATTTTGTGAACTGAAATAAAACTGAAATAGAACTGGAATAAAAGTGAAAAATGTCATCTGAGTATGACTGTGCTATGGAACACATACGTTCTTCAGAGAATACTGTACTTGAGACCCATTACTTTAGCACTGGCTTTCAGTCCATCAAGTTCAAGGAACAGTTTTTGAAACAACTGAGACTTGATTTGTGTTAAGTGAATGGGGGTGGAGACTTGCAATGCAGCTCTCAATGTAGAGCAAAATTAAGTTACCAAGTCAAATTTATTAAGGTACCTTAACTTAAATTTCATTGTACAACAATGAATGCAGAAATGTAACTGTACATGACACACAATATTAGGTTGATGTAATTTCCAACATTATCATTTCAACACAACTCATGAAAGTAGGTTTTTAAATGAAAAAGTTTATTTAAACCAATAAATTAGGATTTTTATCTTGGAAATACACATTTAATTAAGTGGTGGTAACAGGTCGCTTGAGTTATTTTTTAGAGTGTAAAATCAATGGGTTTAGTTCTGCCTCGTTCATACCATGTGAACACGTCAGTTTTTTTGCACACGTTCTGCAAGGATACAAAAAACTCAATTGTTCTCTATGTGCCCTATTCACACTACAACACAAGTATCACATGCAGATTTTTTCTGCGCACAAATCTGCAACATGTATGCAGTCTTCTGCATGGAAAAAAATGTATGTGAAATCAACACTGTGTTGTAAACAGGGCACATACCTGACATGCATGAAAACTGATGCCAATGTGCATAAAAACTCACTGAAACGAGCATATCTGAAAACTGATGTGAAACTGATGTAAACGCATGTCTCTGCAAGTTAAATCTGTGTGGTTTTCCTATCAGTTTTCATGTGCGTTTAGTGTGAATAAGCCAAACTCCAACCAATACTTTTTAAGCAATTACCGTGACAGTTTTTATTCCTTTTGGGATAAAGCTTTTAACCATATGCCGCCCACTGTAGAAATACGGCGGCAGGGCAGCATGGCTGGGCAAAAGCACGTTTTAAATTGCGCTTTTGCAAAACAGGTAGAGGGCGTACACGAGGCGCGCCGCCGCCCTACCTGCACCACCGATCTCGGCCGCGGGTGTCAGTCGCCGGGTCACAGCCGGTCATTACCGGCTGTGTCCCGCCGATTAGCGGCAATCACTGACAGAGAGCAGGGCTGCAGTAGCTCTGTTTTCTGTCAGTTCCCTGACAGCTCCTGACATGCTGATCGGGAGAGAAGAGTTTATCTCTCCCGATCAGTGTCTCCCCGTGCAGTACACACCGCCGTCCCCTAGTAAAACACTCCCCTCACACAGTTAACCCTTTCAGTGAATAAAAAAGTTAACCCCTTCCTCCCCAGTGCCATTAGTACAGTGTCAGTGGGGTTTTTTTTGCACTGATCACTGTATTGGTGTCACTGGGGATGTCAGTGACCCCAAGTCAGTTCCCCCCCAGTGTCAGAATGTCCGCCGCAGTCCTGCCATAAGTCGCTGATCGCCACCATAAGTCGCTGATCGCCGCCATTATTAGTATAAAAAAATTAAAAATCCGAGTATCTTTCCCGCCATTTGTAAACGCTATAACTTTCACATAAACCAATTAATTTACACGTATTGGGTTTTTTTTGTAGCAAAGACATGTCGCAGAATGCATTTTGGCCGAAATTTATGATGAAATTTGATTTTTAAATTTTTTTTACTGGACATGTTTTATAGCAAAAAGTCCAAAATATTGTTTTTTTTTCTAAAAATTGTCAGCCATTTTTTTTTATAGCGCAAAAAATAAAAAACGCACAGGCGATCAAATACCACCGAAAGAAAGCTCTATTTGTGTGAAAAAAAGGACATAAATTTCATTTATGTACCGTATTGCATGACCGCGCAATTGTCTGTTAAACTAGCACAGCACTGTATAGCAAAAAAATGGTGTAAATTGCAGTATCTATACCATAGTTTGTAGACGTTATAACTTTCACACAAAGCAATCAATATACACTTATTGGGATTTTTTTACCAAAAACATGTAGCAGAATACATTTTGGCCTAAATTTATAACTAACTTTGAGTTTACTATATATTTTTTATAGCTGAAAGTAACAATACAATACACGAGGGGTTCGAGGGCCCTGCTCTTTCGAGCTTACAATCTAGGAGGGAGGGGAAGGTGGTACAGGAGGAAATGGCTGTGGGGGATGGAGTGGTGGGAGGAGTGGAGGAGGTTAGTTGTTGGGTAAGGTCAGGTGTTAGGTGAGGTTGGGGTAGGCTTCCCTGAAGAGGAGGGTTTTCAGGGTGCGCCTGAAGGTGAGGAGGGTAGGTTGCAATCTGATGGATTGGGGTAGGGAGTTCCAGAGGATGGGGGAAGTCCTAGAGAAGTCCTGCAATTGGGCGTGGGAGGAGGAGACCAGGGAGCTAGAGAGTAGGAGGTCCTGTGAGCAGTGGAGGGCACGGGTAGGGTAGTATTTGGGTATCAGGTCAGTTATGTAGTTTGGGGAGGCATTGTGAATGGCTTTGTAGGTCAGAGTTAGCAGTTTGAATTTGATGCGTTGGGCAATCGGGAGCCAATGAAGGGATTGGCAGAGGGGGGAGGCAGATGTGGAGCGGTTGGTGAGGTGGATGAGTCTAGCTGCTGAGTTTAGGATCAACTGGAGTGGGGATAGCGTTCGTTTGGGTAGGCCAGTGAGAAGGGAATTGTAATAGTCCAGGCGTGAGATGATGAGGGAGTGTACGAGTTGTTTGGTGGTGTCTGGGGTGAGGAATGTGCGTATCTTGGAGATGTTGCGGAGGTGGAGCCTGCAAGATCTAGATAGCAGTTGGATGTGGGGTAGGAAGGAGAGGTGGAAGTCCAGGGTGACACCCAGGACTTTGGCGTGTGGGGTGGGAGAGATGGTGGCGTTGTTGCTGGACAACTTGGTTTGTTAAAAGAAGTTTAAAAATAACAGACACACAGGCTGGATCAAGTAAAAATAAAGGAAAAAAATTAAATCTATTTTCACCTTTGTCTGAGAATAAGACAAGTGCACACTGATCTATGAATGTAATAAAAGCAAATAGGCAACTCATAAATGTTAAAGAGCAAGAAGTGAATCTCAGGCCAGTGGAGTATAGTCAGGAGCAGCCCACATACTATGGCAAATGGCAGGGCTGTGATAGAGTTTTTGTGGCTATCAGAATAATTCCTTAGGCCCCAGTGGGAGATCTCCAAACAATATAACCTATCTGAGCAATTATTCTGACAGCCTCAAAAACTGTATTACAGCCTTGTCACCTACCACAGTGTGCTGACTATACTCCAACTGGCTTGAGATGCGCTGCTTCATCATTGATGTTCATAATCTGCCTATTTGCTTTTATTACCGTTAAGAATACCGTTTTTATTGGCCAAGATCTGTGTGCTCTTGCCTTGTTCTTTATTGTTACAGTGTATGGATACCCTCCATTTTTTGGAGCTGCTGGATCAAGTGATCAATTGTGCTTTTGCCTATAGATCATTTTCCTTCTTTGTGCTCAACTGCTGCAGATAATTAACCAGTGGTTATTGTGGACACTGCATACAAATCAGGCCCCTTTCACATAGATGTTCCGATCGGGTCCGCATGCCCCTTTTTTCAGGCAGACCCGATCAGAACTTCTATTTTCTATGTAGCAACATGTGTCCGTTTACACCCACCGACATGCAATCTAATTAGATCCGATAAAAAGAGACGGATGGGGATCCATTCCCCTTCCATCAGTCGGATCATATGGGATGGCAGCTGGATAGAAACGGACAAGCAGTCTGTTTCAATCCAACCACCCATAGAGGACAGCGTGCTGTGTCTGTGTCCGCTCTGCAGCAGTGGAGCGGACACAGACCTGTCATCCGCTTGCTTAGCGGGGATCAGTGGACAGATCCGCTGACAGGTCCTCCCTGTGTGAAGGAGACCTTACTGTGTTCTTTTGCCTTTCTTTTTGTTTTATTGTGATATTTCTATTTGTTCTATACACCAGGCATGTAACTAGGAATCATGCGGAACCATAGCAATATTTTGATGGGGCCCCCCGCTAACCCTCTCTGCTTGAGGTAATCGCCACCCTTCTCCCAAGTGGCTAATACCCCAATTCCCCCCAGATATCACTCTTTTTTTTGTTGCTCCCATACTTTGGTTGTTAGGACGTTGGCACAGCGACCAATGATGCTGTGCAAAAGTATGCCAATGGTTGCTAGGATGCAGGTGGCTAGACCATGCAGCGTTATTGGCAATGCCAGGTCGCACATTGTCCCCACTAGCTCGATGTGGTAAATGCTGCGAAAGTTTACCTCCCGGTCATTGCCTCTTTTACCCTAGGTTCACACCGAAGTGTTTTCTGCAGCATTTTGCAGAAACGCAGTACAGTACATTTAACATGATTTCCTATGGGACATGTTCACATCTCCGCATTTTCACCTAGTGCATTTTTTGGAAAGGGTCAGGGACTTTTTTTAATGCAAAAAGTTGCGTTTTGGTTCTATAGACTTAATGGAAATGCTGCAGAATAGCATGTATTGCATTTTTGCTGCATTTTTGCTGCATTTTGCATTATAAAAATCTGCCTAGCAACAAGCAAAATTAAAAAAGAAAAAAAAAAGCACAATGCATCAAAAATGTGGCAAACACGCAACAAAAACACAAAACGCGTGGGTGCACCTTTTGCTCTGTTGGTGTTAGAGCACTGCTTTTTCTATTTTTTTCTGTGTGTAATTTATAGCCCCTACGTGGGTGTGATTTGTTGCTCCTGTGTTAAACTGTTTAAAAATTAATAAAAACCATTGAACTACAAAAACAAAAACCGCAACGCAAAACGCAGTGCAGAAATGGCTCAAACGCAACCTGCATAGGTGTGAACCTAGCCTATGGCAATTAGATTTCCTTTTTTCCTGCAGGGATCTCTTTGCTTCTTGCTCCACCATTGCTAGGTGGATTGGATAAGTTATTATTAGGGCTTAAAGGCTGAAGAATAAGGTCCGCCCCTTCCTGTTTGTAAAAAAAATTATAAATGCACACTTTCTCAAGGTAAAAAATGTGCATTTATTATTTTTTTTTTACTAGGAGCAAAAAGCATTGTAACTGTGATCAGCAAATAGCAGGTGCAATCTTAGTCTCCTGCAGACTGTCAGTTTATCTGTCTACTCATACCGCATACAGGCAGTTACTGAATGACAGGGAGCATCAATGGACTACCTAGAGAGCTCACCAGTGCTCAGGGTGGTTGAGAACTACAAGCCATCATCCGCAAAGGCTATCAGTACTTGTAGTTCATTCATTCACAGAACTCTGTAAATGAATAATGCGGCTGGGTGGGCGGCACCTCGCATGGTCGCATTTCTAAAAATTGTGACAGTGGATGCGGGGAGAGGATCCTCGGCCCGCTGTCACAAAGGGGGACCAGAGGGTTTGGGGGCTGCTGCAACAGTAACATATACGGCTGAATACGGGTGTAACGTACCATGATACAAAAGGTGAACTTATCCTTTCAGCACAACCTACTAGATCTATTAGAGCTTCATGGGCTTTTCAGCATCAGGCACCTGGTTCTCAGAATTTCAAGGCTGCCACTTGGGGCTCTGGTTACACGTTTGTTAAGTTCTACCAGGTGGATGTTCAGGCCTCTTTTGTTGGCAGTTTCAGGTGGAAGGTGCTACAAACTGCTTTATGAGTCTGTTGAGCCCTTCCTTACCCAAGTTGTGATGTGGCCCTGTGGACATTGTTTGATGTGTTGGCGATCTCTCAAACTGGTTTTGGACATCCCAGTCATAGTTATTAACCTCCCTGGCGGTATGATTATTTCAGATTTTTGGTGCTGAAAGCGATACCATTATTTTGCATGGAAATTTGGCGTTTTCTATTGTAGGCTTGTAATTCTTAGAAATAACTCACTGAAATCTGTCCGAACAAGAGTCTAGTAAACATCCCGGGTAGGATAAAACTTGAAACACGAAATCATAAATTATAATTTAATAAATAATCGTAAAAAATAATAATATAATAATAATAAATTTAATTCAATAATATAATCAAACCAAAAACACTGAAATTTGAAATATAGCTCCAAGTTCGCACATCACTGAGCAAAGTCGCAAAATCGTTTTCAGTGTCTGATGCCGAATTTCCCCACGAATCATTATCACTCAATTCTGCAAGTAGTTCTAATTTACTATCACTGTTCTCTAGCTGGTCTAAAACCGCTTTTGACCTAAAGGGATGCTTTTTGGACGCCATGGACATTTCTCAGTTTCCAGGCAGAAAGAACAGTAAAAATGCAGGCAGGGCACAGGACAAAGCACTAGGGACAAAATGTATGTGAAATGGTTTGGTACAGTAATGTTTTACTATGTGATTTTAGTGATTTTTGTGAATGTCACTTTTTGTCATTTTCAAATTTCCCGCCGTTCCGTCCCCCGTACGTCCCGACATTTGCAGAGGACGGAACCCAGATGACAGATTCCGGCATCCGGCGGATTACATTGCCCAGGGACACTGCAGGAGGGACATCACGGGAGCGTAGGACAAGGTAAGTGACCGAGGGATCCCGGAGCAGCACCGCATGGTAAGCAAGAGTGTAGCTCGGGGTTACTGTGGCAGGCGCAGCACCCTTTGGTGCCTAGTGCGCTGTGGCATTAGAAAAATTATACAATTGCTGTTTCTTTGTTTGATTAGACTGACTTTACTCTGTAATTCCTCCAATGCCGCTCTATGGATGCAGTAGGTTTAAAGAGCACACCGAATACTTTAGTTAACTTCTTTAATAACTTCAATCTTCTTCATATAACTGCTAACAATGGCTTATTTCTTTCATATTACAATGGTTTAATTCGTATTACATTGGGTTGATTCGATAGCTTATCTCGATAAATTCGATAGGATTCGTTCGATTATCATTACTCTACAGTGACTTGATTCGTTTAATTCGTAAATTCGGTGGAACTACAAGTAAACACATACAACAGTTTTTAGACACAGATCTACCTGCACTGTTAAACAATAGAGAAACACACAAGTGCATTAAATACCTATTTGGCCTTCTCTACTTCCATGGAGCTTCTCTGATTGGAACTTTGTCTGTTTCCTCCTCTGTCTGGTGAGCATGTGTCTCTAGAAAATCCTAGCAGGGAGTTTTACACAGGCATAAATGTGAAACTGGCTGGGATTGGTTAAGGCTCTGTACAGTGTGAGGCTGTCTGTGATTGGCTCACCTTATACTAACTCTTAAAGGCATATTTTCCTTTTCTGCTTCTGCTAACACAATGAATATATAAATGTCATATAACAATCAAAGACATAAATTACAGCAATGATTCTGCTTTTGGCTGGGAAAGGTTATATAAGGGAAGTTCCTGCAACCTTCTCAGTATGTCAGTGTCCAATCACTGGAAGGAAGTTGCACAAATACCAGTTGTAATGATTAAAGAGCCTGTGTCTTGTACTCTACTCGAAAAAAAGGATTTTGCAAGTAAATGAAAAATCCTATTTTTTAAAATACACCTTTTTTGATGATCCTTACCATTGTATGAGTCTGGTAATGAAGGAAATCAGAATTTATTGTAAATTAGTACTGGATGCAGAGTACTCTTTTTTTCAAAAGTGAAGCAAACATTACTTCTTAAAAAAAAACAAAATGATGATTCAACCATTTTTTTCCAAGATGTTGGACAAGGAAAATTCCATCCATCAAAAGGAAAACACAGGGAGTAGAGGAAATCTTCTTTTCAACATTAATCAACATCAGGGGCGGACTGACTATTCGAGCACTTGGGCACTGCCCGAGGGCCCGGGGTCAGTAGGGGGCCCCATGAGATGCCCCTGGTACCTTTCATTGGCTTTTTTGGGTGTGGGTGTGGGTGAGGACACAGGGGCCACATGATCCCCTATTGTCCGGCGGCCCCATGAGTTGTCAGTCCACCCCTCATCAACATGCAAGATGGGCAACCGTTCATTATTGGCAGGCCTGGTGTGGAGCCTACATTGTTACAGGGAATCTTCTCTGCATAATGTGGCAGAGTATGCTCCATGATTGGTGGAAATGTCAGTCAGATTAAGTGCTGGTTCACACAATTGCAGTGCAGGAAACTGGATGTGATTCACACAAATTACACGAGTTCCTGTTCAAATCGCATGCAGTTCTTTGCAGTGAGATTAGAGCCATTCATTTTGTACGACTCAAATCGCGCCGCACCAGCATGAAAGGCACCTTATTTTTTCGCACTGAAATCAGATCCTGCGGGCAGAGGCGGACTAAGTCGGGGAGAGTGTGGAGAGTGGGTACACTGCTCTAGCTCCAGCCCTCCAAAGCCACCGGCAGACTGGCGGAGTAGAAAATTGAGAGCGGGTAAAGCAGCTTACACGGGAGTCAGGCTGTACCCGCTTTGTCTCTCGTCGTGTCATCCTGTCTCCACTGTCCTTCTAGCCCCTCCCTCACTCTGCTGCTTGTCCAATCCGATACCCCGCCTCCCATTTGTGTTCACCAACCCCGCCCACATTCTGGCCACCTGTACACAATACACTATGCTGTGAGAAACAATTTTGTAAACAATAGCTCTGGGGGAGACCAGCCTGAATGGAGAGGCATAATTGGTGAGTGAGCCTTCCGCACCCAGAACAGCCCCCCTCTCTCCTGCCTACCCCTTTTTGCTCTGCTTCTTCTTTCCCCCTTCCTCTTTACCCCTCCCCCCTCTTCCCCCCTCCTCTTCCCATTTTTCCTTCCCCCTCTCTTCCTCCTTCTCACCCTCCTCTCTCATGGGCTTGTAGGTCTGTCTGTGCCATCCTTATTCAATTTCCAGTCCATGGGCACTCAGTCTGTATCGGCTCAGGGTCTTTCTGTCTTTAGGGTCTCGTAGCATGTCCAGGTATGGGGCCAGTTTGTAGTCTCTTTGCAGTGACTGGTAAACAGTTTTTTTGGGTAAGTAATTTCATTTCTCCATTCCCCAACATATTTTTCTTGGGAAGCATTCATTATGTTTTTTATTTGAGATTTAGTCAAGCCAGATTGTTGGACGTTTGGGATAGACAAGGCACTGATGAGTTGTTGCAGGCTACATGGCTTCGACTGGTCAGTAGGGCCCTATGGTGGTATGAGTTAGGACTGCTGTTTTGTAGATGTCCCCAGTATGATAGCGCCCTCTTCTGTACTGCGAGAAGCAAAGGAAATCTGCACAGCTCAGACCGGCAAGCACTGTTGGAGGTGCTCTGATGGACTTGAAGGAGGTGCTTTCCAGATGAAATATTTCTGGCAGGCTGGAGTCCCATTTGGACTGGTCTGGGTAGGTGACAGGACCCCAAACTTCACTGCCACTTCTCTCTCTCTCTCTTCCTCTCCCTCTCTCTTGTTCTCTGTCTCACTCTCACTCTCTCCTTCTCTCTTTCGCATCCTCTTTCTCTCTCTCTCTCCTTCTCTCCCTCATTCTCTCTCTCTCTCTCGTTTCTCTCTCTTGTTCTCTCCCTCATTCTCTCTCTTATTCTCTTTCTCTCTTTTGTTCTCTCTATCATTCTCTCTCTCTCTCTCTCATTCTCTCTCTCCCTTACTCTCTCTCTCTCATTCTCTTGCTCTCTCTCCCTCATTCTCTTTTTCTCATTCTCTCTCTCTCTCTAGTTCTCTCCCCTTTGCTCTCCCTTGTTCTCTCTCTCTCATTCTCTCTCATTCTCTCCCTTGTTCTTCCTCTCTCTCATTCTCTCCCTCGTTCTCTCGCTATCTCATTCTCTCCCTGGAGGTGCTCCAATGGACTTGGAGGAGGTGCTTGCAGAATTCCAGATTAAATATTTCTGGCTGGCTGGAGTCCCATTTGGACTGGTAGGTGACAGGATCCCAAACTTCACTGCCACTTCTCTCTCTCTCTCATTCCCTCTCTCTCTCGTTCTCCCCCTTGTTTTCTCTCTCGTTCTCTTTCTCTCTCTCATTCTCTTTTTCTCTCTCTCATTCTCTTTCTCTCTCTCTCTCCCATTCTCTCTCTCTGTCGCTTGTTCTTTCTCTCTAATTCTCTTTCTCATTCTCCCTCTCTCTCACTTTAGATCTCACCCTCATTCTCTCCCTTGTACTCCCTCTGTCTCATTCTCTCCCTTGTACTCCCTCTGTCTCATTCTCTCCCTCATTCTCTCTCTATCTCATTCTCTCCCTCATTTTATCTCTCTCTTTTTCTCTCCCTCCTTCTCTCTCCTTCATTCTCTCCCTCGTTCTCTATCACTCTTGTTCTCTTTCTCTCTCTCATACTTTTTCTCTCTCGTTATCTCCCTCATTCTCTCTCTTGTTCTCTCATTCTCCCCTCGGTCTCTCTTTCTCACTCATTCTGTCCCTCGTTCTCTTTCTCTCGTTCTCTCTCTCATTCTCTCTCTCTCTCTCTCATTCATTCCCTCGTTCTCTCTCTCTCATTCTCTTCCCCGTTCTCTCTCTTTCCCTCACTCATTCTATACCTCATTCTCTCTCTCGTTTTCTCAGTCATTTTCTCTCTCTCTTTTGTTATCGCCCTCATTATCTCTCCCTCTCTTTCTCTCCCTTGTTCTCTCTCTCATTCTTTCCCTTGTTCTCTCTCTTTCTCTCTCTCTCATTCTCCTTCTCTTATTCTCTCCCCTGTTCACTCTCTCTCTTGTTTTCTCCCTCATTCACTCTTGCTCTCTCATTCTCTCCCTCAACCTCTCTCTTTCTCGTTCTCTCTCTAATTCTCTCCCTTATTCTCTCTCTCCTATTCTCTCCCTTGTTCTCTCTCTCTCGTTCTCTTTTTCTCTCGTACTCTTTCTGTTCTCTCTCTCGCTCGTTCTATTTCTCTTGTTCTCTCTTTCTCTTGTTATCTCCCTCGTTCTCTCTCTCTTATTCCCTTTCTCTCTCTTGTTCTCTCTCCTGTTCTCTCCATCTCTCATGTTTTTACTCTTGTTTTCTCTTTCTCTTGTTTGCCCTCGTTCTCTCTCTCTTACTCTGTTTCTCTCCCTTGTTCTCTCTCTTTTTCTCTGCATCTCTCTCATGTTCTTGCCCTCATTCTCTCTCTCGTTCTCTCTCTCCCTTTCTCTCTCTCATTTTCTCCCTTGTTCTTTCTCTCTCTCCCCCTCTTTCTCGCTCATTCTCTCCCTCTTTTGCTCTCTCATTCTCATTCTCTCCCTCGATCTCTCTCTTTCTCGTTCTGTCTCTCTTTAATTCCCTCCCTCATTCTATCTCTCTCCCATTCTCTCCCTAATATTCTCTCTCTCTCTCTCTCTCATTCTTTTTCTCTCTCATTCTCTTTCTCTTGTTCTCTCCCCCCATTCTCTTTCTCTCGTCCTTTTTCTCTTGTTCTCTCTCCCTCTCGTTCTCTCTTGTTCTCTCTCTCGTTCTTTCCATCTCTCATGTTTTTACCCTTGTTCTCTCTTTCTCTTGTTCTCCCTCGTTCTCTCTCTCTCTTACTCTCTTACTCTCTCTTGTTCTCTCTCTTTTTTTCTCCATCTCTCTCATGTTCTCGCCCTCATTCTCTCTCTCATTCTCTCTCCCTTTTTCTCTCTCATTTTCTCCCTTGCTCTCTCTCTCTCATTATCTTTCTCTCTCATTCTCTTTCTCTCTCTCATTCTCTTTCTCTCCCTCATTCTCTTCCTCTCCCTCATTCTCTCTCTCTCTCATTTTCTTTCTCTCTCATTCTCTCCCTCATTTGCCCTCTCTGTCATTTTCTCCTTTGTTCTTTCTCTGTCTCATTCTCTCCCTGGAGGTGCTCCAGTGGGCTTGGAGGAGGTGCTTGCAGAATTCCAGGTGAAATATTTCTGGTGGGTTGCAGTCCCATTTGGACTGGTCTGGGTAGGTGACAGGATCCAAAACATCACGGCCACTTCTCTTTCTCTTTCTCTCCCTCTCTCTTGTTCCCGCTCGCTTTCGTTCTCTCTCTCTTTCGCTCTCTCTCTCTCTTGTTCTCACCCTTGTTCTCGCTCTTATTCTCTTTCTCTCTCCCATTCTCTTTCTCTCTCTCTCCCATTCTCTCCCTCAATCTCTCTCTCTTGTTCTTTCTCTCTTGTTTTCTCTCTCTCTCTCTCATTCTCTCCCTCGTTCTCCCTCTCTTTCTCGTTCTCTCTCTCTCTCATTCTCTCCCTCGTTCTCTCTCTGTCCCATTATCTCTCTCAATCTCGTTCTCTCCCTCATTCTCTCAATCCCTCTTATTCTCTACCTCCTTCTCTCTCTTTCATTTTCTCTTTCATTCTCTATATCTCTTGCTCTTTTTCACTCTCTCATTATCTTCCTCATTCTCTCCCTCATTCTCCCTGTCTCTCATTCTCTCCCTCGTTCTTGCTCTCTCATTCTCTCCCTTGTTCTCTCTCTTTCGTTCTCTCTCTCATTCTCTCCCTCATTCTCCCCTTCTCTTATTCTCTCCCTCATTATCTCTAACTCATTCTCTCCCTTGTTCTCTCTTTCTTGTTCTTTCTCTCTCTCTTTCTCTCCCTCATTCTCTCTCTCCTTCTCTGCCTCTCATTCTCTCCCTCACTCTCCATCTCTCTTGTTCTCATTCTCTCTCTCTCTCTCGTTAACTCCCTCATTCTATCTATCTCGCATTATCTCTCTCTCTCTTGTTCTCTCCCTCATTCTCTCTCACTCTCTCTCACTCTCTCTCTTGTTCTCCCTCTCTCTAATTCTCTCCCTCATTCTCTCTATCTTGTTCGCTCCCTCGTTCTCTCTCTCTCTCTCTCTCTCTTGTTCTCTCTCTCATTCTCTCCCTCATTCTCTCTCTCTCTCTCTCTCTCTCTCTCTCTCTCTCTCATTCTCTCCCTTGTTCTCTGTCTCTCTCATTTCTCCTTCGTTCTCTCCCTTATGCTCTGTCTCTCATTTTCTCCCTTGTTCTCTATGCCTTGTTCTCTCTCTCTGATTCTCTTTCTCTCTCTCATTCTTTCTATCTCATGTTTCCTCACTCGTTCTCTTTCTCTCTTGTTACCTCTCTCGTTCTCTTCCTCGTTCTCTTTCCCTCTCATTCTCTTCCTCATTCTCCCTCTTGCTTGTTCTCTCTCTCATTCTCTCTCTTGTTCTCTCTCTCTCTCTCTTGTTCTCGTTCTCTTTCTCATTCTCTCCCTCTCTTGTTTTCTCAGTCATTCTCTCTTTCTCTTGTTCTCTTCCTTGTTCTCTCCCTCATTCTCTCCCTCATTCTCCCTCTCTCTCTCATTCTCTCCCTCGTTCTCTCTCTAGCTCATTCTTTTCCTCGTTCTATCTCTCTCTTGTTCTCTCTCTCTCGTTCTCTCCCTCTCATTTTCTCCCTCATTCTCTCTTTTGTTCTCTGTCTCTCATTATCTATCTTGCTCGCTATCTGTCTTGTTCTCATTCGTTCTCTCTCTCTCGTGTTCTCTCTCTCATTCTCTCCCTCTCATTCTCTACCTCATTCTCTCTCTCTCTCGTTCTCTGTCTCTCATTATCTATCTTGCTCTCTATCTGTCTCGTTCTCATTCTCTCTCCCATGCTATTTCTCTCTCTCTCGTTAACTCCCTCATTCTCTCTCTCTCTCTCTCTCTCTCTCTCGCATTCTCTCTCTCTCTCTCTTGTTCTCTTTCTCATTCTCTCATTTTCTCAGTCATTCTCTCTCTCTCTCGTTAACTCCCTCATTATCTCTATCTCACATTCTCTCTCTCTCTATCTCATTCTCTCTCTCGTTCTCTCCCTCATTCTCTTTCTCGTTCTCCCTCATTCTCTCCCTCGTTCTCTTTCTATCTTGTTTCCCCCCCCCCCTCTCTCTCTCTCTCTCTCGTTCTCTCCCTTGTTCTCTGTCTCTCTCATTTTCTCCCTTATTCTCTCTCTTGTTCTTTGTCTCTCATTTTCTCCCTTGTTTTCTATCCCTTGTTCTCTCTCGCTCTCCTTGTCTCTCGTTCTCTCTCTCGTTTTCTCTCCCTCATTCTCTTTCCCTCTCATTCTTTTCCTCATTCTCTTTCTCTCTTGTTCTCTCTCTCGTTTTCTCTCTCTCTTGTTCTCTCTTTAGTTTTCTCTCTCTCTCTTGTTCTCACCCTTGTTCTCTCTCTCATTCTCTTTCTCTCTCCCATTCTCTTTCTCTCTCTCTCTCCCATTCTCTCCCTCAATCTCTCTCTTGTTCTTTCTGTCTTGTTTTCTCTCTCTCTCTCTCTCTTGTTCTCTCTCCCGTTCTTTCCATCTCTCATGTTTTTACCCTTGTTCTCTCTTTCTCTTGTTCTCCCTCGTTCTCTCTCTCTCTCTTACTCTCTTACTCTCTCTTGTTCTCTCTCTTTTTTTCTCCATCTCTCTCATGTTCTCGCCCTCATTCTCTCTCTCATTCTCTCTCTCCCTTTCTCTCTCTCATTTTCTCCCTTGCTCTCTCTCTCTCTCATTATCTTTCTCTCTCATTATCTTTCTCTCTCATTCTCTTTCTCTCTCTCATTCTCTTTCTCTCCCTCATTCTCTTCCTCTCCCTCATTCTCTCTCTCTCATTTTCTTTCTCTCTCATTCTCTCCCTCATTTGCCCTCTCTGTCATTTTCTCCTTTGTTCTTTCTCTGTCTCATTCTCTCCCTGGAGGTGCTCCAGTGGGCTTGGAGGAGGTGCTTGCAGAATTCCAGGTGAAATATTTCTGGTGGGTTGCAGTCCCATTTGGACTGGTCTGGGTAGGTGACAGGATCCAAAACATCACGGCCACTTCTCTTTCTCTTTCTCTCCCTCTCTCTTGTTCCTGCTCGCTTTCGTTCTCTCTCTTTTGCTCTCTCTCTCTCTTGTTCTCACCCTTGTTCTCTCTCTCATTCTCTTTCTCTCTCCCATTCTCTTTCTCTCTCTCTCTCCCATTCTCTCCCTCAATCTCTCTCTCTTGTTCTTTCTCTCTTGTTTTCTCTCTCTCTCTCTCTCTCTCTCTCTCTCTCTCTCTCTCTCTCTCATTCTCTCCCTCGTTCTCCCTCTCTTTCTCGTTCTCTCTCTCTCATTCTCTCCCTCGTTCTCTCTCTGTCCCATTCTCTCTCTCATTCTCTCTCTATCTCGTTCTCTCCCTCATTCTCTCAATCCCTCTTATTCTCTACCTCCTTCTCTCTCTTTCATTTTCTCTTTCATTCTCTATATCTCTTGCTCTTTTTCACTCTCTCATTATCTTCCTCATTCTCTCCCTCATTCTCCCTGTCTCTCATTCTCTCCCTCGTTCTTGCTCTCTCATTCTCTCCCTTGTTCTCTCTCTTTCGTTCTCTCTCTTGTTCTCTCTCTCATTCTCTCCCTCATTCTCCCCTTCTCTTATTCTCTCCCTAATTATCTCTAACTCATTATCTCCCTTGTTCTCTCTTTCTTGTTCTTTCTCTCTCTCTTTCTCTCCCTCATTCTCTCTCTCCTTCTCTGCCTCTCATTCTCTCCCTCACTCTCCATCTCTCTTGTTCTCATTCTCTCTCTCTCTCGTTAACTCCCTCATTCTATCTATCTCGCATTCTCTCTCTCTCTCTCTCTCTCTCTCTCTTGTTCTCCCCCTCATTCTCTCTCACTCTCTCTCATTCTCTCTCTTGTTCTCCCTTTCTATCCCTTGTGCTCTCCCTCCCTTGTGCTCTCCCTCATTATCTCCTTCGAGCTCTCTCTCTCTCTCTTGTGCCCTCTCTCTCATTCTCTCCCTTGTCCTCTCTCTCTCTCTCTCTCTCTCTCTCTCTCTCATTCTCTGACTCATTTCTCTCTCTCATTCTCTCCCTTGATCTCTTTCCCATTTCTTCCTTATTTTCTCTCTTTCACTTGTTCTCTTTCTCTCATTCTCTCCCTTGTTCTCTCTCTCTCTCTCTCTCTCTCCCCCCCAATCCCTCTCATTTTCTTCCTTTTTATCTCTCTCTTTCATTCTCTCCCTTGATCTCTCTCTCTTATTTTCTCCCTCTCTCTCTCTCATTCTCTCCCTCAATATCTCCCTCTCATTCTCTCCCTCGTTTTTACTCTCATTCTCTCCCTCCCTCCCTCTCTCTCTCTCTCTCTCTTTGTCTCTCTCTCATTCTCTCCCTCATTCTGTCTCTCTCTCTGGACTGGAGGAAGAGGAGAACATGGGATAGAGAAGATGGGACTGGAGGAGGAGTAGGACATGAGATGCAGAAGATGGGACTGGAGGGGGACATGGGATGGAGGAGATAGGACTGGAAGGAGGAGGACATGGGATGGAGGAAATGGAACTGGAGGAGGAAGAGGATATGGCATGAAGGAGGAAGAGGACATCGGATGGAGGAGATGGGACTGGAGAAGGACATGGGATTGAGATTTTTTCTCTCTCCCATTCTCTCTCTCTCATTCTCTCCCTTGTTCTCTCTATCTCATTCTTTCTTTCGTCCTCTCACTCTCGTTGTCAGGAGCCGCCACGATCCGCAGCTCGGCGCAGGTGCACTGTGCCCGTTCACGCTAGTGTACGGACACTAGGTCCTGGCCGGCCGCGGCGGAGACGGAAGCCATGCATGCGCACTCGGAGCCGCGGGTGCACGCCTGGCACCAATGACAGCGCAGGGCGCGATATTTAAATCGCCCTGTGCTGACATGTATTGCCGTTTGGTCTCCCTGTGTTCCTGATCCTGTTACCGTGATTCTTGATCGTTGCTGACTCAGATTGTTCCTGATCTTGCTGTTCTCTCCTGCTCTTACCCCTGGCTTGCCTGACCTCCCTCCTGGATGCCCCCTTGTGGATCTGATCTTCTGTTGCTGACCTGGCGTGTGACCCGACCATTCTCTGCCTGCTGCTTTGTACCGCACTGCTCCCACGGCTACCGACTCGGCTTGTCCGACCACGCTCTTGCTCATCCATCCACCTTGCCCTGGCATATCCGCCTCTTCACATCAGGCTCTCACCCTGCAGGAACCTCTGGCGGATTCCTCTACCACGGGTAGGTGTACTCAGGAGCCGCGACCTGGTCTCAGTTCGCTCCAAGTCCATCCCCACCATCAGGGGCCCTGGTGAACAAGCGGACCGGGACTCAGACTCCCCGCTCTGGGGAAACCTGACCAGTGGGCTGCTAGAGGTACCACCAGGCGGTTCCTTACACCCGTTCTCTCACTCTCTCATTCTCTTGCTCATTCTCTCTCTCTCATTCTCTTCCTCAATCTCTTTTATTCTCTCCCTCATTCTCCCTCTCTTTCATTCTCTCCCTCGATCTCTCTCTCATTCTCTCCCTCATTCTCTCTCTCTCATTCTCTCCCTCGTTTTCTCTCTCTCCTTCTCTCTCTCTCTCATTCTATCCCTTATTTTCTCTCTGTCTCTCTCTGGACTGGAGTGGGAGAAGAACATGGGATAGAGAAGATGGGACTGGAGGAGAACATGGGATGGAGAAGATGGGACTTGAGGAGGAGGACATGGGATGGAGAAGATGGGACTAGAGGACATAGGATGGAGGAGGAGGTCATGGGATGAAGGAAGTGGGACTGGATGAGGAAGAGGACATGGGATGGAGGAGAAGGATGACATGGGATGGAGGAGTAGGACATGGCATGGAGAAGGAGGACGACATAGGATGGGGGAGAAGAGACTGGAAGAAGAGCACATGGGATGGGTGAGGAGGACATATGATGGGGAGTAATTGGAAGAGCAGGACATGAGATGGGGATATGGGACTGGAGGAGGAGGAGGACACGGAATGGTAGAGATGGGACTGGAGGAGGACATGGGATAGAGGAAATGTGACTGGAGGAGGAGGACATGGAATGGGGGAGATGGGACTGAAGGAGGGAGAGGACCTTGGATGGAGAAGGAGGTGGACATTGAATGGAGGAGATGAGACTGGAAGAGGTGGACATGGGATGGGGGACATGGGACTGGAGCAGGAGGACATGGGATTAAAGAAATGGGACTGGAGGAGGAGGAGGAGGACATGGGATCGAGAAGATGAGATTGGAGGAGGAGGAGATGGGACTGGAGGATATATAAAGTTGTAAGAGTGTTAAAATAAAAGTGGGTGCACCGAACGACTTGGTGGGATGGCCAGTGGGTGGATTCAGTGGGACAGCCAGTAATTGGGCCCTAAGGAATGTTCGTGGTCAGGCCCAGGGGAAGGGGGCCAGGCTTAAAGCTGTGTCAGGGGCCCCAAAATTTCTGATGGCTGCCCTGCTTGTGCACATTGGTGTCTGAACCCATGGAACATACATTTCAGCACATTCCCCTGCCTAGAAAGTTCAGGCGCTGCATACAGTCAGCCATAGATATAAATTGCTGTATGTAGCTGTACTTGAGTGTATGTTGGTGCTCACATCAACTTGAGTATAATGCGTGAGATTACTAAAAAACAAAAAAAAAATAAAAAACCACAAAAACAAAAAGTTGTACATAACACCTGGGCTCTTCGGGGAGGGAAAATATGCTAGATTTTACATTGCACAAGTTCAGATACCTACGTGCAAGAGACCTTTCAATGATTTGGTCAACTTATTGGAACTTTTTTTTAATAAAGTGGCATAACAAATGTGGTGTTGTATCCTTGTGCACCTACAAGAAACACCATGTAATGCCAAATGATTAGGTAAAAGACACACCCTTGGAATACTTCCCAGACCAGTAATCCTTCATGAGCAACAGATGCATTTTCCTTTATTTACAGATGCATGCAACAGGCTGAATGCAAACAGAGCCATGCTTACACTGGTATAGGCATATGATAACAGCTCTCAAATCAAAGGCATGAAGGCAGTGGTAAGAGGTTATGCTTGCAAAGCTGTTTTGCATCTCTGGATATATTAAAGCAGAAGGTATAAGGTAAGGTAAAAATCGTAGTTTTACTCATGCCGGAAAGTATAGCCAGTGTTGTATATCTGGTGCTGCAGTTATGAGAGTGGTAGCTCTCATAGAGTAAAGGAATTCTGTTGTTTTCCCTCCCTTTACTCTCCCCTTGTCCATTTCCAAAACAACTTGTATTCTGTTCACACAATACAGCATTGTGAACAGAGCAGGGTTTTGCTATATGCCCTTGCCTTGAGCTCTTCTGAAAAATTATACTGTATGTTGTGACATATCAGAAATATCTTCAGGCAGACTTGAAAAGTTAAATAAATAATGAGTGCGGTGCCAAAATATATTACAAATAAATACAACTCCAAAAGTGAGAAAAAGATGAATAAATAAAACAGTGACCAACAAATATATGTGTAAAAACAAAATTTCTTAACTGTACTAAAGCAATAATCATGCTTCAACATACAATATGTCTGTAAAATTAATAATAAAAAGTCCTGATAATTCATCCAAATGTGTACGTCTGTTTTTTCCACTACTTTCATTATTTGTACCAAAGGAAGGTCACCCTCTAGACATGAGTACACCACACTTCCACCAATATGCACTCACCAAACAATCTGCTGCCAAAAATCACAACATACAGTGCTCAATATAGTACTATGGCCAGGTTCTCCCTTTTTACATCCCAGCTCCAGTTCCCTTTAAGTACCTTAGGTATTTTTAAATCTTCTCCAAACAATGGCCACCATTCCAGATTGGAAGTGTTTCGTGAAAAGGCAAGTCCTCAGGGGTCTCTCGTCTTTTGCAAAGTCATGTTCTCAGGGGGACTTGAAAAGTTACTGAAAGGTCCACTTTAAGGATCATGCACATAGTGCACACAGTCACAAAATATGCTGCATTTAGATCCCTAATGCATCCATTTTTAAAAAGAAATCTGAATGTAGCTGTATGCTTTGCAGTGGTCCCAAGCTGTACACTGTGCCTTAAAGCGGCGTTCCACCTGAAAAGAAAAAAATAAAAGTCAGCAGCTAAAAAAACTGTAGCTGCTGACTTTTAAAATACAGACACTTACCTGTCCCTCGGTCTAACGGTGTCCTCACCACCGCTGGTTTCACCGACCGTCTTCTCTCCCTGGCACCGGCATCTTTAGTGTGGGCACCCAGCTGTGACAGCTTGCAGCGTCACAGCTGGGTGCCCACTGTGCATACACAAGAAGCTTTGCGCTTTGTTTATGGCCCATAGTCTTCTGGGACCTGCCACTACAGGGATGGGAGGGCAACTTCCGCTTCCGATCGCCTAGGCGATCACAGCAGAAGTGGAGGTGGTGCCTTTCAAATTTAGATACCCGCTCCGCCCCGCTCCCCAAAGGTGCCAATCCTTAATGGGGAGCGGGGGATGAAGGCTTAAAGTGGAACTTCCTTTTTTGGGTGGAGCTCCGCTTTAATCAGGAGATGTGTTCTGCTGATTAAAAATGTTTTCAAAACATTGCATTTACAGTCCTTCATATGGACCTTATTTAATGCTGTGCACATGTAAATCTCTATGCTAAGGTTTACATGCATACAGCATTTAGCATAAATACAGTGTATGCTATTGGCCCTTAGTAGCAAGGACACTAGGTGGCAGGAGCCGTCTGTGCCCTAGCAACTGAGGATGCAATGCAGAAGGAATCCCCTTAATCCAAGCAACTGAAGATGCTATGTGACAGGAGCCACCTGTGTCCTAACAACCAAGGATGCTAGGAGCCAGCTGTATCCTAGCAAATGAAGATATGTGACAGGAGCTGTCTGTGTCCTTGAAACCGAGAATACTGTGCGGCAAGATATGCTTTTGTCCTAGAAACTGAGGATGTTAGGCTGCAGGAGCTGCCTGAGTCCTAGCAACAGACAAAGCTATGTAATAGGTGCCATCTATGTTCTACTATCCAAAGATGCTGTGTGACAGAAGCTGTCTGTGTCCTAGAAACTGAAAATGTGATGTGGCAGGAGCTGTCTGTGTCCTAGAAACCGAGGATGCTATGCTGCAGGAGCCCCCTGTGTTGTAGGGACCGAGGAGATTATGTGGCAGTTGTCTGAGTCCTTGCAACCAAGGAAGCAATGTGGTAGGAACCTCCTGAGTTTTAGCAACTGAGGACACTATCTGGAGGAACCTCCTGTGTCCCCAAAACAGGGAACGCTATCTGTCAGGATCTGCCTGTGTCCTAACAACCGAGGACACTATAATGTAGGAACCTCCTGAGTCCTAGCAACAGAGGAAACTATGTGGTAGGATCCTCTTCAGTCTTAGGGCCATTTCACACGACTGCTCTGTTTGTCTGTTTTCATACATCCATGGAAAATGGACATCAAATTATTCCTATGGGCTTGCAGATTTAAAGTGGAACAAAATCCTCCAAGTCTTTTCAGCCAACCAAGCTGCCATCTTAGCCTCTGATTTGCAACTGCCATGGTGCTATACATATGATCAGTTATGACACCAGTGATTTAATGGTTTGACAGTTTGGATGAAAGCAAAAGTGACAGTTAGCATACCTGGCATGCCAGGAATGTAACTGTTTTTTGAAACCGTTAAATCGATGGGTTTAGTTTCACTTTAAAAGTAAACATCTATTTACATCCTACTACATCAGTGTCCATTTAGGTCTGTTTTTAAATGGCACAAGGCTGTGTTCTTTTCCATTTATACAAATTTTAACAGATATACAGAGATGTAAACAGATGTTCGTTTATAGGCAAGAAACATATTTTTGTTTATACTTTTGTCACTAATGATTAGTTTCTTCAACAACAGAAAATTAATGCAAACACTGATGTAAACTGAACTGGATACGGAGGTAAGTTGATGTACTCTGAATCAGTATTCATCAGTTTCTTCTCAACAATAAATGTGATTGAACTGATGTCCGTATGAAAGGACCCTTAGCAATCAAGGATGTTAGTCAGTGTGAGCCACCTGTGTCCTAGCACACAAGGTACATTTGGGCTGTATGCATGTAGTGTTAGCTCACATGCACTCATTACATGCACACAGTGTACTAACAAGACTTTACGCAGCATCTTGTTCCCAGGGATATACACAAACCCTCACACTGAACCTAGATAAAAATCATATGTCCAGATACATGAGCCCTAATGTCACATAAGAAAGGGTGGAGCCGGGTGACATTGATTGACAGCTGCAACCAGAAGTGATGCAGGAGCTGCAGCCCCTCTGTATATTTTGAATTGCTTTGAGTTTTACTCTTTTGTAGGTGCAATTTTAAATTAAATAAAGCAATTTTATTAACTACTACACTATGTGGGTGCCCATATGTTGTGAGCTTGGAAGTAGAGTATATGCGAACACTGGCCTGAACTCTTAAAGGGACCACAAGCCTCTTCTTCCTAATGTGATATAAAGTAGATATGACAGCTCTACAAGAGAGAATATCTCCAGAGGTACCACCAGAGTGACAACTGGATTGATCCCCAGATTGGAAAAGTGCATTTGACCTGATTCATACAGTTTGAGGTGAGTGCACAGGCACAGAGGTGGTAGGAGTCACTATACAAGACCTGATTATTGGAATATATTGAGAGAAATCAAGAACACATGGTGCAAAAGAAGGGACACGAGAAGTTTACATATGAGATGCTGTTGTCTAATACAGGATTACATATTATTTGTTATATATTTGATAATGAGCACTGTAATGAGCAGCCACTTTATTAGGTACAGCTTTTCAATTGCTTGGTAACACAAATTACTAATCAGCCAATCACATGGTAGCATCTCAATGCATTTAGACATCTAGATGTGGTGAATACGACTTGCTGAAGTCCAAATTGAGCATCAGAATGGAGAAGAAAGGGGATTGAACCACTTGCCTACTGGGCACTTTTACCCCCTTCCTGCCCAGGCCAATTTTCAGCTTTCAGCGCTGTTACACTTTGATTAACAATTGCACGGTCATACAACATTGTACCCATATGAAATTTTTTATATTTTTTATCACATAAATAGAGCTTTCTTTTTGGTGGTATTTAATCACCACTGGGGTTTTTATTTTTTGCACTATAAACAAAAAAAGAGCAAAACATTTTGAAAAAAAAAGTTTTTCTTTGTTTCTATTATAAAATTTTACAAACAGGTAAATTTTCTCCTTCACTGATGTATGTTGATGAGGCTGCACTGATAGGCAGCACTGATGGGCACTAATACGGCGCACTGTTAGGCTGCACTGATGTGGTGACACTGATGAGGCGCCACTGTTGGGCATTGATGAGGAGGCATTGATGATGCTGCACTGATATGCAGCAATGATGGGCACTGATAGGCTGCATTGATGGGCACTGATGGGCAGCGCTGACGTGCAGAACTGCTTGGAAGCACTGATGGGTGGCAAAACTGAGCACTGATGCTCAGTTTGAACTTCAGCAAGTCGTCTTCACCACATCTAGATGTCTAAATGCATTGAGTTGCTGCCATGTGATTGGCTGATTAGCAATTTGTATTACAAGCAATTGAAGAGGCGTACCCAATAAAGTGGCCGCTGAGGGTATATTTATAAGGTATATATATTTTATTTATCCATAAAAAAACAAGAAGTATAAATAAAAGTATAAAATGTTTAATTTTGTTTTGGAAAGAGTAAGAGTTAAGGCCAGTACACACTAGAAAAAAATCAGACGAACGATTGTCCAGTTTTCCTTGATGTTTCACAGCAGGTGGAAACTGAGAAGGGTACTAATTGTACAAAAATTCTTGTACGACAAAGGCTTTTTTTGTTGTTTTTAGTTTTTGATCATGCGCAAGTCTTTCGTAACAGTACACATTAACCCCTTGGCGCCTCCCGGCCCTTTAAGGGTTTCAGAAGCCGGGAGGCGGGGTTTAGGGTCATGTAGCAAACGCGCACACAGAGATGGATGCGAAGCTCCATTTTGGCAAAGGCCTCCATCTTCTATCATTTTCAGCTCCTCCACATCCCCCCTCCCTCTCTGTTGAGTGACATGTGGTCTGGATAAGGCAGAGGCCACAGGCAAGTCAAGGCTCAGCGGGCGAGCTCCAGGGCTATAAAATTCCAACCGAGCTGGTGCCTAGATGTCTGTTAACTTCTCAATCTGGGATATCGTAAAGCCATAAACCAAGTCCTTCACTAAGACATTCCAGATAAACAGTAAACCAGACACCACATTCAACATCCATTTTCCCCTATGATTACATATCTTGGATTATGAAAGACTTATATAAAAAAACGTGCATATATTAAGATCGGTCTCGTTAATACAAGTCATCTGATATATTACATCCCCTAGCTGGCATCAACAGGAGAGCAGAACATGATATCTCCTTAACCATCCCAGCAGGTATGTCATATTTCATGCCTAGACGTTCAGCAGGGTATTCTGCGTATTAATCTACTAGTGGCAAGGCTGCTAAATGCACCAAGAATAGGTTATGAACCATGACATCAACTGCGAGGGTTTATGGTTCTAGCTTGGGTTTCCGCCCCAACACCCCTCCCCAAATGAAGCGATTGGTTCTCTTCTTTAAGGAGACACCCTGCTGAGTTCCTAGAGAAAGCTGAGCTTAGCTGAGTTGAACTAAGTTGAAGATTCTCCCTTTTAACATCGGAACTAACTTTGGGAGATAAGGCATCTTTTTGCCTCAGGAAACCTGATCTGCTTAAACCAAGGCTGACAGCAAGTACTTTTTCCTTCTAAACTTCTTTCTGTTATCTCTTTGCTGTGTTATTGCTCTCTGTATATTTATATACATATACATCTTTTTCTGTAAATATTTTATTGCACCCTTTTGACCTTTTAGTAATAAATCTTACTTTCTGAAAGTGTCGAACTGTTTCTAAAGCTCTTTATTGCAAACTAAGAACCCCTGCCTCTGAAAAGCGCTACTGTGTGTGTTTTAAACTTCTGTATATCTCTGCCAGTGGTATACCAACGCTTATGCAAACATCATAGTGTTATTGCTGATATTGCCGAGTTTCCTCTTTCTCTGTACAAAAAGGAGGTGGTGGCAGTGTGAAGGGTTAATTGCGTAATTAACCTGACCCAGTAACAATCGCTCTCAGGCTGCAGATACACAGCTTGTGGTCCATTAGCTGGAAAATCTTTGTGCAGAGTGCAGCTGGGCGTGGCATTGTTACGCACGTAACAGCGTGGTTTTAGATTGGCCGGTCCTTCGGTCACGAGTTGGTGAGAAGGGCTGGAGTCTGACGCCGTGATCGTCACACATGTGACACGCTGTCACCAGACATGTATGCTGGGAGCGCTCAGGGTGCGCGCTCTCAGCACATATGTTCTTTTTTAATAGAATGCAAATGTGCAGCCGCTCTGTGTCTATGCCCAGACGCCGGCAGGCCACACATTTGCGTTCGGCCAGCATGAAGAGGTTAAACAAAAATCATTAGCTCTCTTCCCATACCAGAAACATTTTGGAATTTGTCCCTTTGAAAATTTTCATTTGGAAAGTCTTGAGTCGGGTGTGAAAAGTTGTGTACACACTATACGAACATCGGACAATCGTGCCTCATACAGAATTTTTCTTCTGATTTTCTCATAGTTTGAACCCCTCTAGTCAGGTTTTCATTTCCCTCCGTATCCCTATTGGGGTGACTTCCCTTCACTTCCTGTCAGGACAGGAAGTGACAGGAGTGATGGTTACTCTCTTCACATTTTATAAGAAGGGTTAAAAGTGTTTTTTAATACTGCTTGCACCCCAAATTACTAACACAGGATATGAGGAAAAATATCTTCCCTATAGCAGCCGGAGATTAAACTGATAGAAACTGTATCCTTCCCGCTTTATTTAGGCTGGAGTTAGACTTTAACATGCAAATAAATACAAAAAACCAGCAGAGCCATCTTCATTAGAGCACGCCATTTATTTATAGAGCAGCTGACGTCACACCAGAGGGGAGGCCTTCTTCTCCTTACTTTGCAGTATCCGTAGCAACTGCATCAACGTACGTATGACGCAACCCTCCACGGCGTGGCCCCACCCCCTCCCCTTGAAAGGGAAATCGCAGCGTGAGGAGGGAATTCGTCACCGAGAGCCCTCCTACTCGTTCTAGTGATGTTCTAGCCGTTCGCCTTTTTTCATTGGCCAGACACAGGCGCAGGGAGGAGCGGATTGGCCGGGTAAACCTGAGGCCATGACGTTTCCGTTTCTCGCGAGATTCTCCGGCGTTGCTTCTTGCTTTTCCTCGTCCTGTGACAGCGAGATCTTTCGAGATCTTCCAGGGTTCCATTCATCTCCCCGTGCAGGAGTGTAGTGCGGCCGCTCTGCCGTGTCCCCTCCCCGTGTTGTACGCTACCGGTGTCCCCAGCTGCAGTCATGTCAGTGGTGGGCTTCGACCTGGGCTTCCAGAGCTGCTATGTCGCGGTGGCGAGAGCCGGAGGGATCGAGACTGTGGCCAATGAGTACAGCGACCGCAGTACCCCGTGAGTAGAGCCGGCGCCGCCATGCTGCCTGATCCTTGTCATTCCCTCTCATCGTGTCATCGCTGCTAGACACAGGGGAGGCCCGCGTGAGCCTTCCTGCCTGCTTTCTCCTCATTTCACACCATCCAGCCGCCATTCATATTAGCACATCATTATTAGACCTCCACATTGCCTCATTCCTCAGCCATAGGCTTTCATTCATATCAGGAGGTGAACCTCCCAATCCCTCTGCTTATCCCTCTCATCCACTAAACAAATTGGCTAGAAAACACAATTAAAATGCTAGTAAACCCTCAAATTTTTTTTTTATTTTCTTTTAACAGAGTAAACTATGTAATACTAGATTGTAAGCTCCAAGGAGCAGGGCCCTCCTATCCCTCTTGTATTGTTGCTGTATTGTCTCCCATTATATTGTAAACTGTTGGCGCTATATAAATCCTGTATAATAATATAAGAAGAATACATAGAAAACATAGTAAATCAAATTCTTACCCTCAACACTTCACAGCTTTCTGCTACTGGCTTCTGCTCTTACAGTGCTGCTTCCCTGAACTTCCTGGCATCACAGGAAAAAGTTAGTGTTACTAAACCCACAACAGTAAAATCAGTCTGTATATGCAGTAAGGCTGCATTCACACTTGAGCTTGATGCTCCAAAAACGCTCAAACTTATTAAAAAAAAATAGTTGTCTACGGTGCCTGTTCGCGTGATCAGGTGTGAACAAGCACCGTAGAGAACAATTTGATTTTTTTTTTCTAAATTTGAGTTCTTGTGTAGCTTGAAGCGCCAAAAAATCTCAAACTTAAAAAAATCGTAAAAAAAAAAAAATCACACATTGAAGTGTGCATGCAGCCTTAAGCTGCGGATTGTTACTCTCCCTATAGAACGTAGAGTGTAGTAAATTCTTAATACTTTTACCTCCAGCTAGTCTTATAATAAAGCTTACCTGTAGATAACATGAATATCTCCTAAATGTGAACCGTTTAGAAGATATTGGCCCGTTCTTGATATTCCTGCGCATGCGCTCTGAAGGAACTCCATACCCGTACCGTTCTTTCAGAGCACTGTGCCGTGGAATGGAACTCCCTGCGTGATCGCAGCTAAGGCCAGTCGGGCAGCCAGAGCTTGCAAACCTGGAAGGAAGACCGGGTGAAGATGGAAGCCTTGGGGAGCCATGACAGCGCTCCACTGGAGGGCTTTGTTATATGGTAAGTCCTTTATAAAGTGCTAGTGTGCAATGCATACTAGCACATTATGCCTTTACCTTGCAGGGGTTTTTTTAATGTGTAGTTTACTATCACTTTAAAGGGTTAATCCTCTGCATTGTGTAAAAAGGTTGTTTGATCCTGGCTTCTCTGCTTCTCCCCTTCTATTGTCCCCAATCCATCTGCTGATAGTACAGAGCCTTAGGAGTCACTCTGCACATGCTTAGATTGGTGTGTATGGCTAGAGTTGTTTTGTCCCTGGGAGGGTGTGTGTGTGATCAGCATAGCACCAATCAGCACTGTCCAGACAGAGGGTCACGGGTCATGCAGCCTCATAGGACAGTCAGAGCAGAATGAAAACTCCTCCTGTAAACTTTAACCAGTGCTCTGCTGGACACTGATAGAAGTCATAGGACTGCTCTGTTGATGAGAAAAGGTACTTGGCGGTTTATATTTACTAAAATAATTGCATTTCCATGTTGTGTGTACTGTGGGAGACCAGATATAGTGAAAGCAGGGTCCTGGGTTTAGTAACAATTTAAGCTGAATTTTTTTCCAGGTAAACTCCGCTTCACTGTTTTTCCTGGAAGAAATTTATAAGAAATATTGGAAGTGCCATCGCTTATTTTTCTGTTTCGATACATTTTTATGAAAAAATGGTGAATAGTAAACAAAGAATAGCAGAGGCTATGCACATTACAGGGTGTGAGGCATTCATACAGTGGTCAATGATTGTCTGGTGGCATAATGCATTTCCATGTTATGTGGGAGACCAGATATAGTGAATGCAGGCTCCTGGGTTTAGTAACACTTTAAAGTAGCATCCCAGTCAAATCCTAACTATACCTAAACCTGCTTCCACCCCATTCTAAGCCTGTTCTATCTACCCAGTAAAGATGTATATACTTACCTGTTCAGTCCAGTCAAATGATTTGTACCCATTGCCAACTTCACTGTTGAGGGACAGCCATCATAGCCTACGGGTGACGTCACCGCATGGGCTCTACAGCTGTTGTCGGTGATCTCTCCTTTTCGCTGAAGCTGGCCATTGGAGAGATCATGTGAATGGACTGGAGTGCCTTCAGCTTAAGTAAGTATAGCCATCTTTCCTTCAGGCTACTTTCACACTGATCCAGGGCTTAAACGCTTGTGTTTTTGATGAGATTTTACCACATTTACAGTGTTTTTTACAGGACGTGTGACTCAAAAATGTAACACATGCATTTTTGCTGCATTTTACATTTCTTTCAATGGATGGGTGCATTTTTGATGCAGAAATGGCCTGGTCATGAAGGGGGGTGTAAATCTTCCCGAGGGCGAGTGGCTAACACAAAAAGCAGAAGAAAAATGGATCCGTGTGAAAGCAGCCTTACAGGGCGGTTAGAATAGGCTTAGAATGGGTCTGGGAGCAGGTTTTAGGTTTAGCTAGAATTTGAGTGGATTACTACTTTTAAAGTAGTATTAAACTCAAAATGATAAATGTCATATATTGCAGCTTAACAATCAGATGTGGTGGCTGCATTATCTTCTTAGGCTTTCATCTGTCCAATGATTTGCCCTCCTGTATTAGATGTACTAGCAGATTTAAATACACTTCAGACTTTCCAAACAAAGGGCCAGTTTATTGTGCTTTAGACGGTCCAGACTGTATTCAGTGGGAGTAGAAAATGCCTCGGTGTCAGTGGGAGTACATAATGTCCCAGAAATGGTGGTCAGTTGGTGGAGGAATCGTGCCCCATGTTTGGTGTCACTGGGAGGAATAGTGCCACAGCGTTGGTGTCATTGGGAGGAATAGTGTTTCATCATAGAAGAGAGTGGAAGGAATAGTGCCCTAAGGGCCAGAAAAATGCAAGCAAAGGGCTGCATCCGGCCTGCGAGCCACAGTTTGGAGAGCACTGAAATAAATTAAGCTAACAAATTAAAGGCAAACTCCAGCTAACACTCTGTTGGCAGTTACTGCATTTTTTAGCTTTTGCAATAAAGGTTTTATATAAATAAAAGCTGATCATGTAAGCACCCCTGTCAGTGGTAAATTGTTTCATCCCTTTAAACTGATACATCTGGAAAAGGTTGTTCTTTTGAAAAACAGATTTACTGGCCAGTTCACCAAGTTAAAATAAAAGAAAGGAAGCCTAAAAAGAAAACCAAAGCAGCCATCACATCCAAGAATTGGTAAGCTGCAATATAATGTTTGCTTTTGGGTTTAACAACGCTTTAAATTGGACAGTGCAGTCTCTAGCCAGTCTGTTAGCTTGAAGGAGGGAAGAGTGGGATGGGGGAAAGATGCTTTTCCATTCTAGGTTATGGGGCTGTGTTTCTGTTGATGCACACAGTGTAGGGAGACACAACTCTAGTCTCTGCATGCACGGCTGGCTCCATAGGACACTGCAAAAGAAAGGAACCACCCTGAAAAAGGGAACTTGTGGCAGCGGTCATGTCACCAGTTTAAAGTGGATTATAACATTGAAGGGTAAAGCAACTCCATATTTGACAAGTGGTTAAAGAGAAGCTTCAGTCTCCCCACCAAAAATTAAGTTAGCAGCTACAAATACTTTAGCTGCTGACTTAATAAAAGGACACTTACCAGTCCATGGATCCAGCGCTGTCCTCGCATAGACTGGTTTTTGACCAGTCTTCATGTCCCTAGCCCCAACATTTTAGGTAAGGGAAACCGGCTGTGATGTGCGATCCGTGCTTTGTGTAATCCCATAGTGTTCTGGGACCTGTGATGTGTCCCAGATGGCCGCTCGGATGGCCTAGGCGATATGTGCAGGTACCGGTCAAAACCAGGTAAGCTACTCGGCATAACATCACTATTATATTGTGTTTGTGCACTAAAATTCATTAAAGTGTTTTTTTTTTTTTTTTGTTTTTTTTTCTCCCAAAAAATTTGTTTTGAAAAACCGCTGCGCAAATACCATGTGACATACAAAATTGCGCCATCCACCATTTTATTCTCTAGTCTAGGGCCTAAAAAAAAAATTATATATATAATTCTGTTTTGGGGGGGTTCAAAGTCTTTTTCTAGCAAAAAAACTTTAACATGTTGGAGCGAAATGTCAGAATTGGCCTGGGTGGGAAGTGGTTAAAAAAAACCTGAAGATTTAATATCCTTTTAAAGTATTTCAGATGTTTACTTGCAGCATTTTCCATAAATTTATTTATTTTTTTTTCTTCAATTGACATGTGCCTCTGAACATTCCCTTCTCTTCTGGGAGTATCTGCCCCTCCTTTTGCTCCTCTGCACCTCCTTTTATTTCCCTACATAACATTTTATGTAGCTGCTGTGGGGAGGAAAAAAGAAATATTTAGCAATGGTCAACGTTCACAATATGTAGGGTCCTGTGTGCAGCCCTTTACATCACCAAAGGGATGCACATAATGTTTAGGGGTTGTAATGCTACAGAAAGCTGTCAGACTGCAGACATGCTACAGGAGAGGGCCAGAGACTGTGAACATGCTATAGGGGTGGTTGGTGACTGGGAACATGCATCAGGAGAGGGATCAATGCTAATACAGCCACTTAAATATTCAGTGCTTTCCTTTGTTCCTGTATAATAGACTTATTAAAGAGTTTCATGAGTATACAGAGAATTTTAAAGGTAGACAGAAGTTATATATGGGCAGTACAATTGTGAAAGCTGTTGGGTAGTATTGACAAATGTAAAAACAGAGGTATTGCTGTTTGTAAGGTGTTGCTTATTGAAAAGGAGGGGGGAGTAGACCAGATAGAGGTCCTGAGATAGACTCAATGGGAGTAATGAAAATCCTGCCGCATTTTTAATTGTCATTTGTGACTGAGGATATTTCTCTCAAGCTGACCACACACTACAATCTGATTTGTACAATTTACTTTTGGATGTACCATCAGCTATATAATATAAGGGCCTGTTTGACTTGATAGACCTTGATTGGATCATGTAGGTTTATCCTGCTATTATATAGTTTTGGTGATATAAATACGATTGCACAATCAGATTGCATTTCCTTACTAGTTAAAATAACAAAACAATGGAGTTAGGCTTAAAAAAAAAAAAAAAAAAAAAAAAAAAAAACTCTGGTCAGTGATCCTTTTAAAGCCCCTCATCTTTTCTCTTTGATATACCGATCTTTCCTATTTAGTTTGCAAGCATACAGCCTATTCCCAATGAAGGTGGCTTCCCCTGTTATTGATGTGGTAGTGTTTGGAAACATTCATCCCAAGTGTTTATACTTTTAATGGCTGGGATTGGTTTACAATGCTCACAAAATACAGAACCACTTTGGCCCTGTACATCATGACTGTGTTCTGACCTGTCCAATGATGGCTTAGGTCACAGCCATTCACGAATGTACTGGCCGCTCGAGTGTGATTTCTAAAGCCCTATTTGTAAATGGCACTCCATAAATATACACCCACCTTTTTCTCGTCTCGTTTTACAGTATGGCAGTAGAAAGGTGGTTAAAGGGCTGTTAGATTTTGTTACGAGGAACAGCGTGATATATACGTGTTGTACAGACGTCATAACTTTTTTCAGTTGTGTATTGATCAACAATAAAATTGCTCTATATATTGGTGTGTATGTACGTATGTATACATGCAGGCAAGGTTCCTTTTTAGGTCCCGTTCACATCTGGCGATTTGGGATCAGGGGCAGAATTCTACCTGCGATTCCACTGCAATCACACTGCAGAAGTGGCGAACTGCGCCACACGTGTTTGAGGTGCCATTATAAATGAATGGTACCCAAACGCTGTGCAGTATAAATGGCTACAAACCACATCACACAAAGCTTGTCACCCAAACGAAGCGATCACAGCCAGGGTGCCCACACTGAAGACGCTGGCCTCCTGGAATACAGGATGGCAGGTGAAACAGACTGCGGGGGACATACAGAGGGACAGGTAAGTGGCTGATTTTTTTAAAAGTCAGCAGATACTGTTTTTGTAGCTGCTGACTTTTTTTATTTTTTGACAGCGTGAGTGGAACTCCGCTTTAATTTGCTTTTCATTTAGGAATCTAGACATAACCTTACTAATTAGAGGTATTAATACTTTTATCTCTGCCTTTAAAGTAGGAATCCTTTACCTTTTTGAAAGGTTTACTTCAAATAAACATTTTGGTTATTTTGAACAATAAAAAGCGTACATTTGCTGTTCCTCTGCCCTTTTAACAAATTAAAGATACAAGTCACAAAGCTGGCATGCTAGGTTAAGAATCCTTTATTTTCACAAAAATTACATCTATTTTAAGCACTCATGTTACTGAGAGCCACTGAAAATAACTGAGTGCATCCTAATGTAAACAGGGCTCAGTGATCTCTGGCATGGATGTGCCTTTTTCCCTTTTTTCAGTCACTGGTTGTGTTTGGACACAGGTACCAAGAGGAAAAAAGACTCATCATACCATATAGTAACTACTATAGCTCTGCCGTAGTGAATGCTTGAACTGTTAAACCTTTAAAATGAAATAAGCTTTTATTTTAAGTATTTGAAATTAAACTGTAGATTCAGTAGTAAACATGTAATATGAGTAACTGTGTAATTGTGTTGTGCTTTTAGAGTCCATTCAGACCTATCCGGTTCAATCTGGTGGGTTATGTTGCACCACAACAGACTTGAAATTGAAACTACACTATTCTTCCCAACACATCCCAATGCACAGTGGTGTGTTACTAGGCATTCTAGTGCAGTTTAATTAGGGTGCTATCGAAAATGAATAGTACTGCACACATGCTCTTAGCAAAAAGCAATGCATCACATTTACTTCAGTGTGTGGTAAACAATGTAATACGTTTGTGTTTGGAGCCTTTTGCCTGGTAATCTGCACAAATTAACCATTGTACACATTGCAGTTCAACACTTGTCTCCTTCGCTTTAAATAACATAATACATAGTACTCTGCTGCATTTAAGAACAAATGGGTTTCTATTGCCGCTCCTTTCTTGGTCTTAAAGCAGAGGTGTCCGAGCTTTTTGACTCTCGTGGGCCACATTGGAAAAGAATTGTTGTCTTGGGCCACACATAAAATACACTAACAATAAAGATGGCTGATGAGCAGAAAAGGTCTGGCAGTTCCAAAGGTAACAATCACTGATATAGATAATGTACCTATCAAAGTAAAAAAAAAAACTTTGTTTTTTTTTTTTAATATTTTTATTAAAGTAAGAGGGAACATAAAACTAGTGCGATGTTTGACACTATTTTTGATAAACTAACGCATGAAATCACATCGCACCAAAAGTAATGCATGCACTACTTTTAGAAGCGCGTTGCAACCTGATCGTGGGGTACTTTTGTACCATGCAGTCCGGTGTGGGCAAACTGGGATGTCATTAACTTACAAATGACACCAACTGCAGATCACATCTACAGTGCCTCTTGTACGGTGCAGGAAACATGCGCACAGCATGGATTCTGGTGTAAACCGGCCCTAGGTATCAATACATTTTTACAAAACAATCTACAATCGTAAGTAATTCTATGATTTTGTGTTGGGCTGTATTCATAGCTGTCTTGGGCTGCAGGTTGAACACTCCTGGTTTAAAGTGTATCTAAATCCAAAAACAAAAATTTTCTATATCACAGCTTACCAGTTCTTTCAATATGGAAGCTGGATTATTTTTTCTTTTTTAGGCTTTTGTTTCCTTTTTCATCCAATGATCCCACAAGTAACATACATCTGTCTTCGGATTTGTGTGCTCTATGAAGGAGCAATTGCCCCCCTTGGAAAGCAGCACTGTCAACTTTTAGAAGGGGTAGCGTTCTATGCACCAGAAAATTTACTAATGAGTTAAAGCCAGACTCCAGCTAACATTTCTTAAGCAGACACAGCAAAAGTTTCCTTTTCATATTAGGATTTTACATGAATGTATAAACTGACCATTGTAAGCACAGCTGTCAGTGTTAAATGGTTTGGTTATCCCCCTGCCACTTTTGCTGGACAGCTTGTTGGAACTAAAATCACTACACTTAACATCTCTGTAAAGGTCTGAAGTCAGGGAAGGGTCCCTCGCTGGTACTGGCATCTTCATCAGCTGGCATGGGTTGACTTAACTCCTGCAAGCATGCAGGGTTCAGTCACCCGAGCGCACAGATTCGTGTTGGCAATGTAAACTGAGCTGCACATGCAGTTTAATTTACATGCCACAGAAGACTCTGACCAGGCACATAGGTGTATTTTTTTTATTGCAGAAGGGGACATGCATTAAAGCAGCCTGATGAGCCCAAAAAAGTGAATACACAGTTTGTGCAATGCAGCACATAATTCACTACGGGGCATTGCAATGCAGCTTTACTGGTTAACCACTTTAATACTGCGCTATAGCCAAAAGATAGCTACAGCTTGGTTCACTTGTTATAGGAGGGCATCTATAGACCCCCCTGGGGTGCACATCAGGCGCACTCTGTGACTGCTGTGTCCTTTTGGACACTTGGACGTTCTTGGTCTTAAAGCAGAGATATCCGAGCTTTTTGACTTTCCTGGGCCATTTGAAAAAAAATTGTCTTGGACCACACAAAATACACTAACAATAAAGATAGCTGATGAGCAGAAAAGGTCTGGCAGATCCAAAGGTAACGATCACTGATATAGATAATGTACCTATCGAAGTGTAAAAAAAAAAACCTGATCGCGGTAAAGGGCCAATCACAGCGGCCCTTTACCATGTGATCGGCTGTGTCCAATCCCAAACAGATTTGTCAGTTACCGGCTTTTCCTTTTCTCAGCGCTGTCACTGTGTGAGGAAAGGAAAGCCAATAACTGGCAATCCTGACAGCACTTTGTTTTACAGTGATGATCAGGGCACTGATCACCAGTACTGCCTCAGCAGTGCCCATCAGTACCTCATCAGTGAAGAAGAAAAATTACTTATTTGACAAATTGTTTAAAAGAAAGTGTGTGTGTTTTGCTAAAAAAAAAAAAAAAAAACCTAGTACAGTGTTGCATGACTGTGCAATAGCACTGAAAGCTGAAAATTGACCTGGGCAGGAATGGGTTGAAGTGGTCAACAATGAATGTCAGTGCAGCACACTAGCAAGCATCAGTAAGGGCAATGGAGATCCATAATAGCAACCCATATATTTCTTCAATGACTGGTCTCCTTTAGTTGTTTTGCTGAGCAAATCATCCCTCACTGTCCTATGTATACATTACCCTACCAACTGTAGCAATCCCTTCTGTTGTGTATTGAGGCCAGCAATGACTGCCTCCCTTTTTTTTTTTTTTTTTTTTTTCCCCTCATGAAGTGCGTACTATCAGTGAGTGCAATGTTCACATACTCATCTGTACCCAGACAGGGCTGAACAAATCCTGAGTCATAAAGCTGTAGTTGGCAGGCTAGTTATTGTATAGTTCTTGATGAACACACCTTTCCCTGGTTTTGTAAAATCATTCCAGGTCTTGCTTCCTAATGTTCTCAACATGCAACACAATAAAATGTCAGTAAAACCTAAGATTTCCTTTGAAACTATTATAAAAAATCTTGAGTAGTATGTTATGGGCTGTTTGGATGTTAATAGCAAACTAAATAAACCCGAAGTAGTTTTAAACCCCAAGCAAAATTATGGTGTGTTTTTTTTTTGTTTTTTTTTTTTTTTTTTTGTTTTGTTTTTTTCTTCCTTTTACCTTCTCTTTCCCATTCCCCTCAAGAGGTGTGGAAATTTAAAAAAACAAAAAACTACTTGTTCAAGGGACTAAATTGGGGTTCTAATTTACTTGTCCCTCATGACAATCTACTTGTCCTGATAAAAAAAATAATTTTAACCAAAACCGTATTTAAATCTGAGGTGCTTTTAGGAATGTTTGGGGCTTTTGAAAACGAAAGGGGTTTTATGGCGACTTAAACAAACTTATGTTTTTAACATTGTCCTCACCTCCCTGTCTGCAAACACCGATAGGGTGCTCGTGATGAAAAGGGGAGTGTTGGGCTCTCTTTTTTTTTTTTTTTTTTTTTTTTTTTTAACGCTCAGCAGAAGCAAATCTGCTGAGCGAGCAAATAAGGCGCCGGCCCCAATGAGGGGGGGGGAAAAAAAAAGTTATTCCTTCAGGTTATCATCGTACATGGAAGCACTTGGGTGTTCAGTACTAGTGTCTGCTTAGCAGCCAAATCAACCTCCGGTGTCCACTCAATTAGGCCCCATTCACACCTGAGCACCTAAAACACCATGTGGTTTTGCCATAATTATTGTGCAATTTACTGCATGGCAATTTGCATCATGTGAAGCTTGTCTCCCAAAAAGGAGCGCAAGCAATTTTCTGCACAACAACACCATACCACGTTTTAGGTGCCATTGGAAAAAATGCCACAATCCTAAAATACCTAGGTGTGAATGGCGCTTCCCTGATTCATATATATGGGATTCTGGATGCATTTACAAACGCACATATTTGCAGGACAGGCTACATATGTGTTTCTACTGAGGTTGTTCACACAGATGCGATCTGCATGCATTGCGTTTTGAGTGCAATTACAGAAAGGGTCCTGTGTAAGTTTGTAGCGGTGCATTCCAGTGATAGAGTAGAGTGGCATGTGGAGACAATTGTTCATATAGGATTGCTATTGACAGGCAATTTTGCATTGAAGTCAGTGGGAGACATTTTTGCATTAAACACAAAACAAATAAAGGAGCGCTCCCAACCCTGTGGAAATCAATGGATTCACAAGCCCAGCAATAGCTAAATTCACTTTAATGTTGGGTTAAAAAGCCTATATTGTAGGAGTGCTCAGATTGATACATCACCAAGCCTGTAGAGAAGAGGAACACATTCCCAGCAGCTGGAGGATGACATCTGATCCTGGACCCAACAGTAGGTTTCTCAGCCCAAGAGCCTCAGAACACTGGGCAGGGTGTGTGGATGGCAGCCTCTGGGATCACTGAGAGGGCGTGTCCTCCGTAAGTCACATGTCCCAGATACGGTTGTGTCATGCACCTGGCGAGAGACCACCCGAACAAGTGCTGATGAGGGCAAACTGGAAGCCTAGGGGAGCACTCAAACCAAAGGAGAGAAGCCGGTCATCATAACATGTTTCAGGGACTTGCCCCTTCCTCAGATTATGTGATTAGGAATCGGCAATCAAAAAACATTAAATGACACCCAGCATCCCATATAGTGTGCAATGTTCAGCATATGTTATTAGTCGGGTTTATTTGTAATGTTGGAAGCCTAAAGCAGACATAGAAGATAATTTGGAACCAATAGACTCATCCCACTTGTATAGAGGGAGAGATGCCAAGTAAACATTAGGTCAAAAGTCCTGAATATACAGGCATACCACACCAACCCTACTGTAATCACTGAGTGAATTATCTTTTACCAATAAATGGATGAAACAATCTTGCCTATTTGTGTGTGGGAGCTGTTAGAGTGTGCCAGTAGTGTCGGGGGCTGTGATGTAATGAATGAAATGGAAATTACAGCACTTCTCTATATTTTGATTATATTCCAGTTGTAGAATCTGCAGGTGAAGGAAAGGCATTAAAACAAAATCATAATTTGTTATGGAGCCAACACTCGGGTAAAACAAGATCTTGCATTTGGGCATCGTTGATATGGACCTGTCTTGCTCAACCAAGGTTTTGTGTAACCTTAGGAACTAGGAGATGTAAAGCTAGTCACACACAAAGCAAATTTTGGCGAGTTCTTGATCTACCAAAATTTGCTCAATGGATGACCTTGTTGGCTGCCTCCTGTCCAACATCTCTTGATTAAAAAAAAAAAAAAAAAAAATCAAAGGAGCCAGGCAGAACACGTCTGTCTGTCATCTGAACAGTCCAGTATCCAATCGGATTCAGTCATGTTCTAGTATTTTGACAGCAGGTGGGGTCTGGCTGTCAGATTAGAATGTACGCAGTGGGATTTTTGACCATCCGCACTGTGTAGTATGAATGGAGGAATATTGTATACTTGCAGGCTGATCGGTAAAAATCTGCATACTGACCGTTTAGAGGATAAGATAACTTTTTGGACAAACATAATAAATGTACTTTTTTTTTTTTTTGCAGGTAAAGAAAATTTTGTTATATATATATATATATATATATATATATATATATATATATATATATATATATATATATATATATTTTTTTTTTTTTTTTTTGTCCAAAGGAGCTTGTAAAGCATTGCACCAGTGATCAGTAGATTGCTGATGCTATGCAGGTCTCCTGCAGGCCTGTCAGAATATCTGCTAGCCATACGGGATGTATGGGCAAGCAGAAATTCTGACAGGAAGCTTGAATGAACTACCACGGCGCTCCACAGCACCATGATAGTTCATTGAAAACTACAAGCTGACAGCTGCTAAGGATGCTGGGACTTGTAGACACATTCATAGAATTCTGTGAATGAGTGACGCGGACGTGTTGGCAGAGCTCTGCATGGCCACATTGTTTTAAAATCTTACGGATAGTACGGGGAAACTTCTCCCTGTATTATCTGTCAGAGGGGGGTGGCAGGCGCTGCAACGACTATTGGAACATGTTACACGTTCCACCCTAAAAACGGGTGGAACATGTAGCATGTTCCAAAGGTGACCTTATCCTTTAAGGGACATTGCTTTCTCGGATGACTAATATAAGTCTGCTGCTCACCACCAATGTAAAGGAGCAGTACCGTTTTCATGGTCTGCCTTTCTTTTTTGGTCATTATTTGTTTATTTCATTATTACTGAAAATAATTTTCTTTTATTGAGCAGCCCTTGGTACCAAGGTACTGGCTAAGTATGCCACATTCCATATGCTTTCATTTATTCTTATATTTCACCTTGCTATTTACACTAGTGTACCATGAGCTGTAGCTATAGTAATTATTAACTGGGGTTTTCTGAGACATGAAAACTATTGCAAGAATTCCTTCATGCTAGGCAGGTTGAAAAAGACAAGTAGATAGTATTGCAGACAAATGCAACATTTGTTGCTGCATGTTGCTAAAGAGCTAGCAGAGGTGTAATAGTGTGTTACATAATTACCTTTGTCGACATAAGTAACAATACCATCTAGTAAAGGATTTGTATGTGCAAACAAATTTTGGATTTTGTAAGCCGCTCCACGGTGTAGATAGAGCACAGAGGAAATATAAAAGGTCAGTTTTTCCATAAATAATGTAATCTAGTCAAATTCTTCACAGCTATCCATGAATGTTTTAAAGCCCTACTCTAAATAAAACAAACTTTTTAACCCCTCCCCCCAACCACACGCACACACACCCTTCCCATCTCCTCTTACCTATGTAGACAGTCCTTCTTTTTTTTTTTTTTTTTTCTCTCTCTCTATATCTGGTAAAGTTGGCATTACTCGCCCCCTCCAGGTCCTTTGCCATTGCTGGATTTGGTGTGAGGAACAGTTAATCAAGAGCTACCATGCTGTTCATTGATCACCTACAGTCCCCCTGTGATAATGTCAATCTTTTTCTCTGAAGACACAAAGGTTTGGTTATTTTTCAAGAAAAAAAAAACAAACTTTATACTTGCCTGCTCTGTGCAGTGGTTTTGCACAGAGCAGCCCTGATCCTCCTCAGGTCTCCAGCTGCTTGTCCTCCCCCTTGACCAGTGCCCCCAATAGCAAGCTGCTTGCTATGAGGGTCCTGGCACATGCTCGCTTGCTTCCGAGCTCTGCTCTATGCATCCATAAGACACAGAGAGCCATGGTTGTACCCTGCCCCTGCTTTTTCCTCTGGCTGTGATTGACAGCAGTGGGAGCCAATGGCTCCCAACGCTATGTCTCAGCCAATGAGTAGAGAGGGAACCAGGGCAGCCAAGGCACGTGTGAACATTGCTGGATCAAGAACAGGCTCAGGTGAGTATTAGGGTGGCTGTAGGTAGAGTAGCACACAGGTTTTTTACTTTCATAAAATGTATGAAGGTAAAAAACCTTCAACTTTACAACCACTTTAAGGTTTCAGTACTTCCTGAGCTACTGATTAAGTATGTAATTGTCAAAGGAGCAGCATGACTGATGACTATTGGTACAACAAAATAAACATTTCCATACGAAAAATTTAGGATGCATTTGGCTGAAAACGGAAACCGTTTTTTGTTTAATTTTTTTTCTAAAAAAATTAATTTGACTGGAGATTTTTGCATTGAAGTCCATGGCACACGCTTTTGCATTGAAGTCTGTGGGACGCAGCTTGCCATCATCATCTGTGTTTGGTTTTTTTTTTATTAACCCTATTTGTGGCGCATCTCTACCATTTAGCATACCTAAATCACAGTCTGAAACCAATATATATTTCTTCCAGAGCAGATTTTCTGTAAATCTCTTGCAGCCTACTATACTAACATTCTTACACACTGAGCTTAGAACTGGAGTTATTTCCCCATAGCCACCAATTAGGTTACACTTTTATGGCAGGCCTGATGCTGGTTGGTGGCTGAAGAGAAGGAACCAAAATTTCTAGGAAAGCCAAAAGTCCAGACTAATGCAATTACAACACCTTCTGCAAGTAATTGGACGGGGTAAAAATTTTGGTTTTACGTTTGGCCTCTGCTTGTAGCAAGGATAAGGAATTGCCCTCATTGACTTTGCAATGTGAAAGGACATTTACAAATGTTTGATATTCACTGTATTATATAGATGGCATGTTGTCTGTTAATTTATTGTAACCTATTAAATCTCTTTAACGCAATATCATCTAGGCCTCAGTCACAGTATGGGGGTTATTTACTAAGCCTGGAGAGTGCAAAATCTGGTGCAGCTCTGCATAGTAACCAATCCGCGTCCAGGTTTTCTTGCCAAAGCTTAATTGAACAAGCTGAAGTTAGAAGCTGATTGGCTACCATGCACAGCTGCACCAGTTTTAGTAAAACTCCCCTCGTGTGTTGTGATTGGCATTTTTCTGCACCTGATCAACATGACCATAAGAACATATAAAACGTAATTGTACCGCAAAGGTAGCAAATAGATGCGTGGCTTTTGTGTGGAAAATCACTTGACCCTTGACGCTCAAAAAGCTGCATGAGCTACTTAATGCGTGTAGGGCAGTCTATTATAATGATCAGGGCTACCCTGCACATGTAGCGTGACAACGTGCAAAAAAAAAAGTGCGACTGTGTGATTCCTTACGTGATGCATCATAGTGTGAATGGGGCCTAAATGTCTTCCAGTTAGACTTTACATCTACTTTAACAAAACTCCATTCCCATATACAATGTATGATATCTGCATCCTGTCCACACACGAGTGTAGAGACAATGCATAACAGAGATACCCTAAACCCCTGTCTATTCATGCCAAATACAGTGCAACGAAGAGCTGTTGCACAATATAATCAAATGTAAAATGACTAACTTATGCTTTGTTACCGAATGTGTGTCATTCTGCACATGTTCAAACTTACACGTACACTTGCAGAGATTAAGCACAGCCAATCAGATGCTGAGATCAGTGGTTCATACGAATCCTTGATTTCTTATAGTACGGGGTATTCTTACAGGTAGTAGGTATATGGTCCTTTAAAACATCTACATGGAGATTAACCCTTTGGCAGCTACCAACAAAAAGCAACAGTTTACATTCAATTGGCTTCCACTTAGTTGTACCCTTGCTGAAGAATGGTGGAGATGAAATTAAGCTGATATTATTTGAAACTATAAAAGGTGTTTTTGTCAGTTTAGCTTAGTGAATGGAATTTTGACCACCAGGGCCTGTGGTTGGTGACCCAGTTATTTGACGTGAGTGGAATGCTTAACCGATATTTGAGAGACATTATAATGGAGTTCTGTAGCTGAGCAGACACCTCCAGCTGTAGCAATACCATCCCTCAATGACAGAAGTCCTACAAAGGAAACATTTATAATCCATATCTAAATCCAAAAACACTCGTAATATATTACAACCAGCAGTGCAGCACTATGAAATCACAGTGACATGATATTCAACCCATAAACACGTGTATAACAAAAACCAATATCTTCAAATTATATCAATATAAAAGCGTTGAAAGTGGAAAAAAAACTAAAAGTCCCAAGTGAAGAGCCAAAAGATGTATTGAGCAATCTTCGATGTGCAACAAGAAGAGGACTAATGTAAATCCCAAAAGCTTTCTTGTGTCAAAGTAGCATGCCACCTCGGTGTGTAAAAGAGGGGGGCTTACTAGAATTGAATGACCCCTGTAATGAGTGGAAAAACAGTGCTCTATAAACTCCACAGGATATCCATGTTCACGTAGGTACATATTCAAACAACTGCACCTCTATGTTCCCACAGATCACAACTCTATTGGGGATATATATATACAGTGGGGATCGAAAGTTTGGGCACCCCAGCTAAAAATTTGTATTAATGTGCATAAAGAAGCCAAGGAAAGATGGAAAAATCTCCAAAAGGCATCAAATTACAGATTAGACATTCTTATAATATGTCAACAAAAGTTAGATTTTATTTCCATCATTTACACTTTCAAAATAACAGAAAACAAAAAAATGGCATCTGCAAAAGTTTGGGCACCCTGCAGAGTTAATATCTTGTACTGCCCCCTTTGGCAAGTATCACAGCTTGTAAACGCTTTTTGTAGCCAGCCAAGAGTCTTTCAATTCTTGTTTGAGGTATCTTTGCCCATTCTTCCTTACAAAAGTCTTCCAGTTCTTTGAGATTTCTGGGCTGTCTGTCACGCACTGCTCTTTTAAGGTCTTCCATAGAATTTCAATTATGTTGAGGTCAGGAGATTGTGAAGGCCATGGCAAAACCTTCAGTTTACGCCTCTTGATGTAATCCCCCGTGGATTTCGAGGTGTGTTTAGGATCATTATCCATTTGTAGAAGCCATCCTCTCTTTAACTTCAGCTTTTTCACAGATGGCATCAAGTTACCATCCAAAATTTGCTGAAATTTTATTGAATCCATTTTTCCTTCTACTCGTGAGATGTTCCCTGTGCCACTTGCTGCAACACAACCCCAAAGCATGATTGATCCAACCCCATGCTTAACAGTTGGACAGAGGTTCTTTTCAATAAATTCTGTGCCCCTTCTTCTCCAAACGTACCTTTGCTCATTCCGGCCAAAAAGTTCAATTTTAACCTCGTCGGTCCACAGAACTTGTTTCCAAAATGCATCAGGCTTGTCTATATGTTCATTTGCAAAGTTCAAACGATGATTTTTGTGGTGAGGACGTAGAAGAGGTTTTCTACTGATGACTCTTCCATGAAGACCATATTTGTACAAGTATCTCTTTATAGTGGAATAGTGTACCACAACTCCAGTGTCTGCCAGATCTTTCTGGAGGGATCGTGCAGTCAAACGTGGGTTTTGAATTGTTTTTCTCACAATCCTGCGAGCTGTTCTGTCTGATATTTTTCTTGGTCTTCCAGATCTTGCTTTAACTTCCACTGTTCCTGATAACTGCCATTTCTTAATTACATTCCGAACAGAGGATATTGACATCTGAAAACGCTTTGCTATCTTCTTATAGCCTTCTCCAGCTTTGTGAGCGTCATCTATTTTCAGTTTCAGTTTTCTAGACAACTGCTTAGAAGAACCCATGGTGCTGATTGTTGGGGCAAGGTCAGATGAGTCTGGGCATTTAAAACCTTTGAGATTGACATCACCTGGTCTTCCCAGACGATGATTGAGAACAATCCATGACACTGGCAGGTCTCAGCTTTGCAAAGGGGGCAGTGCATGCTATAAATTCTGCAGGGTGCCCAAACCTTTGCAGACGCCATTTTTTTGTTTTCTGTTATTTTGAAAGTGTAAATGATGGAAATAAAATCTAACTTTTGTTGACATATTATAAGAATGTCTAATCTGTAATTTGATGCCTTTTGGAGATTTTTCCATTTTTCCTTGGCTTCTTTATGCACATTAATACAAATTTTTAGCTGGGGTGCCCAAACTTTCGATCCCCACTGTGTGTATGTGTGTGTGTGTGTGTGTATATATGTATATATATATATATATATATATATATATATATATATATATATATATATAATATGCATCATGGAAAAGAAAAAACACTCTATAGCGTAAACCAGTAAAGAAATGCATATTTTAATGGAATATAAGCGCATATACTCCATATGTCTCCTCTTCTGTTTCTTACACACAGCATGCATTGTTAGAATTATACCCTGATATACATTCTGTACTCCGAATCTGAATTGGATAGTGAGAGCTCTGTCATGCTGAGGATTTGAAATGGGTTCTGGCTTGTGTAAAACTTTTTTGGATATGGCTGGCTCTGGTGACACCATACTGCAGTGACACTGGGGCAGATGTGCCTGAATCAGGGCACTGATGAGGTTGCACTGGCGTGGCTGATCAGGGCACTGATGAGGCTGCATTGGCGTGGATGACTGGTGTGGCAGTTCTGGGTATTTGTGTGTGATACTGTAATGGTCACAGTATGTAAACAAACTTACTGATCCAGCACAAACTGACTCTCCTTTCCTCACATACGGTTTCTGTGTGAGGTAATGAGAGGTGGTAAGTGAAAAAGGACCTTTTGTTTGTTTACATTGTGGCAGCTGTAATTGGGTACAGTTGGTCCCGTGGAACAGGGCTTGCTGTATTTGGCACTTTACATTAATAGTGGCTATTTATCTAATAGTGCATCTAATGCTACCCCCTTGACAGGTTGGTGTTTTCCAGTGGTGGCTCCATTGTTCCTTCTATAGAATGAAATCACCCTAAGACAGGAGGTGTGTTATGGGCAGATAATCAGGTGAAAAAAAAAACAGCAACGCCTTAAAAAAAAAAAAAGCTAATGCTGCCAACATATTTAAGGACTGGTAAAGTAAAATATGACATTTTTGTGGATTAAGTGGCTCTGAAGTCAAAAGGGTTTTTTTTACCTTATTGCATTACCTGCGTTTAGGTAGAAAACCTTCACCATGCTGTTTTTCTCCCTCCAAATAGGGGTTACTAAGGTTTGCTGTTGATATGATATATGCTGGTAAATGGTATAGGGAGAGCACATTACTATAGGTTCCTATGCCAGTTGGTATCGTGTTTTGGTTCTTGTCTCTTGACACTTGTTTTGATGACCATAAAAAAAATGGTCATTTGGCAGCCCATTAGCATTTAGATTTGTCTTTAAAGATCTGTTTTATTGATGTTCGTCATTAAAGGCAGGGATCTAGAAATTATTTTGAAAACTTCCTGTCCAAGGGTCTAAATTGGGCTCCCTATCTACTCATCCTGATTAAAGAAAAAAAAATTAAAAAGTGTGTGTTGACATTTTTTATAAGGCACAGGTGCTTTTAGGAATGTTTGGGGCTTCTAAAAACAAAAGGGGCTTTAAGATGACTTAAACTTGGAATGTTTTTAACATTGCGCTGTTTTTCTCCTCACCGCCCTGCATGTCTTCAGCACCGCACCCAGGAACTAGCAGGCAGGGGAGAGACCTTGCAGTGTGATGAGCACCAGTTGGGTTCTGGTCAGGAAAGAGGAGTGTTGGGCTCTTTTAATGCTCAGCAAAAGTGCATCTGCTGATCGAGTAAATAAGGAGCCGGCCTCAATGAGGGGAAAAAAACAAAAAACTTTATTCCTTCAGGATACCCTGGCACACGGAAGCACTTGGGTGCTCAGTACTAGCTCCTGCTGAGCATCCGAATCAAGCTCTGACGTCCACTCCATTAGGCTCCATTCACACCTGGGTGTTTTGGGATTGTGGCAGAATCGTTGCGATTCTGTTCATATTCTCAAAATGCACTACAATCTCAAAATGCAGGTTCAAGTGTCATTTATTTTTAATGGCACATAAAACGTGGTGCAGCTTTGTAGCATGATTTACTTGCGGCAAATAACGTTGCGTGAAGCTTGTCGTCCAGAAAGAACCGCATCACATTTTAGGTGCCATTGAAAATAATGGCATCTGAACATGCATTTTGCGATTCCGGGCAGAATTACAACAATTCTGCTGCAATCCCAAAATGCCCAGGTGTTAATGAAGCCAACCTGGTTCAGACATGCGTTTTCAAACACACAGATTTGCATGACAGGCTTGTGTTTTGAGTGGTATTACGTAAACGGTCCTGTGTGAGCTTGTAGCTGTGTGTTCCAGACTTGCAAGTGATAGAGTAGAGTGGCATGCGGAGAGAAATGTTTATATAGGATTGCTATTGACAGGTGTCTTTTGCATTGCGGTTGTGGAGAGAGAGTAATGAAATTGCACAGAAACTGGAATGGTATTCACAAAGAAGCATTGCGATTTCTGTACATGTGTGAACCCAGGCTAAAGAGGCTGCTTGCCCACAGCAGGGCTAAAAATTAAAAAAACAAACAAAAAAAAACTGGTGCCTGCAACTGTCCTGGGCAACCAACGATATGATTTGCACATCCCTGTAAAGGCTAAGTTCACCTTTTCAGATAGAATTTGACTTTTTGTAATAAATAGACTTTGAATCTTCACCTCTCTGTTCAAAATTTGAAAAAAGTTCTTTGAGACCTGACTTCCTGTGGCATCATGGGGTCATCCAGGCAATTTTATATCCCATCATGCACTGCTTTACTGCATCACAGAATAAAGGTGTGTTTTTACATCTGTGAACCACACCTCCCTCCTTAATATACCTTTTCTTTCCTTTCCTTCCTTCCTTTCCTTCTGCCATCAGCTATGTAGTGTAAGGGGCTGCCTGATTGAATGGATTGTTCTGGTGGGTCCTCCTTTTTACATAGCTTTGGTCAATCTAAAGGAAGTTGTACAGAGATTGTACAATCAGACTGCAGTGTATGGCCAGCTTTATAAAAATGCATGGGAAGGGAGATACTCGGCTATAGATGTTCTTGTAAACCAGGTCCAGCTCAGGGAGCAGGAGGGTGTAAACACAATTTCACTTTCAGGCCCCATTCGCACTGTGTAGCAGGAGCACATGTTATTTGGTGCATTTTCCATGACATGCATAGGGCAGCCCATTGATTTCAATGGGCAGCCCCACATGAGACAAACACAGCAAAATAGCTCATGGGGGCATTTTGGCACATTGCAGTTTGCACATTGGAAAAGAATGAAACTACAGAGGTGAGCCGGAGCAATCACCTGGAGGAGAAGGGCAGGTGTAGGGATTGTGAATCACATCAGGTGTTGAACTATTTCCTTAGTTCACTAACAATTTTCCTGTCCCAAATACCAAAAAGTAGTGGTGCGCCAAAATGAAGATTCTGGTGCCAAAACCGAAATCGTAAATTCAGAATGCATGTGGCCGAAAACCAAACTGAAATGTCTGCGTACGTGGGAAGGCTTTAATTTTATTTTTATTTTTTTTTCTACTTTCATGTATATATTTAAAAAAAAAAAAAATTTTAACTTCTGATTTTATTGCTATCGCATAGGGGACAAATAGTCCCCTATTTGATAGCATAGAAGTGACAGGTCCTCTTTCTTTCTTTTAACTCGGATAAGAAACTAAAAATAAACTGTTTCTTTTTAGCTCGAAAGTGACAGCTGATTCCCTGAGCTATAGTGAAGGGAAAAAAAAAAACAGCAATTGCATTTAAAAACCAGCACTAACATATAGTGACAGCAAGTCACTGTATACACTGCTCCTCTCCTGCATTTCTCCGCCGCCCCCCTATCCCCCCCATCTGCAGTACACACAGTCCCCAATATCCGCAAACTTTTTCCTATCGACAAAAAATTTTGAAACAAAAAAGGTGAACCGCCCGGCCAGTATTCTGGGAATGAGGACACTACAAGTTGCTGGTGCAGAGCTTTACAGGCTCTAGAAACAAAAAATAAATGTTTATTTTTTACCTGCAAAAAAAGTGCATTTATTTTTTTGTTAAAAGGTGAACTCATCCTTTTAAATCAGAGACCTTGAACTGAGCTGATATAATGGAATTTGTATCATTTAAGCATTACCTAGTAATATGATAAAAGGTAGAAAGTAGTTTGAAGTATTAAATGCTATGAGAATGCATCCAGTGTCTTTTATATTGTGCTTCATTTTAGTCTCTGTTTCTGTCTCATAGGTCATGCATTTCATTTGGTCCTAAAAGCAGATCCATTGGAGCAGCAGCAAAAAGTCAAGTAAGCTTCAATCTACCTATGAAATCTATAAAGCCCTATGGTGTGTGTTTTTTTTTTTTTTTTTTGTTTTTTGTCCAAATACAGTGGACAAAAAAAAGTGGCAAATACAGTGGTACCTCAGTTTACGAATGCCTTGGTTAACGTAATTTTCGGTTTACAAATGAAAATCCATTGAAAATAATGCCTTGGTTTACAAATTCTTTTTTTTTTTTTTTTTGCAGTATGAAGTGTATGTCGGTGCTGATTTTTAAATGCAATTGCTGATTTTATTTTTTTATTTTTTTTTATTTTTCACTATAGCTCACAAGATTAGCTGTCACTTTCCCCAGAGTTGCAGGAAATTTTGTTGCTTTTAAGAAACTAAAAGGATCTTTTAACTTGGGGAAATAAACTAAAAAAACTTTTTTTTCTCTTTTAGCTGGGGGGGAAGTGACAGTTGAATTTCTGAGCTATAGTGAAGAAAAAAAAAAGCGGTAATTACATTTAAAAACCAGCACAATAATAAACAAAATGGCGTGGGGTCCCCCCTCTCATCCATACCAAGCCCTTCAGGTCTGGTATGGATTTTGAGGAAAATTCCCATGCCAAAATTTAAAAAAAATGGCGTGGGGGGTCCCCCCAAAATCCATGCCAGACCCTTATCCAAGCATGCAGTCAGGTAGGTCAGAAAAGGGGGAGGGCAAGAGTGAGCGCCCCCCTCCTAAACCATACCTGGCCACATGCCCTCAACATGATCCCTCAGATCCCAACCCCCCCATGTGAATGAGTATGGGGTACATGGTACTGCTACTCATTCACAAAAAGTGTAGTGTGAAATAAGACAGGACACGATCTTTGACAAGTCCTTTATTAAAAGAAAAAACGTAAAGAATGTCCCCCGCAGTAGATCCAACATCAATCCAGATGCCCGCCGTCGACCCAAAAAAAGAAAAAAAAAAAAATTTCCGAAAATGGCTTTCAGCCCTCTGAGCTAGCTTGACAGTTCTCACATATGTAAGGGGCGGGGCCACCCGGGTCAGCAGCGGTGACTGCGTTCATTGTGATTGGCGTTGGATCTTCTGCGGGGGACAGGGCTTGGTATGGATAGGAGGGGGAACCCCACAACATTTTTTTAATTGCTGGCAATTATTTTACATTCAGCTGTCAGTGGGGAACCCCGCTGACAGCTGAAACATTAACACATGGTTGTCACTACTAAAATACTGCATGACTTAATAAAATAACTTATTCGGTATTTTAGTAGCGTTTTACTTTTTTGTGACCTCCGGAAGGGATTAATTGGTTTTCAGTGCATTCCTATGGGAAACGGTGTTTCGGTTTACAAATTTTTCGCTATACGAAAAGTCCTGCAGAATGAATTAAATTCGTAAACCGAGGTATTGCTGTAGCTATAAAAATAGAAATGCACTGCTCATAGCAACCATTCACATTGCTTCTGTCATTTACTTATTGATTGAATCCATGGACAAAAACCTATTCATCTGACACATGTTCTAAATTGGCCACATTGTTTCTGAAACTTTTATTCCAAAAAACTTCACAAATCCAAGTTCACTGGGTGATTCTAGTTAAGTTTTTTATAGTAATATAAAAATGTATTACGCAGTACATTCAGCCACTTCTCCCCTAAGCTAATGGTTTTGTCTTTTTCTTTTTTTTTTGCATTGTTCATTTCCTATGGTTGATACAGACTTGTTTGTACTTCAATATTTCCTCTTGCTTATGTCAGCAGCCAAAAACATGCTGAGTAACTTTTTGGCTTTGTTTTCTCTAGGTCATTTCCAATGCAAAGAACACGCTGCAAGGCTTTAAAAGGTTTCATGGGCGAGCCTACACTGACCCATTTGTCCAGGCTGAGAAGCCTGGTTTGGCCTGTGAGCTTGTTGAGCTGCCAATGGGCTCCACTGGTTTCAAGGTAAATAAAAAGTTTTTAAATGCTCTTTCATTAGTAGGGTTTGTCTGGTTTCAATGGCAATTCTTCATGGCTTTTAAATAGGTTTAGTACCCAGTTTTTCCATGTGCGCTTATTACATAATTTGAATCTGAGATTTTCATTAATATATTGTTGCTGTATACAGAATTTATTCTGCATGTCTGATGGTTCCTGTTCTATGATTTAGTGCGAGGCTTGTGTGGTTAAATGAGCTGAAGACTATACCATCATTAGCATAAATACCAGTAGGCCACCTATGCCACGAGAGCCTTCAGCAAAAATAATGTAGAACCTAGTCCTAAATTGTAGTTGAAGGGTTTAACCAAGGGAGGTGGTAAGCCCGGGAAATGCTAATATGGTATCAGAATTTGCATTCCAACAGTACCTATTTAAGATGGCATTGCTAAAATCCCATTGAATTGTCGGCAGCACCACCTGTTAAGTAACCTTTACCATTTTAGTTGAAATCTAAACGCTTGTTTGGGGATCCAGTCAAGAGAAGACTACCATTTTCCAGATGCTGTACAGGGTTTGTTTTTCAATGCCAAAATATAATACCACATTTTTTTATTTTTTAGCTCATGTATTTGGAGGAGGAGAGAACCTTTACTACTGAGCAGGTGACTGCCATGCTACTGACCAAACTTAAAGAAACTGCAGAAAGTGCATTAAAGAAGCCTGTAGTAGACTGTGTTGTTGCAGTAAGTATCTTTTTGTCATAAGGCTTAACTTCGTGTTTAGCAAAGAGTGCAGGGATTGTGGTGTAAAAAGTTTGTGTATGCATGCCTTTCCAACTTCCTTTACATTCTATATTTCAATTCTTCATATTCTTATAATTGGGCGTTGATTGAATCTGCATACCAGGTTCAGTCAGTACCTGAAATCCTTTTTTTTTTTTTTTTTTTTTTTTTTTTTTTTTTTTTTTTTTTACATTCATGAGGCAGCAGTGTTTAACCACTTCCAGACCGGACACTTTTACCCCCTTCCTGACCAGGGCAATTTTCAGCTTTTAGCGCTATCACACTTTGAATGACAATTGCGCGGTCATGCAACACTGTACCCAAATGAATTTTTTACCATTTTTTTGAGATAGATAAAGCTTTATTTTGGTGGTATTTATTCACCACTGGGATTTGTATTTTTTTTACTATGTAAATGAAATGTCCAAAAATTTTGAAAAAAAGTGTTTTTTTTTTTTTAATAAAATTTTGCAAATAAATAATATTTCATCATAAATCTTAGCCAAAATTTATTCCGTTATCTTTTTAGTAAAAAAAAAAAAATCCAAATTAGTTTATAAGCAAAAATTTATAATTTTTAAACATTTTTTTTTTACATTTTTATTTTATTTTTTTATATTATTTTTTATTTATTTATTTATTTTTTTACATACTGTCACCCTAGCAGTACAGTGTCACCATGGTGACACTGTACTACTTGTGAGGGGTGATGAAGATTTTTTTTTTTTTTACACTGATTGCTTTTACACCCATATAGGATGTAAAAGCAATCATTTCTCTTTCTCTCTGTGTGCATTCATGCACTCATTGAGAAGAACTGAGTGAGCTGTGATTGGTCACAGCTTGTCACATGGTACAAGGCTTTTGTGAATAGCCTTGTACCATGTGACCTCTGTGATCATTCACAGATTTCACACATAGTAAGCAATGATGTCAGAAGTGACATCTTGCTTACTACTTTGCATGTGATCACTGATTGGCCAATCAGTGATCACATGATCGGGACCTCGTACAGCGGTCCCGTCCGACGATCGGTGTTTCACTGTGTCCGGAGGACACAGCGGGCACCGGATCGCGGTGCTGCGCGCTCCCAGGGAGGCCGTTTATAGACGGCCACCCGACCCTGCAGTGCCACCGTCCGGCCGTTTATATACAACGGCCGGTCGGGAAGTGGTTAACAAGTGGGGGGTTGCCTTTAATGAACTCCTTCTGAACATGCTGATTGTTTTCTGTGTCAGGCTTGCAGTGGTCTCCAAACTGGCCTGTGGGCTGGCTGCAGCTCTTTGCCTCTTCCTTTTTTTTTTTTTTTTTTTTTTTCTGGCCCTTTGAGCAGTATTTCATTCTCTGACACCAACAATGGGGCACAATGCTCCACACTGACACCAACAATGGGGCACAATGCTCCCCACTGACACCAACAATGGGGCATGATTCTTTTTCACCCAGTGACACCAAAGATAGGGCATTGTTTAGACCCACTTATGTCGAAGCATTTTCCAGTAAGCGTAAACTGGCCCTTTTGTTTAGAAAGTTTGGAGACCCCTTTTTTTAGCGGTCTGAATCCGGTGATCAGCATGAAGGAGGAATTCTCAATCTGGCTTCAATACTTTAAAGCAGTAGTAAGGCAATATAATATGCAGTAGTAAGGCAATATAATGTGCTAGTATGCACCGCATACTAGCACATTATGAAAGACTTGCCTGAAAATGAAACCCTCCAGTGGCCTGCTGTCGCTGCTGCAGAGGCTTCTATTTTCACCCAGTCCTTCCTCTGGGATTGTGGTCTGCGGCCACTTAAATGGCCAATCTGTGATGACGTCACTCCTACGCATGCCTGCGGGAGTGTCAGCCATGTCGCACACCTCTGAAGGAACAGCACAGGTATGCCCGTTTCTTCAGAACGCTTGCCCTGGTGACATCACCGGCTGCCGCTCACTGGGCTATCTCCTAAACTGTGTATGTTTAGGAGATGTTCATTGGACCTACAGGGAAGCCTTATTGTCAGCTTACCGGTAGGTAAAAATAAGAGTTTACTGCTACTTTAAGAGTTCCACCCTATTTTGCAACCATAGAAACATTTGTCGCCCATCCCTGTGCCATTAATTTTTGGATATTGTCATTTTTTTGGTTTGTTTAGTTTTAGTACCTCCTTAGATGTAAGTAATTGTTCCACTTCTGTTCTACCTTTCCTTTTTCCTGTTGACTCCTAGGATATCGGTATCATCAGGAGTCAAAGGGTATCCTCCGTTTCTAGCATTGCTTTATTTCAAAAACAGAAATGATGCAATGCCAGGGGGAGGTAGGCGCATGATTGATTGACAGGTTGCCAGTTGCCATAACAGGGCGGGAAATTCCTCAGACGCTGCCATTGCCTTGGCAACCTGCAATACACATAGTACGCCACAGTTAGTTCAATGGCCACTTACATGATCCACGGGGTACTGTAGGTAATGCTGAATTTTATATAAAAAAAAAAAAAGCCCCAAACAAATATACAGCATGACGATTATAGTACAGTTGCAGCAACAATCGCGGGGGTAATTTAAAAAAAAAAAAAAAATACAAGATGACTGGAGCTCTGCTTTTTAAAGTGATTATAAACATTATTAATAATAATAAATAACCAGTTCTACTTACCTGCTCTGTGCTAGGTTTTACATAGAGCAGCCCCAATCCTCCTGTTCTCTGGTCCCTACCAGCGCTCCTGGCTCATCCCCTTTTGTAAAAGCCTTGGTCACATGCCTGATAAAGGGGTCCTGCGAGACTCCGACACGTTGCCTTGCTGTAACTGTTATCTTTGCTTAAAACTTTTGGACCCATCTTGGTGATCCTCGGTGTGTTGGTGACATTCTCCCTTGCTGATTCTGTTCGGTTTCAGTTGACAGTCGCTGCAGCACCCTTTTATACACACAGCCATTTTTAACGCAGGAATGTGTGCTTTTGGATTGTACACTTGCCTCAATAGTAAGTCGCTGCTAAGGGGGGCACTTGTGCAAGCCCCGCCCCCTACTCTCTCCTCACTGGCTGTGATTGACACCAACGGGAGCCAACGACTCCTGATGCTGTCTTTCAGCTAATGAGGAGGGGGAGAGCTGCTGGTCTTATGCATATTTCTGGATCGAGATTTGGCTCAGTTAAGATTGAGGGGGGGGGTTGGTTGAGCATTGAAGCATTTTTACCGTAATGCTGAGAATGCATTAAGGGAAATAAAATCATAAGTCAAGGAGCAAATACAAACGTAGCTAGAACGGTACGAAGGAAAAGTGTGTGTGTGTGTGTGTGTGTGTGTGTGTGTGTGTGTGTGTACCACAAACCTGTTGGTAGGACATCAGGACAAGTTTAGGAAGCACAAAGTTGACACATTTTTGCCCTTATCATAACTTTTTATGAATCTAATTGGGACTGAAATATGAGTATCTGAACACTGATACGTCTATAGTGTTTATCTAGTATTTAGTGTATATAAATAAAGGTGTGTCATGATGTGTAGTCCAGTGTTCTCTTTATTCCAGGTTCCATGCTTCTTCACTGATGCAGAGAGGAGGTCTGTAATGGATGCCACACAGATCGCTGGGCTCAACTGTCTACGACTAATTAATGAAACTACTGCAGGTAACAGATCAAAATGATCATTCAAACTTCAGGAAAGGCTATATTTTCAGACTGATTTGACAACAAGCAGTCCCTTTCTGTGTAATTACAGAAGGTCTTTAACTGAGAAGCTGCCTCTTCCTAGCTAGTAATAGATCCTAAAACTGGTTCTGCTCTGAATTCTAATCACTTTATATTCCTTGTTAATATTTCAGCTTTGGGTGAAAGAGTTGGATTGCTAAAAGGTTACTTATGAGTGACTTTACACAGCAACGTAGAGAGCTGCCAGAGCAATTCACTGATCTGGCAGCTCTTGTTTGCCGGCTGCAGTAGAGGGTAGCTTGCTGCCCGATTTAGCGCATCACATGCTTCCTTTTTTTTGTTTTGTACAAACTTTGTGAAGTGTACAAAACATACAATTCAGTCATGATGGCAGTAGACTGCACTTCTGTACATTGCCATTCGATTCAGCACAGTGTGCTGTGATAAAATACAGCATTTCTGTGTTGTATTGCAGTATGCTGCACCCCAGCCATATGCTGTGTTGCACTGTGAATGAGACACATAAGAAACAATTGTTTTCTGTGCATACTTGCGGTGATAGACTTTTAACATTGCCGTAAAATGTCTGTCACAGCACATTGGGGGTGATTTACTAAAACTGTAGAGAGCATCATCTGGTGCAGCTGTGCATGGTATTTTGTTTGTTTTAAGCTTTCACAAAAAAATTGTCAGCTAATTGGTTTTTATGCAGTTGCACTAGATTTTATCAGGACTTTTCACTAATATCTCACCATGCATACTTGATTTAGGTCATTCAGTATTTTTTTTTTTTTAACTTCTATTTATTCAATTGTGCATGTCAGTCTTACAATATACATGGAAGTGTAATGATACCATAAGTTGAATAGTATTGGCAAAAGGCATATCCACATTGTAATTGACTGTATATTGCAGGGGTACATAACCCAGGATTATTTAAAATCAGTAACAGCCAGACAACTAACATTTTATAGAATGAAGTCAGTGGTAGCAAGAGAGAGCGCAAATATTTAACTAGGCATATGGCAGTCATGGGGTTGGGGACAGTTTAATTCTTCATTTTGTAAATGACCATAGACCCAAACGTGCAGGTGGCCAGTTAATGATCATTTGGTCACCTCATCAGTCTGAGGTTTATGAGGTGAATTACCTGATCTGACCGCTTGGGTTGGAAGCTCTTTGAGGTCTTTTGAGGCAGATGCTACTGACAAACCCTCCATGGAGGAAATTATCATCTGATGCTTTCATTCTGTTGCTGCTTGCCTAGTAAATTAGTAATTTGCTTTTTTGCATGTATGTGGAAACTTTGGAGTTTATATGCTGAGAGGGTAATTGCTGTTCACTTGGCAATATTAATGTAAATAAGTGGGAAGCGGTGTTCGCTTTGAAATCCTAGTAATGTACAAGGGAAAATTATAAAAGGATTTTTGCTATCATCTGATTGAGTAGTTACATAGCTGGTAAGATTGAATAAAGACGTTCTTTGAGTACTATTGGTTGTAAGCCATCTAGTCCTGCTGATTTATTCACATTAGGTTTTCTTTCAAGTCCTTTTTTTTTTTTTTTTTTTCTTTTTTTTTTTTTTTTTGAACACTGGCTTCAGTTAGCCACAAGGGTACTTGTTGGTGCTGTGTTACTAAAAATACATTCTTGTCTTTTATTCCCCTCCTTTTTCGTATGCAAAAACTGAAAAGAATATATTTAGTACAGTTGCCTTCTCCTCACTTGTAGCCAACGTCCCCTGATTATCCTTTTTGGGGCCAATATGCTCTGACCTTGCATTTATTCTATTCGGGTGCATGCACGTCGGATGTTTAAAAAAGAAAAAAAAAACACTTGACGCTGGTAAAAGCATATTTCCTCCTTGTTTGTTCTGAGACTGCAATAAGATTCTGCCAGTTTACAGGCATTGGTGCTTTAGTTACACTACCAACATTGCCCATAGTAGCACCCTTTTTCTGAGCACCAAGAACCTGAAATCATTTTTTAGTACACTCATGTTCCTGTTTTTGTCATTGGTACCAATATGTTCCATGACACCTGGATCCTGCTCAGCCCCACCCAACAGTGTGTTCATCTGATCTGCAATGTAAAGAACCCAAGTATCCGGTAAACCGCATACTGTTTGGCTATCATGGTCTTTGTGACTTGTTGCCCTATCTGTCCTTCTGATACAATAGAAATATTTTGTTTTATATTTATGGTCTATCTTAACCTCGTTCTGAGCACTAGTAGTGTTGGATCTCCTGCTCACTGATCAAAGGCCCCTGGCGTTCTTTTCTTTTGTTCACTCATCACAGCCCCTGGCATCCTCTCCTCCTGCTCTCTGGTTCTATGGCCCCCAGCATCTTCTGTTCACTGACCACACTGCCCCCGACATCCTCTCTGCATGCTCCTGCTCACGGATCACATCGTCCCTGGTGTTTTCGTTTTCCACTCCCATCACTCTGTGTCCTCAGTGCGCACGGGGCCCCAGCCTCAATCCCTCAGTGCGCACGGGGCCCCAGCCTCAATCCCTCAGTGCGCACGGGGCCCCAGCCTCAATCCCTCAGTGCGCACGGGGCCCCAGCCTCAATCCCACAGTGCGCACGGGGCCCCAGCCTCAATCCCTCAGTGCGCACGGGGCCCCAGCCTCAATCCCTCAGTGCGCACGGGGCCCCAGCCTCAATCCCTCAGTGCGCACGGGGCCCCAGCCTCAATCCCTCAGTGCGCACGGGGCCCCAGCCTCAATCCCTCAGTGCGCACAGCCCCCGGCGTTCTCTCCTCTGATCTCGCGCACTGATCACATTGCCCCCTGTGTCCACCTATATGCAGTCTGTGTTTTTAGCTCCGTTTCCAAACACCTCACTGCTCACCGCTGGGGTCCCCGATTCACTCTACTGTCATTAAGCTCTCCTCTGTTCCCGCTCAGCTCCATCCTTTGGGGTAGCTCTACGATTCCCCTTGCTATCCTGCTGCTCCCAATGTCCAGCATGTGCATATGACAGCATCCAGCCTATGTAACTATGAAATTAAACTTTGCTTATTTTGGTGTTGGAAGTTACAGCTTTACAATAACTATATACAGATCTTGTATATCTTAGTTGGTTATCAGTCCTTATTGATTTTTTTATTTTTTTTTATTTTGGCAAAAGCTTCTCAAGTGCAAACAGTCAATTTATCCAAAGGATTTCAAATTGTCAAATGGTACAGCCATCACATACATAGGCATCAAATAGTCCTTATTGATTGTGTTTCAGTTGACATTTTGTGGGTTACACCAGATGCCTTCAGCCACATAAAACTGAGGAAGGGGGATGTCTGACATCTGGTTTGGATTTTGTACCTGAAAGACTGTTATTGCCATTTGACATGTTTTCAATGAGAGTGTCTGCAATATGTGTTTGTTCACTTGTATGATATGTTTATATTGATAATCCGTGTATGCCCTGATCTAAATATGTTCTTCTCTGGGCCAAGTGTAAGTGCAGGATTTTTTTCTCTTCTATTCTGTAAAAGGTTTATGAGGAGTTTTATGCTTTCAAAACACTAATGGAAGGACAGCAGAACACATCATGACATAGCCATTGGTACATAATTTATAGCGATCTCTTATAGACTAAGCAAAGAGAGGGGTGGAAGCAAATTGCAGCTGATAAATGCTGGTAAGGGCAGTCCAAACCTTACAAAGTTACTCTGGAAGTGCACAATAGCTTGAATTGTGACATATAAGGAACCCATCTCAAAAGGTTCCTCTAAGCCAAAGAGACTTTGTCTGCTGTCACTTCCATGTCAAGACGAAGGAAAAAAACAAAAAAATAAAGCAGGAGAGACATGGAAAAAAAAAAAAAACGGGGCAAGGTGAAAGAAAGGAGGGGAAGGGATCCTCAAAACCGCAAGCCAGTTAATGGGAAAACACACCCACTGAAGCGGGGGTTGAGTCACATTGTCCACGCAAGTGTGGAGCATGTCCTTCTCTCTCCTTTTTTTTTTTTTTTTTTTTTTTTTTTTTTTTTTTTTTTTTTTTAAAGCTGTAACTTTCAACTATGCCACTGGGTGAGCCTATAGGGCTGCTAACTGCATTCATTAACAATTGCTGTGTTTTTGCTGGTAGATTTACAGTATAATATATGTAACCAACAAGCCCAGGTCTTGGTGAAATGGAGGATTCAGTCATTTCCTGTGGTGAATATCTCCTCCATCTCCTCTACTTTATTGATGCAAATGAACCACTTGGCAATCGGGATGGATGGGTTACCCGCCAGGGTACAGAAACACACATTCTGGCCACGTTCATAATATGCATTGCCAAAGATTTGAAATATGAAAGTTTTGGGAATGCCTGAATGGTGCCGTAGGAATTGAGCAGGTGAGAATTGAGGGTGACAAGTGCAGGATTTTGATGGACCCTGGGAACACTAACGTTGAAAACCACAATGCAGCCCTGACCAGTGTAAAACTTCTTTTTTTTTTTTTTCTCACAATCTTTACACATCCCCTTGCATTCTGAAAAGTCTTCTTTTAGGGGCCTGTTTATAAAACAGTAATATGGTCTTGGAATAGTTATATGAACATGTGCCTCTGCAAATGAAACAAAAAATCTAAAATGCTGTTAAACAGTTTTGTTGTCCCTGTTCTTTCCCTATTTACCAATACAGTGGCACTTGCATATGGAATCTATAAACAAGATTTACCTGCACCAGAAGAAAAGCCAAGGATTGTGGTTTTTGTGGATATGGGACATTCTGCGTATCAAGTCTCTGTGTGTGCTTTTAACAAAGGAAAACTTAAAGTAAGCTTGAATTTTCATGTTTTCTAGAGGATCAATGCTAAGCACATAATGTTAACGAGATTTTTTTTTCATATATACAATCTGAAAGAAATTATGAGGTGCCAGAGTAACACAGTTTATAAGCCTAGGTTCACACATGTGCAGCCTGCGTTTGTGCAGGCACGGCAGCCCATTCATTTGAATGGGTTGCTGTGTCTGAATTTCCCACAGAAAATGTACCTATTTTAAAATGCAGCCGCAGGGAAATCACTTTTGACCCTGCAATTTGCCCTGCAGTACCTGCACCCGCAAACATGGATACAGGTACTTGGAAAGGGGAAGTAGACAAGAATTACTCCTCTGAGGGTACAGTGCAGTAAGGGAAGGCTCTATACACTGATGCAGAAGAGGTGAAGTCTCCCAGATAATTACTGTATTTGTCTTTTATTAAAGATTTATTACAGGCCATCTACACAGCAGTCCAAATCCCCAAATCACCTCAGATTCTTTCCTGTACAGGGGGTTGCAATGAAGAGGATTTATTATGGTCCTTCAGTCTCTAGTGCGTATAGAGCCTAAAAGTGGTTACAAGCTTCTAAATCACAGTGGCCAGATGCATTGAGGGAAATATCGATCTATCATGTTTCAGAAATCCTGTTTTTAAAGCAAAACTCCAGACAAACTGTTAATGACCATTTTAATTACCTGTTTAATTTTATCTGTCAAAAACGTGTAATTCTGTGCTTGTATTTCACAATGCACAACCAGACAGGTGACATGAGTAGTTGCCGAATCAATTATTTCTTTTTGTTGCTCCTTCACCTTTAATGTTGGTTGCAAGAGTTCATATATTGCCTACAGTGTCACACATCAGAAGATGCTGCATAACCTAATCCATTTTTTATTTATTTAAATTTTTTTTTTTTTTTTTTTTTTAAATATCTATCAGGTATTAGCTACTGCCTTTGACTCGTATGTTGGTGGAAGGAAGTTTGATGATGTTCTGGTTGCCTATTTTTGCGAAGAGTTTGGAAAGAAATATAAACTGGACATCAAGTCTAAGATTAGGCCTTTACTGCGACTCGCTCAAGAGTGCGAAAAGCTGAAGAAGTTGATGAGTGCAAATGCTTCAGATCTGCCTCTAAATATTGAATGTTTTATGAATGATATTGATGTCTCTGGAACAATGAACAGGTATTTATCAATGTGCATATTTCTGAAGCTTAGCCCTTTTTTTGGCATTAGCTTTAAAATCAAAGATCTTTTTTGTGAGTACATTGATGGATATAATTTTGAAATAGTATCCACCCCTAAAACTACCTTTCAGTCAAGTTGACTGGATACTATGCATAACCATACTTTTTAAAGTGTCCTTTCTGCACTCCCAAAATATAATAAACAATAACTTTCTCTAGTATTGTATCAGTTAAAGTGCATGTCCAGTCAAATCCTAACTATACTTAACCACTTCACGCCATCCAACCTAGACGCCGGGAGGCCGCACATTTGCGTTCTATTAAAAAAGGACATATGTGCCGACAGCGCGTGCCCTGCACACATGTCCGGTACTCACGGAAAGGTCACGATCTCCTCTTTCGATCTGGATCTTTCCCGATCATGTGACAGCGTGTCATGGCAGTCACATGACCCTAAACCCCGCCTCCCTGCTTCTGAAACTTTTAAAGGGTCGGGAAGTGCCGGCTTGAAGGGGTTAAGCCTGCTCCCTCCCCCATCCAAAGCGTGTTCTAACTGCCTGTAAAGGAAAGATGTCTATACTTGCCTATGCTGAAGAGCACTCTGGTTCGGTCACATGATCTGCTTCTAGCAGTTTGTGTGGGGTGGGGGTGCAGAGAAAAATAATAAAACAAATAAACTAAACAAATCCATGTCATACTGTTTAGCTGAAAAGCAAACTGAAGTTGCTAAATTGCATAATGGTAGAATTGCTGCTCTATGCAGCTTTCTGACCCAAGTACTACCATCTACCTTCACCTCACTGTGGGGCAAGTCTGCAGACCAAATCAGTTATTGTATTGGAAACAGTTTTTCTTTTGTTCGAACAGTATTTTTTTTTCCTCCATTTTCAAAGGGGTCACTTTGAAGAAATGTGTGACAGCCTGTTGTCGCGAATTGAAGGGCCTCTACGCAGCGTCTTAGAGCAAGCTAGTAAGTAAAAGAAAAATGCTTAAACTATTCTGTGAACAAGTTTAGGTAATATAGGAGAAAAAGTTCATGGAAATGATGCCCATTTATTGTACCCTTCTCTTTTAATTCCTTCTTTTAATTCCACAAATGTGTTTATTGCTTCTTAAAGTGAGTTAAGGAACATACAGAAGAGCCTTTACAAAAAGGCAGGCATAGCAACTTGGACAAATTGTAATTCTACATATGTCATACCTAGCTGATCCTTCATGGAAGTTTTAAATCGCTGTGATAGGCAGCACTACTAGCTTCCTGGTTCCAAGTGAGTGTCCTGCTTAGTGAACACAGGAGGTTGGGCTCTCACTCAGCATGGGTGCCATTTAGAGAACACTTTGAATTTTCTCGGTGAATGCAGTGATTTCCATATTCTGTGGGGATCAGCCAGGTATGGTACATGCATACTTAAATTTCTGCAAGCTGGACCAATCCAACTTTACAAAATACTCCATATCTACTCTTCAGCTTTAAATCAGACAAGGTGTGTTTTATTCGTTCTTTTATCTACCATTGGAGAGAGGGGTGAAAAAAACATACAGCTTTTTTTTGAGCTCTTGTTTACTTAGAACAAGGTAATGAAAACCAGCATAACCAGGTGCTAGATATTTATGCTGTCCTTTGGGGTGATGAGCCTCATGTTTTTAGTCCTTTTTGTTTCACTCCTTTTTTATGTCTTCACAGAGCTCAAGAAAGAAGATGTTTATGCAGTAGAGATAGTTGGGGGTGCTACACGTATTCCAGCTGTTAAAGAACGAATAATACGATTCTTTGGTAAAGAAGTCAGCACGACGTTGAATGCTGATGAAGCTGTAACCAGGGGCTGTGCATTACAGGTAAGAGTCACTGCAATGTGTATTGTAGATTCAGGCAATGTTGTTGGTTTTTTTAATTTTTCTCCGACATGTCTGAACCTGTTTTGGTGTATAAAAAGACTGTAATTTCTTAGAACTAGAACTAAAATGTCCTAAAAACATAACTCAAGTGTTTTAAAAGTAACACCTAATTCTCTATTTGCTTGTAAGTAATCCATGTAACCACTCTATATAGTGTAAGCATGCATGGCCATATACAGCTGATGTAGAAAAGTTTGTGCTTGATTGGCTGTCGTTCAATTTATGTAGTTATTCTATTTACATGAATGTTCTGTAGGAAGGAACTGATTTGCTGCCTGTTCGCTTTTAATGTCTGACTTTTTTTGCTTCTCTGGTTGTAGTGTGCCATTCTATCCCCAGCCTTTAAAGTTCGTGAGTTTTCCATTACTGATCTTGTACCGTACCCAATATCACTGAAATGGAATTCTCCAGCAGAGGAAGGTCTTAGGTGAGGGTTCTTTACACTTTTAGTCCACTAATGTATAAAAATTGATGTGGCTCTGTTCATGTTTTTATCTGTGTGTTTTTTTTTTTTTTTTGCAGTGATTGTGAGGTATTTCCTAAGAACCACGCAGCTCCTTTCTCCAAAGTGTTGACCTTTTACAGAAAAGAACCTTTCACTTTGGATGCTTACTATAGTGCACCCAAAGAATTGCCCTATCCAGACCCTTCATTAGGTAAAAATTTAAAGTTAAATACTTGTTGGGTTCAGATGATACAATTTCAAGACTATAAAAGGTCTGTTATCTTTCTGTGCATGTTTTCTAAAGCAGGTGTTTGATGGGAATAGACACATTTTGTTTTCTGTATTGCAGTCTTTTCCATATTCATTTTTCTTGGCAGGTCAGTTCCATGTACAGAAGGTTGCCCCTCAAGCTGATGGATCCAGTTCCAAAGTGAAAGTGAAAGTCCGTGTAAATGTCCATGGTATATTTAGTGTATCTAGTGCATCTCTTGTTGAAGTCCAAAAAACAGATGATTCTGAGGAACCTATGGAAACTGACCAGACTACAAAAGATGAGGAGGTATTGCTGTGTTCTGTTCCTTTTTCTTGTACTAGAGTACTGTTGATCAGAAGCAAGTCATGCATACTTGTTATCTGACTTCACATGTTCTTTTCCAGAAAATGCAAGTTGATCAAGAGGAGGCTAAACAAGAAGAAGCTCAGTCCACACAGGCAGAAACTAAGTCTAATCCTGAAGAAATGGAGGTGCCAAAAATTCAGTTGTTTGGTTGTAGATGCTCTGCAGATCAGCCAGAATAGAGCTCTGGTTGTGTTTATCATGATTGCAGTACTTATGAGTACATGCAATGGATCAGTGATCCTTTTTAGGTGTTGTGTGTGGGGTTTGTTTGTTTTTTTTTTTACATTACTGAGTGGATCAGTTTGGGTAAAGGTAGAGACCTATGGTAGTATTTATTTTTTTCTGTAACTTGCACCTGATTTCTGCGTTTAATCTGCCACCATACCCACAACCTGTCCAGTTGCAGAAACACTTTTTTGGAACAGCTGTGGGTCTGCTAGACCTAAAACTTGTTCTGGATGATTTGCTGAGAATATCACTTTCGCATGCCATGTGCTGCACACTAAGCAATATGTCATACAGGTTCTACCAAACTAGACTGCACCAAAATTATATATCCGCTGGACCTATGGGAAGATTGCTTTCAAGTGTTTCTGCTCCACATGTTTGGTGTTTTGTAGATCTCGGACACGTTGCAAGGAAATTGGTTAAAGGTACATAATTGAGCAGTCCATGGTAACAGTATTATAGGTGTCACTAGAAATACATACAGGCCTGAGGCTAGGTAGGTGGATGCATCAGTGCATACTACTTGCAAGTAAATCTAGTATGGTTTGACTCCACCAGCAGAAGCACAGCGACAATGTACAGACGCTCCATGTTTAGAAGCAATGCTTTTGAGGCTTTTACTTCTGTCCTCATGAAATGATTGTTGAAAATGTTATTGAAGTGATATAATTATCTGCAAGTTGGGGACATTGTGGACCATTATTAGCATTATAACATTGCAGGGATGATACTATGAACAACAGTAAACAAACTGGCTTAAAGAAGATCTATGGTCATAGCCTTCATTTCTATTTTATAACAATAGCATTGTGGGAAAACGATACAAACCTGTTCTTGTCAACCCAATATAAATTTGCTTGAAAAATCTCCTTTCATGTTGTGAGATCTGCCTGACTGCTGGCCATCGTTCCACAATGTCCTGGATTCGCAGCATGATTTGCAGTATCTCCCCTGCTTTTTACTTTCAGTCTCTAAGGACTACATATTACATGATACCTTGCTGCCTGTAAGCAGTGGTTCCTGTACAGATTGTACCACTTGATACTCAGACTCTTGGCATGTCTGTTGTTCAGAAGATAGACTCTGTGAGTTCTTTGACACAGCAGTTCCTACCCACAGAGCCTAGTGAATGTGTCATGAAATTGTAGGATGTAAATGTGTGGGGATCTTTGAAAGATTGTTCAGATTAATAGGAGTAGGCTAGAAACATTTTAAACTTAATGTGGAAAATATTATAGGATCATAGATATGCTCTTCACATTCAGTTTTTGCAAAGCAGACAGATTACTAGTAGCAGTCATTAAACACAAGTAAAGTGCTCAAATTAACAACAATAAGTAATGGGCTCTGAATAGTCCATGTGTGAGGATGGTTAGGGTGTGTTTGTCATTCACACAAGGTATCAACTCTCTGGATAAAACATATTAAGTCCACAGTCTGAGTCACAGTCCACAACTACTGTTCCAATATGTGTAAATTAATCACACAGCCACAGCTGAAGTCCCAAAAAATCAAAGATCGTGAACTAACAAAGAAGCCAGGTGCTAGATTGCAACAGTTGGACCAATATTACGTATATAATAGTGCAAAGTCACATCGCTATTAGATATGGCATCAAAGTGCTACTAATTTAATGAATATTCCACATCTCTGGTATGTCTGTGAAATTGTTTTGTTTAATTCATACTTTTAGACTTCACAAGCAACACCTAAAGACAAGAAGACGGATCAACCTCCACAAGCCAAAAAAGCTAAAGTGAAGACTAGTACAATTGAATTGCCTATTGATCACTATCCTCCATGGCAGATAGGGCGGGATATGTTGAACCTGTTTCTGGAAAATGAGGTTTGTAGACTGTGTATTACAATATTGGCTGGCAGATGTTGGGAATTGGTAGGGGTGGCTGGGTAATGGTGCCTGCAAAGAGACTGACATTTCAGGCTGGCAGATGTTGAAGGGATTGCAGAAAGGCAGATATGCTGTTGAGTTTTTTGGGGTTTTTTATGGCCAATAACCTTAGTCCTCTAATGTAATGCCTTTTGTTGAATTGTCTGCTGCACGTATTCATATTTATGTGATACAAGTGACAAGAAGGAAGGATTGTGCATACTTACTGTTTATCTGTAACTGCCTAAGGGTCTGTTCACACCAATTGTGGTGTAGGAACACGTGCAGAAGTATGTGTTTTCCTGCACTGGAATATGCTGCCAGCTGCAGTCGTGTGGGTGCCATTTATTTGCACGGCGTTTGCTGCCATCAAAATACATAGTGCCTCCATATTTTAATGATGAAACCTACTGTAATGTTTGTGAGTTCCTGCATGTTTAGCAGGTCATTGAAATTAATGGGCTGTCAAAACGCACCTCATATGAACAGTTAAAACATATTGATTGTCATCTAATCGATCTATGACACATAGACCTGGGTCTTCTGCTATTAGATGTTTGCCTGTCTTCGGATGAAATATTAACAGTTACTTGTAATGCTGGGCACTGAAATAAGTAGTTTAATATGTTAATTATTTACCTCTGTTCTCCAGGGAAAGATGATCATGCAGGATAAGCTTGAAAAGGAGCGAAATGATGCCAAGAATGCTGTTGAAGAATATGTATATGAGATGAGGGACAAGCTGTGTGGCATTTATGAGAAATTTGTCAATGAAGATGTAAGTGGTACTTCACTTCACCGTATTTGTTTCTGGGATTTTCACTTCTCTTAAATTGTTAAATTTCTTTTTTAGTAATAATTTTTTAACCACCAAATGATATTCTGGGTGGTCAAACCTCGTCATGAAGACACAGCAACACATTAGGTGTCCACTGGACACAGCAGATCACCAATTGATGTACCAGACCGCTGTGCTTCGCCCTGGTACCATGTGATCGCTGTCACATGTCCAGTAGCAAACAATGGTTGTCATTCATGACACCATTGCTTACTACTGTGATCTCTTTGATGGGTCACAGGGATCACATGGTCTAGGGCCAATCAGTGTCTCTTTACCCTGTGATACCTTTGGCCAATCACAGCTATCACAGTAGTAAACAATGACATTAGGAATGGATGCCACAGAGTGTAAATGATGGTTATACAGTGATCATCATTGTAAAAAAAAAAAAAAATCCAAATTGCCTCCCCAGGGTTGTAGAGTGTTGGTATGGTAACACTGCATTGCTCTGGTGACATTTGTTTTTTGCATACTGTCACCAGAACAGTTATGTACAATGGCTGGCTGCTTCTGATATTGCTGTATGTCAGTGACTCCAAATATTATCTCTGATCACCACCACAACAGAACAATGTCAGTGATACCAGTCACTGTCCCTGATTACCACTGCACCACTTCCAGTGTTCCAGATCATTGCTGCACCAGTCATATTGTCCCTGATCACCGTCACACCAGTCCCAGTGTTATTAGACCAGTGTATGCCAGCAACAGTGTTCCTCATCACCTTAACACCAGTCGCAGTGTTACCACACCAGTGTATACCAGTCCCTGATTGTCTACACACCAGTCCCAGTGTCACCAGACCAGTTTAAGTCAGCAGCAGTGTTACCGATTACTGCCACAGTAGTCCCCAGTGTAAGTAAGGAATAGTGTTCCTGTCCACCACCACATACCAGTGCAGTGTTGCCTCTTCCTGCCAGCTCTACTAACCCCTGGCCTGTTTATTGATCACATTTTTGCCTGCTGTCTGAACAGATAATTTTGCCTTGTTTGCTGATCATATCTCTGCCTGCAGCTTGAACTGCACATCCCACTGACTATGTTCCTGTGAGACTCCAGTCCCAGCAAGCCCCTGCAGAGAACTGCACTCTTGGAACCACAGGAACTCTTTTGTTCTTCCTTTTTCTCAGCCTCCAGTACTTCCTGGCCTTTTTATGCATGTAATAACCTTCCCTTTTGTCGGCCTCCAGAAGCCATGAGACTGCTCCTGAGTGCTGCCATCTTGGACATGATGTCATCAGATTGAGTGATGTCTCCCACTCAAGACACCCTATAGTGTTCTATTATTCTTCTCCCTGGTGGCTACATAAGATTGTTGGAAGGGGTAGAGATGCTGGGACAACACTGAGTAATTTGACACTCCCAGAAGTAGAGGGCTAGGACTTGCAAGAAGGGAGGAGGCTGTGCTATCACATTGACTAAAATGGAGTAGTCCAATTTTCTTGCAATTGTAAAGGCACATTGCAAGGAATAAGTCATTTATAGAAAGAGCGAAAAAAGATTCAAGTAAATTTAAAATAGTCATTTTTTTAGTGTTTTTTTTTTTTTTTTGTTTACCACTTGCCTACCAAGCATTTTTACCCCCTTCGCGCCCAAGCCAGCTTTCAATGCTCTTCCACTTTGAAAACTTTGCGGTCATGCAACCTTGTACCCATATGACATTTTTATAATCTCTTTCACACAAATAGAGCTTTCTTTTGGTGGTATTTAATTGCCACTGGGGTTTTTATTTTTTGCACTAAAAATTGGACACAGCTGATCACATGGTAAAAGGCCACTGTGATTGGCCTTTTACCTAGTCATGTGATCAGCTGTGTCCATGGGACACAGCAATCACTGACAGTGTCGGGTGTGTGCCGCTGGGGGCTCGTTCTGGGAGGATGTCATGACGCCCTCCCAGAACTGGACAACCGCTCTATAGCCGCCATTCGGTAGAGAAACGCCATCAGCTTTGTTTAAACTGTCAACAAGGATGCCTGAAAAGTTGTACATGTTGTGAGTGTGACGAGTTAGGCCCCATGCACATAGGGCTTTACCTTACTTCTCCTAAATGCCTTTTCTCTTGTCAGCCACTTTTTTGCCGAAATAAATACTTGATGCATGTAAACATGTACTGGCACTTCAAGTGCTTCAGTGTTCATTTCATTGACCAGAATTCTGGTCATTGAAATGAAATAACACTCAAGTACTTGACTCTCCTAGCATTAATGCACGTATGGACGTGTTTACACGTGGCAGTGGGGTTTTTTTGCCTTTTAAATGGCGCTAAGCTCCTTTTTTAAATGTGTGCATGGACACATAGACTAATATAGAGGCAGAAAACACGAGATGCTTGATGAGAGAAGTCAGGTTTTTGTCCCTTCAGTGCATTGTTTGAACCAAAACATTATCTACTCTGCATGCAAAGCACTTTGCTTTATATTTGATTTTTCCATTTAGTTACATCGTGGTCAAATATTGCGACATCTGCTCTGGATCTGAATAACTGATGGAAAATGCAAATGCTTGTACACTGGTACACATGAGGAAAGATACTAGTGTAAATCAAATGTAAAATATGAATTTACCATTTTGGTGATAAGGACCACTAGGGCTATATAATAAATAAGGAGGGATGCCTACAATTCACGTTTTGTTTGTGGGTTTTTATAGTGTTTCTCATGGAGAAGTACCTCAAATTGTGGCTAATCCATGGAATATCATTTCTTTTTAGGGCTTTAGTTACAGCAGACCTGTGAAACCTGTAGGAATAGGAGTGCAACTGTACAAATTTGCTGCAGGCAGGGATCTCTGTTGTTAAACAGATGGTTTGTATACACCTGTGAGGTAGGGAGGGACACATTTTTCACAGTCCCATGTAAGGACTGGTTAAAAGCTGACCTCCTGCCTTACCTTCAGTCTTGCAGTTGCATAGGCTCCTCTCCTGTAAGGAATCTGCTTAGTCTGATTTCACTGCACGCTCTGAGCTTTTCACAGTGTGCGTTAGAAGCTGCAGATAGATTAGAGCTCTCCCCATTTTTTGGCTGGAGGATGTCCAGCATATAATCTTGCTATTTTCACCCAAGCTATATTATCCCTTGGCTGCTCCCTTTCCATTGAAATACAGTAGATTTCAGTTTTTTCCATTCTGGTAGGCTCCGTATCACCTGTGATCTGTTGCCAAGGGCGGTCTGCATACAAATGCAGACTGCCTAGGAAAGTCCACTCCTCAGTACTGACACCCTGCCCATGAAGGTGTTTTTGATATTTGCATGATTATCCCCAGGAGCCAGTCCACTGTTTGCATCAGAGTTGATGGCTTTTGAGAAGCGTACTTGGGTAGGGCTGTGGTGTTTTTAGGAAGGTATGTGCAGCATCCTGCAGGCTCCTCCCAACAGACATGAGTTGCTAGGTCTAAAATAAGGTAAGTAATAAACTGGTTTAATTTAAAATTGAAAGTCAAAATATAGGGGATTAAATTTTAAGCTATAATGTGTATGCAATTAAAGTGTTCCTAAACCCACAACAGTAAAATCAGTCTGTATATGCAGTAAAGCATGCTTGTTATACTCACTGTGGAACCTAAGGGGTTAATCCTCTGCATTGTGTAAAAAGGCTGTTTGATCCTTTTTGATCCTGCCTCTCCTCTTGTTGAAATGACACCTGATACACACTGAACCTGTGGTCACATGCCCATGCTCAGTTTGGTGTGTATTTTAAGAGAGGTTTTTTTTTCTTGAGAGGGTGCATATGATCAGCACTGACCTGACAGAGGGTCAGAGGTTTCACATCCTCCTAGAGCAGAAAGAAAACTCCTCTTACAAGCTTTAATCAGTGCTCTTCTGAAGTCACAGGACTGCTCCAATTGCTGATGAGAAAAGGTATTTAGCAGTTTATATTTACTAAAATAATTGCACTTCTTATGTTGTGTGTACTGTGGGAGATCAGATATTGTGAATGTAGGGTCCGGGGGTTTAGTAATACTTTAAAGGGGGCCCTCCATCTATCAGCATGCTGTATGTCTGTTTATATGCGATGCTGGTAATTGGTGGCACCAGCATATGGGCGTGTTACTAGATACCATCTGGTGCTGGTGCAGAAATCTTTGAATCTTTTGGGATCTATTTTACATGGAAAGCCTTTTACAAAACCAAAACCCAGTTAGGTCTTGGCTATGGGTATACCTATAGAAGAGGGTGTTTGTTGCTTACCTTGGTTAAAAACTACATGTCAAAGCATTCAGTAGATGGGAAGATATTTTGCTGCTAATGGTATGACTTGACTTTTCCTGTTGGTCTACCTTAGCCCTGCCCCTCACTGTTGGATATCTATTGTGATGGGTGGTCTTATTAAAGTGGAACTAAACTACTTTTTAATACCTCCCCCACTGCTCTTTCATGCTAGGCATTTGGGAGCTGGAAGAAACCAGCAGCACACATGCGCACATGCAGTGGATTTCCGCACTTGCGCACAAATGCTGCCAGCTTTTGCCACGGATGGTTAGCATGGTGCTCAGTGGCATTTGTATACATGAATGGAAATCCGCTGCACACAAAGCGCTTAATTGTTGCTTAGTAATCCACTGCCCCATGAGATAGTGGTTCTTGCAAATTTTTTATTTGATTGTGTTTGGAAGAGCAAAATGGCAGAGGTTCATAATGCAGGCTAGTTTTTACAAAGACTAGAGTCTTTGACACTTGTGGAATAATTTGATTTGATAAAGACATACATTTATAATATTTTTTTTTTTTTCTTTATAAATATTAGTTTTCAATCAAAAATAATTAACAAACATTTTCTTCATTAAAAGATCATTATATTCCTCGTAATTTATTTAATTCCCACAACCCTAAATCCCTCCCACACCCACACCCATCCTCGTAACCCCCCTCCCGCCCACTCTGCTTTTTCTTGTCTAATCCGAGAGAGCTTTTTCTTTCTAAAACTCATTTCTAAAATACCTTATTCGTTTCAAGAAGTATAAATCAAGTATATTTCACTTTCTGTCTAAATTCTTCCCATTTTCCCCATTTTTTTATAGTACTTCTCCATGCCATCTATAGGTGTATAATAAAGTCTTTCCATCTCACATAACTGATTCATTCTGATAAACCAATCTTCTTCCGTCGGCGCCTCCCTTTTTTTCCAAAACCTAGGGATCAAGCTTTTAGCTGCACTCAAAAATTACCAAATCCCTGAATCCTTATATGATCTCACTGTAAGTTCAGAGATATGAAGAAGACATAACTCTGGATCCAATCTAATATCGATCTTAGTAATTTTCCTTATTAAATGTACGATTTTCCCCCAGAACACCTGTATCTTTGAGCATTCCCACCATATGTGATATAGTGTACCCACTTCTCCACAACCTCTCCAACACAGTGGAGAGTTCTCCCCGTTCATCTTGTGCTCCACAGTCGGTGCAATGTGCCATCTAACTAAACACTTATAATTTAATTCTACTTCTCTCATACTAATATTTTCGTGAGTTAATCTAAACATTTTCCTCTGCTGTTCATCATCTATCTCCCTACCCATATCTTTTCCCCATTTCTCTACATAAGTTAATTTTGTGTCAGTGTCTAGTGCCGTTAAAATTCTATATATTTTAGCAACTCCGTGTCTCCCATCTCCCCGTGTATCTAATAAACAAACATACATACATTTATATTATATTATACTTTTTTATTTTTTTTTTTGACTGCTGTGAAATTAATGTTTTAGGACAGAAACCGTTTCATCCTGAAGCTTGAAGATACAGAGAACTGGTTGTATGAGGATGGAGAGGATCAATCAAAACAAGTTTATATAGACAAGTTAACAGACTTAAAGGTAGGTTAGCATGGAATATGGTGGATTCATTCTCCGTATTTCTTTTGTAAATCTCCATGTGTCAACACTTGTCAGAATGTTATTGCTTACAAGTTTATCTTACTCTAATAAGAAAAAAAACTACGCTAAGTGCTAACGAAAAAAAAAAAATTAAATTACAGCTGCTCTCAACCAAAAAATTCAAATGTCACAAATATTATGTTCCCAAACTGTTGTACTGAAAATACAAATCAGACGCCCAATACAGATTTTAAAAATGATCCCATCAATGTCTGTTAATAAAGGGCAAGTATTAGTAAAACATCAAATCCAAGTTGCATGTAAACTCCACAAACCACGCTACTAGTACTGGCTCCAGCAGATGTGGGTGACATCAGCACAAGCTCCTCCCTAGAACTTGTGCTGATGTCACATGAGTCTGCTGGATCCGGTACGAACGGTGTGGTTTGTGGAGTTTACATGAGATTTCTTATTGCTTATTTAAGTAGATATGCAGCTCTTTAAATTGAGATATCTGACGGATTTATGCTATGGAAGATTTATGTGTTTTCCTTTGCTGGGTAACATCTGCAGAGAGGAAGCTCACTGTGCAGTCCTTTGCTAGTATGATCTATGATACAAGATTGGAAAATTTGACACAGCAAGGCACACTTCTAAGCTTTGCCTAGACATCTATGATTTGGGGTCTTCACCGTCGGTAAGAAGCTGTGTGTGACAGGGTCAAGGGATCCATGGGTGAACACAGTTTTTGGATGGACTTTTTCAGTCTTCACACGTGGTGTTAATTTGCACATAATACTTTTTTAGTTTTGATGTTTTATTTACACAATATTATTTGTATTCAGCATGAATTAACCTTTATTGGTGGTGTACAAGGTATATATAGATCACTTTGGATTTGATTTTTATTTACACTTGGCATTTAACTGATATTGATTGTGTTATCACATAAACAAAAGTTCTGTTTTTTTTTTGTTTTTTTGTTTTTTACCTTCATGTATTCCCTGCATTAAGGTAATAAACCTTCCAATGCCTGTCTCCCCCCCCATCCCCTTTTCTAAACTTTTACCTGAGTCCTCTGTTAATCCAGCGATGTGCCCAACTGCAGTTCTTCTGTCCTCTCCCTGCTGTCACAGGCTGCACTGATAGCAGTGGGAGCCATTGGCTCTTGCTGATGTCAGTTAAATCCTGTGAGGCTGAAGTGGGGCACGGTGTGTATCTATGGATGCATACAGCCTGGGACACGCCTGCACTTATGTGCCCATAGCATGGAGGCTGTGGAGGCGCACACGAGGAGGAGTAGACCGCATCGGCGGGAAGCTCCAGAAAAAAAGAAAAGGGACCACTCTGGGCATTGTACAGAGCAGGTAAGTATAACTTTTTTTTTTTATTTAAAAAAAAAAAAGTTTACAGACACTTTTAAAGTTTTCCATTACAGTTCAATTTAAATAGTTAAATCAAGATTAGAATGTTTGCTTTTATTTCACTTTCCACTTTTTTTTTTTCCAGAATTTAGGCCATCCTATACAAGCACGTTACCTAGAGTTTGAAGAGAGACCAAAGGCCTTTGATGAGCTTGGGAAACAAATTCAGCTTTATATGAAAGTTATTCATGCCTTCAAAAGCAAGGTATTGCTTTTTTTTTTTTTTTTTTTTCTTCTTCCTTGAGATTTTATTTTTGTATTTGGAGGCAGCCTGAAAGTGTGCTGCTACAATAGGATTTTGCCTTTTGGGAGAATACACACCTTCGCAGGCATGTCTGGATATGAATTAACTGATGTCAGTTTCCATGCCTCTCCAGCTTTCTCCTAAAGGAAAAACGTCACTAGTTTTTTTTTTTTTTTTTTTTTTTTTTTTTTTTTTTCTTTTTTAAACCATGTGTAGTATGCGTGATTGTTTATCTGTGCTTCATACTTTGGCAAGTATATACAACTTAATAAGCAAAATCTTGTCTTCAGAGTCTGTCTTCTTATGCAGTCTTGCCTGTAATAAAGCAACACTACAATTGTGTCAACCTGTACCTTCCCAGTAGACAGCTAGTGGAAATCTGTGACAGTCGAACATACCATTTGCTCCATTTCCCTGTACATATGTATGCACAGTTGTTTTTGTGGTGCATTGAGTTGGGGATTTGTAGTGCCAGTGTATTTATGGAGTATTATGGGAAGTTTTGCTTTATATTGGCTCCGGTGAATGCATAGCAGCCTAAATTTGTTTTTTGAATTGGACTAATCTGACTTTTCCATATAGGAAGAGGCATACGACCACCTGGACCCCGCTGATATGGACAAAGTTGAAAAGAGTATAAATGAAGCCATGGAGTGGATGAACAACAAAATGAATCTACAGATGAAGCAGAATCTTACTGCAGATCCAGTAGTTAAAACAAAGGATATTCAAGCTAAAACAAAGGTGAGTATTTTTTTTTTTTCCTTAGGGGTGTGGTTGCTAGGAACATGTGCAGTTCACACTTTTGACACTTTGATATATGGTGTTTGTTAATTATACATCCTGCTCATCTGTCATGTAAAAGCTGTAAGAGCATATCTTTACACCCAAAACATGCTTGAAAAATAGATCCATGCCATGAAAAACCTAGGATGTCTTTTGTTGTCATTTGTTGGCATTCTGTTCTAGTACACGCACATATATACTAGGTTATGCAGTGTGCATGCCCCTTTTATCCTACTGTACTATCCTTTTAGATAGGACTGCAGGATTTAAACTGTAGCTGTGTATTCTTGTCATTTGATGACATTTTGTCATTTGCAGGGCACTTGGCACAGGTCATAGCCCAGTCAAAGGTGCATGTTTATTTATTGCATTGTCCTCTTTAGAAAAGGACAACCCACCAACCCCCCTTTCCTTCTTAAAGTGGTAGTAAACTGCAACTTGGGGGAGGGAGGAGAGATCCCTTGCAAGGTAATGTAATGCATCGCATACTTGCACATTTTAAAGGACGTACCTTAAAATGAAGCCCTCCAGTGGCGTGCTGTCACCACTGCAGAGGCTTTAAACTTCCTTCTGGGTATGCGATCTCCGGCTGTCTGACTAGCCGAGCCTTGGGCCACGGCACAGTGCTCTGAAGGAATGGCTCCTTCAGAGCGTATGTGCCGCCTGTCAAATGGAGCAAATATCTCCTAAACGGTGCACATTTAGGAGATATTAATTTTACCTACAGGTAAGCTTTATTATAAGCTTACATGTAGGTAAAAGATATTAAAGTGGGGTTACTTCCACTTTAATTCCCAATTAAGGAAATGCATTTTTGTGTCTGTTCTGAATTTCATATACAAAATTGACTATTTCAATTGTTGTTTTCCAGGAATTGATGAACACTTGTAACCCCATAGTCTCCAAACCAAAACCCAAGGTGGAGCCCCCGAAAGAAGAGCAGCAAGCAGGCGAGCAGAATGGACCAGTAGACAATAACACAAATGGCCAAGGGCCACAGGCCACAGAGCAGAGTTCAGATTCAGCTGCCTCTGAAGCAGAAAAGAAACTCCCTGAGATGGACATTGAATAAATTCCATTATCTATTTCTATTATAAAACAGTATAACAAAGCTTTAAGTTGTTACCTTCATACAGCTCAAAATACCGATCAGAGAAAAATTATGACTGCAAATTACTTGTAGTTTCTTAGTCAGCCCCTGTATTTCCTGCATTTTCTACACCCTTTGACATATGTATTGTTTTGATGTCCATTTCTTTTTTTTTTTAATTTTTGTTACTTTGCAGCAATTCCTCATTGTTGCAGTTTTAGCAATGACTGTAACTTGCACAATTAACTAGTAGGCTTTTGTCAGCAGTTAAGCCAGGTCTGTAGCTTGAGTAGTATTCAAGTTCTACAAATGGCTGAATTGCTTGGAAAAAAGCACTTACCCCAATTATAGCAACATAATTTTGTGTTTCTAAGCAGATTTTGAAGTCTTGATTTGCATCTGTTTCTGTGCACTGCATTTCCGCCCCACTGGCAGCTGGTTATTGGCAGCAAGCTCATCCTTTTGCATGGAAGCCTGGTTGCTTCATGGGGCTACCAAGAAATAGGAGTGTTAAAACCCAGCACTAGCCACTGTCTTCATTTTTCCTAAAGCGCTGGACTAGCTTTATCCATTGAATATTCTGTTTTCCATACTTTTGTGTAAAGATATAACCTATGTATTTCTAGAAGCAAAGTACTATCCATGATGGAGCGCTAATGAATCCAGTAAGGCAATAGTTGGCTTTCCACCATATCAGAAAATTGAGCTTATACAGAAGGTATTTCTTATTTGAAAGTTCAAATACAACACAAGGCCAAGAACCTTCCTTTGTAGTACTGTTGAATCTCCAAGAACTCTGTGCATTACCTAACCCATCTTGCCTAAAGAATAGCTGTGGAATTGATTGCTGTGGAACTGGGAGCTAATGTTAATGGTCATCACTTGATGGGTGCAGGTGGATTCATTTGCACCAAGATGCAATGCAGCTTGTATGTCAATCATCCTTCATGTTATTTTAAACATGAGACAAGTGTTCAGTATTTGTTTTGTGATATTCATTTCTAGTAACCATATTGATCCCAGAAGAAAACTGGATTATTTTCTCAGCACGTGCTAATTGTGCTGCAGTGTTATACATAAGGCATCCCAGACCACTTGGAATACCTGCGTACAACACTGTAGCATAATTAAGGTTAATAGTTCATATCGCATTAAAAACACTTTTTTTTTTTTTCTTTTTATTGTGTTGTTATAACCAGAACTCTTGACACCTATAGCAGTTCCTGTCTGACAATAAAATTGCTGGGTTGCAACATAAGTCTTTTTTTGTTTTTCCCTTTTTGTCATTAAGTTTGCACCACCTACCTCATTTGTTTTCTGGGCAGCCAGTGACTGACCCTTTTTAATATTATTGCACATTACTTGCTATGCATAATTATACAGCTACTGTACATGTGTACCTTGGGAGACCAGAAATAGTGAATGCAGAATGCTGGGTTTAGTAACACTGTAAAAGTACACTATATTGCCAAAAGTATTGAGACACCCCTCCAAATCATTTGATTTGGGTGTTTCAATCACCTCCATGGCCACAGGTGTATAAAATCAAGCATCTAGTTATGCAGACTGCTTCTACAAACATTTGTGAAAGAATGGGTCATTCTCAGGAGCTCAGTGAATTCAAGCATGGTACCATGATAGGTTGCACCTGTGCAATAAGTCCATCCAACATTTTGGACAATTTCATGCTCCCAACTTTGTGGGAACTGTTTGGGGATAGCCCCTTAATGTTCAACATGACTGTGCACTAGTGCACAAAGCAAGGTCCATAAAGACATGGATGAGTGAGTTTGGGGTGGAGGAACTCGAATGGCCTGCTCAGAGTTCTGACCTCAAACCTGATAGAACACCTTTGGGATGAATTAGAGCGGAGACTGTGAGCCAGGCCGCCTTGTCTGACAGTGCCTGACCTCATAAATGCGCTTCTGGAAGAATGGTCAAACATTCCCATAGACACACTCCTAAACCTTGTGGGCAGCCTTCCCAGAAGAGTTAAAACTGTTATGGCTGCAAAGGGTGGACCAACTTAATATTGAACCCTATGGACTAAGACTGGGATGCCATTAAAGTTCATGTGTGTGTAAAGGCAGGTGTCCCAATACTTTTGGCAATATAGTGTATTTGGATTATGTTTTGGCGTTTAAACAACCTATTAGTTGTGACAGACATACAGTGATATCTGTCCCATCTATTACACACATGCTTTTTCAGAAAAACTACAACATGCTTCTGTAGATGTTAAACACTTCTAAAACACTTTTTTTTTTCTCTTTTAATCTGCCTAATGGGAGGTTAAAGATCTAAACATTGGTTTACATATTCCTTCATCCCTTACGACTCGGAATAATACTGCCTGATGGTACATTTTCTTTTTGTATTAATGTTGGTATGTTTTATGTAGTGAAGACTTTTTTTTTTTTTTTTTGTTACCCTACACTGCAGCCACAGCTTGCAATGCTGAGCTTTCAAAGTAACAGACCATCCATGTGTCTTTCCCTCACCACTGATAATACATACCTGTGCTGCAATCCCAATAGCTTGTACATGCGTTTATCCATCAGGTTCTAAAGGGGTGAAATGCTTTTTAATACTAGAAATTCTGAAGGAACCCTCTGCACGTTGCTATATACCCTTTCCAGCAAACTTTGCAATAAAAAAAAAGGAATATAACTGTAAATTTGCTGTCCCCTCAAAATAACTCAACACACAGCCATTAATGTCTAAACCGCTGGCAACAAAAGTGAGTACACCCCTAAGTGAAAATGTCCAATTAGCCATTTTCCCTCCCTGGTATCCTGACTCGTTAGTGTTACAAGGTCTCAGGTGTGAATGGAGAGCAGGTGTGTTAAACCTGGTGTTATCGCTCTCACTCTCATACTGGTCACTGGAACTTCAACATGGTACCTTATGGCAAAGAACTCTCTGAGGATCTGAAAAAAAGAATTGTTGCTATACATAAAGATGACCTAGGCTATAAGAAGATTGCAAAGACCCTGAAACTGAGTTGCTTCACAGTGGTCAAGACCATACAGTGGTTTAACTGGACAGATTCCACTCAGAACAGGTCTCGCCATGGTCGACCAAAGAAGTTGAGTGCACATGCTCAGCGTCATATCCAGAGGTTGTCTTTAGCAAATAGACGTATGAGTGCTGTCAGCATTGCTGCAGAGGTTGACTGGGTGGGGGGGTCAGCCTGTCAGTGCTCAGACCATATGTAGCACACTACATCAAATTGGTCTGCGTGGCTGTCATCCCAGAAGGAAGCCTCTTCTAAAGATGATGCACAAGAAAGCCTAAGGACATTGATTACTTGAACCATGTCCTGTGCTCTGATGAGACCAAGATAAATGTATTTGGTTCAGTTGGTGTCAAACGTGTGTGGCGGCAACCAGGTGAGGAGTACAAAGATAAGTGTGTCTTGCCTACAGTCAGGCATGGTGGTGGGAGTGTCATGGTCTGGGCTGCATGAGTGCTGCCAGCACTGGGGAACTACAGTTCATTGAGGGAACAATGGATGCCAACATGTACTGTGACATACTGAAGCAGAGCATAATCCCCCTCCCTTCAGAGACTGGGCTGCAGGGCAGTATTCCAACATAACGACCCAAAACACACCTCCAAGATGACCATTGCCTTTCTAAAGAAGCTGAGGCTAAAGGTGTTGGACTGGCCAAGCATCTCTCCAGACCTAAACCCTATTGAGCATCTGTGGGGCATCCTCAAACGGTAGGTGGAGGAGTGCAAGGTCTCTAACATCCACCAGCTCCATGATGTCATGGAGGAGTGGAAGAGGACTCCAGTGGCAACCTGTGAAGCTCTGGTGAACTCCATGTCCAAGAGGGTTAAGGCAGTGCTGGAAAATAATGGTGGCCACACAAAATATTGACACTTTGGGCCCAATTTGAGCATTTTCACTTAGGGGTGTACTCACTTTTGTTGCCAGCGGTTTAGACATTAATGGCTGTGTGTTGAGTTATTTTGAGGGGACAGCAAATTTACACTGTTATACAAGCTGTACACTCACTACTTTACGTTGTAGCAAAGTGTAATTTCTTCAGTGTTTTCACATGAAGAGATATAATAAAATATTTTTAAAAAAAGTGAGGGATGTACGCACAAACACACACACAATTTTTCATTTCTGGGTAGGGGGTGCGCGCCTTACCCAAATTGCCTTTTTTTTTTTTTTGTTTATAGCACAAAAAATAAAAGGCACAGGCAATCAAATACCACTGAAAGAAAGCTCTATTTGTGGGGAAAAAAAGGACATAAATTCCATTTGGGTGCAGCATTGCATGACCGTGCAATTTGTCAGTTAAAGTAACGCAGCGCTGTATCGCAAAAAATGGCCTGGTCAAGAAGGGGAGTAAATCCTCTGAAGGGCAAATGGTTAACATAATATGCTTTGTAATGTTGCTATTTCTTTCAGTGCTGCCTGTATTGAGTTGAATAATACCTGGTTGATCTTGCCGGTGTCCTTCCTCCTGATAATAAAGTGACCCCGCTAGCGTGGCTACTGTTCCATGCTAATGTGGTCAGTTTACATCTTAGGAGAGATTTACTAAAACTGATGAGTCCAAAATCTGGTGCAACTGTGCAGAGAAATGAATTAGCTTCCAGGTTTTATAGTCAAAACTTGATTGAACAAGCTGAAATTAAAAGCTGATTGGCTACTATGCACAGCTACACATGATTTTGAGTGCTCCCGTTTTAGTAAATCTCCCCCCTTGTGTCATTCCGCTGGAAATACAGGCACGCTGTGCAAGCGCACAAACGTGCCTGTATTGTCTGTAGTCAAACCGTGCCCCCCCCCCCCCAGCCACTCCTGCTTTCCTCTCACTGCAATTGGCTGGAGAAGTAACAGTATACTGCTGGGTCTTACTACATTTCATTGCCATGGAAACACAGAAGCTTGGCAGCAATGTCATTTTCTACAATTACATCACACCCCCTTTCTTAACACGCCCACCAGAAGGTCCGTGGATTGCTCAGTAAGCTACAGTGATCATGTGACCTGCATTTTAGATACCAGGGATTAAGTGATAGTCACATGTTTTACAGGAAAACAACATCTGGAGTTATGAAAGGTAACATTGCTCTGTTTAATAATGTGCTTAACCTCAGTGACCTCTAAAACTACTTTAAAATCCTAGGGTGCCTTGTAGACCTTTTTACTCATGGCTCCTGAGCCTAATTTTTCGAACCATATGTCTAAATTCTGATGCTCACACTTTTCCCTCTCAGTTGATCCTGTATGCTTTTCGGGCTCCTCCTCAAACCTCATACTGTCCAGGGTACATGGGTCTAATACTGATATTCTCCTTCAGCACATTTTTTTTTTCTGTCTAGTTCCAAATTCAGGAACATATTTGTTGGCACCCTTTTGTTGTCCCTCCATGTGAATTTCTCAAAGGGTTGTGCTGGTTGAGTGTTTTGAGACAGTCCATGCTTGTTTTCCCCACTCAGTTACTGGGACTCTCCTCCTTCCTACAAGGGGAAGTTAGCTCCATTTCCTTTTTCTATAATACATATTCTTTCCAACCCTCGGACCCTGCCCTGAACTCTGATATACTCTTCCCTCCCATTATCAGAGTTGTAGATTGCCAAATCACCAGTTTATGAGCTATGAACCCATTCTTCTCTTGCCTATTAAAGAAAAAACCTTTTGTACAGATCACCAGCTTAATACTGGAAAAGGTTGCATTGCCTTTGTACTCCTTGCTCCCCTTATGTGTTTGTTTCCTGCTCCACATGAATCTGTAGGTACCCCTGCACTTCGCAGCATCTCAGTTATATCTCTGCTTTGCAGACTTTTGAGATCTCTTGGCATTTCTAATTCACTGATATAACCAGTCAGGCACATCCCAATCTCTGGGTTGGGTGATCTTCTTTCCTTGGATCATCCAGACTACTTCTCCAGTCCTCTGCAATCTATCATGTGTGGTAGTTCTCGCCTAGTGTGATGATAGGGAACCTCATCCCAGAACTTGTTCCTTTTTCTGCAGCTTCTTTTTGGAATTGCCAAACAACTAGCCCTTGGTACTCTGCATGTCTTAGTTTCCCCTTTTTATGTCCTCTTCTAACTTGGTTCCTGCATTTCTTGTGCACTCTTGCTGAAAGAAGTTGTTCTGTCTTGTTTTCTGCTGCAACCTTCTGTGTCCCTCTGGGGCCTTGTTTGGGTGCCTTTGCTAATGCAAAGCCCTTCTTTAATGTTCATGGGGGTCACTCACTAAAAGGTCCATTGTGCTAACAGCCTTTTTTTTTTTTTTTTTTTTTTTGCTTCTTGACAGCTGTAGGGAGCCCTTTTTTCCCCTTACATTATATGGGGAGCAAAGCATCTTGCAAACTACACTTTTATTCCCTGGGGCTCTGATTTACCCTCCCCATGTCAGGACTGTCATCCATGGTTGACCCCCCCTTGAAAACTGTCCTTTCCTCACAGGGCGGTTCCTCCATAGGATTTCTCCCACCTCTGGATAGGTGGATATTTTGCCACTTTTTTTGGGGGGGGGGGGGGCGGCTTTGGTCCTCCCTCTCTAGCTGAGCCCATTCTCCCAAAGATGTTGGGATTCTCGGGCTTTTTACACCATATAGCACCCTGGTGCCCAACCTGCAGCCCTTTGGTAAATGGTGTGCAGCTCTCAGACCTCAACAATTTGTAGTGGGAATATTGATTAGGGTAATAGCATTGATCATGTAACATGTTCCCAGTTTCGTATATTCTTCTGCAGCATATCTCCAGCCAAAAATGTCTATACTCTCTGACCCTCATTTCCTCTATTAGGTCAGTCCACTCAAGCATTACATATACTGAACATTGTGTGACCCTTTGGTAATGTCAGGCACTGCACTTGAGGCTCCCTTCAGCTCATAAGTTGACAACTACTGATCTAGCATCACGTTGTAGGGCCACATCACCTGTATTCTGTTCGTATTTGCAAAACTTTTTTTTTTGATAGATGGCTCTTTGAGCCTCTGCCAATCCATGCTTCGGCTGCAGGGTTCTTCTGTTATCAACTGTCTTTTCCTGTCTATTGACCCATCTGGTTGTCTTCCTGTGGGGCTGTGCTGCTGTTTGACTGATTTGTTGCCCACCTGGCCAGCTAGAAGCAGTGCTGTATGGACCTGGCAAAGAAAGGGTTAAAAAAACACACGTGTAGTTAAAATTGCACTCATTTGTTGTACAATAAAACAGCGGTACTGGACGCTTGACCCAGAAGTGCCGCCACAGCGTGCAATCCATGGGCTAGAAGTGACTTCACTGAAACCAGAAATTACATTCTATGCATTTTACCCTGCCCAGGGCCTCTTCAGGAACTGATGCAGTTGAATCTCACTGTTTGGCTGGCACACGCCAACTCCAATTTATTTTGGCAAGGTTTAACAATCAACATAGGCTGGAGTGGAAACGTTTCCTTCTTCGTGTAAACTTGCTGTTGTCCAGGAGATGGAACAACTTCACACATCTGTTATCAGGACATCGATGCCAATTATTTGTTCACACTGTATGTACTTGATGTTATACTGTATATTTGTTTGCTACCACTTGAAAGCAAACCTTTTCCTTTTGTTCATTCTCCAGCCTCTCTCAATGCCACCTTTCCCCGTCCTTCACCTGTCCTGAAATGTCTGACCCTTGCCATACTCCTCTTTCACTATCCTTACCTATGATTGAGCCTGCAGTCAGCGCCTACTAGTATCAACCTTAGGATTTTAAAGCGGAGCTCCACCAAAAGGGGAAAGTTCCGCTTTAAGGCTTTGTCTCCTGTTCCCCGTTAAGGATTGGCACCTTTAGGGAGCAGGGGGGGAGAGGGGTACCTGAATTTGACAGGTACCCGCTCCCAGTTCTGCTGTGATTGCCTAGGGCAGGGGTCTCCGAACTAAGGCCATCCAGGTGTTGAGGAACTGCAAGTTCCATGAGGCCTTGCAAGACTCCCAGAGGCAGAGGCATGATGGGACTTACAGTACTTCAACAGCAGGAGGGCCATAGTTTGGAGACCCCTGGCCTAGGGGATTGGAAGCAGAAGTTGTTTCCCCCCCTCCTTGTAGTCTTCTGGGACACATGACAAGTCCCAGAAGACCACATAACCATTCACAAAGCGCAGTGCTACTGCTGCATGTACAGTGGGCACCCAGCTGTGGAGCTGCAAGCTGTCACAGTCGGTTGCCCACACTGAAGGTGCTGGTGCCAGGGGCACAGGATGGCCGGTGATCCTGGCCGGTGTGAGAATACCACAAGATTGAGGGACAGGTAAGTGTCTGTGTTTTTAAAGCCAGCAGCTACAGTTTTTGTTGCTGCTGCCTTTCATTTTTTTTTTATTTTTACTGGACCTCCGCTTTTAAGTACAAAAACTTCCAGTTTTAAAATCCTGACCTATCCCTGAACTCCAGGGTTCAATTTTCCTTCCAAAAGAACTAAAACCCCTCTGTGCTTTAACCACTTAAGCTCCATCATTACCTCCTTCATGACCAGGCCATTTTTTGCTATAACGCACTGTGCTACTTTAACTGGTATGGAAACAAAATTTGTATAATTTTCATAGCACAAATGGAGATTTATTTTGGTGGCATTTGATCACTGCTGGGTTTTTTATTTTTGCGATCCGAAAAAAAGACTGAAAATTTTGAAAAAAGAGCAATATTTTTTTCTTTCTGCTATAAAACATATCCAATAAAAAAATTAAATTTCTTCATACATTTTGGCCAAAATGTATTGTGTTACAAATTTTTGATAAACAAAAATCCCAGAAAGTGTATATTGATTGTTTTGCGTGAAAGTTATAGCGCATACAAACTATGATAAATATACTGGAATTTTTATTTTTTTTTATACTACTAAAGGCAGCAATCAGCAACTTATGATAGTGTACTAGCTGATGTTGGGGGGGGGACTGAAAAACTGCCATTGACATCAGTGAAATTAATACAGTGATCTGTGATAATACTGTACACTGTCACTGTACTAATGACACTGGCTGCGAAGGGGTTAACATCCAGGATGATCAATGGGTTGAATGTGTCTAAATATAAGACTGCTGACCTGACAGTTGTGCAAAAAACCATCATTAACACCATCCATAAGGAGGGAAAGCCTCAAAAGGTAATTGCAAAATAAGTTGGATGTTCCCAAAGTGCTGTATCAAAGCACATTAATAGAAAGTTATGTGGAAGGGAAAAGTGTGGAAGAAAAAGGTGCACAAGCAGCAGGGATGACCGCAGCCTGGAGAGGATTGTCAGGAAAAGGCCATTCAAAAGTGTTGGGGACTTTCACAAGGAGTGGACTGAGGCTGGAGTCAGTGCATCAAGAGCCACCACACACAGACGGATCCTGGACATGGGCTTCAAATGTCGTATTCCTCTTGTCAAGCCGCTCCTGAACAACAAACAACGTCAGAAGCGTCTTACCTGAGCTAAAGAATAACAGACCTGGTCTGTTGCTCAGTGGTCCAAAGTCCTCTTTTTTGATGAGAGCAACTTTTGCATCCAAGGACCCAGAGTATGGAGGAAGTGAATGGTGTAATGCCCAAATTACCTGCCCAGTGGCCCCATGGCTTTTAGGGAAGAAGAGTCAGAAGTTTGCCAGTTTTTTCAGCGGAATAGCCCCAAAAGCACTTACTTTTCACTTAATTGGGTGGCCCATAAGGCCATTATGAGTCCTCATTCATACTGGCACTATCAAACCTGAAATTACATGAGTTTAGTGGACACTTCTAAACAAATATTTAATGATTTTTCAGTGGGGTCATTTACACTGTGAGTATACTTTTATTTAGGTGCAGTCAGTTTAGCTCTGTTTAATGAAAACAGAATTCTGTGTGTTAAGGATCTAAGTAGACACCCTAAACGTGGCAAAACACATGTAAACATATCCACTGGAATGAGCCCAAACCTGCTTTAGGGTTACTTTCACACTACTCCTGCTGCGCTTTGGCCACAGTGCAGGTGCAGGGCAGTGTACTTGTGTTTTTTGTGCAAATTAGCTGTGCTTTCCCATAGACTTCTATTTTGTCTGGTGGTTTTGATGCCCTTTCTGAATGCGCACCAAAACCATCAGACATAATAGAAGTCCATGGGAAAGCGCAGCTAACCCACACAAAAACTGCAGGTACACTGCTGCACTGTGGGCACAGCACAGCAGCTCAGTTTGAAGCCATCCTTAGTAAAGCAGAAACTTCAAAATGCAGATAAAGGTGATCTGGGGGGGCTTAAAATTTGTTTATACTTCCCAGAAAACTTCTGCATTTAGAAAAGCTAAACACAGGAGTGCCGGTGTCACAGGAGCCTAAGGCAGGCCATACATGGTTCGAATTCCGAACGATTTTTCGTCCTAAAATCGAAAACGTCATTCGCTCGGTAATCTGATGGTGCCATCAATGATTTCGAAAATCGGTCGACCAAGTTATAAAGTTCACCCCATATAACAGGCGAACCTTCTGTTCCTTCCAGGTCACGGCTCATGCGCATATTCTTTTGGGAAAAATTATCGTGCAATTTGACTATCATTGAGTCGAAAATCGGTCATTTTTCACAAATTTTCCAACATGCCCGATCACCGAAAAGGGGAGGAACCACAAAAATCTGCCGGTGCCATTGACCCACTAACAGCGAAAATCGGCCGATTATTCTTAGGTCCAATTTTCGTATGTATGGCTGGCCTTAGAAGCAGGCTAATTCAGATCACTGCCTCCAGAGAAGGGGTATCAAACTCAATTTCACCGCAGGCTGCATCAGCAGTAGAGTTGCCTTCATTCAGCTGGTTTTAGCTATATTGGGGTTGATTTACTAAAACTGGAGAGTGCAAAACCTGGTGCAACTGTGCATGATAGCCAATCAGCTTCTATCTTAGCTTTCTCAGTTAAGCTTTGACAATAAAACCTGGAAGCTGATTGGTTTCTTTGCAGAGCTGTACCAGATTTTGCACTCTCCAGTTTTAGTAAATCAACCCCTATGTATGCAGAGTTCAGGAGTACTCTATGTACAGAGTGCAGGGTTCAGGAGTACTCTATGTACAGAGTGTAAAGTTCAGGAGTACTCTATGTACAAAGTGCAGCGTTTAGGGGTGCATTATGTATAGAGTTCAGCGTTCAGGAGTACACTATGTAGAGAGTGCAGGGTTCAGGAGTATGCTAGGTACAGTGTGAAGAGTTCAGGAGTACTCTATGTACAAAGTGCAGGGTTTAGGGGTGCATTATGTATAGAGTGCAGCGTTCAGGAGTACACTATGTACAGAGTGCCGGGTTGAGGAGTGCACTACATAAAGAGTGCAGGGTTTAGGAGTATGCTATGCACCGAGTGCAGGGTTCATCTCTCTTTCACAGGCTGTCCACACCACATCTCTTTTCCACCCCTCCTCCTTGGCTATGACCTCTGCACAACTCTCCCCCATTCCCCACCTCTGCACACATCTTCCTCCCCAGCCCTCATCCACCCCCCCGAAAGCATGCTTGCATCTCACCAACCTGGTCTGGCCTCGTACCTTCCAATGTAGGCGGCTCCCCCCCCCCCCCCCCACCTCTTACTAGTGGCACTAGAATCTCCTTTAGGCTTCATTTACACTGTTGTGGTGTGCTAGTGTACGATTCAAGCGGATCTCTCTTCAGAGAACATGAGAGCACTGCTATTATAAACAAGACCTTACAGATGAACTACAGTGGAATGAGCGTCTTCACCCAAGAGCAGAAAATGTGTTATTGGCAGTTATGCTAGAAGAAAAAAAAAATTTTGATTCTTTTTTTTCTGCACCTAAACACCCCTTTATGTTAGCCTAGTTCTCCATGTACATACAGTTGCAAGAAAAAGTATGTGAACCCCTTGGGATTACGTGGAGTTTTGCATGAATTGGGCATAAAATGTGCTCTGACAGTCATCTAAGTCACAACAATAGAAGAACACAGTCTGCTGAACATAATACTACACAAACATTAGATGTTGCCATGGTTTAATTGCACATAACATGTAAACATTCACAGTGCAGGGAGGAAAACGTATGTGAGGCCCTAGCTTAATGACTTCTCCCAGAGCTAATTGGAGCCAGGAGTGAGCCAACCTTGACTCCAATCAGTGTGATGATATTGGATGTGTTGCTGACAGCTGTCCTGCCCTTAAAAAACACATACCTGTTTTGGGTTTACTGGTTTCAAGAAGCACTGTCTGATGTGAACCATGCCTCGCAGAAAAGAGCTCTCAGAAGACCTACGATCAAGAACTGTTGACTTGCATGAAGCTGGAAAGGGTTACAAAAGTATCTCCAAAAGCCTTGATGTTCATGTGTCCACGGTAAGACAGACTGTCTACAAATGGAGAAAGTTTAGCACTGTTGCTACTCTCCCTAGGTGTGGTCGTCCTGTAAAAATGACTGCAAGAGCACAGCGCAGAATGCTGCATGAGGTAAAGAAGAATCCCAGAGTGTCAGCTAAAGACCTACAGAAAACTCTGGCACATGCTAACATTTTTGTTGACACATCTACAATAAGGAAAACATTAAACAAGAATGGAGCACATGGGAGGACACCACGGAGGAAGCCATTGCTGTCCAAAAAGAATATTGCAGCACGTTTGAAGTTTGCAAAAGAGCACCTGGATGTTCCACAGCACTACTGGCAAAATATACTGTGGACAGATGAAACCAAGATTGAGTTGTTTGGGAAGAACACACAACACTATGTGTGGAGAAAAAAAGGCACAGCACACCAACATCAAAACCTCATCCCCACTGTGAAACATGGCGGAGGGAGCATCATGGTTTGGGGCTGCTTTGCTGCCTCAGGGCCTGGACGGATTGTTGTCATTGATGGGAAAATGAATTCCAGAGTTTAACAAGACATTTTCCAGGAAAACGTACGACCATCTGTCCACCAACTGAAGCTCCGCAGAGGATGGGTGATGCAACAGGACAATGACCCAAAGCATACAAGTAATTCAACAAAACAATGGCTGCAACAGCACAGAATACGCCTTCTGGAGTGGCCCAGTCAGAGTCCTGACCTCAACCCTGAAATGCTGTGGCATGACCTTAAGAGAGCGATTCACACCAGACATCCCAAGAATATTGCTACACTGAAACAGTTTTCTGAAGAGGAGTGGTCCAAAATTACTCCAGATCGTTGTGCAGGTCTGATCTGCAACTACAGGAAACGTTTGGTTGAGGTTATTGCTGCCAAAGGAGAGTCACCCAGTTATTAAGTCCAAAGGTTCACATACTTTTTCCTCCCTGCACTGTGAATGTTTACATGTTATGTGCAATTAAACCATGGCAACATCTAATGTTTGTGTAGTATTATGTTCAGCAGACTGTGTTCTTCTATTGTTGTGACTTAGATGACGTTCAGAGCACATTATATGCCCAATTCATGCAAAACTCCACGTAATCCCAAGGGGTTCACATACTTTTTCTTGCAACTGTATAGGCATTCAGAGGAGTTTAGAGGCAAGGGCGTTTAGGAGTAGAAATCTGAACGCACCAAAATTGCATTCAGGAGAGAAGTGTTTGGGCATAAAAAACACCTAATGCACCTAAATCATTAGTAATACCTCATCTGGAATATGCAGTTCAGTTTTGTGCACCAATTCACAAAAAGAACATTGGGAAACTGGAGAAAGTACAGAGAAGGGCAACCAAACTGATGAGAGGCATGGAGGAGATCAGCTATGAGGAAAGATTAGAGGAACTGAATGTATTCTCTCTTGAGAAGAGGAGATTAAGGGGGGATATGATCAACATGTATAAATACATCAGTGGTTCATATAGTGAACTCGGTGTAGAGCTATTCACCCTGAGGTCATCACAGAGGACAAGGGGCACACTTTACATCTGGAGGAAAAGAAATGTAATCTCCAAACACGGAAAGGTTTCTTCACAGTGAGAGCTGTGAAAATGTGGAATAGACTCCCTCAAGAGTTGGTTCTGGCCAGCTCAGTGGATTACTTTAAAAAAGGCCTGGATTGTTTCTTAGATACACAGAATATAACTGGATACTAACATTTATAGGTAAAGTTACTCCAGGGAATATCCAATTGTCTCTCGGGAGATCAGGGACACATTTTTTCCCCTGAAGGAGCAAATTGGATCATGCTTTGCTGGGTTTTTTTGCCTTCCTCTGGATCAACTGTGGGTATAGGATTATAACTTTTTTTTTTTTTGGTTGAACTAGATGGACTTTTGTCTTTTTTCAGCCAGACTAACTATGTAAATATATGTAACTATGTAATGCTAGGCATGCTTAGCACTTGAGCAGTCGTTCATTTCAATGGCTACAATAAATTAAAATTCTGGCCAACGAAATGAGAATAAATTAATATTCCGGCCAATGAATAAACACCCAAGCATTTGACGCGCCTGAATATGTCTAAATGAGCCTAAATGTTTTTGAAAAATGTGGCTTTAGGTGCGTTTTTAATGCTACTTTTCTTCTGTTAGGAATTAAAAAAATTCTAGTGTGCATGAGGCCTAGCTGGCTGGATCACTAGGTAAAAACATAGGGGGAAAAAGCCTACAAAAATAAAGCTAATTCATCATCTACCACATCTACAGACTGGTCAGCTGAAATATGACATTTTTGTTGTGGTGTTTAATACTGCTTATAACATGAAGCACATAGCTCCCAACTATCCCTGATTTTGAGGGACTGTCCCTTATTTGGAACAAAGTCCCTCTGTCCTTCTTTCCTAACCTTTTGTCCCTCTTTTTGGTCCGATCAATATAGTATATAAAATGCACTTTTTATCTTTCAAAAAGTATTTTACAGCGCTAAACCTTTCACCCAATTTCTAAATTGATGCATTTGTAAATTTCCAAAGCAAAGATAAAGAGATAGTTGCGGTTAAAAAACTACATGTGGGTTTAACCTGTTCCCGCCCTGCCAATAGCAGAATGACAGCTGATCGGGACTCTCATTGATCCTGGTGGGTGTCATATGAGGTCAGTGCCGGTTTTTAAATGTAATTACCATCTTTTTTTTTCACTGTAGCTCAGAGAATCAGCTGTCACTTCCCCCCAGCTAAAAGAAAGTTTCCTTTAGCTCCGGGGAAAGTGGCAGCTAATTCTGTGAGCTATAGTGAAGAAAAAAAAAAGCCGGCAATTGCATTTAAAAATCAGCACTGACATACACTTTGTATTGCCAAACAAATTCATAAACCGAGGCATTATTTTCAATGGATTTTCATTCGTAAACCAAAAATTACGTTAACTGAGGCGTTCGTAAACCGAGGTACACCTGTATTTGTAAATTAATTGGTTTATGTGAAAGTTATAGCGTTTACAAATGGCGGTATAGATACTGGAATTTTTTCAATACTAATAATGATGGCGATCAGCAACTTATGGTGGCGATCAGTGCCTTATAGTGGGACTGTGGTGGGCATTCTAATACTGGGGAGAACTGACTTGGTATCCCTGACATCCCCAGTGACACCAATACAGTGATCAGTGCTAAAAAAAAAAAAAAAGCACTGACACTCTACTAATGGCACTGGGCAGGAAGGGGTTAACTTGAGGGGCGATCAAAGGGTTAACTGTGTGATGGGAGTGTTTTACTATGGGGCGGGGGTGTGTTCTTCACTTTTAGCACACTGGTCTGGATGGTTCTACTCAGCCATCCAGAGCAGTGTGCCCAAACTGACACGGAGGGTAAACAAAGCAGCCCTCCTCCCTGTTGGTGATCACCGGTAATCACCGGGCGCCGGCGGGTAATCACCGGCCAGGACCTGGTGATTCACACCTGCGGCCATGAACGGTGGTGCAGGTAAGGATGCATGGCTCGCACTCACCCCCTGCCCGGGGATGCAAAATCTTGTATATATACGTGATTTTGTGCACCCGTGCAGCTATACTGCTGGGGGTAAGTGGTTAAGCAGCTATTTTTTTTGTATAATTCTCCTTTAAGAGGGAGTGGCAGGGGGTGTGTCCTATGCCTACATACTTTTGCTAATAGCTGTGTCCCATCTCAGAAAGTTGGGAAGTATGGAAGCGTCTTCACAGAGGCATTGTGCTGCACCCAAATGATTCAGCTCAAACAGGATGAAATGTGTTGAGTCCTCTGCGCCGGTAGGTGGCGCTGTGGCCGATTCCTATCACATCGTAGCTTCCTGATCTGTACGTTCTTGTATGGCCGTGAAGATAGCTTGTCTGTGCTTGTCAGGTTGGTGCTCGTGCAGTTCGCAGGCTGTGTGGTGGGAATGCTTTCTATAGAACAGCTCAGTGTCCTCTGAGTCCTCCGCGTGTGTTGTGTGGGAGCTCAGTACTTGTCCTGTGTGTACCCGGTATATACATAGGCCGGCTGTGTCATACGAACCGTCCATGTACCGGGGATAGCAGTGTGGCGTGCCATGATTCCATGCACTTCCTATAGGAGCGGAGCCGGACTGTATGATGTAATGTCCTGTTGTATGAGGCGGTCCTGCTCCATACAGGGCAGCTGTACAGCAGAGGAGCCCCACTACACACTCTCATCACTCCTTCCCTATTCCCTGCAGCATTTACCACTTTATTACATGTACTTGTATAGCGCTGTCAATGTACGCAGTGCTGTACATATATATTGTACATTGGCATCACTCCCTACAATCTAAGGTCCCTAACTCACATTCATACATATACATACTCGGGCCAATTTACACAGGAGCCAATTAACCTACCAGCATGTCTTTGGAGTGTGGGAGGAAACCAGAGTACCCGGAGGAAACCCACGCAGGCACAGGGAGAACATGCAAACTCCAGGCAGGTGGTGCCCTGGTTGGGAAGATTTAAGACCAGACCTATTCTGACACTTTTAACATTTATTTATTATTACAGGTACTTATATAGTGCTGTCAATTTACGCAGCGCTTTACATATATATTGTACATTCACATCAGTCCCTAACCCTCAAGGGGTGTACAATCTAAGATCCCTCACATTCATACATACACATACTAGGACCAGTTTAGTTGGGATCCAATAAAGCTACTAGCGTGTCTTTGGAGTGTGGGAGGAAACCGGAGTAAACGGATATATGTAAATCAGCATTTTATTTTTTGCTAGAAAATTACTTAGAACCCCCAAACACACACATATATTTTAATCAGATGCCCTAGTGATTAAAATGGTGTGTGTTGCAATGCTTTATATCACGCGGTATTTGCACAGCGGTTTTTCCTATGTGATTTTTTTTTTTTTTTTTTTGTAAAGAATACCATTTAACCACTTGCCTACTGGGCACTTATACCCCCTTCATGCCCAGGCCAATTTTCAGCTTTCAGCGCTGTTGCACTTCGAATGACCATTGCGCAGTCATGCAACACTTCCCATATGATTTTTTTTTTATTTCATACAAATTGAGCTTTCTTTTGGTGGTATTTACTTGCCACTGGGTGTTTTATTTTTTGCGCTATAAACAAAAAAAGAGCAAAAATGTGTAAAAAAAAAAAAAAAAAAAAGTTTTTTTCTTTGTTTCTATTAACATTTTGCAAACAGGTAATTTTTCTCCATCACTGATGTGCGTTGATGAGGCTGCACTGATGGGCACTGATAGGCGGCACTGATAATGTGGCACTGCAGGGCGCAGGTGGACTGCATTGTAGGGCACAGGTGGGTGGCACTGCTGGGCACTGATCATCAGTGCCGATCCCTTCGCTGACAATTGACAGTTCTCGGCAGTACTTTCCTCACACTATGACAGCGTGAGGAATGTGCAGCTGATAACCGGCAACTGTTTACTGGTGATCTGCTGTGTCATTGGACACATCTGTTCACATGGTAAAAGGCCACTGTGATTGGCCGTTTACCGTATCTCATGATAAGCTGTGTCTGTAGGACATAGCAATCACTGGGGGCGCATTCTGGAATGACGTCCATAGACATCGTCCCAGAACTAGACAACTGCACTGTAGCCGTCCTTCAGCTATAGCGCGATTGGGAACTAGTTAAAGGAGAAGTTCGTTCTGCATTCCTGTGACCTGTTTTCAGCTAACAGTGGGCTGAAGTCCAGGCTGGGAAAAGATCCCGACTTTGAAGTCGGGATCTACCGCAGAATCTGGAGACGCACCTGGCTCAGCCTCTCAGCGAGCTTCTGAGAGCCTCAGTCAGCCGCTCCCTCCTTCTCCAGTGAGCGTTTGGGGGAGGGGCAGAGCAGACAGCGGTGACTGACAGTCACCGCTCTCTTCTCAGAGCAGCAGGGAGAACTCAGAGATCAGCGGTCATGTGATCGCTGAGTTCTCACACTTAGAGCCGGCGGGGACAGATGCAGCATCGGACTGATGCTGCATAGGTAAGTATGATTGGGTAAAAAACCAAACCCCATACTTCTCTTTTAATGAATTTTAGTGCACACAAACACAATATAATACCCGTTTTTTGGTAAAATATAAAGTATGATATTACACCGAGTAAATAGATACCAAATGTCATGCTTTAAAATTGCACGTCCGTGGAATGGCGCCAAAGTATGTATATTAAATTATTCATAGGCAACAGTTTAAATGCCTTTACAGGTTACCACTTTAGATTTACACAGGAGGTCTGGTATAAGAATTATTGCTCTTGATCTGATGTTTGCAGTGATACCTCCCCATGTGCGTTCGCCTTTGTTTACGTATGTGGGACTGACATGTGCGTTCGCCTTTGTGCACAAGCACAGGGGGACGGAGGCACATTAAACATTTTTTTATTATTTTGTTTAATTTTTAAAAATTTTATACCGTTTTTTTTTTTTAATGAAGATTTCTTGTTATTACAAGAGATGAACAACATGGGCATAATAGCATGGGCACTGACAGGTACTCTTTACTGTGAGATCAGATCTCTCCTCTGCCTTTAAAAGCATCAGATCAAACCAAGGTTGGTTTGATCCGATACCTTCACAAGCCAGTAATGGCTTGTTTATATCCGTCGAAACCGAAAGTGACAAAATACACATTGCTTTTGTTTTCTTAGACCATAGAGATGATCGGGTACATTTCAGCTTAACTGCCGGATGCAGGTCCTGGGCTGCTTGTTGGGACAGGAGAGCCCGGGAAGGTGACAGGAGGGGGGAGACCCCCTTCCGCCACCTGTAAAAGAAATCCAGCAAAAAATGTTAAGTCCATCGCAGCCTGTAAACAAAGATAACTGGGATGATGCCTGTAGCAGGAATTATCCTGGTATAACCACCACCGGTAGATCATAGGGACTGAAGTGGTTAAAGCGAAACTAAACTTCTATCATTTTCAGCCAAGTAAGCTGCAATTTTGTATCTGTATCTGTAACTGCCATAGTGCTGCACATGTGATGTCACCAGCCATTTGATATCTTGACAGTTTGAGAGCACAATCAACTGTGACCGTTATCATTCACAACATTCCTTGAGTGTAACTGTTTTTGAAATAAATTTATGGGATTATTTCTGCTTTAAATAAAACAAAATTCATACTGTATGACATTTAGTCTGCTATAAACCGTTTCTTGTGGAAACCGTTGGAAGCCTCAGTGACAGGAGACAGGGACAGAAAGTTGTAACTAGCAATGAGCGAATTTGCCCAGTTTTGGTGAATTTCACTTGAATTTCGGTAACCCCAAATCAGGCAAATCCCGTAAAGTCTATGGGCAGCGAATATTGTCAAATTTCCCACTAGTGTTAGGGGTAATAGGAAAAACATTGCAGAGATATTAGATGACAGGTCCGTGTCTGCTCTGTTTATGTAGAGTGGACAAGGAGACAGCCCACCGTGCTCTATGGACTGGTGGATGTAAACAGACTCCGCTGTCTGTCTACACCCTGCTGCCCTCCGATCCTATCCACCTAGACAGAGGAAAACAAATCCCCTTCTATTTTTTTTTTTTAGCGAATTAGATTGAAGGTAGGTGGGTGTAAATGGACTTGTGCCATAGGAAGACATGGACCATCGGATCAGGTCCACCTGAAAAACTGACAGGCAGACCTGATTGGATGACCTGTGTGAAAGGGACATTAAAAAAAATACAGTACAGTGGGGGGGGGGGGGAACATATTTTATGTAACAAAACTGAAAAAACAAAATCTATTTCACAACATGCTTGGGTGGTACCTTAATGCTGTTTTCATGATTTTCACAGCTTGCTGTGGCAGCAAATATTTGGCTTTGGAATTAACTTTTTTTTTTCTTTTTTTAATCAATCAGCAATGGACCCTTTTTGACCAATAGATAGAAATTGGCCAGCAGAAGAATATATTTTCTTGAAGGGGAATTGGCCGAAATGTGCTAGAGAAGAAGAGTATAGGCAGATATTTAAAGATTAAGAGACCACAGATGAGACAGAAGTGTAAAATTGGACAGCAGTGGGTCAAATTTAAAGAGCAGGGTTAGACCCAAATTTACTATAGTCAAAGACTACATGTTCAGGCTTTACTAGAATTAAGATACTGCAGGGGGATACAGCAGTGTAAAATTGGCAGTAATGGACAGGTTTTAATCAAGGCCTATAGGCAAAAATTGTACTAGAGACAAAGAGTAAAGGTAGGGACAAGCAAAAGTGTGCCTGTTCCAGAAGTGGAAAGGTTTAGGATATATATATATATATATATATATATATATATATATATATATATATATATATATATATATATATATATATATATATATATATATATATATATATATATATATATAATATAGTGCCTTTGAAAAAGTATTCATACCCCTTGAACTATTCCACATTTTGTCATGTTACAACCAAAAACGTAAATGTGTTTTATTGGGATTTTATGTGATAGACCAACCCAGAGTGACAAATAATTGTGCAGTGGAAGGAAAATGATAAATAGTTCAAAATGTTTTACAAATATGTGAAAAGTGTGGTATGCATTTGTATTCAGCCCCCTGGAGTCAATACTTTGTAGAACCACCTTTCACTGCAATTACAGCTGAAAGTCTTTTTGGGGATGTGTCTACCAGCTTTAGAAAGTGAATTTTTTTCCCATTCTTCATTGCAAAATAGCTCAAGCTCTGTCAGATTGGATGGAGAGCGTCTGTGAACAGCAATTTACAAGTCTTGCCACAGATTCTCAATTGGATTTAGGTCTGGACTTTGAATGGGCCATTCTAACACATGAATACATGAATCTACGTTGATCTTTAGGGTCGTTGCCCTGCTGGAAGGTGAACCTCACCCCCCCCCCCCCCCATCCCCCAGTCTCAAGTTTTTGCAACAGGTTTTCTTCTAAGATTGCCCTGTATTTGTTCCATCCATCTTCCCATCAACTCTGACCAGCTTTCCTGTTCCTACTGAAGAAAAGCACCCCCACAGCATGATGCTGCCACCACCATGTTTCACAGTGGGGATGGTGTGTTCACGGTGATGTGCAGTGTTAGTTTTTGCCACACATAGCGTTTTGCTTTTAGGCCAAAAAGTTAAATTTTGGTCTCATTTGACCAGAGCACCTTCTTCCACATGTTTGCTGTGTCCCCCACATGGCTTCTTGCAAACTGCAAATGGAACTTCTTATGGCTTTCTTTCAACAATGTCTTTCTTCTCGCCACTCTTCCATAAAGGACAGATTTGTGGAGTGCATGACTAATAGTTGTCTTGTGGACAGATTCTCCCACCTGAGCTGTGGATCTCTGCAGCTCCTCCAGAGTTATCATGGGCCTCATGGCTGCTTTTCTGATTAAAGCTCTCTTTGCCCGGCCTGTCAATTTAGGTGGATGGCCATGTCTTGGTTGGTTTGCAGTTGTGCCATACTCTTTCCATTTTCAGATGATGGATTAAACTGTGTTCCATGCGATGCTCAAAGCTTGGAATATGTTTTTGTAACCAAGCCCTGCTTCAAACTTTTCCACAACTTTATCCTGACCTGTGTGGTGTGTTCCTTGGCCTTCATGATGCTATTTGTTCATGAATGTTCTCTAACAAACCTTTTGAGGGCTTCACAGAACAGCTGTATTTATACTGAGATTAAATGACACACTAGTGGACTCTATTTACTAATTAGGTGACTTCTGAAGACAATTGGATCCACTAGATTTTAGTTAGGGGTATTAGAGCAAAGGGTGCTAAATACAAATGCACACCATACCTTTTCATATATATATGTAAACTTTTGATCATGGCCATTTGGGTGATTTCTGTTACCATTATGATTTAAAAAGGAGTCAAACAACTATTTGATAATAAATGGCGTAATATGATCATTATCCTTTAATAAAAGAGCATTTTTTGGCATGATCAGTCATATTTTCAATATGAATGCCAAAATTTCACAATTTCTGCCAGGGTATGCAAACTTTTGAGCACAACTGTAACTCAAGAGGAAGAGCAGCAATGATGTGGAAAAACATGGAGATAGCTTGGTGCAAATGAATGTCCCCTGGTTTGTTCATAGTCCCACTATAGGGGGAGAGAGAGAAGGGGGGAATGGAGGAGATCACCAGTGCTGAGTCTGGCAGAGGATCCTCAAAGGTTCCAGAATGGTAGACACTTCAAGGCTAGCCTTCAGTGTAGAACAGAAGCAGATATCCAATGTGACATGTAGAAAGAGAGGTAGAGAAGGCGCAGACTGTACTACACTTTATTGTAAAATAGCTGAGAATACACTCACATTTGGGAAGATATATACAGGCACATCTGAAGTGTATGGGAATCTTCGGGACTGATGTGAATCCGGTCACTTCACAGTGGCAATTCACACCAGTCCAGGAAGATTCTTATACACTTCAGATGTGCCTGTATATATCTTACCAAATGTGAGTGTATTCTCAGCTATTTTACAATAAATTGTAATAGTCTGCACTCTGACGCCTTCTCTACCTCTCTTTCATGATGTGGAAAAAGCATAACCTATAGCAGCCAATTTTCTTCTTCTATTTTTTGAGATTTGGATGTATGGAATAAAATAAGGAAACATACCGCTGGTCATTACTAACTTTAAAACCTGTTCTGAGATTGAATAGTGTTTGTTGGTAATAAAGACAAATTCTGATTGTTTACTACACTTTGCACACTGGCCTTGATTTTTCTAAACTAGCAAACAGCATTAATATTTGCTGCAGTTTTAAAAGTGTGATACATACTTGTTATAGGCTCATAGGCATAACTAATGGTTTGTCTTTCCATTACTGTCACTAGATCCAGAATGGCTTTGTGTTTTTTCCAACTTTATGAAGAATTCCTCTAGTGAGTCCTCGTATTCTTTTCAGTCTTACAACTAACATCACTAAGGTACGTTTTGTACATTTGGAGCCAATTATATATAAGGTCATACAGAGGGTTCTGGATTGTTGTTGTATTGGTATTCTTTACACCTGTTATTACAGGTTTTTTTATATTGAACTTGCACTTAAAGTGGTTATATAGCCTCACATTTTTTACAGTTATTTTATCTAGTAGGTATAGTAATAATACATCAATGATCCTTTTTTAAATAAGCTTTTAAACATCATATATTCCATACTGTTTATTCTGCATCCTCCTCAATCTTATTTCAGAACTCAAACAACTTCCGGCTGGGGGAGTGTGCTCCCAGGTACTACATCACCCTGCCTTGAGGATGGCATGTCCCAGCTGCCTATTTAAACAAGCCAACATGAGGGCAATTACTCGCCTTGTCACCTGCAAAAAAACAACCTTTATGCTCTGCCTCACAGGCACAACCTTTGCCTGCCTTGTCTGTGCTTCTTACACAACCAGAGCTATCAGTCACAGCACAGGAGATGGAAAATAGAAGGGCTTCTGTTGTAGTGTAGACAGAGCCTCTGCACATGACGATTTGAAGGGAGGCAGTGCAGAGGTGGGGCTGCAGTGTCCTCTAAATTTGGGGATACCTATGCGTGTGGTCACAGTAGGATGTAGTCCTATGCATGGGAGCACCAGTACCCCCATGGGATTGGCACAGGAAATGGGGAATTTAGCAGAGGAGACTGCTGGAAGTTGGTAAGAAGCAGCCAAAATAATATTATAAAGGCACAGCTTCACAACAAACATTTAGGCTTATTGCTTTGATGTATTTACTGTATATAGAAAATATATGTAAAATAGAAACAAGGGTTGAATATCACCTTTAAGCTCAGGGCCATAGCCTTTTAGATGTGTGCATTAAAATGGAAATGAAGTCCAAAAATAAAAAAATTTATTTGTGTAACTTTGTACACTCTCAAACAAATGTAAAAAATTGTAAACAGTGTAATGCGTTGAAACAGCACCTCAAACTGCCCAGCAAAATGAACAGCAGCCTACATGCACAAAGGTAATGAGTTAATATTGCTGTTTAGTAGCACTTTATGCACACAAATAACAGTGTGTGCATGTCCTCACAAGATGTTCCTTAAGCCCACGATTTGAAATTGGAGCTGCAGACAGGAATGGGACAATTTCCCTCTGCATGGGTGGGGGGATTTTTTTTTATTTATCTTCAAGTAGACTTAAAGTGGTACTGAACCATAAAAGCAACCATTTGTTATATTGCAGCTTACCAATTCTTAGATGCGATGGCTGCATTAGTTTTCTTTTTTAGCCTTTCTTTCTTTTATTTTCACCTACTCATCCTGTCAGTAAGTCTGTTGTCTTTCAACAGAACAAGCTGTTCTACAGATGTAGTAGTTACAAGATTGAGACAAACTATTTAACACTAACAGGGGTGCTTACAATGATCAGCTTTTATTTATTTATGTTTAACCTTTATTCCAAAAGGAACAAAACAGTTACTGTAACTGCTTAAAAAGTGTGACCTGGCGTTTGGCTTCAATTTGTTTAGTGTATGTAAATCTAATACATTTAACACTTCCCTACCCCCAGACAGAGAATGCTGAGGGCCATAGGAGTCTCTGTTGCTCCTTTATCCAGAGTGTAGGAGGTGTGTTACTGGCCAGATCACCAGGTGAAAACAGAGGGCAAAAACTAAAAAAGGAAACTAATGCAGCCACCACATCTAAGGATTGGTAAGCTGCAATATATAAAATTTTTGTTTTGGGTTTAATAAGGCTTTAAATGTACTTGTGGGGAAAATTAAATGTAATGTGCCTCGGATGAATTCACACTGTTTTGTGTGTGCTGCAGTGTGTGTGACCCCATATAGTTTCCCTTTCAAAAGAAAAACATTTAATCTAAATGGTATAGATGCGATCCAGCCACGTAAGAAACAAAATCCTACTTGAAAGAATAACCAAAGCTAAGAAACTTTCTGTGCTACACAGTAAAACAAAATCCACAAAAAACCGAACACGGAAACACTGCTAAATCCCCAGCTGATACATTGAAATATTCTGAGCCCTCTTGATACAAACGTGTAATATATAGATATCAAATGTAGCGCTTTTCTGTATAAGTAAATTGACACACACCACCCCCACCACTAGTGCTATTAAAGTGTTACTAAAGACAGAATTCTTTTTTTTTTATTCAAATAACATGTTATACTCGCCTGCTCTGTTGAGTAGTATTGCACAGAGAGGCCTCAATCCTTCTCTCCTCAGGTCCCCCGCCTGTGATCCTGGCTCCTTCTTTGTGTGTCCCCAAAGCAAGCCTTTTTCTATGGGGAGACCTGCTGTGTGCTCGCTCCCCACCTGTGTGTCTACGGAGCCTTGCTCCATAGACACACATAGCGGGACTTAGCTCTGCCTCCCCACTTCCTCTTCACCACTTTTCATTGACAGCAGCAAGGGCCAATGGCTCCTGCTGTTGTTTGAGTCCTTGTGTGAAGAGGAAGAGAGGGATGAAGAGCTGCAGCCATGCACAGCACTGGATCTATTCTCCCCTCTCTTCCTCTTCACACAGGGAAGGGGGAGCACAGGGAAACTAAAAATGTTTTTTACCTTAATGTAAGCAATGCATTAGAGAGTAAAATATGCTTTTAGCTTTAGTATTACTTTAGGTGCATATGATAAATCACTCAATTTTATTAACCAATATAATGTACAGACTTTAACAACAAAAAAAAATATGAAGAAATGTATAAAGAAATCCCAGAGTTCTTTTTTTAATCACAAGATAAAGTCTCACTAGTGCAAGATTAGTAGCAGGTGTTGCTACTGTGAGAGAGTCATCCAAAAAACTACCTCTGTCCAGATCAAAATAGTCTTCCTTATATTCGGTGAATCTTCAATAAATAAACTCTTAACCTTACGCTAACCTTATTCTAAGTTCACCTTTTTAAAAACAAAAATAAATACAAATATTTTTGCAGGACAAAAAAAATTAGCGTTTATTATTTGTATTTATATATGATAAGCCTGCAGAGCATTGCACCTGTGATGAATGTGCACATTAGTGTCCTCACAGTTTATTAGAAACGAAAAGCCATCTGCTGTTGTGGCAGACAGGACTTGTAGTTTTCTCATTCACAGATTCCTGTGAATGAATGACGCATTTGTGTGGACAGAGCCCCATACAGCCATGTTGCTTTAAAAAAAACAGTGGGCATGGGGAGTGGAACTCCAGCAGTGCGAGGGCAGACCCGGAACATGTTACACTCTAAATATGGGTGTAATGTGTAACATGCTCCCAAAGATGAACTTCTGCTTTAAAGCAGAACTCCGGGCAAAAACGTCTTTAGATGTCCTTGTTGCTAATTTTCTACCTTCACTGAATATGTCAATCATCTTTTGGTTCACTCAGTAGTTGCTCTGATTATTCGCGCCTATTAATTTTCGGTTCAAACCTTCAATTCTCTTTGGTTTCCTGTTTTGTAAGACCAGTGGCTGCTATGAGTCCTATTACCCCAGCCACTGGTCTTGGCACATCCCTTCTGTAGTTCTTTCTCCAGGAAGCAGTGATGTAATTCAACCCACTTGCAGTGGTGGGCAGACCGAGACCCTCAGACACATTCAACATGTACAGGCCTAGTGTACCCACCCACATTCACTACAATTTCCTCTAGTTGATGGGAACTGTAGTTTTCTTTTACTGCAGAGAGAGAGGAGAGGATATGATGTAATCCCTGCTGTTGCACCTCCTCCTTGGCAGAGCAGATGCTGTTATCTTTTGAATTCCAAAGATGAGGTCATGACCATTCAATTAGACATCTCCTAAATGGTAAGGATTTTCAAAATTGTATTAACAGTTTAGTGTTTTGTGTAGGGAGGTGTACTAATGGGTAATTTTTTGCTTATCCTGGAGTTCTTCTTTAAGTGAATTCACACCTCCAACTAAACGAAAATGTCATTTACCAGATAATTTTACCTTTCTTTTTCAGTAAAGGTAAAGAGCACATTCTAGGACATCTGTAGCAATCATTCTCCAGTAGAATCTGCTCCTCCTTTAATTGCAGGTTCCCAGGATCCAGATCTCTGACTTTGTTATTGCTTTATTAAGTGTTCTTGCATGGCAAGACCACTTATTGTTCTCTCACATATATATTCTTCTTATTATTATTATAGCCAAATTTATCGTCCTAACTCCTCCCACAGTTTTTACTCTACATAGACAAGTAATATACCAAAATGTGCAGATTGTTCCCGATTGGTGTGCTATTCCTTTGTGGAACGTTTCGCCGAATGGTTCACGAAATATATTGTCATTTTTGTGCTAAAATTGGTCCCATAGGAATGAATGGCAGACTGTTCAAAACTAGAGTGGGAGCTGACAAAAGCTAGAGTGTGAGCTGAAAAATCAGGACATGATTTCTAAACTGCCATCACTCCCTCATTTTCAAGCCCACCAACACAAATCTTATATCAAAACGTTCAGCTATCCCTGCTGCCACTAAAAATGTCCACGGCTAAGCCATAGTCCTAATAGTTTTCACAATATGACCATTTGTTTGCAACTCACGCCACCCATTGACATTCATTGAAACTCCACTCTAGACACCTGAAATTTGAAGGGCAATATCTAAACTGCGACTGTGCCTTCATTTTTAATATTTCAGAGACATGCTATGCATCAAAATGTAGGTCTGGGTCTTATGATTCTCACAATATAAAGCTCTAGGATTTATAGATTTAAAACTACAACCATTTGAAAATGGCAACCGCCAGTGAAGTGAGCAAGTTGGAGCAGTTTGTTTTTAACCGCTCTTCACTGCCCTTGCTGTAGAGTGAGTTGCCATAGGAACCCAGGTGTGTGAGCAGGCAGCAGAGTGACAAAAGCTACTCTGCCCACTCCAGTTGTAGACTACTGGTGGAGGCAAGAACACTTCACACAATTTCCCCAGAAATTGTAGATTTTCTATTTCAAGGTTATTATCACTTTGGCAATGCTGCTTCAGTAGAATCTATCCTACCTCTTCATTGCACACTCCCAGAATCCAAACCTCAGTAAAAACTGAGCAGGGATCACAACAGTGTAAAATCATTTATATGAAAGGCAATCTGGTGAGCAACATTTCAGTTTTAGGTAGAGGTGTGAAATCACTGATATAGAGTAAGGTAGAGAGTTTATTATTGAAGATTCACTATTGTAAAAAAGAACTTTGGAAATTTTTATATATTTATATATTTTTATTAACGATTGTATGCTAAATTATTAATATTTAGTATATGCACTTTATATCAGTAATGGCGGTGGGGTGTTTTGACTTATCTACATGAAACAATACTGACTTGTTCTGCATATGGACCAGGGAAACTGTTTTGATAGAATCCTTTCTGGGCTATTTTCTAACCCACAGGTAGTTTTCTGTTGAAGCTAATTGTAATGTCATGGAAAAAGAAAATGTCTTTCTTACCTATACTGCTCATATATTCCTCCTAATTTTATTTCTGGAGATGTAGATTATTTAAAATGTGTTGGCAGTTAAAGCTGAAATCTAATACAGTTTTTATTGCATAATTACATTGTTCCAGCTTTTACCAAAGTACATATACATCTTCAATATCGGTTGGACCTTTGTGGAAGTGGGCAATCTCTTTAGTAATCGGCACAGTCCAGGTCCTGTGCCAATCTGCCCCTCTTCTGCATAGTGAACACAGAGGATGCTTGCTCAGCACGGCTGCCATTCATAGAGCTCTTTGTAATCTTTTCAGTAAATACAAAGCATTCTCTAATTGGACAATGAAGAGATCTTGATCTCACCACCTGTCCCTCTACCTCAGCTAATCATATAAAACCTTGCATTCATTGAAAAAATGGTCCCACTGGTATAGAATATATTCACTTACATTGGTCCAAACTGGATTACTGTAACTATGCAATAAAAACATACAGTACCTGAAATTCAGCTTTAAATTAAATGGTAAGTTTTTTTTGTATTTTTGTTGTCTTTTGATACCCTGACCTTTGATTATCAGGAAGGATACATGCTCCCATTGCAGTGCAGTTCTGGAACTTCATTTAAAGTGTACTATCAAGAAGGGTTGTCAGTTTTTTTTTTGTTTTTTTTTTTTCAAGGGCACCTCACAGTAAATAAAGTAAAAGGTCATTTCACCCAAAATTTACATTTCATACCTTGTTAGATGCTGGATTACTAAACCACCCAAGAATTTCTTGCATTTCTTAGGCACTCAATAAGTAATAGAATTATCTGTTCTTTATTTTTTGGCTCTGCAAACCTGCTCTGGCCAGTATGAAGGGCCCTCCTTTTCACTGTTGATTTTGTTTTTATTTTTTAATACAAAGACTACAACAGGTGGAATTGAAACATACAGTGGTTGGCAGGAACTAGTTTTGTGTGAAGGGGAATGTAGCCTTGATTGGGAAATTATCATAAGTATATATAGTATTGAAATGCATTTGATTTTAATCCATACTCCAAATAATGAATTGTTTTATTCAATATATAGTGTGTTTATAGTAATTGCAGCTTCATTAAAAATGTTTAACATACTCCGGGCAATGATTTTCACAGATAACCAATGTCAACTGAAAATCAGGAAGCCCAGGAGGATGAACTGCTAGCTCTCAGCAGTATATACGCTGAAGATGAGTTTAAGAGAGCCGACACTGCACCAGGAGGGGAAATCCAAGTGTGTCTGGAACTTCCTCCGAATTTTAAAATATCTCTTAAATGTAAGTCAGATAAAATGCACTTTAGGAAGTACTAAAGTCACATTCATTATATCACTGACTTAAAATGCTTTATCAGTACTGTTAAAATGTTTTTTCTTACTTTGAAAATGTGAATATACCCTCAGTCCATCCCTATAGCTACAGCTGCAAATTTAGTATTTCTAGCTATTTATTACAGCCAGTTGGTGGGGGAATAAATCTGCTCTTTGCTGATTGCAAAACAACATCTCCCATGGTTTCGTCCAGTATCTGCAGTCACTGAGCAAACACATACTGGGCACCCTTTATATGCGCATGTTTCAAGGAAGGAGCTGGCCACTGGATGGTGCAGACTTTACCTGTGCAGTTTACCCATCAGTTGCTTGATTACATCTTATAAGGTCTGCTTCTGGAACAGTAATCAAGGAACTGTTCAGTACAGCACAGCTAAACTCTGTAGCCTCCAGTAGCCAGCAGGGAGGAACACGCAAAGGAATGCCTGGTTTGTGTTTTCACTCTGACTCATCACTTACACTTGTAGTCTCTGTTCTCAGTATATCTAAATGGGAGGCTACAAGGGGAGATATTGAGAGAGCAGAATGAATTGTAGACACAAGCATAAAGGAAATTAAAGTGTTACTAAACCTAGGATCCTTCATTCGCTATATCTGGTCTGGAACATGGAAATGCAATTATTTTAGTCAATATAAACTGCTAAATATCTTTTCTCATCAGTGTAAAGCAGCCTTTTGACTGTTATCAGTGTCCAGGAGAGCACTTGTTAAAGCTTGTTGGAGGAGTTTTCATTCTCCGCTGATTGTCCTGCTGCACCTGACCCTCTGTCTGGACAGCGCTGATTGGTCCTGTGCTGATTACATGCACTCTCCCAAGAAAAACAATACTCTAGCAGTGCACACCAAACAGCATGTGAAGCTTGCCCCCAAGCTTCCGTTCTATCAGCAGATGGATGGGGGACAGTAAAAGAAGGGGAAGATCAGAGAAGACAGGTTAAAACCTCCCTTTTACACAATGCAGAGGAATAACCCCTTAGGTTCCATAGTGAGTATAACAAGCATGCTTTACTGCATACACAGACTGATTTTACTGTTGTGGGTTTAGTAACACTTTAAATCATTCAGAAATTATAATTTGCTTTAAAGTATTTATGGGGGCTAAATATACACTTAATGTTGATGAAACAATTGAGAATTGAACCTTGGAGCATATATGTATTTTTTGTTTTAAACCTCTTACATGTTAAGAATTATTGTTAACAAACAGTGCTGCACACACAATTGTCCCTCAGCTCTTTGCACCAAAAACTGAAAATAAGAAAGTGCTTATTTACAGGAGGGACACTACCACCCATTCAACAATGCACAATAAGCCAACAGCATTACTGTAATGTAGTCACTGTGTCAGTCACACTCTCACACTGATCCGCCTCAAAAACGCATAGGTGTTTTTTCTGCGCTTTCTGAGTCTTTTTAAAGGACGTGACTTACAAACTGCTCCAAAAAAGCTTCCCAAAGGCGTTTTGAGGTGCTTTTCTGGCGTTTTTTTTTAGGCATTTTTCAGTCGCTTTCCATTGATTTCCATTTCCAGGGTGTTTTTTTTAACTCGCCAAACATGCCCCAAAGAAGGAGTTTTGACACCGCACCGCAAACGCAATACCCCAGTGTGAAAACATACATAGATATACATTCCCATACATAGGGAAACATTTGTCTTGAGCTTTTCAGGTGCTGTTTTTGTTAACACAAAAACTCCTCAGTGTGAAAGTAGCCTAAAGCATAAGATAAAATATACACCAAGGGATAAGTGAGTATATAGTAGTCTATACTTAGGCCATAGATGGTGCAAAGAAATTTGCACAATTCCCCCATCATCACAGACAGTGCTGACAGGGGAATCCCTTCGCCAAGCAACTGTCTTCTCCTGGTGAGGTGGTGGGCTTGGGAAGCCATCCCCGCTGACAGAAGCAGCTATAGCAGCCGCTAGCGATAGTCGCAAGTGAATCCAGCAGGCTGGTTGTACCCAAGTTTAACGATCGATCAACTTGGTACATTCAGCCTGCCTTCACATGGCTCGAATCTCAGCCGGTTCCTGCTGAACTGACTGAGATTCGAACTGTCTATGGCTGGCCTAAATATGACCGGCAATCATGTACATGTGCATAAACTGCTTATAAATTATTCAGATAACCCATACAATCAATAAGTGTTTATATTTGACGAAAAGAAATTGATGGACACTACAGTAACAGTGAAAGGGGGGCACTTCACTGACCACCAATGTATGGGGACATTTATCTACCCTAACCAATGTTAGGGTGCACTTCTCCGCTCACCTCACAACTAAGTAAGCACTACACTTATCACTATTGTCAGAGGGAAATTATATTTTGTCCACCAGTATAAAAGTGCACTTTCATTGACCATCAATCTAAAAAGGGCACTAGACTGATCACCAATATAAGGGGGCAATGCAGTGACCAACAATGTAAGGGGGCACTGCTGTACTAACCACCAATGTAAAGAACCACTACACTACCCACCAGTGTATGGGGATGCTACACTGATCACCAAAGTATACATTATCAAGACTTTAGTATTGGACAATGTAAAGAGAAACAGGGATTTTTAAGGTGGTGAAAAAAGAATATTTGATATTCAGTCTTCTATTAAAATCAGACAAAATGTTTTATTTGTTACACTATGTCACTTAAGAAACTACATCACATTTATAGTTGTAAATTTTTAAAAACAACAAGGCATTCCATGTGGCTCAAAATTCACAGCACAACAGTTCCCACTCGACATGTTTTGCCAGTTTCTTGGCTTCTTCAGGAGACTTACAGATTATTGTATATAACTGCCACTAGGAAACATAAACGATATCAATAATCAAACTTAACTAACAGAAATTAAAACACAATATATAAATCATCAATACAAATTATTAAATGCACATACTGAATACTAGGTTTACAGGGCTAACCTGACGGGGCTGTTCTTACCAGGTGTATTTTCATTCAAAGGAACGGTGTGTTTAAAAAAAAAAAAAAAAAAGGATGAGGATACATACTATGAATATATATAATCTCCACAGAGATCTATTTGGTATTATCCTATATATCTTGGCATCATTGACTCCCTCACCTGGTGAGCACATTGAACAACCCCCTCAGGTGTACTAACTAAAAAACACTAACCGTACAATATTGAGCTGCATTCAAAATATAACACACCACATCGATTTATACCAATATTAACCGCATCTATTTCTGCTACAGGGCGGCATGGGTGCGCAAAATCACGTGTATAAATGTGATTTTGCATTTCAGAGCAGGGGGCACGCGCCCTACTTTTGCCGCCATTCACGGCTGCGGCTGTCAATCACCTGGTTCCAGCCGTGATTACTCACTGGCGCCCGTTGATTTCCGAGGATCTGCAATGAGGAGAACTGTTTGTTTACTAACAGTTCTCCTTCCTGTCAGCTCAGGCACACTGCTTTGGATGGCTGTGCACAGTGAAGTACACAGACCCGGCCCCCTAGTAAAACACTCCCAGCACACAGTTAACCCTTTGATCACCCCTCATGTTAACCCTTCCTGCCAATTAGTACAGTGTCAGTGCTTTTTCTTAGCATTGTTCACTGTATTGGTGTCACTGGGGATGTCAGTGACACCAAGTCAGTTCCCCCTAGTGTCAGAAAGTCCGCCACAGTCCCGCTATAAGTCACTGATCGCCGCCATAAATAAAAACAATCCCAGTGCATATATACCGTCATTTTGTATACACTACAACTTTCACATAAACAAATTAATTTACACGTATTGGGATTTTTTTTTAGCAGAGACATGTAGCAGAATACTTTTTGCCGCAAATTTTATGACGAAATTTGATTTTTTAAAAAAATTTTTTACTGGACATGTGTAATAGCAAAAAGTCAAAAATATAGTTTTTTTTTCCCTAAAAATTGTCGGTCTTTTTTTTTTTTTTATAGTGCAAAAAATTAAAAACACACAGGCGATCAAATACCACCAAAACAAAGCACGTAAATTTAATTTGGGTGCAGCGTTGCATGACCGCGCAATTGTCAGTTAAAGTAATGCAGCGCCGTAATGCAAAAAATGGCCTGGTCAGGAAGGTAAATCCTCAGGAAGGCAAGTGGTTAAATTGACATTGTTATTAAACATTAAAGTGGGACAACGTTAGAGGCCTAGATCCATTCTGATTACAAGTCTGCATCACCAGAGTCACCAGTTATAAAAAGGGCTTATAACTAATAGATTCATAGTGGGTTATTTACTAAAGCTGAAGAGTGCAAAATCAGGCTCACTTCTCACAGAAACCAATCAGCTTCTAAACTCAGCTTGTTCAATTTAAGCTTTGGCAATAAAACCTGGAAGCTGATTGGTTTCTATGCAGAAGTGAGCCTTATTTTGCACTTCCCAGCTTTAGTAAATAAGACCCATTGAGTCCCGGATATTCAGTAGCCACTAATTTATAGATCCACTTTGTTTCACGTTGCAAAAGACGCTTATCAATATCTCCTCCACGTTCATGTGGGAGTATATGATTCGAAGAAAAAAGTGGATCTAAACATTTTTGTTTAGTCGAATCTATGATAAAAGTCCAAGGTGTTTCCATTTTCTTTTTAGAAATCAATGCGACATGATTGACACCAAGGATGCCGGGTCAGAGCTGGTAGTATGTAAGATGGTATTACCTGAGGATCGTTTTCTATAGAGGGTAGAACCTAAAGTGCCATCCTCATCAACGCAAATCTGGACATCCAGAAAACTGATTGTTCCCTGATGACAATTCATTGCGAATTTGAAATTGAAGCTTTTCTGCCTCAAAATCGACATAAAGGCCTGTAATTGTACTAATGAGCCAATCCAAATCATAAAGACATAATCAATAAATCTACACCAAAATAACTTCTTATATGTCCTCTCTGCAAAAGAGCTCCAATTCCCACCCCCCCAGGTGCAGGTTAGCGTATGAAGGAGCACAACGTGTCCCCATTGACACTCCCTGCTCCTGGAGGTAGTGGTAGCGCCCAAACATAAAAATATTATTCGTCAGGACAAAGCATAAAACATCAAGAATAAACTGATTTGTATTGACCTGTTGAAACTCCTCGCTCCAAAATGAAACCCTCTACAACTCCTACTCACTGTTCATGGAGGGGATTGTAGAGGGCCTCCACATCTACGACTACCAGCCAGGTCGCTTCTGGAATGCATATCCCATCCAGGGTCCTTAATAGATCCATTGTATCTTGAACATAGGAAGTCAACGCTGGAACATGTAGGCGTAAATAGTCATCGACTAATTGACTAGCAGGTTCGGTAAGGCAGCCCCTTCCCGATACTATAGGTCTTGCAGGGGGGTGAGTTAAACTCTTGTGGATTTTAGGTAAAGCATATAGAGTTGACGTCTTGAGAGATTTTACATTCAAATATTCACAATTCTTTTTGTCTAGTGTACCCTCATATGCCCAACTAATTAAACTTCTATATCTAGTAATCACTTGATCAACATAGGTTTCAGAAATCCTTTTGTGCCATTCACGATTGTTCAATATGTTTAGGACCATTTACTCATATTGTTTGCAATCCATCACTACCAAATTCCCCCCAAAAAAACCTTGGCACAGCTGCCATTTGAGCTGATGTCAAGTTTGGTGTTCCATGTCACTTGTTCAGTTTCTTTAGTCACCTGCTGAGTAAAAGCCCATATATTGGGATTTCCCTGTAGTGTGAGAAATACTCTCGATTTGGGTTTATAGAATTGTTGGGGAGGGAAAATCCATGGGGTGGAAGTAGCAGCTCACTAAGAGGAGCTGACTCCATCCCCAATTACCTCAAGGGCAGTAGATGTTTAATCAGAACAATTCCCCTCATCCCACATCCAAGGCTATAGTATTCTTTCCATTGCAACCATTTTATAGCACAAGCCTCAGGAGGTATACAACCAGTAGCCCTGTGATGTGCTCTCTAGGTTCTTGCTGCAGTAGATTAAACAGAACTCAGATTACGGTAATTTGGTTGATGTTCTGACTTTAGCAAAGGGCAGGGTGTTTTAGATTAATTTTTGCCATATATCGTTTTTTAAAGTGCATCTATGGTCAAACTACAAAATCATATCATTTGTACATTGAATTTCAATTATTTTAGCCTACCCCTATTACTGTGAACGGGTTTGAAGTTTGAAAACTTCTAACTGTTTGAAAACTGTTAACCGCTTCCCATCCGCCCTATAGCAGAAATACTGCTACAGTGCGGAACGGGTGTGCAAAACCACGTGTAATTATACGTGATTTTGCAGTTCCGGGTAGGGGGCACGCATGAGCACGCATGACCCACGCGCACGTCTCACCTGTGCTGCAGTTTGGGGCCTTGGCTGTCAATCACCGCCAGCACCCGGTGATCACCGAGTATTACCAACGGGGGAGAGAACTCTCCCCTGTCAGCTCCTGCGCACTGATTTGTATGGCTCTGCATAGCAATGGCCCATCTAAAATGAATGAGCTTTCAGTGCCATTAATTGTTAATGACACCCCAAACGCGGAAGCATAAACACGTTTTGCTGCATGAAAAAAATAAGCTTTAACTGCAGCAAAAAACTTCAAACCGCAACATGCAAAAATGTCCCATGTTCTACTTTGCTGTGTTTAGGGTTTATGAACCCTCCAAACATATAATTTTTTAAAGCAGAGGCCCTAGAGAATAAAACGGTGAGTATTGAAATTTTTTACATCACACAGTATTTGCGCAGCATATTTTTCAAACGCAAATCATTTGGGAAAAATACACTTTTTTTGAATTTTAACACAATATATTGCCCAATTGTTTGATAAAATATAAAAGATGTTATGCCGAGTAAATGGATACCAAACATGACATGCTTTAAAATTGCCCATGCAATGGCGACAAACACATGGAGGTCTAGTGCTATAAATACTGCCCTCGATCTGACGTTCACGGTGATGCCTCACATGCATGGTGCAATATCTGTTTACATACCGACACAGGACCAACGCTTGTGTTCACCTTTGTGCATGGGAAGGGGGGAGGGGCAGGGGCGATTTTTGTTTTTTTTTTTACTTTTTTTTTTAAATTATTTTTACACTGTCCCTTTTCGTCTTTTTTTTTTTTTTTTTACTTTTTCACTTTTATTGTTATCACAGTGAATGTACAGTTGCAAGAAAAAGTATGTGAACCCCTTGGGATTATTATTATTATTATACAGTATTTATAAAGCGCCAATAGTTCGCTCAGCGCTGCACATTACAAAGGGAATTACATGGAGTTTTGCATGAATTGGGCATAAAATGTGCTCTGAACGTCATCTAAGTCACAACAATAGAAGAACACAGTCTGCTGAACATAATACTATACAAACATTAGACGTTGCCATGGTTTAATTGCACATAACATGTAAACATTCACAGTGCAGGGAGGAAAAAGTATGTGAGGCCCTAGCTTAATGACTTCTCCCAGAGCTAATTGGAGCCAGGAGTGAGCCAACCTTGACTCCAATCAGTGTGATGATATTGGATGTGTTGCTGACAGCTGTCCTGCCCTTAAAAAACACACACCTGTTTTGGGTTTACTGGTTTCAAGAAGCACTGTCTGATGTGAACCATGCCTTGCTGAAAAGAGCTCTCAGAAGACCTACGATCAAGAATTGTTGACTTGCATGAAGCTGGAAAGGGTTACAAAAGTATCTCCAAAAGCCTTGATGTTCATGTGTCCACGGTAAGACAGACTGTCTACAAATGGAGAAAGTTTAGCACTGTTGCTACTCTCCCTAGGCGTTGTCGTCCTGTAAAAATGACTGCAAGAGCACAGCGCAGAATGCTGCATGAGGTAAAGAAGAATCCCAGAGTGTCAGCTAAAGACCTACAGAAATCTCTGGCACATGCTAACATTTTTCTTGACATATCTACAATAAGGAAATCATTAAACAAGAATGGAGTACATGGGAGGACACCATGGAAGAAGCCATTGCTGTCCAAAAAGAATATTGCAGCACGTTTGAAGTTTGCAAAAGAGCACCTGGATGTTCCACAGCACTACTGGCAAAATATACTGTGGACAGATGAAACCAAGATTGAGTTGTTTGGGAAGAACACACAACACTGTGTGGAGAAAAAAAGGCACAGCACACCAACATCAAAACCTCATCCCCACTGTAAAACATGGCGGAGGGAGCATCATGGTTTGGGGCTGCTTTGCTGCCTCAGGGCCTGGACGGATTGTTGTCATTGATGGGAAAATGAATTCCAGAGTTTATCAAGACATTTTGCAGGAAAACGTACGACCATCTGTCCGCCAACTGAAGCTCCGCAGAGGATGGGTGATGCAACAGGACAATGACCCAAAGCATACAAGTAATTCAACAAAACAATGGCTGCAACAGCACAGAATACGCCTTTTGGAGTGGCCCAGTCAGAGTCCTGACCTCAACCCGATTGAAATGCTGTGGCATGACCTTAAGAGAGCGATTCACACCAGACATCCCAAGAATATTGCTACACTGAAACAGTTTTGTGAAGAGGAGTGGTCCAAAATTACTCCAGATCGTTGTGCAGGTCTGATCTGCAACTACAGGAAACGTTTGGTTGAGGTTATTGCTGCCAAAGGAGGGTCAACCAGTTAAGTCTAAAGGTTCCCATACTTTTTCCTCCCTGCACTGTGAATGTTTACATGTTATGTGCAATTAAACCATGGCAATATCTAATGTTTGTGTAGTATTATGTTCAGCAGACTGTGTTCTTCTATTGTTGTGACTTAGATGACGTTCAGAGCACATTTTATGCCCAATTCATGCAAAACTCCATGTAATCCCCTTTGTAATGTGCAGCGCTGAGCGAACTATTGGCGCTTTATAAATACTGTATAATAATAATAATAATCCCAAGGGGTTCACATGCTTTTTCTTGCAACTGTAAATATCCCTGTGATAGCAATAGGAAGTGACAGGTACTCTTTTCTGAGAAATGTGGGGTCTATTGGACTCTTGATATCTCCTCTGCCCTTAAAACATCTGATCACACCAAGATCGGTGTGATCAGATGCTTTCCCAATTTAAAAATGGGCTGTTTAAAGTCTGGCAAAACAGAATTGATGAAATGCTCGTAGATTCTGGTTTCTTAGACCATAGGGATGATTGGAGCCATTCTGGCCACTGATCAGCTCTATGGCCACTAGGACTGCTTTTACATGAAATCCGACCGCCAGCTGAAAAAAATGATACCAGGATGATGCCTGTTGCTGCAGGCATCATCCCGGTATAAATGCTCAAAGTACAGCGACGTACCAGTAGGTTGCTGGGCATATATGTGATCGGAGAGAACATGGGCATATGATGAATCGGGTCTGTGGACCAAAATTACTGCAATTCATTCTTTGTGTAATGCCCATGTTGAGGGTTAGGCCCCAAAAAGTTTTTAAATTCAGAAACTGTGATAGGTTTCCATGCAAATTGTCTGGCAAGAGTTGAATTTGGGTGGATGGTGATGTATTGTTGTGCATATAAATAGCTTTTGCCCACAATCTATTGATACAAATCTTCAGTGAAAAACAGCGGAGGGGCTAAACACTAGTGCTGGCAGCGAACGGCGCTGATCCTGCTAGCACTGCGTTTTTGGGAACACTTTATACAAAGGAGGCACTAGTATAGTTCTGTTCACGATCATTTTATTGATCCTTACAAACACTATACTAGTAATGGTGGTGATCAACAACCTATAGTGTGCGGGCAATGCTAGCTGCGATTGTGTGTGGGCTGGGAGGGGCGCTAGCTGACCCTGACGCTATCTGATGTCGCTAGTGGCAGGAATACAGTGATCACTGAAAAATTCTATATATTGATACTTTACTAATGGCACTGGCTGGGCGACGGGGCGATAAAAGGGTTAAATGTGCTAATCGTGTGTGTGTTTATGGACCGATGGGGGGGATGCAGGAGCATTCACACCCCGAAATAGAAAGCGATGCAAGATTGCGTCGCTTTGCCCAGAGCTGCTGCTCGCCCGCAAAATATGGGTAAGCGGTTGGCTCTTAGATTGTAAGCTCCAAGGAGCAGGGCCCTCCTAATCCTCTTGTATTGAACTGTATCGTTGCTGTATTGTCTCCTGTTATATTGTAAAGCGCTGAGCAAACTATTGGTGCTATATAAATCCTGTATAGTAATAATAATAATAAAAGTAGTTAAAAAAAAAAATCCCTTAAAGTTTCGTTTTTTTTTTTTAATTCTCTATACGCTTTTTTTTTTTTTTCATTAAAATACTTTTAGCAAAATGGTGCAATGATACTATAGTAACATTGTACAACTGTGGAGGATGATCAGGGGCTTTTTTTTTTTACGCTTTGCAGGAGAAATTAAAGAAAATTTATCTTGCAATGCAAAGCTTGCTGTCATGAACCTAACTCATTCATGAACTGTCATGAATGAGTTAGGTATTAGACTGCTCAAGATAGTGAACTTTGTTTGGCTGGAGTTTGTCACATGGTACAGGGTGCTGTGATTGGCCCCATGTATCATGTGAAAGCTGTGAGCCAATCACAACTCACTAGGAAGAAAAGCAGAGCTGTTATGAATCAGATTGATTCATAGCAGCTTTGGTAACATTGTGATCGCAGAGTGATCACATGACCACCAGGTCCCGTTCACCGGGATCTTCATTCCGCTGTGTTCGCTCGGGTGCTCAGTGCCCCTCTGTGTTAGTACAGATAGAGCGACGTACCCGTATGCCTCTTTGCCTGTAGCTGCTGCCCATCCACAGTAAATTGCGGGTGGGTGGTCGGGAAGTGGTTAAGGAGACCCTGTCACCATGGGTTCTCCTTCCCATCACTCTGGTATTACAACAAACAGCAGCTTTTGGGAATAACCATGATGCCCAGCAGGGGACACACTATCCCACACATCCAGAAGCTTCTACTAGCAGACGCACCCAGGGATGATGAAGATGGCAAATAATTGACTTCTTGTCTGCTTGAGAGGTAAGTATTTATCTTATTCTATTGCAGGGGTAGCTGACTGGGGTTCCCGGGGGGTGTCAGGGTCCGGATCTGAACCTGGGACCTCTGTGGTGTCTGGCTTTAGATTTTCTCACTGTGCCACCTGAGATGCTGAAGAGCTCCCTGCCTCATCCCTTGGACAAACTTGCCTTGTATCTTCTTCTGGTGAACCTTAAACTCTTTACTTCTCCCATGAACTTCCTGATTTAAGCCATGTCTCTGCACTATCTATTTGCCATATTATTGTGCTGTCTCCAGCCAAAATCTTGCTCCTTTGCAGCTAACTGCAGCTATCCTTATCTTTGCTACCACTTGTTATTAATCCTTGTCTTGTTCATTGACTACACTTCTGTCTAATCCTATCCAGCTACTATTCATTACAATATTTCTGCTTGTTCTTATCTGCTTCATCTGCTATCTGACCCCTACTTGCTCTCTTCCTGCTGGGCCAATCCTGAGAGCTATGACCTGGCATTAGCACACAGTGAAACCCATCTCCATCATCAGGAGCTCTGGTAAAGGCTGGCTAGTTCTTAGACTCCGCACCTCGGGTGAGCCTGTGTCATCTGCTAAGCTTGTGTGTTTGTGTATTAATCCAGTTGACGATCTTACAAGCCTCCAAGCCTGACTCCAGACTGTGACATGGGGTATGATATAATGCATGTTATACACAATGCAAGGATGTTACAAACTTAACTTCCAGCTTTTACCTCCTGCTGTTTTATTGAAAGTCACATATGAATAACATTTGTTTTGTGCTTTCTTTTCACTTTCTGGGATGGTCTGCCTGCCACTTGATCCTTTCTAGTGTTTTAAGCCCCTTTGCATGGGCGATCTGATCAGGATCAGACCTGATTAAATGGTCAATGTATTTCTATGGATTCTAGGGTGTAAAGAGATTTGTGTCTGTTTACGCCTGCCTACCTCTGATTTGGTATGGTCCCCTAAAAAAAACAATGGAAGGGGATCTGTTCCCTTTCCGTGTAGGCATATCGGATTGGAAGGCAGTCGGGTGTAAGCAGACAGCTGGTTCGTTTGCACCCAACCTCCCCTTAGAGCTAAGTGAGCTGTGTCCTTGTCCGCTTTGCATAAATGGAGCAGACACGGACCTGTCATCCGCCCACTCTGTTCTGTTCAGCTGGGGATCAGTGGACAGATGCCACACTGAGCAAAGCAGATTCTTCCTTGTGTGAAAGGGGCCCTGGGCCTCCTTCACACCATTTCCAGAGGCTTGAATTTTTCTGCACTTGTTTTTGCAAGGGCACAACGGAAACAATTTTTCTCTATGTGCCTTGCTCACCCCACAACACTGATATCGTGTAGATTTTTTCTGTGCCGGAATCTGCAATGTGAATGCATTTTTCTACGTGCAAAAAAAACTGATGTGATACCAACATTGTGGTGTGAACAATTGTTTTTTTGGTTTTGTTTTTTTAGTGCCCTTGCAGATAATTTGTTACCTCTGTGCTGAAAAAAAACATACAATTTTTTTATGTGGAACCAGTGTAAAGAGGACACACAGAATTGTTTTCTTTGTGTCCTTGCAGAAACATACATAATAAATAGTGTGAACAAGCTTATGCAAGTCAATTCTGCACGTTTTGTTCCATCAGTTTCTATGCACCTACAATGTGAATGAGGCCTTTATTGCATTTGTAGAAGATTTATATATGCATACAGCTTTAAGAGCACCCCAGTAATGATAATTATCCACTTGCCGACTGCCCTGTAGCAGTTTTACTGCTACAGTGCGGCCACTCTGTGCAAAATCATGTACATATGTATGATTCTGCACTTACGGGTAGGGGTCACCCACACTGTCATTGGCTCCTGTAGGTGTCAGTCACCGGGTCCCGGCCAGAGATTCATGAATAGGACTCTGTGATTGGTGGAGCAGCTGACAGGAGAGAGATCTACAGTATGAGTGTAAACCACACAGATCTCTCTCCTGTCAGCGAGGATGTGCTGGTTTTTATCTCCAGGGAGATAAAAGCCATTAAGTCCCCTAGTAAAACAGCACACAGTTTAATCACTCCTTAACACATAACTATCCCTTTCATCACCCCAGATGTTAACCTCTTCTTGCCCAGTTTCCTTAGTACAGTGTTAGTGCTTTTTATTAGCGCTGATCACTGTATTTGTGTCACTGGCAGTTAGTCAGTTCCTACCCAGTGTCAGTTAGTGTCAGAATGCCCACCCATACTATCAGAGTCCAGCTATAAATCTTTGATTGCCACCATTACTAGTGTGAAAAAAATAAAAATTCCAGTATATACAGTAGACCGCCATTTAGAGACGCTATTGCTTTCATGCAAACCAATTAATATACACTTATTGGTCATTTTTTACCAAAGACGTAGCAGAATACATTTTGGCCTAAATTTATGAAGAAATGTAATTGTTTGATAGCCAATAAAAAGTTTTATTTTTTTCATTTTTATAGCGCAAAAAAACCCATATACTAGCAAAAGAAAGCTCTATCTGTGTGGGGAAAAAATGATATAAATTTAATTTGTGTACAGTGTTGCATGACCGCGCAGTTGTCCGTTAAAATAGCACAGCACAGTTGTCAGTTAAAATAGCACAGTGCCGTGTAGCAAAAAATGGCCTGGTCATAAAGAGGGGTACATTTTTCAGAGGGCAAGTGGTTATTAAGTGTCATAAAGGCTGAGAAGTGTGCTCTGAAGTCGGGTACACATGTTCCGAAAATCCTGCTGAACCTGAAGCTTTTGGTCTGTGTGTACTTATTATTATTATTATTATTATTATTATTATACAGGATTTATATAGCGCCAACAGTTTGCTCAGTGCTTTACAATATAATGGGAGACAATACAGTTCAATACAAGAGGGATTTGAGGGCCCTGCTGCTTGGAGCTTACAATCTAAGAGGGAGGGGCTAGTGGTACAAAAGGTAGTAACTGTGGGGGATGGACTGGTAGGAGGAGTAGAAGATTCCATTATTAGCTAAGGGCAGGATAGGCTTTCCTGAAGAGATAGATTTTTAGAGATCGCCTAAAAGTGAGCAGAGTAGGCGATAGTCTGATAAATTGGGGTAGAGAGTTCCAGAGAATGGGGGAAGCTCTGGAGAAGTCCTGGAGACAAGCATGGGAGGAGGAGACAAGGGAGATAGAGAGCAGGAGGTCAAGGGAGGAGCGGAGAGGATGGTTTGGGTGATATTTACAGACAAGATTGGTGATGTAATGTGGGGCAGAGTTGTAAATGGCTTTATATGTTATTATTAATGTTTTGCATTTTATCCATTTGGCAATGGGAATCCAGTGGAGGGATTGGCAGAGAGGGGTGGCAGATACGGAACGGTTAGTAAGGTGGATGAGTCTGGCGGCAGCATTCATGATTGACTGAATTGGGGATAGCCTGCGATGAGGTAGGCCAATGAGGAGGGAGTTACAATAGTGCTTCTCTCTGTTCAACAGAAGCCAGTCTAACAACCGACTTCTGTGGAAGGGTCATGCTGGAAAACAAGCATTCGATAAATGTTTGCAGCCAGTATCTGCAGTGCTGATCTGTGTATTCTGTTGGGGGTGGGGGAGACCCACTGTCAGAATAAAATAGTACGGCAGGGGCGATCCCGGAATTCACAATGCTCATGTGGATGTGGGGATCTGTCAGATATTATTTTTTTTTTTTCGTTGAACCTACTAGTTGAACGAAAAAAAAAAAAACTACATGTGTACTCTACTTAAGAGGAAGACATGTAGAACAAACTGATTTCGGCTGGCTCATAATGAACAAAGGCCATCCTTCCCTACCCTTCCCTGTGTATAAGCTGCCTATTCCTTGTGACACAGATAATCATGTTAGAAGATGTAAAGTCAGCCATACATGGATTGAAATTTGTTCGTTTCTGCAGGGACTGGACGAATTTCGATCCATGTATGGGTAGGCTGGTTTTATACAACTCGATCTATCAATCAACTTGTATACAACCAGCCTGTTGGAAAATTTTCTCTCGGCTATAGCCGGTGGTGCTGATGAGTGTATTCTGATGACATGGAATTCTCTCTGCTGTCAAAATACAAAGGTTCAGCAGGAGGGATTCCCCTATCCACATTGATGTATGGATGGGGGAATCAAGTCATTTTCTTTCAGTTAGCCAGTAGGTTGAACTAAAAAAAAAAAAAAAAAAAAAAGATTTGTGTATGGCCAGCCTGACACTCTAACAACCCTGTGTAGGCCTGGTACCTGGAAGAAGGATTTCTGCTGCAGTCGGATACCCATTTATATTGACAGTATATTAACTGCATATTACGGACTTGTATTTTTGTAACTTTAAAACCGCAAACCTTAAATATATCCTTATAGAAATACATGTATAAATATGTTTCTTAGTGACAAATTGTTCTTTCCCACTAGACAGGCTTACAACCAAATGCTAGTAAACCAACCAACCCCTGCATGTGATGGCTTATAAGGTTATTCATTTATTCTTTTTATTGCCTTTAGCCAACTCTGCAGCAAACAGCGTAGTGGAGAGCTTTGAGGACACGGTTTTATTTCTACCACCAATTGTTCTGAATTTTGAACTTCCTCCAGGATACCCCTCCTCTACCTGCCCCATATTCACACTCAGCTGCAAGTGGCTTTCACCAAAGCAGGTAAAGCATTTACTCATATAGTATGAAGTTTGTACTATTTCCCTTTAGCAAAATCAGACATTATGAGCATCTTAGATTTAATAAATAATATCATTATGTTGAATTTCCCAAGTCGTTTCCAGAACAACCCATGAGACATAGAGCTCCTCCCAAGGAACAGGAAACATGTTACCCCACAGAGAATAAAAGGCAGTCCTCTCGGCTTCAGCCTCAGTTATTATTGTTGGAAGCTTGGTGGGGGGGGGGCGGGGGGTTCACTTGGGATTCCCTGCCTTCTAGCCTGGCAGCACTCTCCTCTAGGGGTGTTTTGGAGATAGGCTGTGACAGTCGGTCCCTTTCCAGGGCTCAGGGAGGGCCGGAGCGGTGGTGGCCTCCCTTGACTAGTGTCCCCCTTGCCTGTGGAGGAAGAGGCGCTTGCCTGGTGTTTTGGAGATCACATCCTGGGGCAGTATTGGCGGCTGGATTCCGCTCCTGCCCAGGCTTCCTCCTCGTGCAGCAGCTCTGTGTTCCACGTCGGTTCCAGAAGCTGTAGTGCATCACTTCTGGGGGCGAATGACATCATTCATACCTCTTGTCAGAGGTACCTGAGAATGGCCATCAGCTTGAAGGAGAATGTTCTGCATTGGCAGTCTTCAGCCCCACGGATTTTTTCCAAAGTCCTGGGAGATGTTCTGGTTCCACTAAGATTATGGGGCATTTTGATAGTTCCTTATTCAGACAATCTCCTATCAGCTCCCTCTAAAAAGCAGTTGCGGATAGATCTAAAGTTCACCCAGAATCACCTTCAGGAACTAGGATGGGTGATCAATTGTGAAAAATCGAATCTGGAGCGATGTCATTCGATAAGATTCTTTGGGTACATCATAGACTCGACAGTTCAAAAAGTATTTAGAAAAAGTGACGTACTGGGTAGCACAGCTGCAATCAAATCTTCCGGTTCCCCTGAGGGAGATTTCCGCAATGTTAGATCTCATGACAGTGTGTTTTTCAGCAGTACCTTGGGCCCATTTGCACCAACGGCCTCTACAGCATTTTTTGGCCAGAGCCTGGGATGGGTCAAGGGATATCCTAGACCTCAGAGTTCTCCTTCCAAGAAGAGTCAAGCAGTCTCTATGGTGGTGGAGAACGAAGGCACATCTCTCCAAAGGGCTAGAGTGGGTCTGGCCAGTTTCCCGAAGGATACTGACAGATACTTCCTCATGGGGTTGGGGTGCACACATACAAGAAAGGTTAACCCAGGGCCAGTGGTCAAGGGACAAGGCCAGATATTCCTCAAACCAAAAGGAACTCTTGGCTGTGGAAAAGGCAATAAGTTTTCAGATGCAATTGAAGGGTCATCATTTGTAAATCCTCTCAGACAACAATACGACAGTGTCTTCTATCAACAAACATGGGGGAACCAGAAGTCCACGACTGCAGGCAATTGCAAAGAGCATCTTGATGCGAGTAGAGGTCAATCTAGTATCAATTTCGGCCTTACACCTGAAGGGTTCCCAAAACATATTGGCCGATTTTCTCAGTCATCAGGCGGTGCGCCAGGAGGAATGATTGCTGGCCGAAGAGGTTTTCTCTTGGCTCACTGATATGTGCGGCCAACCAGAGATAGACTTGTTTGCCTGTCAAGCAAATGCAAAGGTTCAGACGTTTTTCTCTATGAATCCAGGGGATGCAGCAGTGGCCTTAGATGCTCTGGCAAATTCGTGGCCCTACAGTCTAGTTTACGCTTTTCCCCCCTTCAGATTAGTCCCAGCAGTAATACTAAAATTTCAGCTGGAGAAGTTGGATCTCATCCTAATAGTGCCACATTGGCCGAAATGCCCTTGGTTCACCCTTATGAAATCTCTTAACAGTTTGCCTCCAGTGTTGCTCCCAAAAAGGGAGGATCTTTTGTCACAGGGGCCGGTTCGTTGTCCAGGCTTGGACATGTTAAACCTCTTAGCATGGTACCTGAGGAGCAGTTGTTAAAACGGGAAGTTTTTTCGGATAGGGTAGTCCAGACGTTGATCAACTATTGTAAGCCGGTTACCAGAGCCATCAATTTTACGATTTGGAAAAAATGTAATTCTTGGATGATGGAGATGGGGCATACAGAGACTTCAGTTCCGACAATCTTAGATTTCTTTCAGGAGAGAGTAGATAAGGGACTATCTCTCAGCACCATAAAGGTATAGGCAGTAGCCTTGGGAGCTTTTCTGAAAGTTTCCCTCCTGGGTGATCCTATAGTTTCCCGCTTTTTAAATTCAGTGGCTAGAATGAAACCAGTGCCTTCCAAGTCCTGCCCTTCTTGGGATCTTTCTTTAGTTTTACAGGAGTTGACGTCCAGTCCATTTGCACCTTTGACAGAGCTTCCATTAAACTACTTATGTGGAAGACAGTTGGTGGCTATCACTACGGCTCGTAGAATATGTGAGCTGCAAGTTCTAGCAATCAGAGAACATTTCTTGCGTATTTTTGATGACGGCATTATTCTAAAAACAGACCTGGGTTTTTTGCCAAAGGTAGCCATGACTTTTCACAAGTCACAAGACATTGTGCTACCTTCCTTTGGTTCCTCTGTCTCAAAGGAAAGGGAAGAAAATTTCAGTCGGGTGGATGTAAGGAAATGTCTCTTGCATTATTTAGGGGTATCCAAACATTTCCGAAGGTCTGATGCTCTATTTATCCTTTTTGCTGGCAAACATCAAGGATTTCAGGGTTCTAAGCCTATTGCCAGATGGATCAAACAAGCCATTTCTTGTTGCTACCAGACCAGGGGGCTATCAGTTCCTTTCATTAATGCACATTCTACTAGGGCCTTATCCACATCCTGGGCAGAGAGAGCTGGTGCTTCCCCGGATCAAATTTGTAAGGCGACAACTTGGTTGAGCTTCTCAACATTTATCAAGCACTACCAGGTGGATCTCCTGAACAGTCAGGAACAAACATTTGGGCATAAGGGCCTCCAGGCAGTGGTCCCACCCTAGGTTGGTAAGTTCTTGCTTATCGTCTCATGGGCTGTCCTGGAAGACGACTTGGGAAAACTGGAGTTAGACTTACCGGTAACCCTATTCCCAGGAGTCTTCCAGGACAGCCGGATTCCCGCGTGATGAATTATGTTATGCTATGTTGTGTTTTTCAGGTCCGTCCTTCGGTACTTGAGGTTTACTGAGGCTGGAGCCTGGAGGCCCACCTTTTATTCTCTGTGGGGTAACGTGTTTCCTGTTCTGTGGGAGGAGCTCTACGTCTCATGGGTTATCCTGGAAGACTCCTGGAAATAGAGTTACCGGTAAGTCTAACTCTGGTTTTTATTATAATTTTATAATATTAATAATATATATTAGATCCCGTCATTTGGTTAGATGAAGAGAACATAAAGGATCTGTCCAATTCAGGCTTAATGTGTGTGTCTCTGAATTCTAAAGCATGTGTTGTCAGCCTTGCTTGCTTCATTTCTGATGAATTTTCAGAGAACATGGCCCTCTGCTCATCTCCTCCTCATCTTCATAGCCCCTTCTTGTGTACAGCCAAAGAGTACAGGAAATTATTAACTCACAAAATTACTGGCAAAATTAACAGGTATTTTTTGTACTTATCAAACATGTATGACAAAAGATATCAATGGTATATTTTAGCAGACCAAAGGGGAGCAAATACAATATATTGCTAAAAGTATTGGGACGCCTGCCTTTACACACACATGAACTTTAATGGCATTCCAGTCTTAGTCCAAATGGGTCAATAATGAGTTAGCCCACCTTTTGCAGCTATAGCAGCTTCAACTCTTCTGGGAAGGCTGTCAACAAGGTTTAGGAGTGTGTCTATGTGAATGTTTGGCCATTTTTCCAGATGCATATTTGTGAGGTTAGGCACTGATGTTGGATGAGAAGGCCTTGCTCGCAGTCTCCATTCTAATTAATCCCAAAGGTGTTCGATTGGGTTGAGGTCAGGACTCTGTGCAGGCCAATCAAGTTCCTCCACCCTAAACTCGCTCATCCATGTCTTTATGGACTGATGCGCAGACATGTTGGAACAGGAAGGGGCCATCCCCAAACTGTTCCCACAAAGCTGGGAGCATGAAATTGTCCAAAATGTCTTGGTATGCTGATGCCTTAAGAGTTCCCTTCACTGGAAGCCCAAATCCTGAAAAACGGCCCCACACCATAATCCCCCCCCCCCCCCCCCCCCACCAAACTTTTTATACTTGGCACAATGCAGTCAGGAAAGCACCGTTCTTCTGGCAACCCCCAAACCCAGACACATCCATTGAATTGCCTGACAGAGAAGCGTGATTCACCACTCCAGAGATCACGTCTCCACTGCTCTAGAGTCCAGTGTTGGTGTGTTTTACACCACTGCATCTGATGCTTTGCATTGCACTTGGTGATGCAAAGCTTGGGTGCAGCTGCTCGGCCATGGAAACCCAATGCATGAAGCTCTCAACGCACTCTTGTTGTGCTAATCTGGAGGCCACCCGCAGTTTGGAGGCCTTTAGCTATTGACTCGGCAGACAGTTGGTGACTTCTGCACACTGTGAGCTTCAGCATGCGCTGTGTCATTTTACATGGCCTACCACTCTGTGGCTGAGTTGCTGTTGTTCCCAGGTGCTTCCACTTTGTTATAACACCACTAACAGTTGACTGTGGAATATTTAATAGCAAGGAAATTTCACGTATGGACTTATTGCACAGGTGGCAACCTATCATGGTACCACGCTTAAAATTCACTAAGCTCCTGAGAGCAACCCATTCTTTCACAAATGTTTGTAGAAGCAGTCTGCATGCCTAGGTGCTTGATTTTATACACCTGTGGCCATGGAGGTGATTGGAACACCTGAAACCAATGGCTTAGAGGGGTGTCCTAATACTTTTGGCAATATAGTGTAAGAGTTGTTCATTATTAGGGATAACATATGCTTTAAAGTGCACTTAAAGTATCTCCACCCAGATGCCCATATACTTGAATATGATGGCCACAGCTTTCTGCAACCTGGTGAAATGGCCCCCGCTAGAGTCTTTAAGGACTCTGTAGTCATGGCCAAGAGCAAGAAAGATGTTTGCCACATATTGGGGAATGCAATGCCTATCAGATTTACGTAAGCATGCATCTCAAGTGGGAGAGGAAGAGATACATAGGGACAATGATTATGTTTTGAATGTTCAATCTAACTGAACTACTTTGAAAGATCGGACTTATGTGGATGGGCAAAGGGTCCATTAAGTTTGTATCCGAGATTAGTTTGAAATCTTCTGAGATGCTATTTTGTTCCTTCACAGGCATTTCTGACCTAGGCTACATTAAGATGCTTTTTCATTCCCATTCCTCAAGCTCCAAAGCTGGCTATAGACTTAAAATTGCAGGGGTATGGGCACAATAGTTTGCAGAATGAACATATAGCATGCATTTAGCAGCTAAACATCCAACAGACTTTAGAGCAAGGGTGCTCAACCTGTTGAAGAATGAGAGCCATTTAAGTGATTTGGTAACTGGTCGTGGGCCACAATTAAATTAAATGGTTCCCAATTGTTAATGTTTTATTTTGAATAATAAACATTGTACTCCTGCAGCTGCTGAATTCTGACAGGAAGGAGAGGAGGTGAAGCCAGGTTTCAGCAGTTGCAGAAAGAAAATGGAGAGGATCAGTATCCTGTATATGCCGCCACCCCCCCCTGTCCAAGTGTAAAACCGAATGTGACCCCTGACACTACACCAGTGGTTGGGGGAAATGTGGTAAATACACATCTCAATTAGTGGGTTTCAATGCCCACCCCAATCTGCAAATGTAAATGAGCCCTTACTGTCCTGAGCCCCCTATAAGGCTGCTCTCACACCGATGTGCTGCAATTTACCCACACTGTAGATGCAGCGCAGTGCACCTGTGGCTTTCCTGGGAGGTTAACTGCCCTTTGCCATTCACTTCTACTATATCCTGTGAGTGTGGGGCACTCAGAAAGTGCACCAAACCCACAGGATATAATAGAAGTCTATGGTTCAGGTACAGATCAGTGTGAAAGCAGCCTAATAGTTGTTAACCCTTTTAATAGTTGCTATTAGGCTAATTGCAGAAGCGCAGTGTATGTGTTGTTTACTACAATTACCTACGTTTCCTATTCCAGCTTCTGCTGGCATCGCTCCAAGCTGCTAGAAAGGTCCCAGGCGACATGCACTTGGTATCAGTCCACTTGGGACAGGAGATACAGAGGAAGCATCAGTTTATACGTCTCCTGCTCCCTCTATTGCTGGCGCAGGCTTGATACACTCTGATGCTCTGGTATGGCGGGATGGCAAGTCCAGACTGGGAAAAAACAGGTTGCTGACTCCGGGCATGCACTTCCCTGGTTTGAGGTCGAGGGGCACATCAAAGGGCTCTGCAGACTAAATGTGGGCCATGGGCTGAGCACGCTGCTTTAGAATCTCTATTGTGATCTTTGAAGGTTAATTACCTCATAGTACATACAGCAAACAGGGTAGTCATGGCTTGTTTTTAACCTTTTTTTTTTTTTTTACTTCTTGTTTAGTTTATGTAAAATCTTAAAGTGATAAACCCTTACATAAGCCCACTAAAATGACTGACATCAGGTTATACACAGGGATGAATTAAATCCTCCTATATAAGCTTTACCTTTGCCTCTTTCCTCTACGGCCTTCCAAAGTACACAGATCAAAGGATATTACTCCTCTTCCAAGAGGCAGGAGCAGGGATCTGATGTCACACACTGCACAGCACACTACAGAGAGCTGAGTGTAATCTGAGACTTGAGTGGAGAGAATAGACACATACACCCCTCTATACAGCCTTATTGGGAAAGTTGTACATCTGAGGTTGTCAATCACCTGTTGTGTCCTGGGATGGGGCATCCCAAAGGATTGCTTGGTGTCTAGAAAAACTGTCAGAAGTAACTCCTGTAGATAGGAGAGGACAGACATGATCCACACTAAGTGATATGGACTGCTGCAAGTATACACTATAGAAGGATATGCTTTGTTCATTTTTAATTTCAGAGCTTTACAACCCCTTTTAATGTCCATAGTATGGGTACAGGAACACAAGTAGACAAGATACTGCTATAAAATATTAAACAGAATGCTCTAATCCTTTTCTACTCAATATTTCAGCTTACACTTTTGTGTCAACATTTAGACGATTTATGGGAGGAGAACAGAGGATGTGTCGTTTTGTTTGCTTGGATGCAGTTTCTTAAAGAGGAGACTCTTGAGTTCTTGAATGTAAAATCACCTTACGAAATTCAACTTTACAATAATGGAACACACACCTTGATGAAGACCCATGAAAAAGCAAGTCACTGCATAGTCACACCTGAAGAGGGAGCAATTGACAGACGTGCTATCCAAGATATCCAGTCAGTGTCTGCCCTTATCAAACACATATTGGACTTTAATGAGAGTCAACAAAAGAAATGCTTTGACAGCAAACCATTCTTATGCAATATCTGTTTCTCTGAGAAACTAGGCAGCGAGTGTACATATTTTAAGGATTGCAGTCATGTTTACTGTAATAGCTGCCTTAGAGACTACTTTGAAATTCAAATCAGGGATGGAGAGGTCCATGCACTCAATTGTCCTGAGCCTAAGTGCACATCAGTTGCTACACCTGCTCAGGTAACCTGTTGTTTATGTTATTTTATTTTTGTTCAGACTCCACATTTCGTTAGCCGTGCAGACATAAGTTCTTGGTGGCTTATGAGCTGAAGCCAGTTGCTATTGCATTGCTATAATTACCCATCAGTTCTTTTTGCTTGGTCTTGGGACCTACAGTAACATGAACAAGCACAAGGGATGCACAGAGAATTGTCACTGTATCATGCATCCTGCAACGTCCTTGTGCAGCTCTGCAATAGAGAATCCAGCCCTTCTCTGGTCAGCAAACTCTGCCTGTGCATTCACTGCTGATCCTGGGAGTCTAGTCAGAGGCACAGTAAGCCTTCGTTCAAATGAATGCTGGCATCCAGAAGAACATCTAACATTCAGTGTTACACATGATCCCTTCAGATCACACTGTGAATGCTCTAGGCTAGGCTAATGAGATCAATGGGATGGCGCTGACTGAATGTGAACGTTCTGGTCAGTACAATGCAAGAAAGTGGAAGTGCATATTGATTTTTTTCAGTCATTGCCATTTTTACTTTGCCCACTGTGTACACTGTTTGCAATTTACCATCAATAGGATAGGAATGTGCATGGTTGTCTACTGTTATGCACCATACAGCCAAGAAAACAGTTCTTTGTATTGTTAGTCATCATATCCCACTGCTTAAATAACTGCTGTATTGTGGACAGTATCAAAAGCCAGGCATAGACGAATTGATATTTGGCTGGTTTTCAGTCTGATAATGCTTGTTGCCTGAATCTCTGACTTCAGTACTTGGTATTTTTCTCATAGGAACATAGAGGCACATTTTTGTACTCAGAACTGGAACATGAATCCATTTGATTCCTGTCTAAAGGCGTAGAAAACATTACCCAGTCTGCACTCTGATCGTCACCTTCAGCAGAGATCATATAACCAAGCACATAGACTTTCAGACTCCTGGCCAGCACTGAAAGGAGACTGAATCAGCCTTTTCTCTAGAAAAAAGTCAAGTATTTAGCTATTTCCTACAGGTTCTTTATCCACCACAGGAAAGGTTAATGTTGAATACAGACCCACTTTAATAGTGCTTGTGTATTATTATATATACTGGTAGGTGTATAGATATGTCAGAAGTCAGCGCAAAAATATTTTCTGAAGCTTAAAATAAGTTAAAACCCTCAACCTGACATAAAATAAAAATAACTCCAATGAAGTGTACCTGTGTTTAAAAAAAAAAAAAAAAAAAGATTCTATATACTTACATTTGGTGCTGTGAAAGTGGCCATAACAGCGCTCTGTAAACTAGTAATAGTTTGCTGAAGTCCTTAAGCCCCGTACACACAATGAGAATATCAGACGATTGATCGTCTGTTTTTGTGTTTTTTTTTTTTTGTTTTTTTTTTGTGCATGCTAGTTTAATATCGAAAACAAAGAGGTTACTAAAGTTACGGAATTTCTTGTACGACAGAATAAACATTTTAAAGTGATGTATTGTATTTTCGGACGAAAACTGTACTGATTAAACGAAAATAATACGATCTGGTATCGTACAAGAAACGTTTTCGTGCTTGTCCCTTCAAATAAATTCTGAAGAAATCTGTAAACTAAAGATCAGATAATCATACAATCGCTTCAAAAGCAGTATTTTTCATATGATTTTCTAATCGTGTGTACCAGGCTTTAAGGAAACAGACACTTCTGGAAGTTTTGAGCCCTACGCCCCCCCACAGCTTTCACTGATTTCTTCTGCTGACTTCTTTGTCACTACTATGTCCTGTAATGGATGATAGTAGGAGGGTGGGACCAGTGAAAAGGAAGATCAGAACTCCAGGAGTGTCTTTTTCTCTATGGATTTCAGCAAAATATTTCTACTGAATAGAGCAGCAATCTGTAGGTGCAACCAGAAGGAAAGATAAGTATTGGGAGTCTTCTTTACTGCTGCGCTTCTTCAGACAGGTATCATTAAACAGGGCAGTGCAACTAACACATTATTGATGTTATTTATGGCTTGTTGTTCCTGTTATTAGTTCTGTAGTTGCAGTGTACAGAATGCAGCCTTTAAAGGTGAAGTTTTTACAGAAATTAAAGTCCCTGTTCAAATTTGTGCAGATATTCCAGAGCAGCAATTGTCAGCTGCCCTTGCCTTTCACCACTGCTATCCAACAACACTGAACAACAGAGATGTAGCTAGACCAGCCGTTTTCAACCAGGGTGCCTTCAGGGGTACCTTGGCAAAGTGCCTACAAATTGCCCCAAAATTGTATACAAGTCAGTGGGTAGATCAAGCCTGCCTTTTTGTTACACAAAGCCACAGATTTTCATGGCACACCATTATAACCTTCTGGACGCCGGTGTCCTAACAACCAATGACCTCATTGGTTGATATGGAGGATGTCAGGTGAGAGGTGAGTGTCCTACATGTATAAATGTTGCTGCGTTATATAAAATTATTTGTTTAGTTTTTTAAATTTTAGAATGGGGTTCCTCGAGGTTGTGAATAATTTTAAAGGGTGCTTTGACTGAAAAAAGGTTAACATTGCTCTGGACCAACAGTGTAGAAGGAGAGGAGATATAACAGGCAGTGCACACAGAGCCCAAACAACTTCCACCCCCTCTTTCCTCCTAAGCTGCCAGATGAAGTTTTGCCATGAAACCCTCTGCCTCATCATCTTTCCTGTTTTTTGCAGACTGAACTTGGACCCAGCCCCAGCTATTCATGGCACAGAGAGTGAAACTGTCAACTTGTGTTGTCGTGCATGATTGCGGCTGAAAAGATTGCTCTTTCATTCACAAAAAAACAAGCTGACATCATCACAAGCCATCTACTACACATGTTACTCTCAAACACAGGGGTAGACAATTAATTTTCGCAAGGGGCCACATGAGAAACTAGGAAAACTTAATTCTGTGCTATATTAATTTTGGACCTGGGATGGTTCATAAGTAGGCAGACCTATGAAAAAAAAAAAAAAAAAAAAAAAACACCTGGCACTAGGAATAATGGATACAACTGCTCATGAAATAAGTCTCTGAGACAGGCGGTCAAGGGGCGGTAAAAACGGACAGCTGGGTCCCCCATCTTCCCACATGAACTGTTAAATAACAGCAGAACAGGGCAATGCTTTGCTTCACAGCCACAGCATTTTTAACTTGGAGACAGAGTTTAACACTGCTTGTCAAACTTGCCCATTGTAGTCAACAAGACCACGCTGCAACCGTGTTCAATGCAGTAGTGCTACATTATGGGAATTAAGTTATGCAGTGAGGAGGTGATATAACACCTCCTCACTGTCTGTTAAATACCCTCTGAAAAGTGCAGTGACTGGAAGGAGCGAGCCTGAGATCAGTACACCAGGGCAGGTACTGACCTTCAGTGAAGAACAGGTGCACGGCTCCCAGGGTCTGCAGCATTCCGGCACTAACAGAGGAAGAACTTGGCCGGGTAGGGGAATGGCAGGAGAGCACTGGGACATCTAGTCAACCCTCTCCCACCAGAAACAAGCCTCACCATTGTATCAATCAGCTTTTCAGCTTCCTCAATCAGGGACATCCAAAGGGCCGGATGTTTCAATTTGCCCAGGTCTGCCCAAACGTGCTGTTGACAGCTTGTATTTTGTGCACACAAATTGACAATTTCACACTCTCTGGTCTGGGCTCAACCTGCAGTAAACAGGAGAAATGAGGAGACAGCATGCTTCAAAATGAAAGGGAGCGGGGCTTAGCTCTGGCTTCACCTCCCCCAATAGAAATGCACACATTTTAGGCTTCAGATGGGTGGAGTTATAGCCATCCCTGACATAAAAACGTAATCATTTTATTTTTAAGGATATGTTCACTTTTTGTAACATGTTACATATTACACCTGTATTTAAGGTATAACATGTTACTATACAGCAGCTATCTGAACCCCCCCGATCCCCTTCCTAGTGACAGTGTGCGGGGGATTTTCTCCTCATATGTGCTGTCACAATTTAAAAACAGTGAGGCTGTGCGGGGCTCCGCCCACACAGCCTTGTCATTCACTCAAAGACATTTGTAAATGAATGAACTACAAGTCCTGTCTTCCACCATAGCAGACTGCTTGTAACTCCCAATGAACTTCAGAGGTTCTGGTGAGTGCTTTGATAGTCCATTGGCAGTTCCTACACTTCAGTAACTGTCTGCCTATACAGGCAAACAGTTGTGCTGAGGGTCTGCAGTATCCTGGCATTGCACCCATGATCCACTGATTGTGGGTGCAATGCTTTGCAGACCACAGTGTAGAAGAATAATAAATGTGCATTTATTATTTATATTTTGTTTTGTTTTACAAAAGGTGAATTTAGCCTTTAAGTGCTGCATGCACTGGAGGATTTATTAGCCTCTTTTAAAAGAGAAGTTTGGTTTTTATTTTTCTATTTATACTTACCTAGGTAAATGCAGCATTGGTCTGATGCTGCATCTGTCCCCACCGTCTCGAAGACTGAGAACTCGGCAGTCTCATGACCGCTGATTGCTGAGTTCTCTCCGCTCTGAGCAGAGAGCGAGACTATCAGTCACCGCTGTCTGCTCAGCCCCCCAGCGCTTGCTGGAGCACTGGGCTGTGGAAGGGAAGGGAGCAGCTGGCTGGGAGGCTGAGCCAGGTGCCACTCCAGACTCTGGGGTGGATCCCGACTTTGAAAGTAGGAATCTTTCCCCAGGCTGGACTGGCTGAGTGACGTCAGCCGACAACGCACTTCAGTCCGCTGGCAGCTGAAAACGGGACACAGGAGTGCAGAACGAACTGTACTCCTGTGATCCACAGGAGAAGTACAGCCAAAAAAGCTTAGGTTGTACTTCTTTAAAATACTCTTAGCATTTCATTATAAACACAGGCTATGCAGTTAATGGAAATAGATGTATTCTGTGGACACAACTGTATTGACAGCTTCTATTTGTAATCATGGTGCCACCATGCATTACAAAATCAAAATTTCAGAATGAATACTTTGAAAATGTATTCACTATACAACTGAAACCACCAGCAAAAATAATTTTCGTAAATAGTGTTGTGATATGCCCAGAGAGTTTTAGTTGCAAACAACCTTTGTAAAAGCATGTAATCTGCATGAAGAGTTAGCCTTCTATTAGTAAAGATATTGGACAATAAAGCTGAACTCTGAGCACATACCAACCCAGGTATTACCTTGTAAAAGTAGCAGTGACACCATCTCTGTGTGCACAATGGCATTGTGAAGGAGTTGTTTCATGTTGGATTTCTGCACAGATCTGAAAGAAATGCACAACAGACACTGAGATGCAGGTAAAGGTACACATGGCTCTTGTACTGAGACGATATTTGTTCATTCCAGATGTCAGATTCAATATTCTGTGAATATTGTAAATGCAGAATCTCAACACAGTTGACAATACTTCATAAAGTGTAAATGTGTGTACTTTGCAGGTAAAGATGCTGGTGGGAGACCAATTGTTCAGCCGCTATGATCGTCTCCTCTTGCAATCCACTTTGGACTTGATGACTGATGTTGTTTATTGCCCTCGCCCAAGCTGTGAGACCCCTGTAATGCAAGAACCAGGGGACACAATGGGTATTTGCTCAAGCTGTCAGTATGCTTTTTGTACCCTTTGTAGAATGACCTACCATGGAGTCTCCCCATGCAAATTATCATCAGGTAGGTCTGTGTTGGTTTTGTAACAAAAATAGAATGTGTCTAAGGAAGGGGGTTTTGCTTTGCTTTTTACTTTAGGAAAGCTATGGCAAAATATTTATTATCTGTCACCTTTATATATAGCATAGTTCCAGAACAAGCATAAGGGCTTTCTGATTTTTTTGGCAGTTCAATCTTAGCATAGGGCTTTCCCTAGCTGCTAGCCTGCAGTTTACTTGTACTAGTCAAAACAGCCATCTATACACAGACACCCTCTCCCTACTTCTGCAGCTACTCTGAAATGTCCCATCCTCTTTGCAATGTATTTTATTCTTCTCCCTGGTTTTGGTGTTCCTGGGTTCTAGGAGGGGCTGTGATTCTCCTATTTGTCTCTTTACCTCATGTTTTTAGTACCTATGCTCTTACTTTTCTACTTTTATGGTTTATCCTCTCTCTGTTTTCTTACTTTGCTCAGGCGTTTTCTTCTGTGGTCTGTCCCCTGCTATCCACTTTTACATTCAAGTTTATATAAATGTTGAAACCCATCTCGGGTTTATATTGTGGTCTTGCAGTTGGGTTAATTATCCTTTTATTTCCTGTCCTGGAAAGATAACAAGGGGAACTGATACTAGACAGCTATCACCAGAACTGTTCCAATGACAACTGTAAGGCCTTATGTACACTGGTGCTCCTGAATGTGAGTTTAGGAGCTTTTGCCATGTTTTTTTGTCTATGTACACAGAGTTTACCAGAGTTTAGGAGTGTCAGATTTAGGCTTGCAGAAGAAGCACGTTCAGGAGCATTCAGGGGCATTTATTCATGTCATTGGAATATACTGTGGCCATTCAATTAAAGAAGCGTCCAAGTGTTAAACGCAGTACCGTGTTTACATGTGTTTTTGCAGAGTTTAGCGTTTTTCTGCTGCTAAGAGAGCTGAACGCCTAGGGGAAGTTCATGTGTACATGTAGCCTAAAGTTGTGGACTTCTTAAAACTCTCTGTCTAAGTGACAATGGTCACTGAGGCAGTTAAAGGGGGATAATCTCCCCAGGGGATACACAAACACGGAATACCTGACAGAGATTCAAATTCTTCTTCACTCTATCTATAACCAAACAGTTTAGAATAGCTTAAGATATACGGTACTTTCTAGCTTTTCTCCCAGTTTAACTGTTGTCAAGCAGACCTCTCCCCACTCTTATTGCTCATCAGCCACTGTCATCTAGCCCCCTGTAGTTTTGCTACTCCCACATTCAGTGTCACACTTCTTTGATGCTCTCTCTGCTCTTACAGTAGTGCACCTCTGCTCTGATTTTCTTTCTTTTCTAAGTGCCATCTGATCCTTCAGTCCATTGCCCATGCAGCACAGTGGAAGAACTTGTGTAGAGGAAACCTAGCTGTGAGGCAGGATAACGAAGCACAGAGGTACTAGAGGTGCTGGGGGGAAGAGGAGCCACACAGCCTCAACCAATACCTTTTGACCCCTATATCTGCCACCCACCTGAGAGAAGTGATCATCAAAGTTGAGATCTTTGGGTAGAGCTCCAGGATACAAACGGGTTTCTGTGTAAATGCTTTTTTTTGGCTAAGAACACTAAGATGTCAGGGATGGACAGAGAAAACAAATTATGCACTAGGCTCTGCGATGCTTGGATTAGCTTTTGTACTATATCTGTTTAAGTGCTACATGTATGGAGTTAAACACTTTTTAATTGTTGCTTTTTAAATTTGGGCATACAGGTATATAAAAGGCTCAGTAAATATTGCTTCAAATGCTTTCTAGTCACTATTTAAAATCTTCAATAGTAAGTATAATACATATTGCTAATGGCTTGTTCACCAGGCCATTGTTCAGCCATTGATGGCCGCAAGGGAAAAGGTTTTTTTCTAAGTATGCCTCTCAGTGATTCCTGTTCTCATTTAACCACTTTAGCTTCAGAAGGTTTTACCCCCTTCATGACCAGGCCATTTTTTGCTATTTGGCGCTTTTCTACTTTAACTGGTAAATGCACATTCATGCAGTGATGTACCCAAACAAAATTTATATAAATTCGCACAAATAGAGCTTTCTTTTGGTTGGTTTAGATGACCACTGGGTTTTTTATTTTTTATTATATAAATTAAGAAAGACTAAACATTTTGGAAAAAGAAAAAAATATTTTTTTACTTTCTGTTATAACACACATCCAATAAAAAAAAATAAAAAACTCTACTTTCTTCACAAATTTAGGCCAATATGTATTCTGCTACATGTTTTTGGTAAAACAAAATCCCAATAAGTGTATATTGGATTATGTGAAAGTTGTACCGTCTACAAACTATGGTATAAATACTGGCATTTTTTGTTTATACAACTTATGGCAGTGATCAGCGACTGTAATAGTGTGGTGGGCAATCTGACACTAACTGACACTGGATGAGAACTAACTGCCAGTGACATCACTAGTGACATTAATACAGTGATAATACTATACACTGTCACTGTACTAATGACACTGACTGGGAACGGGTTAACATCTCGGGTATTCAAAGGGTTAAATGTGTGCTTAACAAGGTGTAATGTTTGCATTATGTAATGCTTTTTACTAAATATCTTTCTGCAGGGAGAAGAAACAAATAGGTTGTTTCCTCTGTACAGAGCCCGTGTTGATTGTCAACAGAGCGCTCTGGGCTGTGATTGAAAACAGCGGATTATCAGGTTCCTGCCATGAATCATTGCTCATCAGCGACCTCTTAGTCCATTCAGAACTATAAGCCATGAGCCGCAAAGGCTGATCGAACTTATAGTTCAAGTAATTCACAGGAAACTGTGAATGAATGATGCGGCTGTGTGGGCAGAGTCCAGCACGGACGCATTATTTTAAAATGGTGACAGTGGGTGCAGGGAGAAGATCCCCTGCTCGCTGTCACTTGCGGGAGAGGCTGCACCTGTTGTAACATGTTACATGTTCCACCCTAAATACTGTTGGAACATGTAACATGTTCCAAAAGGAGAACTTATCCTTTAATACAGCCATCTTTGCCCAGGGCCAAAAAACGCATTGGCAGACAACCAATTTCAGGCACCGCCTTTTGACCTCTTCTCTGGTTCCAGAGTGTTCACAAAGGTCTTGGCACCTCTACTTGCCTTTTCAGAACTACAGGAATCCAAATCACAGGCCTTCTTCTGAAGGACTCATGCCCCTTGAAACTATCAGAAAATGTCCACAAGACAATTCAGATGCTCCAGATATTTGGTTGGGTGATCAGTTTTAACAAATCTGATCCCCAGCCTTCTCTTCACCTGGAATACTTGGGTCTTGTCCTGGACACATCCTAAGCAAATGTCTTTTTCCCAGAAAGATATGCTTAAGAATTTAGATCCACGATACATCCCATATTGAGATTCTTCATGAAAGTTCTAGGCCTAATAGTAGCCTCCTTCGAAGCAATACCATTCGCCCAATTCCATTCAAGAACTCTCCAACAAAATATCTTGTCAACGTACAAAATACAGGTTCCTTCTCTCGATTTTACCCATGCTGCTGTTCAGCCAAACAAGGAATTCCCTACCTTGGTGGAACACCAACTCAGCCCTCACAGTGGGGAATTCCTTTCTTTCCCTTTCACTGGAAAGTTATTACAATAGATGCAAGTGTCTCAGGCTGGGGAAGAGCATTATAAATTCCTAAGAGTACAAGGAATATGGTAATTGAGAGAAGCCAAGCTCACCATCAGCATCTTGGAGCTCAGAGCAGTCATGTTGACCTCGCAGCTCCAAACTACCCTTATGATGGACCACCCAATTAGAGTACAGTCAGAAAATGCCAGGGTAGTGGCCTATGTTTGCCGTCAAGGAGACACCAGGAGTCTGGCTATCATGAAAGAAGCAAACCAGGTAATCTCATGGACAGAAACTCACTATCCAGTGATCTCTGCAGTCCACATCCCAGGATTGGATTATCTCAGCCGCCATCACCTGGATCATGGGAAATGGGCCCTTCATCAGGATGTCTTCAGTCTGATATGCCAAAACCGGGGGATTCCAGATGTGGACATCCTAGCCTCCAGGCTCAACAACAGACCACCTCTCAATAAACTCCTGATGATGTCAGACGTTGCTGATGAAACGTGTCGGGTGGAGCTTCCGCGGTATGTTGCTTCCAGTTGGTGGAATGCAAATCGGCGTTGCTTCCTTTCTGGTGATACAGTCAGGTCCATAAATATTGGGACATCAACACAATTCTAACATTTATGGCTCTATACACCACCACAATGGATTTGAAATGAAACGAACAAGATGTGCTTTAACTGCAGACTGTCCAAATCAGGTGAACGGTGTAGGAATTACAACAGTTTGCATTTGTGCCTCCCACTTGTTAAGGGACTAAAAGTAATGGGACAGAATAATAATCATAAATCAAACTTTCACTTTTTAATACTTGGTTGCAAATCCTTTGCAGTCAATTACAGACTGAAGTCTGGAATGCATAGACATTACCAGACGCTGGGTTTCATCCCTGGTGATGCTCTGCCAGGCCTCTACTGCAACTGTCTTCGTTTCCTGCTTGTTCTTGGGGCATTTTCCCTTCAGTTTTGTCTTCAGCAAGTGAAATGCATGCTCAATCAGATTCAGGTCAGGTGATTGACTTGGCCATTGCATAACATTCCACTTCTTTCCCTTAAAAAACTCTTTGGTTGCTTTTGCAGTATGCTTTGGGTCATTGTCCATCTGCACTGTGAAGCGGCGTCCAATGAGTTCTGAATCATTTGGCTGAATATGAGCAGATAATATTGCCCGAAACACTTCAGAATTCATCCTGCTGCTTTTGTCAGCAGTCACATCATCAATAAATACAAGAGAACCAGTTCCATTGGCAGCCATACATGCCCACGCCATGACACTACCACCACCATGCTTCACTGATGAGGTTGTATGCTTAGGATCATGAGCAGTTCCTTTCCTTCTCCATACTCTTCTCTTCCCATCACTCTGGTACAAGTTGATTTTGGTCTCATCTGTCCATAGGATGTTGTTCCAGAACTGTGAAGGCTTTTTTAGATGTCGTTTGGCAAACTCTAATCTGGCCTTCCTGTTTTTGAGGCTCACCAATGGTTTACATTTTGTGGTGAACCCTCTGTATTCACTCTGATGAAGTCTTCTCTTGATTGTTGACTTTGACACACATACACCTACCTCCTGGAGAGTGTTCTTGATCTGGCCAACTGTTGTGAAGGGTGTTTTCTTCACCAGGGAAAGAATTCTTCGGTCATCCACCACAGTTGTTTTCCGTGGTCTTCCGGGTGTTTTGGTGTTGCCGAGCTCACCGGTGCATTCCTTCTTTTTAAGAATGTTCCAAACAGTTGTTGCTCTCCCATCCTTATGCCCTGCTCTTAGCATGCAAAGGAAATCTCTCTACATTGCCTGAACATAGAACCATTAGAGTATAAGTTACTGCTTGGATCAGATGAATAGATTCCCTATTCTTATGTGCTTGAGACCTTTCAAGGGACATTCTGCTTCAAAATCCACCATTGCACGATGGATAAGGAATTTGTCTGCAAGTGTGTACATTTTTAAGGCAAAATCTTCTCCTGCACTTTTACGTGCTCATTCCACCAGATCCTGAGCATTTCTGCACCAAGCCTTAGTTGTTTAAGGCCACCACCTGTTTTTTCTGTTTATACAGTACCGTTTTAAAGTTTTACTGGGTGAATGTCCAATCTTTTGCTGATGCCAGTTGTGGCCGCAAGATTCTCACAGTGGCACACTGAGGTTGGCCAGTTATGTTTGCCTCATTATTGCCCACCCCTCTCATTCATTGCTTTGGAATTTCCAATGGTGTGTGAATACTCTGTCTGTATCCTGATTAAGATAAGAGGACTTACCTGTAAATTCTATAGGACACAAGCCACCCTCCTTTTCATTTCCTGGTGTACTCTTCATTGCTAGCTACAAAACTGAGGACTCAATTAGTGGGGCACCAAGGGGGCGTGCCTTCTACAGCGTTGCCAGTGTCCAATCACCTAAAGATGTCTATAACCTATGGTGTATGAATACTTTGTCTCCTGTACTGTACTCAAAGGTATGAAACTTATGGATAAGTCAAAACTCCTCTTTTTAGCAAGCTAAATGTCATCCAATTTGAATTTTATATCTATACTTTAATGTGCAAAAAAAATACATTTTTTTTAATCCTAAAATCACTAATCTAACTACCACATTATCTCATTTTTAGATGGCTAAATATGCTATACCTCTTCTTAATCAGTCTTAAATCCAGTGTTTTTCTCTTTGACTTGTTTTCAGAGAAGCTACTTGCATTGCGTGATGAATATTTGGCTGCAGATGAGGATGGTAAGAAATTTTTGGAGAAGAGATATGGGAAGCGAGTACTCCAGAAGGCAGTGGAAGAACTGGAGAGTGTGGAATGGCTGGAGCAGAACTCCAAACCCTGTCCTCGCTGTGGAACCTACATTCAGGCAAGTAACTGCAATCTGACAAAGGCAAAAGGGCAGGCTAGAGACTGGAAAAGGCAGGTATCCATCTTGTACATTTCCTTGCATTTGTCCTCTATTCAGCTTCTGAATAACAAGTCAACTAACTTGTAGAAAGACTGTGAGAAGACTCAAAAAACGCAACCATTGTGCAGCACTATAAATAAGAACTAAATATGTAATGAGCAAATATGGTATACAGATAATTGCGAACTTTACACAGAAATGAGGTTTCTAAATTGGTAGCTCAGAACAATGGGATTTTTTAAATTAAACGTGAAACTCTGCAGTGGGCAAATAGTAGGCAAAATTGGGAGAACTTAATCATCAGGGGGGCCACTTTGACTACTGAGGACCACACCTACCTAATTGCAGAAAGAGATTATGGTGCTTTGGCATTTAAGATTATAGTAAACATTGCAATTTACAATAATAATTCCCAGAGAGATGGGGCATAAATATTTCCTGAAGTATTTAGCTGCAAAATTATATAAAAAGTGTAATTTTCAACTGGAGAACAGCCACATTTTTTTTTCTAATTTAACCAGTTGTACATTTAAGGGATGTGTAGCATGGCCAAAACAAATTCATCCAGGTACACATAGTATGTTTCATACAAAGTAAAAATTTAAACCAGTCCATGGTATAAAAACCTCTTCACCTGGGAGGTTTTCAAAACTCATCCCAGTCTTCCTGTCTCTTCTCACAACTCTCAGGTCAGACAATCTAGATACTACTTTTCTAAAAGAAACATTCCATTCAGAATTGGCAGAAAATGTTCAAAGGTCAATTCAGGTGCCTCATGCCTTTGGCAAGGTGGTAAGCTTTAAATATCTGTTTTAAAGCTCATTCACCCCCTGTATCTTGATCTAATTCTAAATACTTCCCTAATACAGGTCTGTCTTATAAAAAAAGTTTATTTTCACTCGCTGAGCGTCAACAAAAATCCTGCAGTAAGATTCTCTGTAAGAATCCTGGGTAAGAAGGTCTGGCTAGGTAGAAAATATCCCTATGTCAGGGAACGTAGTCAAGATCTGAGCCTAGATTCTCCTACAGCACCCTGGACTGCAGAGTGGTCAAAATGTCTCTCACCAAAGGGACACCGAACTATGATACAGTTTGCAAATGCCACCATACTGACATTCACCAACCACAAGTGATTTAACTATCTATTATTCCCGTAGACAAAAACTCATTGTCCACTAACTCTTCCAATCCACAACCTAGGAAAAAAGGTTGACAGGTGGACATTTTCAGCCACCACCATCTGGGCCAAGAAAAATAGTTTTTTTTTATCTAGACATATGTAATGTATTATGCCATACATAGAAAATTCTGGAAATAGGCATCCTAATCTCCAGTTACCACAAGTGAACTTTTTTTGTTCTAATTCCATGAATGCTGTTATTTTTAGTGTTAGATCTTCTAACTATCCACTGCTCTAAGTTCAGGCCACTCAAGTCTTTCCTCCACTCAGCATTCTGCTTCCCTTTTCTGCCATCTAGCGTGCAAGAGGAACACAGTGTTCTCAAATACCTAATTGGTAAAGAACATCTGGGTATGTGAACATCCTCCGGCTTCTTACAGAAAACCCTCTGCCTTCTTCCCATTTGCCTGGCATTTCACCAGTATTAAGAGCTACTGAAACCCACATCCAAATGAACAGAGGGATCTCCGATTCTGTCAATCCTACCTTGCTGAAGGTAAAAAATAGAAGCCACATCCACAAACATTTATTATTGTACTTGGAAATCTTATACAGTCTGCATTCACAGCATTATATTCAATTCCAGAGCTTACTCCTTATCCCTTCTCTGGACTTTTAAACTCAGATCTGACCAGAACCTAGCTCTCAGCACCCTAATAGGTCAGGTTTAGGCCTTATCCATCCATTCTATGGGCTTTAGCCTTTTCAGGTTCCTTCTTCCATCAGGCCCCCTGTGTCTCCTGGGGACCTTAATGCAGTTCTCCTCCTTACCAGAAACCACCCTGACAACTATTGGGGACATATAATACAAACAAGGTGTGCTACCCCTTTAAGAATAAAAAAAAATAATCATTAACTAATTTCATGTTCTTCAACAATAAAAAGTGCATAATCAATATGTGATTATACAGTATAATACAAATAATACCGTAAAAAAATGCAATGTCATCAAATGAATATTAAGTGAACAAAGTCCCAAAAGTGAGAAATATTTCTTTAATTGATCCACACAATGATGCAGTGCCAACAGTGTTCTCACAGCACACTACTTGTGCTCCAATACACCTTCCGCTGGTGTTTATACTCTCCCTACCATATTAAAAGATCCCACAAAGAGATCACAGTGCACCTGGCTGCCTTGCAGCTATACACCATTCCTCCATCACGATTACTCAGTAACTCTAAATGCCATTCTCAGCAGAGATGTGGAAATAAGAAGGATCGAATCCCATAGTGTAGTATTAAAAATAACCTCTCGGTTTATTTAAAATTTGCACTTACAGGAACAGAAGACAAATCAGGATGTATATACAAAGACAAGCACAGCCACATTGTCGTGTGTGGTGACAGGCACTGTCAGGAGAAAGAGGCTCATACTTGACATCAGTGTAATGATTTATACATCCACTGGAAAAGAGATGCCGTGATATTTAAAAAACAATCCAAGTCTAGGCAATTACAAAATGCACAAAAACACTCTTATGTAAATATATTAAAAGGTATTGCATCCAAATCATTCCTGAGTATAATACAATTTTCCAGACATATAAAAGAATGCCCAACCATTGGGGACACTACCTGAAAATCCCTGGCCAACATGGTAGCTTTTTCTGGTAGCAGAGTATCTCATAACTGGCGACTCCTCCTGCTAAGTGCTCTGCCTCATGATTTACCAATCTAACATTCTTCTGACCTCCTTACACTCTGCTCCTAGGAAACTTGAGGACATCCCTCTACATTTTTGGACTATTGTCAGAACTATTAAAGCATACCTTCTTCCAAAAAACAGTTCTTCTTTGCTTTCCTTCAGCCATCACAAAGGGCACTTTACTTCCAGACCCACCAGGTGTTATGATTGACACAGACACCTCCTTTTGCACTAATATGCACACACTTCACCACAATAGTTGGAGCATCCTGGGCTTTTAGGCTTAAAGAATATGTTACCCCAACATTTCATATTCCTGATATGTGCCTGCTGTACCATGTACTTCTATGAAAAAGTATCCTGTTCTCTTTGTGTTGCTTCCTTTTGTGTGAAATTCCTGGTGTTCCTGCCAGTCCCACTGCTTTCCTATTTAACACTGACCAAACTAGGCAGGAGAGCACATCCTGGCCATTTTTGTGCCTGTGCTGGGAGCTAATCTGCACAGCAGTTCACTGGAAAGATCAGTGTGCTGATGTTTTTTCTCCTTTTTATGCAACTGAGAACAGAGGGTATGTGATCACTTATAAAAAACAGAAACAAAGGTATTTATATACAAGGTGAGGGTTTACATATCCTTTAAGCCTCTGTTGCCCATCTCTGTTAGGCCATTACCTCGTTTTCCTACCTACCTTCAAGTTACCAGGTACATGTTTTGCCTATTCATGGTGCAGGTTTTGACCTCAAGGTACTTGCAGCACCACCCTGAATTTTGGGTAACTTTTCACCCCTATTGTTGAGCCTGTTGGCACAGTTCTGGTGCTTAGTTATTGACTTACCTTTCATTTATTGCTTTGGGACATCCCATGGTGTATGAATAAGTTGCTTGTGTCTTATACTGTATGATTAAGATAAGAGGATTTTGACTTGCCTATAATTTATTAATTTGAAGTACAATATAGAACAACCTCCTTGTTACTCTGCACTGTTTACCACAAAACTGAGGATTCACAGAGTGGGGCTGGGCTATAGGAGTGGTGTCCCGAGGGGGGCAGGTTCTCAAAAGCTGCGAGTGTTCAGTCACCTGAAGGTACCAGCCTATAACATATGGTGTATAAAAAAGTTGTCTGTGTCCTGTACTGTACTCCAATATATGGTATTTACTGTCAATATATGGTTTTTAAGTCAAAATTCACAATACTATTAAAACCTCAAGGTTTTCAAAATGTATTATTAACATAGAAACTGGAGGAGTCACCAGTAAAATATCAATAACTTAATAATATCAAAAAGAATAAAAGCCTGGTTATGACTCAGTCACTATATACTCAAAAAAATTAAATTTCACCCAATATAAATGAAAAACATTACAATTGTTAATGATAGCAATGCAAATGAAATACAAATATTTATTAACACATATAACTTACTAAATTATCATATGATTAAAAAAGCTTGTCCAATAAGAAAAATAAAAAGAAACCACACCCCCTTCTTTTGTCCTCTCGTGCTCACTAAATGTCAGTATATACAGGTGAAACTCGAAAAATTAGAATATCGTGCAAAAGTTCATTTATTTCAGTAATGCAACTTAAAAGGTGAAACTAATATATGAGATAGACTCATTACATGCAAAGCAAGATAGTTCAAGCCGTGATTTGTCATAATTGTGATGATTATGGCTTACAGCTCATGAAAAAGCCAAATCCACAATCTCAGAAAATTAGAATATTACATGCAATCAATAAAACAAGGATTGTACATAGAACAATATCGAACCTCTGAAAAGTATAGGCATGCATATGTACTCAGTACTTGGTTTGGGCCCCTTTTGCATCAATTACTGCCTCAATGCGGCGTGGCATGGAAGCTGTGGCACTGCTGAGGTGTTATGGAAGACCAGGATGCTTCAATAGCGGCCTTCAGCTCTTCTGCATTTTTCGGTCTCATGTCTCTCATCTTTTTCTTGGCAATGCCCCATAGATTCTCTATGGGGTTCAGGTCAGGCGAGTTTGCTGGCCAAACAAGCACAGTAATCCCACGGTCATTGAACCAGGTTTTGGTACTTTTGGCAGTGTGGGCAGGTGCCAAGTCCTGGTGGAAAATGAAGTCAGCATCCCCATAAAGCTCGTCTGTGGAAGGAAACCTGAAGTGCTCCAAAATCTCCTGGTAGACGGCTGTGTTGACCCTGGACTTAATGAAGCACAGTGGACCAACACCAAGAGATGACATGGCTCCCCAAATCAACACAGACTGTGGAAACTTCACACTGGACTTCAAGCATCTTGCAGTGTGTGTCTCTCCATTCTTCCTCCATACTCTGGGTCCTTGGTTTCCAAATGAGATGCAAAAGTTGCTCTCATCAGAAAAGAGGAATTTGGACCACTGAGCCCACTGAGCAACAGACCAGGTCTGTTTTTCTTTAGCCCAGGTAAGACACTTCTGACGTTGTTTGTTGTTCAGGAGCGGCTTGACGAGGAATACGACATTTGAAGCCCATGTCCAGGATCTGTCTGTGTGTGGTGGCTCTTGATGCACTGATTCCAGCCTCAGTCCACTCCTTGTGAAAGTCCCCAACACTTTTGAATGGCCTTTTCCTGACAATCCTCTCCAGGCTGCAGTCATCCCTGCTGCTTGTGCGCCTTTTTCTTCCACACTTTTCCCTTCCACATAACTTTCTATTAATGTGCTTTGATACACCACTTTGGGAACATCCTACTTCTTTTGCAATTACCTTTTGAGGCTTTCCCTCCTTATGGAAGGTGTCAATGATGGTTTTCTGCACAACTGTCAGGTCAGCAGTCTTTCCCATGATTGTGATTCCTACTGAAGAGGAAGATGAAAGTAAGAGTGCACAAACCTTGCGCATTACCTCAATAAGTAGTGACTAATTTTATTAATAAGGACATATACTCACAAAGTGATGGTATAACAGGCATAAGTAACCATAATCCAGACAGGGTTACAGGTAAATCGAAAAGGGGGGGGGGGATGAAGGGTGCTCCCTTCTTCATCAGAGCTGGGTTGAGCAGATAGAGACTTCAGTATGGCAGAGTTCCCATGGCAAGGAGATATTCAGCCACTGAGTGTCAGTATTACAGCAGTTCATCCTTCGAAACGCGTTAGCCTTCATTTCCCTCCCCCCCTTTTCGATTTACCTGTAACCCTGTTTGGATTATGGTCACAAATGTGAGTCTCTGGTCATCCCCTGTACTATGTCCGCAGTCTCTGGTCATCCCCTGTACTGTGTCCGCAGTCTCTGGTCATCCCCTGTACTGTGCCCGCAGTCTCTGGTCATCTCCTTTACTGTGTCAGCAGTCTCTGGTCATCTCCTGTACTGTGTCAGCAGTCTCTGGTCATCTCCTGTACTGTGTCAGCAGCCTCTGGTAATCTCCTGTACGGTGTCCGCAGCCTCTGGTCATCCCCTGTACTGTGTCCGCAGTCTCTGGTCATCCCCTGTACTGTATCCGCAGTCTCTGGTCATCCCCTGTACTGTGTCCGCAGTCTCTGGTCATCCCCTGTACTGTGTCCGCAGTCTCTGGTCATCCCCTGTATTGTGTCCGCAGTCTCTGGTCATCCCCTGTACTGTGTCCGCAGTCTCTGGTCATCCCCTGTACTGTGTCCGCAGTCTCTGGTCATCCCCTGTACTGTGTCCGCAGTCTGTGGTCATCCCCTGTACTGTGTCCGCAGTCTGTGGTCATCTCCTGTACTGTGTCCGCAGTCTGTGGTCATCTCCTGTACTGTGTCCGCAGTCTGTGGTCATCTCCTGTACTGTGTCCGCAGTCTGTGGTCATCTCCTGTACTGTGTCCGCAGTCTGTGGTCATCTCCTGTACTGTGTCCGCAGTCTGTGGTCATCTCCTGTACTGTGTCCGCAGTCTGTGGTCATCTCCTGTACTGTGTCCGCAGTCTCTGGTCATCTCCTGTACTGTCCGCAGTCTCTGGTCATCTCCTGTACTGTGTCTGCAGTCTCTGGTCATCTCCTGTACTGTCCGCAGTCTCTGGTCATCTCCTGTACTGTGTCCGCAGTCTCTGGTCATCTCCTGTCCTGTGTCCGCAGTCTCTGGTCATCCCTGTACTATGTCCGCAGTCTCTGGTCATCTCCTGTACTGTGTCCGCAGTCTCTGGTCATCTCCTGTACTGTCCGCAGTCTCTGGTCATCTCCTGTACTGTGTCTGCAGTCTCTGGTCATCTCCTGTACTGTCCGCAGTCTCTGGTCATCTCCTGTACTGTGTCCGCAGTCTCTGGTCATCTCCTGTACTGTGTCCGCAGTCTCTGGTCATCTCCTGTACTGTGTCCGCAGTCTCTGGTCATCTCCTGTACTGTGTCCGCAGTCTGTGGTCATCTCCTGTACTGTGTCCGCAGTCTCTGGTCATCTCCTGTACTGTCCGCAGTCTCTGGTCATCTCCTGTACTGTGTCTGCAGTCTCTGGTCATCTCCTGTACTGTCCGCAGTCTCTGGTCATCTCCTGTACTGTGTCCGCAGTCTCTGGTCATCTCCTGTCCTGTGTCCGCAGTCTCTGGTCATCCCTGTACTATGTCCGCAGTCTCTGGTCATCTCCTGTACTGTGTCCGCAGTCTCTGGTCATCTCCTGTACTGTCCGCAGTCTCTGGTCATCTCCTGTACTGTGTCTGCAGTCTCTGGTCATCTCCTGTACTGTCCGCAGTCTCTGGTCATCTCCTGTACTGTGTCCGCAGTCTCTGGTCATCTCCTGTACTGTGTCCGCAGTCTCTGGTCATCTCCTGTACTGTGTCCGCAGTCTCTGGTCATCTCCTGTACTGTGTCCGCAGTCTCTGGTCATCTCCTGTACTGTGTCCGCAGTCTCTGGTCATCTCCTGTACTGTGTCCGCAGTCTGTGGTCATCTCCTGTACTGTGTCCGCAGTCTCTGGTCATCTCCTGTACTGTCCGCAGTCTCTGGTCATCTCCTGTACTGTGTCTGCAGTCTCTGGTCATCTCCTGTACTGTCCGCAGTCTCTGGTCATCTCCTGTACTGTGTCCGCAGTCTCTGGTCATCCCTGTACTATGTCCGCAGTCTCTGGTCATCTCCTGTACTGTGTCCGCAGTCTCTGGTCATCTCCTGTACTGTCCGCAGTCTCTGGTCATCTCCTGTACTGTCCGCAGTCTCTGGTCATCTCCTGTACTGTCCGCAGTCTCTGGTCATCTCCTGTACTGTGTCTGCAGTCTCTGGTCATCTCCTGTACTGTGTCTGCAGTCTCTGGTCATCTCCTGTACTGTCTGCAGTCTCTGGTCATCTCCTGTACTGTGTCTGCAGTCTCTGGTCATCTCCTGTACTGTGTCTGCAGTCTCTGGTCATCTCCTGTACTGTGTCTGCAGTCTCTGGTCATCTCCTGTACTGTGTCCGCAGTCTCTGGTCATCTCCTGTACTGTGTCCGCAGTCTCTGGTCATCTCCTGTACTGTGTCCGCAGTCTCTGGTCATCTCCAGTACTGTCTGCAGTCTCTGGTCATTTTCTGTACTATGTCTGCAGTCCATTGGTTCAGAATATTTTTTTTCTTGTTTTTCACCTCTAAAACCTAGGTACGTCTTATGAGCAAAAAATACGGTACTTGCCTATGTCCTTAATCAATCCAGTGCTATGCACAACTGCATCTCTGCTCTCCCCTCTCCCTCTACTATCACCACTGGCTCCAGCTGCTGACATTCAAGTGCTGTAAGGAGGAAGCGAGGGGGATGGGACCGAGCCGTGCTGTGTGTGTTTATGTAAGCACATACCTCAGCTCAGAATCGGGTCCACACGTCTGCCCCAATAGCAAGCGGCTTTCTGGTGGCAGACACAGAAGAGGAAGATCCAGGATTGTTGGTGGAAAAGGAGGTTCAGGGCCACTCTGTGCAATAACATTGCACAGAGCAGGCAAGCATAACATGTTTAATATAATAATTTTTTTTTAAAATGTGCCTTTTTAGAAACGCTTTAAGAACTCACTGAGGTTCCTGAGGAAATTAAATTTCTAACCCATGTTTTTCCCTTTTGTCATTCCTGAACCAGTAGGGCTGACCTTGAGCAATCTATTACAGCAATGCTGTGACATGTTTTTTTAGTAAAGTCTGCTGTTCTTTGCATGGGTGTCTTCTAATCTGTGGCTGGTTATGTGATCAAAATCCAGGTCTTCATTCTGGAGAAGGTTGCAGGAATGTTCACATATATATCTGTAGCTGCCTATGCTTATACTTTTTTCTTACAATTTTATGCTATCTTCTTGAACAGCCCTAAACAAAGCTTTGGTATTGGTCATAAGTCAGTAACTCCATCTTTCTGAGTATATGGGTAATTTCTAAGTCATTTTGTGTGTTTGTCCAACATGATAAAATGTAACGTTTTTTTTTTTCCTACAGAAAATTGATGGGTGCAACAAAATGACATGCACTGGGTGCAAACAGTATTTCTGCTGGCTGTGTAAGAACATGTTGTCCAGAGGAAATCCATATGACCATTTTAATGACTCTTCTTCAGGCTGTTTTAACCTGTATGTATATGTCTTCAGTTTAAGTTGCTTGTGAATAATATACAATGCTAGTATATTTTGGCCTACCATATCTAAATGTTATCTGCACACTAGATATAAAGAGGAACTGAACTCTGCATGCTGTGCCTTAAAAAGGAACGCACAGGTCTAGTCACTAGTGTTGCCTTTCTTGCAGCTGACCTTTCCCCATTACTGACTTACATGTCTTGTTCTGTACTGTGCCTGTGTAGGGCAGCCAACCTGGTAAAGGCAGGACGGACTTTCCTTGTTACAGCCTCAAGCAAGCAGGACAATGAGAAGCACAGTAGTAGCATCACCAAATCTCACTCCATATTTGTGACAGTAGTAGTCAGAGTTAGCAGTGCCTTAATCTGGTGTGATATGGTCCAGAAATATTTAGAATAAAGGTGAATAAAGAACCTTTACCAGACGGCATACACCCACGGGTTCTAAAAGAATTGAGCTCCATCATTTCAAACCTATTGTTACAAATTTTTAGAGATGCTGTAATGAGTGGCATAGTACCACTGGATTGGTGTAAGGCCATTGTGGTGCCCATATTTATAAATAGGGCAAAGTCTTTGCCAAGTAACGTCAGACCTTTAATTTAACCTCTATAGTCAGGAAGATACTGAAGAGTTTAATAAAAGATCACATAGAACAGTTTTTGCTAGAAAATAATATATTTTAAGCAATAGGCAGCATGAATTCATGAAAGATAGAAGTTGTTAAACAAATCTGATCTCTTTTTATGAGTAGGTGAGCAAAACCTTACACAATGGAGTGGCGGTGGACTTAGTACACTTGGATTTTTGCAAAAGTGTTTGACTCCGTTCCCCACACACGGCTAATGTGTAAGGTAAAGTCCACAAGCTTAGAGAAATCAGTTTGTAAATGGATAGAAAACTGGCTAAAAGGCTGTATTCAGAGAGTAGTGGTTAATGATTCATACTCTGAATGGTATAAGGTTATCAATGGTGTACCCCAAGGTTCAGTGTTGGGACCCTTACTCATTAATATATTTATAAATGATATAGGGTTTGGGATTAAAAGTACCATTTCAGTCTTTGCAGATGACACCAAACTATGCAGTGGAAGATCATCCTTACATGATGTCTCCAACTTATTTCCTCCTCACTGTATTTGATAGACAGCAGCAGGAGCCAATGGCACTGATGTATAAATACATCAGTGGTTCATATAGTGAACTCGGTGTAGAGCTATTCACCCTGAGGTCATCACAGAGGACAAGGGGGCAATCTTTACATCTGAAGGAAAAGAGATTTAATCTCCAAATACGGAAAGGTTTCTTCACAGTAAGAGCTGTGAAAATGTGGAATAGACTCCCTCAAGAGTTGGTTCTGACAGCTCAGTGGATTGATTTAAAAAAGGCCTGGATTCCTAGAAACACACAATATAACTGGATACTAAGATTTATAGGTAAAGTTGATCCAGGGAATATCCGACAGCTTCTCCGGGGATCAGGAAGGAATTTTTTCCCAGCAGTAGCAAATTGAATCATGCTTTACTGGGTTGTTTTTTTGCCTTCCACTGGATCAACTGTGGGTATAGGATTACTACGTTTTTTTTTTTTGGTTGAACTGGATGGACTTTTGTCTTTTTCAGCCAGACTAACTATGTTGCTATGTGTAGAAAATGGTAGTAGCTGTAATTTTTTTTGTCATAATTGCACTACTGTTTATCAAAACCGTTTTTTCACTAAATATACACTTACATTAATTTAGTGCACACAAATACAATATAATATCCAATTTCTTGGTAATATATAAAATATGAAATTGTATCAAGTGAATAGATAGCAAATATGTTAAGCCTCAAAATTGCATAAAAGCATACTGCTATGGTGCTCAAAATTATTTGCAGGCAATGTTTTAAAAGTTTTTACAACTCATCAGCTAACCGTTAGTTAGCCCTGGAATTATTGCTCTCACTCCAGTATGAACAGCGATACATAATGCGTTTGGTACAATTGTTGTTTTTTTACATTTGTGCACCCAACTTGCTCATATGTGCTTGCAGGTTTTTTAACCACTTGCCTACCAAGGCAGTTTTGACATGTTTCACATACATGTGTAAAATTAGCATTTTTTTTTTGCTAGGAAATTAGTAAGAATCCCCAAACATTATACATTGCTCTTCATAAATGAGTACACCCCTTTTGAAAAGTAAGATTTTAATCAATATCTCAATGAACACAAGAACAATTTTCTAAATTTTGACGAAACTGAGTTTTATAGAAAAATTGTTTAGCTCATTATATGAAAGTAAAGTTAATAATTTAACTTAGATTACAAAATCTTTAGTTTTACTCAAACTAGTTGATGCAAAAATAAATACCCCTCAACAAAAACTACTACATCTAGTATTTTGTATGACCTCCATGATTTGTAAGGACTTCACCAAGTCTTCTAGGCATGGAATGAACAAGTTGGCAACATATTGCTACATCTATCTTTTTCCATTCTTCAAGAACGACTTCTTTTAGAGCCTGAATGCTGGATGGAGAGTGATGCTCAACTTGTCACTTCAGAATTCCCCATAGGTGTTCAATTGGGTTCAGATCAGGAGACATACTTGGCCACTGAATCACTTTCACCCTGTTCTTCCTCAGAAATGCAGCAATGGCCTTAGATGTGTGTTTTGGATCATTGTCATGTTGGAAAAGCAAACGATGACCAAGGGGATAAAGTGATGGTAGCATCTTTTTTCAATGTAGAGCAGTACATCTGTGGATACATGATACCATCAATGAAATGCAGCTACCTGACAACAGCAGCACTCATGCAGCCCCACAGAAGGACACTGTCACCACCATATTTCACTGTAGGCACCATGCATTTTTCTTTGTACTCCTCACCTTTGCCACGCCATACAGTTTTGAGTCCATCAATTCCAAAAATCATTTATCTTGGTCTCATCACTCCAGAGTACAGAGTCCCAGTAGTCTTCTTTTTCAGCATGGGCCCTGGCAAATTCTAGGCAGGCTTTTTGTGCATGGGCTTTAGGAGAAGCTTCCTTTGTGGATGACACCCATGAACGCCATTCCTCTGCAGTGTACGTCGTATTGTGTCACATGAAACAATCACCCCAGTTTGGCTTTCTACTTCTGTAGCTAACTGCAGTGAACTTGCATCGTGATTTTCCTCAACCCCTCTCATCAGAAGATGCTCCTGTCAAGGTGTTAACTTCCGTGGGGGACCTGGACGTCTTTGTGAGATTGTTGCAGGTCCATCTTTGTTAAATTTTTGTATCGCTTTTGCTACAGTATTCTGGCTGAAAGTAAAGCTTTGCTGATCATCTTGTAGTTTTCACCTTTCTTGTGTAAAGAAATTATTTTCTTTCTCAGGCCATGTGACATTTCTCTTCCATGTGGTGCCATTATTGACAGCATGAAATGGGAAGGGGTTTTCTTTGTTAACTACCTGCCAACCGCAGATAGCCGAATGACGGCTTCACTGCGGCCGGCCAGTTCTGGGTGGATGTCATATGACGTCCCCCCAGAACGCGCTCTCGTGCGCGCCCCCCGGCGATCTCCGTGATCGCTGTGTCCTACGGACACAGCTGATCACGTGATGTGGTAAAAGGCCAATCACAGCGGCCTTTTACCACCTGATCAGCGGTGTCCAATGACACGCTGATCAGAGGGAAATGCCAGTGCCGGTTCTCGGCTGCACTTTCCTCACGCTGTCAGATCGTGAGGAAAGTACTGCCGAGAACCATCAGTTGTCAGAGCGGGGATCGGCACCGATGATCAGTGCCCTGATGATCGGTGCCCAGCAGTGCCACCCGCAAGTTCCGCCCACCTGTGCCCAGCAGTGCGCCCACTAGCTCCGCCCACCTGTGTCCAGCAGTGCACCCACCTGTGCCCAGCAGTGCACCCACCTGTGCCACTCTGCAGTGCCACCTACCTGTGCCCAGAAGTGCCACCTACATGTGCCCAGCAGTGCCACCCACCTGTGCCCACCCACCTGTGCCCACCAGTGCCACCCACCTGTGCCACCCACCTGTGCCCACCCACCAGTGCTGCCCATCAGTGCCACCCACCAGTGCAGCCCAGCAGTGCTGCCAGTCAGTGCCACCAGTCAGTGCCCAGGGGTTGTGCCAGTCAGTGCCCAGCAGTGATGCCAGTCAGTGCCGTCTATCAGTACCCATCATCAGTGTTACCTATCAGTGCCGCCTATCAGTGCTGCATATTAGTGCCGCCTATCCGTGACACCTCATTAGTGATGTATATCAGTGCCGCCTCTCCGTGCCACCTCATTAGTACTGCCTATCAGTGCCCTTTAGTGCTGCCTATCAGTGCCCATCAGTGCCGCCTCATCAACGCACATCAGTGAAGGAGAAAAAATGCCTGTTTGAAAAATTTTATAATAGAAACAAAGAAACTTTTTTTTTTTTTCTTCAAATTTTTTTGCACTTTTTTATTTATAGCGCAAAAAGTAAAGCGCCCAGTGGCAATTAAATACCACCAAAAGAAAGCTCTATTTGTGAGAAAAAAATGATCAAAATTTCATATGGGTACAATGTTGCATGACCGCGCAATTGTCAATCAAAGTGCGGCAGCGCTGAAAGCTGAAAATTGGCCTGGTAAGGAAGGGGGTACAAGTGCCTGGTAGGCAAGTGGTTAAGTAACACCCTTTTATAATCAGCTGTCTGTTGGACACCTGTTTAATGAATAATTAGACTCACCTGTAGTTCTTGTTAATTAGGATTTTGTTGTCTAAAATTTAGCCTTGCTACTTAGGCTACATTCACACTAGCCTTGTTAGCAAGTGGCAAACAGGCGTTTGGGAAACGGTAAAAACGCTTCCCAAATGCCTGGGAAAATTCTGCACATTGCAGCACACGGTGCTGTTCAAACGGGAGCATTAGCTTCACGTTGTGTCACGTCGCGGCAAAACGGACTCCTCTGGTCGACTCAGGAAGAGTTGAAGCCTCCTATTCAAGTCTATGGTGCCGCTCCGCAAATGCCCGGCCAGCATTTGCGGGGTGTTTGCAGAGCATTGTCACCATTAAAACTTCATTATAGGCGTTTGTGGAGCGTTTTTAACGCTTGGCAAACACCTAGCAACCGCCACTAAACCGCGCATGCGGCACTTGTGGACGCCAGACCAACGCTTGTCAAACACTATAGGGGCGTTTGGCAAGAGTTGGAAAAACAATCAAGTGTGGAAGAGCCCTTAAACTTTCATTGGGGTGTATTCATTTTTACAAAATGGTCTTGAATTAATTTGTTAGGAAAAATGCTTTGTAGTGTGTCCAAATTAACAAATCATGTTTGCAATCAGTGGCCTGCATTTGTGGGAGTATTTTGTAGTATAGTGTCCCATAGAAAATGTTGATTCTGAAAGGAAAGTGAAGGTTTTCTGACAAATGTATTCAAGTGTACTCATTTATGGTGAGCACTGTATATTTTCTGAAAGCAAAGGCCCTAGAAAATAAAATAGTTACTGTTGCAATTATTTATTTCATACAATATTTGTGCAGCCATTTATTAGACGCAAATTTTCAGGAAAAAATACACCTAAATGAATGTAAAAAAAACAGAAGGGAAGTATATAGTGTAGTATATTTTATTATTATTTTTACATATTATAAAAATAATGGTGAAGCGCTATGCATATAGACAATCATAAACAAACCATAGATCAAATGATAAATTGTGATGGTATACAAGTGCAATAAAGAAAAAAATAAAATATGAAAAATATAAAATAAATATCACAGTGATAAAGTGCTAATAATTCCACACTAGTGATATTGTGCAAAAACAAGTGATCAAATATAAATATATGACGTGCCAATCAAAAAACGACCAGACTAAGGTCCCTATACCACAGGAAATAAGCATAAAAATAGAAAATAAATAGGTGGAACACTATACATATAAATAAAGATATGTAAAAAATGCATAAACATGATTAAAATAAACCGTGATAATAAACAAGTGCAATATAAAAATGATAAAAGATGATATATTGATGATGAATAAATATGATATCACAGTGATATGGTGCTAATAGATCCACACTTGTGATAATGTGCAAAACTACAAATAACAACAATAGTAGGGGTGAAACTGGGTCTAAACTTTGTTCCTTTCCAGTGTCCACTACCAGTGTGCGTTTGCAGTCTGTATCCAACTCTTCACAAATTTTCTTTCTCTGCAGAACTTTAGTCACTCATCACCCTTTGGACAGCATAGGCAGACTCATCTTGAGTTTACACACATACTACATAAATATAAACTACCCTGGATGCATTTTAAAATGACTAAACTTGGGTGTTCTGGTAAAGCATTTGTAAGATGCTTGCTGCCAGTGGTTCTGAGGCTTTAACTTAGGGCACTATCTGGATTAGTGGCAGAGTGGTATTCAAATTAGACTGTAATTCAAACCTACTTCTGGCAAAGTCTGATTAATGGAAGTTGATAACCTTACTTCTGTGTATTTTTCAGCTTGTTTCGTGGAGTTAATGCAGATCAGGATTTTTTTGATGAAGAAGACTGACATGAATGGGATTGGAAATTCAACCAAAAAAATCACTTTATTTGCACAGAAAGGAATGTAGCGCATATTTTCACATTAATACAAACTTTATTATAATTGTCTGAATGAGGCTAAATAAAGGAAAATAAATTGGAATCATCTGATATATATAGAGGTTTACATTTGTTAAAAATGTGTCTTTATGACTTTACAAGATTTTGTCCGTTTTTTAAATACAAAGGTAAGTGGGGTGCATTAACCCATAGCAGACAATCAGAATCATTTTCAGTTTATCCTGCAGTAACCAATTTAAAAAGAATTTATGGCTGATTGCTGTGTATTTCAACCCAACAATTATTATTTGTTTCATGTTATTAAAGCAATCATGAAAAGTGGATGCATTTAAAAAGGAAAGACAAGCAAAAAGTTATAAAACACTGCACTTCATTATTATAAGTGTCTGAATAAAAATACTGTTGCCAAGAGCATTCATACTTTCCCTTTCATATTTCTTTTGCCAGTTGAAAAATTCAAGGGACAAGCTTAGAGGGCAATACATTTTTTCTTCTAGACATTTCCAATCAAGAGACAGTAAGAATGGGAAGTATGCATTGGGGTTGATTTACTAAAACTGGAGAGTGCAAAATCTGGTGCAGCTCTGCAGAGAAATCAGCTTCCAGCTTTTTTTGTCAAATCTTAATTGGACAAGCTGAAGTTAGAATCTGATTGGCTAAAATGCACAGCTGCACCAGATTTTGGACACTCCAGTTTTAATAAATGAACCCCGTATAGTATTCCAATGAAGCTAAAATACAGACCTCTTAGTAAATTTGCCTCTGCATGTCAAGTGCCTTTTTGCTGTTAAAAAAGCCTTCTACAACTTAACCAGGCTTTGCCATACTGGTGCAGATTGTTTTAGAGGTTCTCCTTCTTGGGAATTTTCATTTCAGCCCTGCTGCTTACTATTTCTATCCCTAAAAAAATCAGCAAAACCCATCCTGCTCTTACCTTACCACCTATTTAGGATGGAAAGCATGTCATTTTGTCAATAAAAAGTCCACTGTCAGAATTGTGTGACTTCTATAACAGTATGTTTGCTAAATGTAATGAACCTTTTAAAGGCATAAATACTGTACAGGGACATGATTAAACATTTATTTGTAAATGGATTAAAAACCAATTAATCCATTCCAGAGGTCAGAAAAAAGTAAAAAAAAAAGTCTTATCTGTTCAAAACTCTTTATAAAGTGCACTTTAAAGGCATAGTACTATACAGGGACATGGTTTAAAAAAAAATTGAAAACCAATTAATCTGTATTGCGACAAAGAAATCGTAAACCGAGGCATTATTTTCAATGGATTTTCATTCGTAAACCAAAAATTACGCTAACCGAGGCGTTCGTAAACCAAGGTACGCCTGTATTTATATCTTTTTAACATGCACTTTTGACTGCCTTATGTTAGCAGCCAGCTCAATTCTGATAGTAACTGCAGTTCTGATAGTGAATACTCCGGGCAGTGTTTACAGTTCACCTGGATTTGGGAGCAGGAAGGCACTCCCATTGTCTCTATATCAGAGCTGCAGCAGAGGCGCCCAGGTCCATACAGGCTGTGAACATAGCTCTGCCATCCTACAAATCAATGGGAGCAGTATTACTGGTTGAAGAGGCACTTTCATTGGTTTGTGGTGCAGCTATGAGATTTACATATTTTCAGCTACTCACATATTTGAATCCACAGATCATTTCACTTTCTGTTTTGACCGAAGGTAGCCTGTGTTCTCAAGTTTTCATGATATGCTCATTTTGAAGTACCCAGATTTGGGCCCAAGTTCAACATGTAAAAGATTGAGAGGTAAAGTTTTTTAAGTGCCTCTTCAGTTTAGCTGCTTTCCTGAACATTATTGATCTGCAATTCAGTATAAACGAAAGGGGTAAAGAAAGGCTATTCGCTGTTTTTTTTTTTAGTTTGCTGCCACTGAGTTCCACATTATGCTGACATATGTTGAAAACCATCAGCCCATCAGAAAATGTAACATTTTATTTTGTCACTTGATGTCAGGCTGCAACAGGAATCAACATGATGCAGATAGTTAAGGATGGGTGTCTGGTAAAATGAAATCTAATTCTGTATTATGATTGTGTCTTCCTAACCAAAACAAAATAAAACTACTTTTCTCGATGATCTCAATGCTTTTATCTGCATCTAAATAAATGTATAGTTCTTTGTGGGAAGGAGTCACAATGACTCAACTATCTAATGTATTTGGAAAAGTTTGACTAAAGTTGGCTACATAAGAAGGGAGTTTGTACATGTGGTTTTTAAAGCCCAACTCCGGGCAAAGAAAAATGTATCCTTCACAGTGGGGCTGTGCCCACACTTCTAAGAGTTAGAGGTTCTTCCCCCTGTAAACAAAAAAGACATTTCAAACATGACAGGAGGAAGAAAAGCGGAACTTCCCTTTTTGGGTGAAGTTCCGCTTTAATTGCTTGTTTTTGTCTAGGGGAACAATAAGGAGATTTACTTACCCAATCCTCTGCTCCTCCCTAGAGTGTCTGCACCCCCACACGCCACTGTTCTACAGTCCTGACATCATCAAGACCAGAGCAGGGTCCATAGCCTTGCATTGGACAGAAGGACACCGAGAGACAGTCCACCGCTGGATTGTGGGGAAGCTGGGATTTGAAGTGACCAGCTAACATTTTTTTTACATTTTGCATGAATATGCTTGCCTGTATTGCCACAGAAAACATGTGATCGTGTCTCTAGCTGGTTACCTTAGCAGGCTGTGTTGCATTTGCTAAGTACATCCCATAAATGGCAATCGGTGTCACCATAACTACTGCAAATGCTGTGTACAATAAACTGTGAAGTAGGTAGACAGTAATGTCTTTTTCTGTACATTATCTGGACTCCCAGGTAATATTCAGCAAGTGCTTTCCCATCCCAGTCCAAATTGAGTTTATACACTTATCTGTGTACATGGGCCAATATGATCTGATGCATCTTACCTTACTTTAGTGTAAAAAAAAAAAAGTGAAATGTAGAAATAACTACATTTAAAAATTCTCTGTTTCATATAAATGGTCACAATAATGCAGTTGCAATTAAACTTTAAAGTGTTACCATATCCCCCAACCACTGGTGTAGTGACGGGTCGCAATGGCAACCCAGCCCCATGCTGCCTCCCTGGCACATTCTGTTTTACACTTAAACTGGAGGGGTGGTGGGGGTTGCATATACAGGAACCAAGTCTCTCCATTTTCCTCCTGCAACCACTGTTGCAGTTGCTGAAACTTTATACCATTATGTTATGGGGGAAAGCAGAGCACCTAGGCGTAGCCCATGTTTCTGGTGTCAGTAAGATACATATCAGCTAAAATGTACCACCATAGGATTGATCTATCTGGTGATAAATGCTAAAATGTTGTACCTCTGCCATTATTGTTTGAGTGGAGATGCAGTATGGCCATGCTTACAGGAAATGTGAAGATAATAAAAAGTGTAACTCCAGGCAGGCAAATAAATACAAATCTGAAAAGCACATAATTCCTCCTTCCTATATATGTCCTTTTGTAAATTTTATAAAATGAAAAATGCCAATATTTGTGCATAGAGCAAAATTGCCTGGACCACGTCGGCACTTTCTTTGGGATTAAAGTTACGTGGGAGAAGTCATTGATTTTTCCACTCAGCCCTAAACTATGAACACCCAGAGATGTGCTTTTTGGAAATTTCTCCTGCTTACGCCAGTAGTTAGGGTCACTTTCATTAAGATGGTTTACTTACCAAGATGTCTTTTTTAGTTTAGAAATACACAGATTCCTCTGCCAAAATCCTTCTTTAGCAAACTGAATAGTAATATTCTCTTCCTGTGGACAAGGAAAGCCCTGCGCCTTGCAAAATCAACACTACAACTCCTTCTATTGCATGGTGGTCTGACTCTCCCAAATCTTCAGTTATACTATTGGCCAGAGGTGCTAGTAATAACTGTTCTCCCCTGTCCTCTCCACATACACCCATGTGGAGTAACCCTAACCTTCCTCATTTGCAAAATATCCCAGATTCACAACTGTGGACAGCCTGTGATGTGGTGGACCTCTAGCAAATTATGTTAGACAGGAGGTTGATGGGGTTTGCTGATCTTAGTGTAGCACTACCCCTGTAGGAGCCTCTGTAGTATTGTCCAGGTCTTCACTAAGCTTCACCCTGCAGCCAGGCACAAGGTAGTTTTACAGCGAGGTACACACACACTTTCACTTGTCTCCTATGATCAGTCTAGGGGTTGTTGTTTTTGTAGTTTTATTATTGGAGAACTTGGATAGGGATGGGGAATTAGGATACTCCAGGAATAGAACTAATTACAGCTGAGGACAGAACATCCTTAAATAGCAGCAAGGTCCCAGTGTTAGGAAGGGGTAAATGGACAGTGCTCTTCAGGACACCAACCAGTGTCCCCTTGTTTCAGACCCATGCTGATTATACTGTACTGGAGGGGTAGCAAAGCACACAGAGTACCCAAGATCCCACAGTGTCTGTACTCACAATATCCAAGGACAGAATGGTAGCCTCCTTCCAATCTTCCAAGCAATACTAGACATATCTTTGGCAGACAGCTCCCCTCAGTCAGCTTTCTGAAGAACCAGGGTCACTTTCTGTTACTTCAGGCCCTCAGTTTGTCCACCTGAGACCACATGCCAGCAGGTTCCAGGAGATGCAGCATGCCTTCCCCCTAGGCTGGTGCATTCCTCTTCAGGAAAGCCCAGGGCTCAGTATACCCAAAGAATAAATACCCTCTGCCCATTAGGGCAGCTATATCAGTATCTGAGTGCAGACCTAGCAAAGTGCTCGTCAGTGGGATGGGCCCCAGCCTAGAGGAGAACACAGGAAACAATAGTCTGCAACAAACAAAGCAACCAAAAACATTAAACATAACATATGTATACACTTGTATATTAAGGGAGTCCAGCCAGGATGATGCTCAGGTCTATAGCTCAGTGTAGATATGCAGAGGCACCAGCGCAGCCATGGCTGACTTGGCAGGACGTAAGCCCTCTATTCCAGACAAACAGGAATATTGCCCTTGGGAAGAGAAGAAAAAAAATTAAAGAGCAAAGCCCTTCATCCACAAGTCTAGTTGGACTGCAGCATGTCCTAGAAAGAAACAGGCCAGTTCCAGTAGGTTAAGCTCTTCCATAGTAGAGCAGCAGTGTCCTCTTGAGAAAAAGCAGGTTACAGGCAAGTCTATGCAGTAGAAGCCTGGCAATACTGGGGTCTAAGACTCACGTGACCTGTCTAGTGTTGGGGCCTAAGATCGTTGTCTTGATCTGGGCAGGTGTGGTGGTAAGCCTGACCGGTTCGTAGTGATGCCCGATCATCCCGTCATCAGCGGCAGTAGTTGGGCCAGTCAGGGACCAGGAACTGATCTGATCCATGAAGATGAAGAGATCCCACAGGTTAGCCAGAGTGCAGAGAATAAAGGAAGTGGCTTCTTTGCGTATTGTAACAAAAAGTGGGAAACGTTACAGTGTAGCCCTAGATAGGCCTTGAATTAATTTTACTGGTGCCCCATCAAAGTCTACTGGACCTACCTTCCATGCTTTATGGAGGATAGCCTCCTTGTGTATGTAATGGTGGAGGTGGCACATCATATCTTCTGGCCTGCTTGGATCCATAGGCCAGGAACCCAGAGCCCTGTGCACCCGGTCCAGTTTTAGATCTGCAGAGTAAGCACAGTCCAGCACTTTGTGCAGGATATTAGTGACAGTGTCATGCAGGTTTTCTTGGCCAGTGGCTTCAGTGAGGCCTCGGAACCGCAGGTTTTTATGGCAGCTCCGGTCTTCTAGCTCCTCCAGGTGTAATTGCACTGTCACAGCCATGTCAAGCTGAAATTCCTGGGTCCTCTTCAGATCCATCACCCATTGCTCCAGGACTGCAAAGGAGGACTCTCCTGGTTTGAGGTGGTCAGCCAGGGTCTGCATGCCTGCCCTGACCGTTCAGGTCTCCTGTCGTTGAGCATCCTCCAGCCAGAGGATGAGTTCCTCGATGTCCATCTTGGTAGGGAGAGCCTATATAAGTGCCCGAATGTCCTCCTCAGTCTGGAGTGCATATGTAGACCCAGAGATAATCAAGGAGCCTGGCAGGACAGAGGTCAAGGCTGCGGGGGTATCAGAGAAGGTATCCAAGGCTACAGAAAGAGTTGGAGAAAACGCAGGTGCTTGTGTGGAAGGCATCGCTGGAGAGAGGTCACGTGGTTTGACCATATTGATGCCGGGACTGGGCTACTGGGATCCCGGGAAAAAGCACTGAATCTGGTGCCTTGTGAGTGGGTTTAACCTTGCGATTCTTAGGTGAGAGCATGCTTCTGAGATTAGTTGCTAGGTAGGCAAGGAAACCTGGGACCTCAAGTACAGCAGGTCTCTACTCGGCCATATCTAGACCATGCCCCTCTGAAAACGATTTACCGATGTATAGATCAACCTATACAGGTAGAAACTTTTTGTTTAACGTTTGAGAAGATTTGGTCTGCCTGGATTGACTCCTTAATCCCTCATGGTGAAGTGATGGGGCTTAGCAGCCATGTGGCCCCTTTTGGATACTGGTCATTCCTTTGTTGCTGCTACTTTGCTGCTTCCCCATACTCCTTTTACCTTGGAAGTCTTTTGCTCACGTCTTCCCTTACCCCCCTTTTTCTTCTCCTTTCTGATTTTTTTGAGAATATCCTTATATCATTTTTAGCCCTCTACATTGGTCAAGTTTTTTCTACACTAGCTTTATGTTGCTACCCACATCTAAATCTGCTCCTAGTCGACTGCCATTATACAGTATAAGAAGGACGATTGTATGTAGTCTAGTTGTTATTGACTGAGCACATGGTTGAAGTGGTCTATACTCATGTCTCCTCCATTGACTAACTGTATAGATTTTAAATGCTGAATTGTTTGTACTTTGCATCATTTTTCAATAAATATGTTCTACCTGCTAAAATAAAATCACCCAGTTGCGTGACTAATAGTTGGCCATAAGCAGACCATCACAACAGGTATAGATAATTGCATTAAAAGGTTACTATTTTTATTTGAAAAACGTGCAGCAAGCTCATTTCTTTAAAATATTATTTTTACAGGTATTTAGATAGCGCTGACAATTTACACATAGTTTTACATAGTGTACATTCACATAAGTCCCTGTCCTCAAGGAGCTTACAATGAAAGGTCGCTATCTCACTTGCATACATCCACATACTAGGGCCAATTTAGATAGCACTCAATTACCCTTTCAGCATGTCTTTGGGCAATGCAAGCATAAGGAGAACATGCAGACTCCATGTAGGTAGTGTCCTGGTTGGAATTCGAACAAAGGACCACAGTACTGCAAAGTATTCTAACCACTAAGCCACTAAATGTAACAGTAGAAAGGAAATAGAGTTGCTGCATGTGCATCAATGACTAAGAGAACACAAATAGACACCTAGTTCATCAGTTTAGCAGGAATCGTTGTTATCCATTGTACAGTCATGAAAAGGTAAGCACACCCTATGGACACTGGTGACCTTTTCAACATATTTCAATGGGCAAACATTAGATCTTCATTCAAACATATCTACAGATAAAGGTGATACTCTTGAATACCACACAGGGAATATTTTCTTTTTGAAGTATTTATTAAGCAAAAATAGCGATAAAAGCAATGGTATACTGTGGAAAAAGCAAGTGCACCCTTGTCCTCAGAAGATGATACTGCCCTCTTTAGCAGATATTGCTTTTTTTGTAGGCATTTTGCATAACTGCCCACCAGTCTATGACTTGGATTTGATAAAATATGTGACCACTTCTGACTGCAAAAATCCTTCATATTCTGTGATGAGGGAACAGGAGGTGGGGCACAGGCAGGGATTGAGCCCACATGAGTGCCCCTATAGAAAGCGGCTTCTTATGGGAGTGGCGAACCCCAGAAGAGGAGGATTAGGGCTGCTCTGTGCAATGCAAAACCATTGCCCAAAGCAGGAATGACATGTTTATTACTTTTAAAAAGTTTACATTCGCTTAAACACAAGTTGAATGTAAGATAAATGTGTTAAAATATTTTAAATATAATAACTAAAATAGCAAGAAAATAAAAAAAGGAAAAAGACCGCATCATCCTACGCACATAATCAGGGATGTTCAAATCATATCGCCCGACGCCTGGGACATGTAGTTCCGGGGGCCAGCAGGTAGTTTTTTTTACCTTTAGCCCTGCTGTGGGGAAGCAACAAGTCTCAGCTGTCAGGTGGAAGCATTCAGGCAGCAGCGCTGCTGCCCGATTGCTTCCACACAACCCGAGACCAGTTCAGTGGCTGCTGGCGGGTATAGGGGAGGGAGGAGAACGAACACATCTGCTCCCCTCCCATCCTTGTCCTGACCCGGAAGTCATATGACATCACTTCCGGGTCCCCTTTGACAGATTCCCGGCCAGATCAGGAAAGAATGTAATGCAGTGCAATGTGCACTGCATTACATTCAGTGCAGCACAGCATGTCTCAAATAAGAGAACCTGTGACTAAAAATCACCACATGGGGGACTTTTTTCCCCTATGTGGTTGAAAAAAAAATAAATAAAAGAGTAAAAAAAATTTTTTAGTTACACCAAAGCATATAACCCCCCCCAATGTATCAAAGCCCCCCACATATGTACACACGTACAAACGTAAAAGCACATTCTGGGGCGCCTACACATGAAAACGATGATTGTGATACACATGTTACATATCGCCACGCACGCCAGAATGAGAGCAATAATTCTAGCACCAGACCTCCTCTGTAACACTAAACTGATGACCTAGAAGGGGCTTTAAAATCATCACGTATAGAAAATTTAGGGTTACTAAAGTTTGTTGCCAATTCATGAGCCCGCACAAATTTAAGGTTTGACAAGCTGGATATCTATTTACTCGATGCAACCTTTGTCTTTTATATTTTACAAAAAAATTGGATAGTTTATTGCTCTTTGTGTCCTAAAATTAATTTAAGTGTATTTTTTACTGATATAATATCGTGTGACATAAAAAATTGGAACTACTTGGAACACTATTTTATTCTCTAGAATAAAATTTCTCTTCAGAAAATATATAATGTTTTGGAGTTTTGTGTAATCTTCAGGCCTTAAAGTGTTACTAAACCCACAACATGAAAATCAGTCTGAATATGCAGTAAAGCATGCTCGTTATACTTACTGTGGAACCTAAGGAGTTAAACCTCTGCATTGTGTAAAATGGCTGTTTGATCTTTTCTTCTCTGTCCCTCCTCTTGTTGGAATGACCACCTGATACAGACTGAACCCGTGGTCACATGCACATGCTCAGTTTGGTGTATATTGCTGGAGAGGTTTTTTTTTTCTTGGGAGGGTGCATGTGATCAGCACAGGGCCAATCAGCACTGTCCAGACAGGGGGTCAGGGGTTCTGCATCCTCCTAGAGCAGAAAGTAAACTCCTCCTACAAGCTTTAACCAGTGCTCTGCTGAAATCACAAGACTGCTCTAACTGCTGATGAGAAAAGGTATTTAGCAGTCAATATTTACTAAAATAATTGGAGTTCTGTGTACTGTGGGAGACCAGGTATGGTGAATGCAGGGTCCTGAGTGTAGTAACACTTTAAATGGTTTTTTAAACGTGTGCAAAAAACGCAAAAATGGCTCTGGCAGCGAAAGAGATAAAGGATAAACCTGACACTCCACTTTCCTGACAAGCGCCCAATCGGTGCTCATTACAATGCAAGGTCTCTTCCCTCCCTGCTAATCTCCGGGTGCAGTGCTGGAGACAGGCAGGGAGAAGATAAAATAGTGCAATGTTAAAAATATTTTTATATAAGTCACCATAAAGCCCCTTTTGTTTTCAAAAGCCCCTGCCATTACTTAATGCAGATTTAAATACGGTTTTGGTTAAATGTTTTTTTTTTTACGTCAGGACAAGTAGATTGTCATGAGGGACAAGTAGATTGGGGCACTGTTTTAGTCCCTGGACAAGTAGTTTTTCAAAAATTTCCACACCCCTGTACATACATGCACATGTGTATGTAAATGATGCACCACAAATGATCTATATAACTGCACTTGCTTGAATGAGACCAAAAATTCTAGGTCCCTCATTTAGGGCTTGTTCACACCATGTTGCAGAGATGTCAGTTTCTCTGCATGCGTTCTGCAAGGGTACAGCAAAATTACTTGTTCTCTATGTGCCTTGTTCACACCACAACACTAGTATCCCATGCAGATTTTTTTCTGCACAGGAATCTATAGCATGTATAAAACTCATTGCAGCATGCATGAAAACTGATTTTGGAGCACATTGGATTTCAACATTTCTTTATTCTTTGGATTGGGACTCTTATTTTGGCACATATATTTATTTGGACATTTATTTTATTTTTTATTTGTAATATTTGTTTATATTTTTTTTTTTGCATTGTGTTTTTTATTTCACAAATATTGTTTGATGGTTTGTCAACAAAAAGCAGCAGCATTGGTTAAGGGTTTAATTGTTTAATTAATTTTTTTTGGCGCAGGTTTTTAATTTATAAATGAAAACTGATGTAAAATGATATCTCTTTAAGTGAAATCTGCGTGTCAGTTTCCATCAGTTTTTCTGCACATATGGTGTGAACGAGGCCTTATGGGTTGCTCCAAGCTAATGAGCTGTATAGACATTTAAAGGGGCACCTACTTTTTTTAAAAAAGGATAATTTTGAGTCCCGTAATTAGGAATGAATGGCACCTGTGAGTGTCTGCAAAAGGCAGCACATTATTGTGCTAGATGGGGAAAAAAAAAATATATATATATATATTTTTTTTTTCTTTTCCCTAATATGAATTCTTAACTCTGCTGCTATGAAACACCTTGAAATCTTCCACTTCCTTTTTTTTGCTGCTGTGAACCAAAACCCTGTTGGAAGGTGGCTACGTTCATTCTCTGTGGTCCCACCGTATGCAGGAATGTAGCCACCCCCCTATTTTGCTTGCTCCTGAGATAGACTATGGGACTGTGGAATTTGTAGAGTGCATAGAGCATTGCACAATACTGTATCTATCGTACAATGCTAAACAGGGCTGCTGTTAGGAACCACAGGGCCCCATACAGCCAAAATGACAGCCCCCCTCCCCAAACAAAATCACAGTTTACCATGCTTCAGTTATGAATGAACACAATGAGTGATTGGTACCAATCACTCATTGTGTTCATTCAGGAAAGGAAGGGACTTTCCCCAACTTTCCATCCTGAAGGATCCTATTGTGTGCTTGCAGCTATCGATGGGAAGGAGAGGAGAGAAGCTTACAGCACTGCAGGGGTGGGGGAACACGGGGCAGCGGGGGGGGGGGGGGACATATTGTACACAGTAAGGGTGATGGGTGCAGTGTGGGGGTCAATTACTGGAATCAATCCCCTGTATGGCTCTCTCTGCAGCAGCTGAAAGCCAGCAGGAAGGAGAGAAGCTTTCAGCTGCTGCAGAGAACGCCATACAGGGGGTAAGTTACAGTAATTGACCCCCCCACCACCATGCCAATCACCCTTCCTGCCCACATCCAAATAACCAGCTGCCTGGGCCCCCCTGCTGGCCTGGACCCTGTACAGGAGGACTGATGGTACCCCCTTACCCCTTATCCACAGCCCTGATGCTAGATGTAAAGCAGTGGTCTTCAAACTATGGCCCAGGGGCCAGATGTGGCCCTTTCCTTGCTTTTGGGGCACTATTTCATCCACTGATACCAACAATGGGGCATAATTCCCCCCACTGACACTGACGATGGGGCACAATCCTGCCAATGACACCAACAATGGGACACAATTCCTCCCATTGACAACAACAATGTGGCCCAATTTCTCCCAGTGACACTAAGAATGGGGGCCAATAACACAAATGATGAGGCACAATCCATGCTAATGACACCAAAAAAGGGGCATTGTTTTTTCCGACTGAGGTCAGGACCTTTTCTACTCCCAGTGGCTTGGTCCAGCCCCCCTAAAGTCCAAAGGACAGTAAACTGGCCATTTCTTTAGAAAGTTTGATGTAAAGAAACAGAAGAGAGGGGGAAAAGGAGAGGTTCAGGAGCTCATAGAGGACATTACAAGAAGGCAGAAAAACACAGTAAGAAACATTTAATGAAAAACAGATTACTGGGCTATCAAGCAGTGGATGTGTATGGATTTTCACTTTAGGTATTATTACAGGCAAAATACAAAACGGAACAGATTTTGCTCTAGTTTAGGGTGGAAGTGGTTCACTGAACAACCTATGTAACAATCTTTCATTTTTCAAGTTTGAATTGGATGATGCAAATGCTCTGAGCTCAGTTACAGTGTACCTCGGGTGTGTGCGCAGAGGGTTTGTGTGAGACCATTCATAGCTCTGCTGACTCAGCTGCCTGTTCAGTCTTCTGCCCACATGATCAGAAGTCACATGACTCCCTGCTAGTACATATCCTTCCTGATCTACTGCAAGACAAGAGCACTTCTCCAGAGATCAGGTGAGTGGTGCAGGCAGAGCTGGGAGCTGGACACTGTGAGCTGTGACTCCTGAGTGGCAGCACATGTGCATTTTGTTGTCAGGCTTCAGCTTCTTAGTGTTGCTGTTCATTCACTACATCAGAACTCATTGTTACTTAGCACAGTTATTAGGAAGGGACCTTCGCAAGAGGCTATAGGAACAACTAAGTCTTCAGTACAATTGTTATTGCAGCATGTTGTGTTCTCATTAACATTCACAACCTGGAAGACCGCTTTATTGTCAGCATGGCAATGGTTATGCCTTTTAGGGCTTGTTCACACTTGACTGTTTTTCCAACTCTTGCCAAACGCCCCTGTAGCGTTTGACAAGCATTGGTCTGGCGTTTGCGTAGCGCTTTCAACGCTCTGCAAACGCTGCATGCGCAGTTTAGCGGAAGTTGCTAGGCGTTTGCCAAGCGTTAAATGCCCCACAAACGCCTATGATGAAGTTTGAATGGTGTTAACACTCCGCAAACGCCAGCCAGATGTTTGCAGAGCGGCACCATAGACTTGAATAGGAGGCTTCAACTCGTCCAGAGGCGTCCGTTTTGCTGCGACACTAATGCTCCCGTTTGAACAGCTCTATGTGCTGCAATGGGCAGAATTGGGAAACGGTAAAAACGCTTCCCAAACGCCTGTCTGCCGCTTGCTAACAAGGCCAATGTGAATGCAGCCTTATGTTTTTTTTTTTTTTTGTCTGGTGTCTGGCAGCACAGAGACTTTTTACTAAAGAAATTCAATCCTAGCATAATGTTAAGCCCTGGTTCACACTGATACGGTGCGGAATTGTCAGCATTTCCTGTGCGAATTCTGCACTGCTTCAGAATCACACCCCGTTCATGCAAACCGCTGTGTGTGTGTTAAGTTAACAACACCCTGAAATCGGTCCGCAAAACACGGTGCGATGTGCAGAATCTGATTGCATAGGTGTCAATATCCAAAAAAAAGGGTCCTGCATGTTTTTGGTTTGGTGCGATTAGAGCCATACTAAATGTATGGCTCTAATCGTACTGCACACAAATCGCATGTGATTTGCACAGGAATGCGGTGTGGATCCTGTGCGAATCACATGCTATATACCGCACTGCATATATGTGACCCCAGGCTAACTCTGAATACAATATTTTAACTTTTTTTTTTTTTTAAACTATTTTTAAAAAAATTTTAAGTTTTCACACACGGTAAAATTTTATTTTGTGGGGGTTTTGTTTAATAAAAAATGTACTTTAAACCAATGCAAGGTTAACTCTGAATGCAATATTTAAACTTTTTCGTTGTTTTAACTATTTGTGCGGCAGCTTTTAGAGTTTTCACACACATGGTAAAATTTTGATTGCGCTTTCTTTCCTTTTTTTTCTTTTTTTTAATTTACTTTAATCCCCCTTAAGCACATATATTTTCTCAAAGCAGAGGTCCTGCAGAATAAACTGTTTATCAAACACAAATTGAGTTTTAGTGCACACAAACACAATACTAATGCTTTTTTTGGTAGAATATGAAAGATGGGGTTGTGTCAAGTAAATACATACCCAACATGTTAAAGTGGAACTACACTGCCTCTGAGCACCACAAATCAAAAACACTATTTAATTTTATTTATTTTTTACTATTTAATGAAAACTTACCCATCCATCCAGGTCTCCATGCTTTATTTTGCTGAGAAATCACTTTGAACCCCCCCCCCCCCCAGCATTTTTGGCAGTGGCCATCTTAAAGTGGTTGTAAAGGCTCCAGGTTTTTTTACCTGCATGCATTCTATGCTGTTTACTGTGGTCAGTACTGGTAGGGGGAGGCAGGCCGTTCAATGTACTGTAGATGTGATCAGGCTACTGTACAGCTTCCTGCATCAATTTTACATGACCACCAACAGTTGGCTTAAAAAAATCAATAAGAACCTCATGGCTGCAGCAGCTTCAACCCCTTGCCTATCAAGACATTTATAAATTCACCTTGGAAGACAAGGGTTAAAGTATAACTGGAACCAAAACATTCAGTTTTGGACAGAGTGGAGAGGGATTAGAGTACCTGTCAGAGAGAGTCACCCCCCCCCCCCTTTTTGTCCTGTTTACTGCTATCACCAAGAGTAGAAGTGAAAGGAAATCCCAAATTTTCAGTGGTTGCCAGAAGAGAACAGGAGACACTAGTTCTGGTGACAGTCAGGGAGTTCCTGTCACTTCCTTTATCAGCTGTGGTATAGGAAGTGAGGTGAGATCTTCCCAATGGGACATAGATGGTAAAAAAAACTCACACGGTTGTATTCCTCCTTTTACTTTATCCAAAATGGGGAAAAAAATATGTTTTTACTCTAGTGGCCATGCGTGGCTCCGCCCACCCGGCCGCTTCACTCATTCACAGTGTACTGTGAATGAGAACACTACAAGTTCCGACAGCCTTTGCGGCTGTTGGCTTGTAGTTGTTAATTATCAAGGTGCTGTGGAGCTCCATGGTAGTTCATTGAGCCTTCCTGTCAGTATGTATCTGTTTGCCTGTACAGGATGTACAAGCAAGCAGATACAGTGACAGTTCAGACGGAGACCTGCATGGCACCAGCGATCTGCTGTTCGCTGGTGCAATGCTTTAGAGCAGTGGTCTCCAAAGTTTCTAAACAAAGGGCCAGTTTACTGTCCTTCAAACTTTAGGGGGACTGGACTGTGGCCAGTGGGAGAAGAAAATGTCCTGGAGTCAGTGGGAGTAAACAATGCCCCATCATTGGTATCAATGGGAGTAAACAATGCCCCATCAATGGGCGTAAACAATGCCCCATCACTGGTATCAATGGGAGTAAACAATGTCACATCATTGGTGTCAATGGGAGTCATAGAGCCCTATTATTAGTATCAATAGTGCCCCATCATTGGTGTCAGTGGGAAGAATAGTTTCTTATTGTCAGTGGCAGGAACTAAGCCACACTGATGCTGACAGTGGGAGGAACAATGCACCAAGGCTCTGATAAAGGCAAACAAAGGGCCACATACGGCTCTCAGGCTGTGGTTGGAGATCACTGCTTTAGAGCCTCCAGAAACAAATTTATTATTTTTTGCTAAAAGGTGAACTTATCCTTTAAGGCAAAAGTTAGTTCACAAATCTGCTTAGGCCACCACTCAAAAACACTGCCAGCTATTGCCAAGTGATCATGGGGAAATTCTATGAGGTGTCTGTTGAGTAGAGCAGTAAAAGGAGCTACTTAAAGGATAAGTTCACCTTTTTTTTTTTTTTTTTTTTTTTTACACAAAAACTAAATGCTCATCTTTTTACAGGTTAAAAATAAAATGCGCACTTATTATATTTTCACATTGTAGCTTATAAAGCATTGTACCTGAAACACCAGATAATGGGTGCAATGCAAGGCTCCTGCAGACTCTCAGGTTAGCTGGCTGCCAATACCTCTGATACAGGCATGCGGTTTCTGAATGGCAGGAAGAATCTATGAACTAAAAGAGCGCTCACCAGTACCCTCACAGTTCATTGTGAACTACAAGCTGTTAGCCACAATGGCTGACGGTCTTGTAGTCTATTCATTCAAAGGAATCTGTGAATGAATAACGCAGCCATGTGGGTGGAGCCCCACACGGCTGCACTGTTTTTAATTTGTGATACGGGTGCAAGGAGAAGAACCCTTGCCTGCTGTCATAGGGAGGGGAGTACTGGTGGTGGGAGGTGAGTTCATTGGAGCATGGTACACCTAATTATGGGCTTTAAGTAGAGTAAAAAGTATAAAAAGGTAAAGTGGAACTACACTGAATATCAGCACCACAAGCCAAAAACACGATTTAATTCACTTGTAATATTCAAAGCAAACTCTCCTATCCATCCATGTGTCCATGCTTAATGTTGCTGAGAAATCACTTAGAAAAACACCCCCTAGCATTACTGGCCATGGCCATCTTGAGTAAGGGCAGATGATTCATGTAGCAATTACTTCCTGGAATCCATCTGCCCTTAGCTCAGGCATGCAGGCAGAAGTGTGTGCTTAGCTGAGAAACCCCCTCCTGAAGACTCCTGGGATGTATGAGATCATTCATCCCAAGTATGGAAACCAGGAAGTAATTGAAGAAATTTAAAACAAAGTTCTAAAAACAAGTAAATATGGTATACGTTCCTGTCCATTTACTAATGCTAACAGCATAGGGATTCAAAATAGTCAATGTTGATGAGAGTGAAGTTCCACTTTAAATTTTTTAAGGCAGGTTCACACTATGACAGAGCTCCTTTTTTTTTGTAAAAGAAAAACGCAGCTCTCTATATCTGCACTTGCAAAAATGTGATGTTGCAATTTTTTGCATTGCTCCACAGCAGTCTGCATGCCCTTGCAATTCTATGCACGGGAGCTGAGGTGCCATGTATAGAAATGAATGGAATGTCACTTTGTGACATTCCATTAAAGTTTAGAAGAAAAAAAAGAAACCGTGCCTTGTATTGTAAAAATGCAAGACACTGCTTTCCAGCTGTGATCACTACCCGTAGAGATATACAGAACTTTTTTCCACTGCGAGAAGTGTGAACCCTGCCTTATAGAATGAATGCAAAGCAACTACAGCCAAAGTGTTCGTAAACCCACAACAGTAAAGTCAGTCTGTATATGCAGTAAAGCATGCTTGTTATACTCACTGTGGAACCTAAGGGGTTAATCCTCTGCATTGTGTAAAAAGGATGTTTGATCCTGTCTGCTCTGATCCTCCCCTTCCTCTACTGTCACCAATCCATCTGTTGATAGAACAGAGCCTTGGGGGCAAGCTACACATGCTCAGTTTGGTGTGTATTGCTAGAGGTTTTGTTTTTTTTTTTTTTTTAAATCTTGGGAGGGTGCATGTGATCAACACAGGGCCAATCAGCACTGTCCAGACAGAGGGTTAGGGGTCCTGCAGCCTCTTAGGGCAACCAGGGGAGAATGAAATCTCCTCCTAAAAGCTTTAACCAGTGCTCCTCTGGACACCGATAGAAGTCACAAGACTGCTCCAACTACTGATGACAAAAGGTATTTAGCAGTTTATATTTACTAAAATAATTGCATTTCCATGTTGTGTGTACTGTGGGAGACCGGATAAAGTAACACTTTAAGACAAAAGCTACACAGCAAAGTGGTAAGGACTGACACCCCCAGCACTATATGGTTTTTACTTGTGGGTTTAGTAAAACGTAAAATTACTAGTATGTTTTCATAAAGAAATACTTACATTTGTAAAAATAAGATAGTTTTCCACTTACTCATTCGTGTTTCCTCTCACTGCACCTACGGAGTCTTTCCGTTCCCTTTGAATGTGTACTCCGTTCACCAGTAGCTCATCAGTTTTGGTCCTCACGCACATTGGACGTTTTTACAGCGGCTGTTTTTGGCTTTTGACATTTTTTTTCTACAGCTAGTAAACACCCCAGCATGTTGTCCTATGTGTCCATGCACACATAAACCCAGAACTAGTGGGTTTCTAGAGGAGTTTTTTAGCTGTAAAAATGCTCTAATGCTGTAAAATGCAGCAAACCTGCGTTTTTGGACTTTTTTTGACCCCCCCCCCCCCCCCCCAAATTTTTTTTTTTTGCTGGTTAAAAAAAAAAAAAGAGCAAACGCAGGATAACACCACTAAACGCTAATGCATAAATGCTGAAAACTCATGTTTTTATTGTGACTTTACACAGCTAACATTACCAGCGTTATCAAAACATCCAGCGTACATGAGGACTTATTGCTAGGTTGAAAAACCTCCTTTCATGTTGTGAGTTCTGCCTCTCTGCTGGTTATCTCTTTATAATTTCCAGGGATTCCCTGCTTTTTCTTTCTGAAGACTGACCTATCCAATGGTATCTTGCTGCCTGCAAGCGGTGATTCCTGTACTGACTCCACATCCTGAAAGTACAGCACTTCTGTAGTTCTGAATGCAGGCTCTGTGAATTCTGTGACACAGCAGTGAGTATGTGTCACAGAAGTCAAGGAAGTTAGGCTCCATGCACACTAGTGTTTTTTTGTTTTGTTTTTTTTAAGCTTCTAGAAGCTGTTATCAGCATATTTGTTTCTGCTCCTAGAAGCTAAAGAGTTTTATCCTATGGGGTTGATTTATTAAAGGCAAATAGGCTGTGCAATTTGAAGTGCAGTTGCTTTAGATCCGAGGGGAAGCTCTGAAACGTGGCGAAGCTCTGCTGATTTCTTTCATCCAATCGTACAAGCAAAAATTCTGTTTTTATTTATTTTCCTTGTATGTTCCCCTCAGATCTATAGTGACTGCACTTTCAGTGCACAACCTATTGGCCTTTAGTAAATCAAGCCCAATGTGTTCATGGACACTACTTTAGGCTATTAGCATTTTGTGAGCCTCAGCATCTAGGAGCAGAAAAAAATTGTTTTTGTAGCGTTTTTCCAGCAGACTAAAACGGTTTTAACTTTTTTTTTTTTTTGTACACTTACTGTAAAAATGCTACTAAAACCTGTTACCAGCTCTTTTTATCCAGCATTTTTTCCAGTGTATGCATGGATCTTCACAAAGTAAATATACAAACCTCAAAGATTGTTCAGAGTAATAGGGGAAAGCTAGAAATAACTGAAATGCAATGTGGAACTTAATATACGATTTTACATTTTGACTATAGGTACACTTTGGGCTGGCCATGCATGGTTGGAATTTTTGTTTAATGGGTGGCCCTGTCGGTAACGCCTAGATAAGTAATTTTTTCATTCATCTTTTGTCGAAAGAGTCGGTTGAAAATTGATAACTGAACAGTGCTTGTATCGGATCAGAAGCAGGCGCTGTTCTTGTATTGTGACAGCTGGCGGCTCTGGCTTTAAAAATGCAATATCCGCGATGGGAGATAGGATGGAGGAAGCTTTTCAATTTCTTTTGTTCAGCCTGCAAACAGAACAAAAGAAATCTATGTGTGTGTTGGCCAGGTTTAGTCTTTAGCAGAATGAAAATGTTTCTATGCACATACACCAAAGGTAAAACACTAGCTTAGTACATTGGTTGGATCTTCTAAATGATGTGGCCTAAGAATGTACAATTGCACCTGCCAAGCATGCATATTTATGACCTGCTTAAATACCCCAGTGCTGGCCTTATCAAGGCAGTGCAGTAGTGATCAGCCTGTAAAATCCATCTAGGGCAGGGGTCTCCAAACTTTCTAAACAAAGGGCCAGTTTACTGTCCTTCAGACTTTAGGATCCGGACTCTGCCCAGCTGTAGTAAACAATGCCCCATCTTTGGTATTGGGGGGAGAAATAGTGCCCCATTGGTGCCAGTGGCAGGAATTATTCCCCATTGGTGGTGTCAGTGGCAGGAATAATTCCTCAAGGGCTATACAAAGGCAAGCAAAGGGTCGCAGCTTGGAGACCACTGGTCTAGAGCAATATATTTTTTTTCTTCAAAATCAATCGGTTTGTGGCATATATGGCAGTTTCCTAATCTGATGTTTGGCCAACTGGCATTCCTATCCCCATGTATGTGAATATTTTTTTTTTTTTTTTTCTACATTTTGGTTTCTGATATATAAATAATTTGACTGTATACAGATCAGTGCTGTTGCCTGTGTATAAGCTCATTTACTGTGCCTGAGAACTACATTGCCTGCCGAAAAGTTTAAAATGTATCTTTCAACCTACACTGGAAAAAATGACATTTGGAATGTGGATGCTATGGAAGGCACAGGCTTTTCAAACAAGTTAAAGGTCTGAGGGCATTTCTCCTTTTTACATAAATTAGACCCATGTTCGGACACTGAGTGTACTACTTTGATTTGCACAGTCTTTGTTCTTCATGTTTCTGCAGATAAAATGAAACTCATCATTTTGGATGATTATGACCAGGCCAGCGAGTGGGCGGCAAAGTACATTCGGAATCGCATCATTCATTTTAATCCAAATGCTGAGAAATACTTTACACTGGGTCTACCTACAGGTATGCTGCTTTATCACACGTGTATCACTTAAAATATATTAACTTTCCTCTCCTGTTCACTTACAGAGATGTGGAAATTCATATTAAACTGAAGATTATAAGGGGTGGGAGACCATCTGAAAAACTGTATAAAGCTGAAGTTTAGGTATAGCAACTCTTACATAGCTTGCCAGAGTACACCAATGTAAGTAGGTATGTGCCATACCTGTGGGATCACAGTCAATGCTGGAAATCATTGTTGTAAGAACCGCTACTCCAGTGATCTCCACTACCTTTCAGGTCCTGTGCTGAGCAGTTTCCCTGGTGTATTGTGAACACATAAGGTAGGCACAAGTGCCATTCAGGGAATTTAGATTTTCTCATTGACAGTGACATTGTGATCTTCACCTAGTCCAGTCAGAGAACCCTGCATTCACTGAGAAAATGCAAAGTGTTCTCTGAATTGTCCTAATGGCAGCCGCTCGACACAGGACCCAAAACAGCTATGATTAACTGCTTCCCGACGCCCCTATAGCAGAACTACTGCTACAGGGTGGCAGGGCTGCGCAAAATCGTGTGTGTGTGTGTGTGTGTGTGTGTGTGTGTGTGTGTGTGTGTCATTGGCGGCTACAGCTGTCGATCACCGGGTCCCAGCTGAAGATTTCCTGCTGACACCCGCTGATCACCAAGGAACAGTGAAAGGGGAGAGGTCTGTATGTAAACAACACAGATCTTTCCCCTGACAGCATGAACAGGCTGCTTTGTATTGCTCTGCATAGCAGAGCAATACAAAGCAGCTTGTTTCCCTGGTAAACCATAAACCGCACACAGTTAACCCTTTGATCGCCCCAGATGTTAAACCTTCCTGCCCAGTGTCGTTAGTACAGTGTCAGTGCTTTTTATTAGTACTGATCACTGTATTAGTGTCACTGGGGGTGGCAGTCAGTTTCCCCCCCCCCCCCCCCCCCCCCCCCCCAGTGTCAGAATTCCCACCGCAGTCCCACTATAATTCGCTGTCATTACTAGTATAAAAAATAAAATAAAAGTTCCAGTATCTATAACGCCATTTGTAGACGCTATAACTTTCACATAAACCATTTAATTTACACATATTGGGATTTGTTTTAGCAAAGACATGTAGCAGAATACCTTTTGGCCAAAATTTCTGATGAAATTAGATTTGTAAAAAATTTTTTGACTGGTTGTTTTATAGGAAAAAGTAAAAAATATTGGGGTTTTTTTTTTTTTTTCAAATGTGTCGGTCTTTTTTTTGTTTATAGCAAAAAATAAAAAAATGATCAAATACCACCGAAAGAAAGCTCTATTTGTGGGGTAAAAAAGGATTTAAATTTAATTTGAGTGCAGCATTGCACGACCGCGCAATTGTCAGTTAAAGTAACGCAGCGCCCTATCGCTGGTCAGGAAGGGGGGTAAATCCTCTGGAGGGCAAGTAGTTAAGGCCCTTATGGGCTGAAACTCATGAGCTGTTTTATGTGTACTGGAACTTTTACCCCTACTAAAATATAAATGAAGGATTTGCTATGTTTAGTCTCACGGTTCTTGACTACGTTTTACACAACTGTATAAGCAGTGCCTACTTCTGTAATTTCCAGCTTCCATGGGGATCCCACACTTCAGCTTAATCTGTATTCATGATGTAAATGGACAGTGCTTACTCTGTACGAGTACTGATGTAAGCAGAAGTGCCATCATCCTGATTTCTGATTTTTCCTCATTGGCAAGAAACTTCATTGTATAGTTGGTGATTGCTGATTGCTTCTCAGTTTGATTGTGCCTTTTACGAGTCCTTTCTGAGGACTTCCTATCGTGCTGCAATTCTTGACTCCCCCCACTCCCAAACAAACAAATTGCAATATGATAGTGGTTTGTTATTGTGCAGATGCAAAAAAAAACCTTTTACTTATCTTAGTGCAGTTTAATATATTGCAAAAATATGAAAATATATGTATACAAGATTACATTATTAGTACTTCTGGTAGGACAAAAATGTGTGACCAAAAACCCTTCAGTGCCCTGTTATTGAAGCATGGGGGAGCCAAAACAGTACAGTCCATAGCTTGGTGATGTGTTTCAACAAAGGTCATGTGATGGCATGAGAACTGATATTTACCCATAAATATATAGAAAGAATATTTGTTTACCAGTCAAGGCTAGGTTCACATCTGTGCAGGTGATTGCTGCTGCGGGACCACACCTGTTCCCCGCAGCCGCAACCACCTGCACAGAAAATCATGCTGCTGCTCAAGAGATGCGTGAAGGTGCTATTAATCCTAATGGCATCCCACACTGGAAACCTCTGTACAGCTTCCCACACTGGGAACTGCCTTGCCCTTTTGGTTTCTGAGTTGACAGCATTTTATGGGTGATACAGTTTTATGTAGCCAGGTACAATGATCCTGGGATTTGAAAAACCAGCTGCTCTTTATCTTCTTTCCCTAGCCGTGTCCCCTCCACTCTATAGCAAAAATACTGCTACAGGGTGGAACGGATGCACAAAATCACATATATAAATATATATAATATGTGATTTTTGCGGCCTCTGCTGCTGGTCAGTGATTACTCGCCGGCACCTGGTGATCGCCGAGTCTCTCCGATGGGGGAGAGACCTTTGCATAAACAACACAGATCTCTCCCCTGTCAGCTCCTACACACTGCTTTGTATGGCTCTGCATAGCAGAGCCATACAAAGCAGTGTGCTTACAGTGGAAAGCACTCGCACAGTAAAACAGCACACAGGTAACCCTTTGCTCATTCCACAGGTTAACTCCTTCCTGCCTAGTGCCATTAGTACAGTGTCGGTGCTTTTTATTAGCACTGATTAAGGTGTCAGTGATACCAACTCAGTTCCCCCCAGTGTCAGAATGCCCGCAGAAGTCCCGCTATAAGTCGCTGATCGCCGCCATTACTAGTAAAAAAAAAATAAAAAAAAAATTCATCATAAATTTAGGCCAAAATGTATTCTGCTACATGTCTGCTAAAAAAAAAAAAAAAAAAAAAATCCCAATACGTGTACATGAATTTAACATTATAATGGCGGTATATATACTGGAATTAGTTGTTTTTTTTTTTTTTTTTTTGACAGGTTTAATAGCAAAAAGTCCAAAATATTATTTTTTTTTCTCAAAATTGTCAGTCTTTTTTTGTTTTTAGCTCCAAAAATTTAAAAACGCACATGCGATCAAATACCGCCAAAAAGCTCTATTTGTGGGGGAAAAAAAGGAGGTAAAATTAATTTGGGTGCAGCGTTGCGTGACCACACAATTGTCAGTTAAATTAACACAGCACCGTAATGCACAAAATGGCCTGGTTAGGAAGGAGGGTAAATCCTCTGGAGGGCAAGTGGCTAGGGATGCCTGGATGGATCAGGGTGGTTCTGATTGGTCAATGCTGGCCGACCGAGCTCACTAATCAGAACCACTCTAATCTATCCTTGCATTCCTAGGGAAAGAAGAGAGTGACAAATGCGGTTTTCATACCCCAGGATTGCTGCATTAGGCTGTGTGAATGGTGAAACTGCATCACCCATGGAGGTAAGTGCAGCAGGGGGTGGGGGTTGGTATTGGGAGTTCAAATATTATTTTTTTTTTTTTTTTCTGAAAATGTGAACCTACACTTTACATTTTTAATTATTTAAATTCTCCTTTTCGAGAACTTCTTCTGCATACTTTTTACAGAGAACATTGCTTGAAGTCTGTTTAAGACCTCTTGCACACTGCAGTTTAATATACTCAGTACAGCGGGTTTTTTTTTTTTTACTGATCTAAAATGCAGCCCATTGTTTACAATGTACTTGTGCACGCAGGCATGTAAACAAGCACTACGTATTCTGGAATTAAAAAAAAAAAAAAAAAAAAATCTGTTACTGGCTAGTATTTTGCACAGTGGTCACTCATTACTATTCACATTCAATTTACTCTTACAGGGCATTATATCTTTTAATAATCACATTTACAAGTATAGAATTAAGTATTTTATTTTGTTCTTTAGTATATACTTCTTTTTAAATCTTGTTTTTACTTTATACTGCGGGATCTAACTTGTTTTACATTCTGTGACGTGGTGGGGAGAGAACTGAACCTGCCACCTTGTTTGTCCATCCTTACATTAAAGGCAAAATGCAGTTTTAAAACACACTTGCTGCTTTCCATAATTCATGCAGCTTTTCTGTGGATATGACCTTTGACATTTTCCCTTTCTTTTCCTGTAGGACCTAATGATTCAGATCTCCTGTTTACATGACCCTATATTTCCAATGAGTTATCTGTACTCTTTGTGTACAGACTTATATCAAACAGGAAAGCTCATCCTCCATTTACATGTTTATTGTTAAATGTATGGCTCTAAAAGTTTGCTCACAATCAGCAGCCTGAGAATACATTGTTTCTTTCCTTTTATATGACAGCCTAAAGGCAGCTATACATAAATTGAAATTTGGCCGGTTTGACAGGGACCGGACGAATTTCGATCATGTATGGGCAGGCTGGTTTAAGATGTTGATCTACTGGTTGACATTCGTACAACCAACCTGTTGGGATTTTTTTTCTGAACTATCAGTGCTGCTGCCATTGAGTGTGAATGGGGGAATCTGCTCATAATTTTTTTTTTTTTTTTTTTTGCTTTGGTGTTTTTTATGTTAAAATGCAATTTTTAATAGGACTAATGTATCAACAACATTTGGATGGCCAAGTGCCACACTTTACTTCAATGGGCAAGTTTGACAGGTGCTGCTGTCAACTCAGCATGCTGTATTAAATTTTCCATGGAGCAAAGCAGCATGTGTGCAGTATGTGAATAGCGCCCTGTTTTACACTGTAGGTTGGCTGCTGGGAGGTGGCAAAACCACTTCTCAGGAGCCTATTTTTACCACTGACCATGTGAATTAAGCCTTTGTAAAGAGTTAGTAGAATCCAGCTGGTGTTTACTGAACAGTCTTATATTAACTAGGGGTCACTCTTTCTTTTTAAACTCATATCTAAGTGTTTAATGTAATAGAAATATGAAGAGGCCAATCTTGAAACACATACAGTATTTTAAGGGAAAGGCCTTTTCCTAGGAAATACACTTAGATTTGTTCCATTTAACTGCCCACACAACAACAATAGAATTTGTAATGTGCAGAGAAGCATATTTCTATAGGCCAGTGTGAAAAGTTTTATTAAATTGTCCTTTTTTGATTTTTGTTTTTTACAGGGAGTACACCTCTGGGATGCTACAAAAAGCTCATAGAATACCATAAAAATGGAGATCTTTCCTTTAAATATGTGAAAACCTTTAACATGGATGAGTATGTTGGTGAGTAGTCCCTTGGATGCCAGTTGTTGGCTTTTAATTGATCATTGTATCCGTGCCATCTGCAGTGAGGTTTGTGATCCTGGAAAGCCTGCCCCCATAGCAGCATATTTGGTATTCTACCCTCCAGATCCATCAGTCGCATTTATAGAGCATGTAAACTGCATTGAAAATTGCTGCAGCAGCAAGATTGGTAAACTGCAATGAAGATTCTTTAGCAGGCAGGTTTTATGAGTTTGAAATATAACCTCAATCCTAAACCTTTTCACTGATGGGCACTTTTCTTTTTTAGTTTTTCACATTTTAAAATTTTTTTTTTTTTTTTTTTTTGGCTAGAAATATATTTTTAAAGCCCCCAAACCATATATACATTGCTCAAAAAAAAATTAAAGAAACACAATGAAACCACATCAGATCTCAAAGGGGAAAAATATCATGCTGGATATCTATACTGATATGGACTGGGTAATGTGTTAGGAACATAAAGATGCCCATCGTTTGATGGAAATGCAAATTATCAACCTACAGAGAACTGAATTCAAAGACACCACGAAAATGAAGAGAAAAAATTATACAGCAGCCTAGTCAATTTTGCTGATATTTCATTGCAGTAACTCAAAATGGTACTCAGTAGTTTTTATGGCCCCACATGCTTGTATGCATGCCTGACAACGTGGGGGAATGCTCCTAATGAGACAATGGATGGTGTCCTGGGGTATTTCCTCCTAGATCTGGACCAGAGCATCACTGAGCTCCTGGACAGTCTGAGGTGCAACCTGGCAACGTCTGATGGACAAAACATGATATCCCAAAGGTGTTCTATTGCATTTAGGTCAGGCGAGCGTGGGGGGCCATTCAATAGCATAAATTCCTTCATCCTGCTGGAACTGCCTGCATACTCTCACCATATGAGGCCAGGCATGGTCATGCACCAGGAGGAACCCAGGACCCACTGCAGCAGCATAGGGTCTGACAATGGGTCCAAGGATTTCATCTCGATACCTAATGGCAGTCAGGGTGACAGTCTAGCCTGTAGGTCTGTGCGTCCCTCCATGGATATGCCTCCCCAGACTATCATTGACCCACCACCAAAACGGCCATGCCGAACGATGTTACAGACAGCACAATATTCTCCATGGCTTCTCCAGACCCTTTCATATCTGTCACGTGCTCAGGGTGAACCTGCTCTCATATGTGAAAAGCACAGGGTGCCAGTGGCAAACCTGCCAAATCTGGTGTTCAATGGCAAATGCCAATCAAGCTCTATGGTTGTGGGCAGTGAGCACAGGGCCCACTAGAGGACGTTGGGCCCTCAGGCCACCCTCGTAAAGTCTGTTTCTGATTGTTTGGTCAGAGACATTCACACCAGTGGCCTGCTGGAGGTCATTTTGTAGGGCTCTGGCAGTGCTCATCCTGTTCCTCCTTGCACAAAGGAGCAGATACCGGTCCTGCTGATGGGTTAAGGACCTTCTGAGGCCCTGTCCAGCTCTCCTAGAGTAACTGCCTGTCCCTTGGAATCTCCTCCATGCTCTTGAAATTGTGCTGGGAGACGCAGCAAACCTTCTTGCAATGGCACGTATTGATGTTCCATCCTTGAGGAGTTGGACTGCCTGTGCAACCTCTGAAGGGTCCAGGTATCGCCCCATGCTACCAGTAGTGACACTGACCCTAGCTAAATGCAAAACTAGTGAAAACCAGTCAAAACATGAGTAGGGAAAAAATGTCAATGGCCTTGACCTCCAAAACAAGAATGGTTTTACAGGTGATCTCATTGTTGCCCATCTAGTGCACCTTTTGTTAATTTCACTAACACCAAAGCAGCTGAAACTGATTAACAACCCGCTCTGCTACTTAACTGATCAGATCAATATCCCAGGAGTTTAATTGACTTGATGCTATACTCTGATTAAAAAATGTCCCTTAAATTTTTTTGAGCAGTGTATTTTCTGAGATGACCTAAAAAATAAAGGGTTAGAAGTTGTAATTTTTTGATATTGCACAATATTCACACAAATGTTTAATCTTTAAAATACAACATTAATTTTAGTATGCACAAACACAGTATAATCTCTCTTCTTTTTGTAAAATATAACAGATGAGACTATTTCAAGCAAACAAATATCAAATGTGATGCCTCAAAATTCAATGCACATGCAAAACTGTGAGGAAATGTCGATACCCAAAATTGTGCATAACACATTTAAAAACCTTTACAGCTGATCAGGTTATAGTTAATCATGAGTGATGACCCTGATTGTATTCTTTTCACTAAACCATTTGTGGTGATATCTAAAATGTGTTACAAAAAAAGCATTTACTGTATGTACATAAGTGTCTTAGGGGTGTGTGTGTGTAGAGTGGTCTGTTCATTTTTTTTTTTTTTTTTGATGGTACATTGCAGGTGACAGTTATTCTTTATTAAGACATCAGGGGATGATTAGACCCCCTGATGCCTCCACTGCATTGATCTGCTTCTTAACCATCTACTACCGCCCAGAAAAGAGAGAAGAAACAAGTGGGGAAAAATAGTATATATGCTACAGGCCCCCTAACCTGAAGGATGAGGAGGAGTCTGACCTCCTGTCACAGGTAGAAATGGTTGTGAGGCAGGGCAACGTCATCATAATGGGGTACTTCAACTATCCAGATATTAACTGGGCAGAAGGACCAGTTCATTCATTTAAGGCTTGTCATTGCTTAAATATCCTACAGGACAATTTCTTGTGCCAGTTGATGGATGCCTTGACTAGACATAATGCATTGTTAGACCTACAAAGATCTGGTCGTGGATGTGGAAATGGGGAACAACTTGGAATGCAGTGTTCATAGGATAATTACATTCAACATAAATCAGGAAAAGGAGCCACATGGGTACTGCAATAACACTACATTTTAACCATTTCCAGACCGGACACTTTTACCCCCTTCCTGACCAGGGCAATTTTCAGCTTTCAGCGCTATCACACTTTGAATGACAATTGCGCAGTCATGCAACGCTGTACCCAAATTAATTTTTTTACCATTTTTTTGAGACAGATAAAGCTTTATTTTGGTGGTATTTATTCACCACTGGGATTTTTTTTTTTTTTTTTTTTTTGCTATGTAATGAAAGTCCAAATATTTTGAACAAAAGTGTTTTTTTTTTTTTGTTTTTTTTTTTTTTTAATAAAATTTTGCAAATAAATAATATTTCATCATACATCTTTGCCAAAATGTATTCCGTTATCTTTTTAGCAAAAAAACACAAATTAGTTTATAACCAAAAATTATAATTTTTAAACATTTTTTTTTTACATTTTTATTTTATTTTTTTATTTATATATTTTTTTTTTACATACTGTCACCCTAGCAGTACAGTGTCACCATGGTGACACTGTACTACTTGTGGGGGGTGATGAAGATTTTTTTTTTTTTACTGATTGCTTTTACACCCATATAGGATGTAAAGGCAATCATTTCTCTTTCTCTCTGTGTGCATTCCTTCACTCATTGAGAAATACTGAGTGAGCTGTGATTGGTCACAGCTTGTCACATGGTACAAGGCTGTGAATAGCCTTGTACCATGTGACCTCTGTGATCATTCAGATTTCACACATAGTAAGCAATGATGTCAGAAGTGACATCTTGCTTACTACTTTGCATGTGATCACTGATTGGCCAATCAATGATCACATGATCGGGACCTCGTACAGAGGTCCCGTCCGACGATCGGTGTTTCACTGTGTCCGGAGGACACAGCGGGCACCGGATCGCGGTGCTGCGCGCTCCCAGGGAGCGCGCACAAGCAGGGTCCGGGGAGGCTGTTCATAAACGGCCACCCGACCCTGTACTGCCATCGTCCAGCCGTTTATATACAACGGCCGGTCGGGAAGTGGTTAAGAGACAACTTTTCTAAACTATGCTCAATACTACAAGATATTAAATGGGACCAAACCCTAGAAACATAGAACACTGAGAAAAAATGGGAGTACTTTAGGAACATATTAAATAGAGATATTAGACAGCGTATTCCAATAAGCAGCAATTATAAAACAGCTAAGATTAAACCTGGGAGGCTAAACTTTAATGTGAAAATACATATTAACGAGAGGAAAAAAAAGCCTTAAAAATATAAAGCAAAGGGATCATTGCTGCCATTTCAACAATACAAGGAATGCAATAAGAAATGTAAGAATGCAGTCAGGGCAAGTAAGATAGACCACGAGAGATGCATAGTGGAGGAGAGTAAAAAAGAATCCTGAAAATCCCAATAATTTCTATATATTTATAATATAAATATATTAATAGTAAAATAAAGTGGGGACGGAACATATTGGCCACATTAAGAATGGTGAAGGGAAGTTGGTTATAAATGACAAGGAGAAGACAACTAAAGACATTCTTCACCTCCAGTTTTTACAAAGGAAAAGGAGGAGTATAGTAATCAAGACTGTATCATTAGTAATGCATCAGAGTGTACCCTTGTGGCTTAAAGAAAGAAGCCAGTGACTTGAAAAAAACTTAATGCAAATAAATCACCAGGACCAAATGGCTTACACCTGAGACTCCTCAAAGAACTTAGGCAGGTCCTAGCCAGACCATTATTCCTAATTTTTATGGACCGAATACTGACAAGAATGGTACCAATGGATTGGTGAAGGGCCAACGTGGTACCAATATTTAAAAAAGGGCAGAGATCTATACCTCGAATTTACAGAGAAATCAGTCTAACATCAATAATATGTAAACTATTGGATGCGATATGGGATGATAAGGGACTATATACAAGAATTTGCTGAGGAAAACTGTATCACTAGTAGTAATCAACATAGGTTTACGAAGGGTTGTTCTTGTCAAATCAATCGGTTAACATTCTCTGAGGAAGTGAGCTGCCACCGAGATAAAGGAAGGGCTGTGGTTGTGCTGTATCTGTATTTTGCAAAAGCATTTGATCTGGTTCCCCACAAACACCTAATTTACAAACTGAGGACTGTAGGCTGGGACCATAGGGTTTGTTAGTGGATAGAAAACTGGTTACAGGGGCACGTCCAGAGGGTTGTGATGATTAACATGTACTCAGATTGGTGTGGTAAGTGAGGTATCCTGGGGCTCTGTCCTGGGACAAATTCTGTTTAATTTATTCATAAATGCTATAGAGCTTGGTATGAATAGCTCAATCTCAGTGTTTGCTGGTGGTACAAAACTAAGCAGGGCAATAACTTCACAGCACGATATAGAAATTTTACAAGACGACCTTAAAGCTGAGCTCTACCCAAAAGGAGAAGTTCTGCTTTAAAGACTGGTCCCTCGCTCCCCATTAAGGATTGGCACCTTTGAGAGCGGGTACCCGAAATTGGAAGGTACCCGCTCCCACTTCCACTGCGATCGGCTAGGCGATCGGAAGCCGAACTTGTCCTCCTACCTTCCCTCCCCGTAGTCTTCTGGGACATGTGACGGGTCCCAGAAGACTCCGTGACCATTCAGGAAGCGCAGCGCTACTCACGCATGCACAGTGGGTACCCGGCTGTGAAGCCGCAAGCTGTCATAGCCAGGTGCCCACACTGAAAGATGCCAGCGCCTTGAACACCAGGCGGCTGGTGAAACTGGCTGCGGGGAGGACACCGCGGGTATCGCGGGACAGGTGAGTGGCTGTTTTGTAAAAGTCAGCAGCTGCAGTTTTTTTTAATTGATGACTTTTTAATTTTTTCACAGTGCGACTGGAACTCCGTTTTAATAAAATAAAGGGGTGGGCAACTACATGGCAAATGAGGTTTAATGTTGAAAAATGAAAAGTATTGCACTTAGAGGGCTAGAAAATATGAACACAAGTTATTCACTAGGGGGAGAACCTCTGGGGGAATCCAGGATGGAAAAGGATCTGGAGGTCCTAGTAGATGACAGACTCAGCAATGGCATGCAGTGCCAAGTTGCAGCATGCAAAGCTAGCAGAATAGCAAGCATATAAAAGGCATTTACTCAAGAGATAAAACTATAATCCCGCCACTTTATAAAACTCTTGTTTGGCTACATCTGGAGTATGCTATCCAGTTCTGGTCACCAGTCCTCAGGAAGGATGTGCTTGAGCTGGAGAGAGTCCAGAGAAGGGCAACAAAGTTTGATAAGGGGGTTGAAGGACCTCCGTTATGAGGAATGACTACAAACATTAAGCTTATTTTCCCTGGAGAAGACACTTGAGAGGAGATATGATGGCAATATACAAATACCTCAATGGTGATGCTAGCCTAAGGAGTATTAGAAGATACGGGGCCACTCAATAAAATTGGAGGAGAAGAGGTTTAACCTTAAACTGCGCAGGGGGTTTTTCACTGTCAGGGCGATAAGGATGTGGAACTCGCTTCCACAATCAGTAGTGTTAGTGGGAAGTATTTATAGTGTATAAAAACACTTAGATGGGCATCTTGGTGAACACAATATACAAGGATATAGAATAGGATTTTTGACATGAACACACACCCACACAGGTTGAATTGGATGGACTGGTATCTTTATTCAACCTTACTAACTATGAGATCCACCCTCTCTATTTGTCCTAGTGACTGTTATCACGGAAAGTGAAAGAGAGAACCCCAAAATTTTCAGTAGTGTTAGTGGGAAGACCTTCCAATGGGGAGTGTAGTTCTGGGGACTACCAGCAGTTCCCTCACTTTGGAGGGATTTCCACTCACTTTCTATTGTGGTTATGGGACAACAGGCAAAGCAACACTGGGACACAGATGACAAAAATAAACCTGACAGAGGTTCTATCCAAAGTGAAAACATAATGCCTTCGTTCAACTTCAAGGATTAAAGCCCAACTACAGCTAAAACATTTTATTTATAGTATATCATGTTTTATTGTCATCTGTGACTCAGTTTTCCTTATATGTGTACTCTGGTAGGCCTAAGTTGTCTGCTGGCTTTTTATGCCACTTTGGAAGTCTAAAGGTGAAATATATATAAAATTCATGATCCTGTCATATTCATTTATATTTGACCTTTACCATGTGCAAGAGAACATATATTTATTTCTACATGGTTGTGCAAGAGGACTTTTTGAAGTGTTTGCCTACCTCTAACCAAGGTGTGCTGCCAGGCTTATCCGATGTAATATCCCTAAACATATCACATTAGAAAATGACAGTCCACAGTAATAACACTAATTGGTTCTAAAGTGCAAATCCCAGCAGAAAATATTTTTCGCTTTGGATTTTAACACCAATGAGCAATGCAAACTTCTGGCAGATTTATTATACCTGACAGATGTTCTAATCCTTCTGCTTCCCCCCCCCCCCCCCATCTAAAAAAAAAAAAAAAAAGGGGCTGAACATATATACGTCAAGCTAGGGTTTGTTCACACTGATCCACCGCAAAAACGCATAGGTGTTTTTACAGTGCTTTTGCCGTGCTTTCTGAGTGTTTTTAAAGGAACTGTGACTTAAAAACTGCTCCGAAAACATTAAAAAAAAAAAAAAAACTCAGGCGTTTTCCATTGATGCGTTTTCTGGAGCTTTTTTTTTTTTTTTTTTTTACTCGCCAAACATGCCCCAAAGATGCTGCAAAAACTCTGCACTGCAATCACAATGCCTCAGTGTAAAAACATACATCGATATACATTCACATACATAAGGAAGAATTTTTATTGAGATTTTCATGCGCTTTTTTTTTAATGCAAAAACACTTCAAAAACTCCTCAATGTGAAAGTAGCTTAAGTGCATTGATCTGCCTAATGCTTCAGTACCCTCCTACAGTCCAAAAACATACTGGTAGATTAAAGTTGACCTTCACCCTCCGATATTGCTTGCCCTTATTCCCCCCGTTACTCAACACAACAGTAAAAATTATTTTGATGAGTTAGGTGGCTTTTCTGCAGGGCCTGGTCCCACACTTGCTTTATTGCCTATGACAACCCCCCCCCCCCCCCCCCCCACACACACACACACACACACACACACACACACACACACACACACACACACACACACACACACACACACACACACATACACACAGGATAATGACTTCACACATCCCGGGAGGCTTCGGGAAACTGTGTGCTATGCTGCACATGTGCATAGCTGCGCATTATCAGGGGGCTAACTCAAGCAGCTGGAACCCTGATGACATCAGATGAGAAGGTGGTTGCTCGGGACCTAGAGTTCTGGGATTAGCTGGATGGGTGAGTGTTTTTTGTGGACAACCCAACGTTCAAGGGAAGAGGCTGAGAAAATAATTTCTGAAAGGAGTGAAGTTCCTCTTTAAGGGGAGTGTGTAATTGACTGTGATAGGAATATTAGACTTTTAGCTGAATTGGAACATGGCCCCATCTGATAGCTCATTGCCAGCTGTAAGACACTGTATGAAAAAAAAACTTTGATGTGATATAGAAGTATAATATAAATACTATTGCCAGTGGAGGTTGGTTTTGCATTACACATTGACTCATCGAAACATCTGGAAATATAATCGGGATAGGAAACTGTAGACCAATAAATCTCTTCCAATCAGATCTTGTATCCAGTCTGCTATAACATTTTGTGTGACATCTGGAATGCCATAGCTAGTGAATATATATAAGCAATAAGACTGTAGAATACTAAAGCAAACAACCTAATTAAAGGAACTACCTAGACAACTCTGACGATCATGTGATAACCAGTGAATATGGTTCTTCTGTATCTATGTATTGCTATAATGACCCAGCTTAACCATAATTCTGTCACTTTTCATAGGACTCCCCAGAGAACACCCAGAGAGCTATCATTCTTTTATGTGGAATAACTTTTTCAAGCACATAGACATTGCAGCAGAGAATGCACACATCCTGGATGGAAATGTTCCAGACCTGCAAGCTGAGTGCAATTTATTTGAAGAAAAAATTAAAGCTGCTGGTGGAATTGAATTGTTTGTTGGAGGTCAGAATTTTTTTTTCATTCATTATATTTGACATTTATCATAGTTCTAAGCCTTGTGTTAAGGATTAAGAAAACATTTTATAAAATATATTAGCCTAACTGTATCTCATGCATGCAGTAGTACCCATTATAGACCTCCGTGAGCAACCTCCTGTAAGAAATGCAGCCTACACTGGTTTGGGCAGTTCACCCATCCTGTCCACTGAGCCAGCAGGCCATGGCATACTGTGAATGTATGGCTTTTTCTCCAGAGACCCTTTTGGAAAAGCTAGTTACAGACTTGTGATCACAATTAGGATCTATTGCTTGGGTCGTAATTTGTGGGCAAAGTTATCCACGGTTCTGTAATGAAAACTGTACATGACATGAGGAGGGCACAGGCTGGACAGTTAAGCTAATTTTTTTATAAACAGTTTTTTTTTATTATTACAGATAGCAAATTTTGCACATTGTAAGAATATGTGGAAATTCTTACAGTAAAATCCAACAGCTGCACCGGGAAGTTGTGTTAAAAATTGTCAGAAGTACAGTCTGTTTACATTATTCTGGCCTGCTTCCTAGCTCAGTAAAGCTCATGGTTTCTGTTCTGATATCTGATGTTTTCTTTGTCCTGAAAAACTTCCTGAATCAGCCCTACAGACTAATACAGGACTTGAAGCTGACATCACCTTCTTTGCCAGCAGGAGAGCTCATTACTCTACTGTAACAGATACTGAGTGCAGGTATTCAGCAACAGCAGGGTGTCTAGTTCAGTGTAGCTGTACTTGGGAAACTGAAACCAGACTGTTTATGATTAACGTAGGATTTATTAATAATGAAACAAAAACCCATCCAACATCAGCAAACAGAATACGCAGCAATAATGAAGATATATGGAAACAATAAACCAAGTGACAAAATACAGTTGCTCAAAAGTTTGCATAACCTTGGACAATTGATAATCTACAATTTTTAAAGAAAACATGAGTGAGCAGGCAAAACACTTTTTTTTTTTTTTTTTTTTTTTTTTTTTTTTTTTACCACTTCAAGTCTGGACACTTTTACCCCCTTCCTGTCCAGGGCAATTTCCAGCTTTCAATGCTATCACACTTTGAATGACAATTGCGTGGTCATGCAACACTGTACCCATATGAATTTTGTTAGCATTTTTTTTTAGACAGATAAAGCTTTATTTTGGTGGTATTTATTCCCCATTGGGATTTTTTTTCTTTTTTTTGCTATGTAAATGAAAGTACAAATTTTGAAACAAAGTGTTTTTCTTATAAAATTTTGCAAAGAAAATAGTATTTCATCATAAATCTTAGCCAAAATTTAATCCGTTTATATTTTTAGTAAAAAAAAAAAAATAACCCAAATTAGTTTATAACCAAAAATTTATAATTTTTAAACTTTTTTTTTTTTTTACATACTATCACCCTAGCAGTACAGTGTCACCATGGTGACACTGTACTACTTGTGGGGGGTGATGAAGGTTTTTTTTTTTTTTACACTGATTGCTTTTACACCCATAAAGGCTGAAAAAGCAATCATTTCTCCTTCTCTCTAGCTGCATTCTTGCAGCCATTGAGAACTACTGAGTGAGCCGTGATTGGTCACAGTTTGTCACATGGTACAAGGCTGTTGTGAATAGCCTTGTACCATGTGACCTCTGTGATCATTCACAGATTTCACACATAGTAAGCAATGATGTCACAGGTGACATCTTGCTTACTACTCTGCATGTGATCACTGATTGGCCAATCGGTGATCACATCATCGGGACCTCGTACAGAGGTCCCGTCAGACGATCGGTGTTCGACTGTGTCCGAGGACACAGCGGGCACCGGATCGCGGTGCTGCACGCTCCCAGGGAGCGCGCACAAGCAGGGTGCGGAGAGGCCGTTTATAGACAGCCACCCGACCCTGCACTGCCACTGTCCGGCCATTTATATACAACGGCCGGACGGGAGGTGGTTAAATTTCTTATGGGATTCATATTCAACTGTAGGTCAGAAAAGAATGGCACAAGCATAAAACAAAACATAGCGGCAAGTAAACAAATGAAATGACCCCTATTATGATTTATTATTATTATTATACAGGATTTACATAGCGCCAGTTTGCGCAGCGCTTTACAATATAAGGGAGACAGTACAATTACAATACATTTCAGTAGAGAAGGAACAGGAGGGTCCTGGTCGTGGAGCTTCAAAATCTGCATACCCTTAGTTCTTAATACTGAGTATTGCCCTGTTTAGCATCAATGACCGTGTGCAGTCTTTTGTAATAGTTGTCTATGAAGCCACAAATTCTTGCAGATGGTATACCAGCTCATTCATCTTGGCAAAATGCCTCCAGGTCATGCAAAGTCTTTGGTTGTCTTGCATGAACTGCACGCTAGAGATCTCGCTAGAGTGGCTAAATGATATTCAGGTCAGGAGACTGTGATGGCCACTCCAGAATCTTCACCTTTTTCTTCTGTAACCAATGTAGGGTCAACTTGGCCTTGTGCTTAGGGTCATTGTCATTCTGGAAAGTCCACGAGCATCCTGTGCAAAGCTTTTATGCAGAAGAAATCAGATTGGGTGCCAGTATTTTCTGGTAATACACTGCATTCATCTTGCCATCACTTTCCACAAGATTCCTGGTGCCTTTAGAGCTCGCATCCCCCACAAAACATCAGTGAGCCACCACCATGCATCACAGTGGGGATGGTACTCTTGTTGCTATAAGACTTGTTGACCCCTCTCTAAACGTAGCAGTTATGGTTGTGACCATAAATCTCTATTTTGGTCTCGTCACTCCAGATTACAGTGTACCAGAAGCTGTGAGGCTTGTCAAGGTGTTGTCGGGCATATAGTAACCGGGTTTATTTTTTCGGCATTGGCGCAGTAAAGGCTTCTTTCAGGCAACTTGACCGTGCAGCTCCGTTTTGTTTAACTTCATATTGTGCTCCTTGAAACACCCATGCCATCTTTTTCCAAAGCAGCCTGTATTTCTCCTGAGGTTACTTGTGAGTTTTTCTTTTGTATCCCCAACAATTCTTCTGGCAGTTGTGGCTGCAATCTTTCTTGGTCTACTTGACCTTGCTTGATATCCAGAGATCCCCAAATTTTCCACTTTTCAATAAGTAATTGAACAGTACTGACTGGCATATTCAAAGCTCTGGATATCGTTTTATATCCCTTTCCACCTTATTCCATTCCATTACCTGTTACGCAAGTCTTTTGGCAGTTCTTTTCTGCTACCTGTGGCTCAGTATCTATCTTGCTCAGTGCATCCACATGAGAGCTAACATACTCATTGACTATATATACACAAACTGAAATTTAAAAAGCCACAGATATGGGGAAATTAACCTTTAACCGCCGCCCGCCATATAAGGAAATGACGGGTGGGCAGTGTAGCAATCGTGCACACAGAAATGGACGCGGTTCAACCATTTTGCTCCAACCTCCATCTTGGCAAAGGATCATCCATCTTGTACAAATGTATCTTTCCTCATCCCCCTCCCTCTCTTGAGATCCACAGTGACATGTGGTCGATGTGTGTTGGAAGTGTCACAGACAGGCCAGAGCACAGCAAGGAGCTCCGAGCTATAAAACCTCTCTGTGCTGGGCTGTCTAAGAAACTGTGCAATCTGGCATCTCATAAAAGGATAACCCAAGCCTTCCCCTGAGTTCAAAGACATTCCAGAGGAGTCATAAACTAGATACCACTTTTAAAATCCATTTTTCCTCTGTCTCGTATCTTGGAATATGAGAGACTTGCATAAAAACCAGGCATATCTTCAGATTGGTCTCAGTAAGACAAACCGTTTGATATGTCACACTCCTTGGCTGGAATATATAGGACAGCAGAAAATTACATCTCTTGAACCATTCAAGTATGTATTTCATATCTAACCATTCCGCAGATGCGTCTGCTTATTAATCTACCTGCGGGTGGAATGTTACTTGTGCTTAGGAAACGTTATGAGCCAAAATATAAGCTAGGAGAGATTTTGGTTTTAGCTTGGGTCTCCGCCTAGACACCCCCTCCCCAAATGAGGCATTGGTCCTTGGCTTCAGAGACACCCCCTGCTGGGGGACTACAAAATGGGCTGTCGGGCCTAAGTGGAAGTTGAAGAAATCTCCCTTTTTAACATCAGAACCAACTTGGGAGACGGTGCCCTTTTTGCTCTGAAACTTGATCTGCTTAACCCAGGACTTTTGGCCAGTACTCTACCTCTCTAAACTTCTTTCTGTTACCTTTTTGCTGTGTTATTGCTCTCTGTATTTATATGTATATTGGTTACATCTTTTTTTCTGTAAATATTTTTTTGAACCCTTTTGACCTTTTTTTAGTAATAAATCTTACTTTCTGAAAGTGTTGAACTGTTTCTAAAGCTCCTTAATGCAACGTACGAATTCCTTCCGCTGAAGAGGGCTACTATGTGTGTTTTAACCCTCTGTATAACCTGTCTGCGGTGACAGTGGTATACAGACAATTATCTAATCATCCTAGTGTTATTGCTGATATTGCCGAGTTTCCGCTTTCTCTGTACAAAAAGGAGGTGGTGGCAGTGTGAAGGGCTAATTGCGTAATTAACCTGACCCAGTAACAATCAAGCTCAGGCTGCCGGTACATCGATTTGTGGTCCAGTGAGCTGGAAAATCGTTGTGCTGGGTGTGGTATTGTTGCTCACATGACATTGCAGTTTTACATTGGCTAGCCCTTCCGTCACGAGTTTGGTGAGAAGGTCTGGGGTCTGACGTTGCGATCATCACAGGCGGCGGTTCTCTTGTTCTGGGAGGACGTCACATATGACGTCCTCCCACTCTAACGGCGCATGCGTGCCTCTGGGGGCTCAGCGAGGCGATCGGTGGTGCGTTGTCCCTGGAACACAGTGGATCACCGATCGGAGTAAAGAGCTGATAGAGCCAAAGTCATCAGCTCTATCATGTAGTCCTCTGCGTCCAATCACAGCTGATTGCATATAAAGAAGAAAATGCCGGTTAGCGGCAGTCCTCTCCTCACGCTGACAATGCGTGAGGAGAGCCAGTAATCGGCATTCCTGAGAGGGGACATCTGCACTGATCATCAGGGAACTGATGATCTGTGCCTTGATGATCAGTGTATCCGCATCAGTGCCACCTGTCAGTGCCCATCAATGCCACATATCAGAGCTGCTTTTCAGTGCCGCCTATCAGTACCAGTCATTCCTGCTATGTGAATGGGGCCTTTATATAACTGATCTACTAAAATAACATTGGCCGTAATATTTTAAAAGGGTTTAAGGAAAGAATTGCATGAGTATATAGTCTCACAACGCCCAACCAGATTCACATTCTTCTTCACATATTGCTGAATGGTTGCTTTGCCTGAGGCAGATCTTTCCTCAGACATGTTTACATGCGAAGACTTATATTTTTTTTTTTTTTTTAGAATTCTGGTGAAATGTCTGTTTAAATAAAGGTGACGACTTCTTAATCAACATCTTTCCCACCATCTGTCAGTTGGTATATACTCTGCATAATTTAAGTTACACGTTTTTCTCTGTCTTTGCTTAGCAATTTTTCAACTGGAACTCCATGTAAAACTGTAATCTTAGGAACTCCATTCTATCCCCAGGATATGGCTTGCTTTGCTCATATAGGTGCACTTTATGTGCATAGTTCAACATCCTCCCCACCCCAAAATCATGGCAATGGCATTCACCCATGGGATAAATGATTCTAAGAAAAAATGGTTGCTGATATTCTGTTTCCATAGTCTCCTTTGTACTCCCCTCTGGTAGACATGTGTATAGTGTTAACCTGACTATATACTTGGGTTTTTTTCATTTAGCCAGTGGGATAAATGGAAAAAAAAAAACCGATTACTTCACACAATGGAGGAATCCTCCCTCACCAGGATATTGTATTCTGACAGCAGCTACAGCTAGTGATCACTGTATTCTAACATGTTTCTTCAGCAGAAGTCATTTAAATGATCCATTTCTGTCTAGCGAGGACAGCCACACACAGGGCTTTTTTTCTTCGAGCATATGTGCAGTAACTTCTGGTCTCCTCTCCCCTCCCTCCTTAATTTCTGAACACCGTCCCTTGGTTTCACCCCTTACCCAACTTCCAGTACTGCTCCCTTTAGAGCGTACAGAGCCAAGTATCATTTGGTGGTGCTAAGTAATTTGCATGGAATTTGTAAAACGGATCCCCGCAGCAAACCATAATAACCCCCCCCCCCCCCCCCCCCCCCCCCCCCCCCCCCCCCCCCCCCAACGATGGACCCCTGCAACAAAATACCGCCCCAGCAGTAACGACAGGTCTACCAGCAGTCAGCGACGATAGACCCCTCCCTTAACAGTAGATCCCTTCCAGCAATGATTGATCCCCCAGCAATAATAGATCCCCCAGCAGCCAGCATTAGTTGACCTTCCAGCACCCCTTACATACACTCAGTGATGAAAGTGCCGGAACTGTGTTCTTCTGCATTCCCGCTGAAAAGCCCTGCACACACATATCAAAATTCATGATGTCCCTACTGAACAGGCTGAATTTCAATCAGTGTAATGCCAGCTTTAGACTATACATAATAGAGCATTGGTTGGCTCACAGTCATGACCTTCCTAGAGTTGGGCTAGATGTTCAAGTAGAACATTAAGTTCAACTCGAACATTGGCCGTTCACGTGTTCAGCAAACACACAAACGGTAAGTGCATTCAGCGGGCTGTTCACCCGCAACGCCTCACAATTCACTGCGCCCTGACAGTGTATTGTGATTTGTCAAAGCAATGCACCTGACCACAGGTCAGGTGCAATGCTTTGGCCCATCACAGCGCATGATGAATGTCACAAGGGGGGCAATGCCAGCAATTTTTTCTTTACATTCCAGGGAACCCCGCTGACCTTTTTAACATACAGTGTAATATGTGCAACCTTCATTTTCTCTGACACATTTATTTACATTTTTTTCCATGTCTATAAAGTTTTACTATGCTTTTTTTTTTTTTTTTTTTTTTTTTTTTTTTTTTTTGTACCTTTTTCAAATTATGATGGATTGGCAGAAATTATCTTGCGCATTGAAGTTTCTTGAAGTCCCAGTCACATTCCATGTAGAGTAGGGGCCTGTTGATGGGCTTTTGTTTAAATCAGAATGGCTTCTTTCCCCATACAAATCCATAGGAAAGCTAAAGCAGCTTTAAGCAGATCAGATGCATTTGTCAATGTATTATCTGAAATTAATGATCTTGGAAGCCTCTCAAATTAATGTCAAAAGCAAACTGCATTGGGGCCATTGACACTAGCCCAAAGCCTGTTGACACAGACCCTATAGCATTGCCTTGCGGTGTTATTATACAGGTTTTATGTAGCACCAACAGTTTGCGTAGTGCCTGATAGGCTTCTTTAACCACTTGCCCTCCTAAGGATTTACCCCCTTTCCTGACCAGGCCTCTTTTTGTTATTCGGCGCTGCACTGTCTCAGCTGGTAATTGTGCGGTCATGCAATGCTTTACCCAAACGAAATGTATGTCCTTTTTTTCACACAAATAGAGCTTTCTTTAAGTGGTATTTGATCACCTGTATGCTTTTTCTTCACGCTATAAAAAAAAGAGGCCGAAAATATTGAAAAACAATTTTTTACTTTCGGCTATAAAAAATATATAGTAAACTCAAAGTTAGTCATACATTTAGGGGCCACAATGTATTTTGCTGCATGTTTTTGGTAAAAAAAAATCCCAATAACTGCATATTAATTGGTGTGTGTGAAAATTATAGCATCTACAAACTATGGTATAGATAATGGAATTTACACAGCGTTTACTTTCTGACTGCCTATCACATTTCTTGAGGTGCTAAAATACCCCTTTTCAAAAAGTAGACACTCTAAGCTATCTGCTGAGAGGCATATTGAGTCAATGGAAGATTTATTTTTTTATTCCACAAGTTTTTGTAAAATGACACAACCTCTTCTTCCTTTTTTTTTTTTTTTTTTTTTTTTTTTTTTTTTTTTCTTGTTACACAAAGTTGTCATTTAAATGATATTGCTCACACAAGCCATGGGTATATTACAACTCACAATACATTCTGCTACTTCCACCGAGTATGGGGATATCGCATGTGTGAGACTTTTTTTTTTTTTTTTGGGAGCCTAGCCACATACAGGAGCCTGAAATCCAATGACCACTTTGAAAGTCTGAAGGTGCGTAACTTCCTCACTACCTATCAGTTTCGAAGGTCCTGAAATGCCAGGTTAGCACCAAACACCCCCAAATGACCCCTTTTTTGGAAAGTCAACGCCCCAATAAATTTAAAAAGAGGCATGATGAGTATTTTTTGCAGATCTCATTTTTTCTCACAAGGTTTTGAAATACAAAAAAAGAATTTTTCTTTCTTTTTCCAAAAACTTGTGGCAACAAATGAGATCTGCAAAATGCTCACCATGCTGCTTTTCAAATTTATTGGGGTCTACTTTCCAAAAAGGGGTCATTTTGGGAGGTTTGGTGCCATCCTGGCATTTCAGGGCCTCCGAAACTGTGATCAGTAGTCAGGAAGTGTAATGAGGAAATAAAGCCCTTCAAAAGCCTGAAGGTGCTTATTGGATTTTGGGGTCCTGTACTTGGCTAGACTGCCAAAACGTCTTTCACATGTGGTATCCCCATACTTGGGAAAAGTAGCTATGTATTTTGGGGAGTAATTCCACATATACCCATGGCATGTGTGAGCAATACATCATTTAAGTGACAATTTTGTGTGAAAAAAAAAAGTTTTTTTTTTTTTTGTAATTTTCCAAAAAGTTATGGTAAAAAAACAAATTCTTCTATTGACTCAATATGCCTCTCAGCAAATAGTTTGGGGTGACACATTTCCAAAAAGGGGTTGTTTTTGGAGTGTGGGGGCATTTTATGCCCAGCATTAGAAGTTTATGCCACACATTCACTCTTCTAACCACCAGAAGACCAAGCCTTTTCTGACACTTTTTGTTCACATGAAAAAAATCTATTTTTTGCAAGGAAATTACTTTGAACCCTCAAACATTATTATTTTTTTTTTTTTTTTTTTTAAAGCCGACACCCTAGTGAATAAAATGGGTGCTGCAATTTTTTTTGTGTCATAGTACTTGCCCAACGATTTTTCAAACACATTTTTTGAAAAAAATAAACTTTTCTTTTAATGCACATAAACACAATATATTATTTGATAAAATATAAAAGATGATGGTATACCGAGTAAATAGATACCAAACATGACATGCTTTACAACTGCGCATGCCCCACGCAATGGCAACAAACTGCATACATTTTTTATATCCATAGGCAATGCTGTAAAAGCCTTTACAAGCTACCATTTTAGATTTACGGAGGAGGTCTAGTGCTAGAATTACTGCCCTTGATCTGATGTTCGTGGCAATACCTCACATGCATGGTGCAACCGGTGTTTACATACTGGCACAGGGTCAACACAGGGGGGGGCAAGGGTGTTGGTTTTTTTTTTTTATTTTTTTTTTATTACTTTTAATGCTATCACAGGGAATGGAAATATCCCCTATAACTTCAATGGGCATTGTCATATATTTTTTGAGAAATCTGGGGTCTATCAAACTCTAGATATCTGCTCTGCCCTTACATTATCTAATCTCACCAAGATCGGTGTGATCAGATGCTTTCCCAATTTACAAATGGCGCTGTTTATATCCTGCAAAACTGAAGTGATGAAATGCTCATAGCTTCCGATTTCTTAGACTATAGAGATGATTGGCACCATTGTGTGGTCAGCTGGCAGAAGCACCGGCTGCATTCTTGGGTTCCCCCGATGGCACGGGACTGTCCAAGCAGGCCTTGGAAGGCAGCGGGGGAGGGGGAGCATCTTCTCCCACTGCTTTTAAAAGCAATCCTGCAGCTAATTAGCCGCTCAGATTGCTTTTACATGAAAGCCGATCGCCGGCTGAATAAAACAATACCAGGGTGATGCCTGCAGCTGCAGGCTTCATCATGGTATAACCATTCACAGTTTAGTGTTTTTTTTTTTTTTTTTTTTTTTTTTTTAACTGCGGCTGAAAAATCTAATTGAACAGCACTGCACAAACCTATTTATGTATATTCTGAGAGCAAGACCCTGTTGCTGTGATAATAAACAAGATAGTGCTGCAGCTGAATGACATCCTCATTTCTCAAGAAGGCTTCCCCCCCCCCCCCCTTTCTTAGATGGGTATATACAAGCCGTTGGGGGAAGCTCCGGCGATTAGGTTGCAAGGTGCCACATGCGCCAATTCCAAGATTGTACAAATGTCTAAATAGTGGCGAGCTTGAATAAAAATTGTCCATGTGTAAGTAGTACCCCATATGGAAAAACACTGACACCAAGTCCCAAACTATCTTGCTACATGGCTCCCCATGTAGTCTGCAGTGGCTCCCCATGTAGTCTGGGCATCCGGGGGGCTCCTTGTAAGTCCGAAACTTATGTATAGCCTGTTGCCCTCTCACAGGTCTTATACAGCTTGACCCCATATCTGGCACGCTTGCTGGAGAAAAATTGTTTGAATGCAAGGCGGCCAAAAAAATTAACGAGGGACTCGTCAACGCAGATGTTTTGCTGGGAAGTATAAAAATCTGCAAATTTTTGGTGATTTGAGGGGCCACATTTTGTGGAGTCGGTCAAATTCAGGGTCACCCCAAGGATGACAGTGTGTTGTCGTTATAATGCATAAAACACATTATACTCGATCTATGCCTGGCAATGGCAGCAGAGAACACAGGCATATGGGGTCTGTGGACAAATACAACCGCAATTCATTTTTTTTAGTAATGCCCATGTTGAGGGTTAGGCCCAAAAAAACTTTGTATTCGAAAACTGTAATGGGTTTCCATGCGAATGGTCCTGCAAGGTTTGAATTTGGGGTGGCGGCTATAAACTGTTGTGCATATCAATTGCTTTGATCCACAATCAATGCATACAGATCTTCTGTGGAAAACCGCTCCAAAAAATCAAAAGAAGTAGTTAAGTTTGCTGTTTCCACCTGAATTCCGGGTTGGGCAATGAATGGGGGAAGTGCGGATGCTGCAGAAATTGTTGGCTGCCAATCTGAATTTGCAAGCACATCCGGAAGGATACTAGGGGCTCTACAGGCCTGTGTGCGAATTCTTGGTGGCTGCAGGACAATACTTGTGCTCGCCACCGCACCAGCTTGTACTTGTACGGGACTCTTCACATCACCAAGTGATACTGCAGTACTGGTTTGTGAAAGGCCAGTATGTACTAGGCCGCTGGTGCTTGCCAGTTCACTAAAAGGTAGAGCGGCACTAGTACTGGCCCTCTGCTGCATAGGAGAGTCATCAAAATTTGCCGGCAAGTGCCATCAGAGATCAGCAAGTGCCTGATTCCGTAAACTGTGGTTTTGTGTGCAAAGTTTCAAGTGACAGTGACCTACTGACACTGCACTTGCTGCGGGAGAGGGGGGGGGGGGTAAGCGTAGGGGCTAAGCTCAGGTGCCAGGGCTGATCCCGCTAATGCTGCATTTTTGGGGACACTATACTAATGTGAACGCTGGTGTAGTGCTGATTTGATCAAATATACTGTTTGAGGTAGCATGATTTGAACAGGGATTGAATGTGGGCCAGAAAGGACAGTTAAGAATCCAGGCTTGCCCCTAGCACCCTGCCATGCATGGATGAACTGATATTTGTGCCATTGACCTTTGACAGAGAAGTCAGGGGAAGAGGCACCTGAGAGAGGAAATATTATGAACTCTGTTTTGAATAGACTAAGATTGAGGAAGTGGTGGGACATCCAGTCTGATATGTCTCCTGTAGTAAATCAGTGATATATGAGGAAACTGATGGGGTGAGCTAAGGGGTAGAGAGATTTGGGTGTCATCAGCATTGAAATGGTATTGGAAACCATAGTAAGCTATCAGCTGACCCAGGGAACTGTACAGTGTACCGTACTCCCCTTGGGCATTTCACACAGGCTTTCTGATCAGTTCTCCTTTACTGTTTTTAAGGTAAACTTGTTCAGAGGCCCCATGTAGCTCTATGAGCAGGCATATGTAAATTTACTCTTCATTTTCTTCCGTCTAGCTCCAATTCTGTTCAGGCCTGGGAAAAAAAATGTTTTTCATCTGAGCCACATTTGCTACTGACTCAAGCAAGTGCTCATGTATTCCTATGGAGTACTCACAAGAGGGTGCAGAGCACACAGCCATTTATTTGATTTTTCACAGCTCTATGTGGACAACTCACTGGTCAATGATGCAAAGTCCACTGAGCAAGCCAAACTATCATGGTAATGCCAGGGCTAGTTGGTAGGAAATTTTTCGGGGAGATGGCAAAAAATAACAGACTGGGGACTAAAATGCACCTTGCTCCATTCCAGCTGATACAAAAAATACATGTATTTAGTTGTTCTTTAAATATTTTCTTAAATGTTACATCCCACCCACATTATAAAGCTGCAAATAATAATTTGATATATCTGTATTAAATACACTTTATTCAAATACAGGAGAGGCGTTATTAGAACCTTTAGGGCCACGGTGGCAGAACGCCAGTGCTCGGTCACCAATGCGACCTTTGCGACCCTGGTAGTTCTGCCACTGGTGTCGGTATTTTTTTATTTGTTGTTTTTTTTACTGTTTTATTTTTACAATTTTTTTTTAATTTATTTTTTACATATTTTTAGGAGCCCCGTTGGAGGGCTTTGGTGAAATATCAGAGGTCTAAGCTAACCTCTGATATTTCACCTTTTGAGACAGAGAAAAGAGATTAAGGACACAGTCCCCAATCTTCCTCTCTGCAGCCTCAGCTGTACAGAATTAATGGACAGGAATAGCTCTGTATAGAGCTTCCTGTTCATTAACTGAAGCATAGTAAACAGTTTTTACTATGCATCAGTTATGAATGAACAGAGTTAGTGGTCGGTATGGATCACTGACTATTCATTTAGACAAGGAAGGGACTAATAAATTACACATTTACTGTCCCCTTTCCTGATCTCCATCCTGACAGGTCCCCCTGCAGCAGCTGACAGTGCTGCGGAGGATGTGGGGGGGGGGGGGGGAGCAGGGATCACACAGAAGCCTGCGGAAGCAGCAGTTGGATGGGAAGGGTGGCATGTAGGGGAGCCAATCCCCTTCACATCTGCTGAAAGGTTGCAGAAGGATAATGGAGGGGATGAGTTCCTCTATATGCTGTCGTGCCCCCCAGGTGTACAGGGGGCTGGGTCGCAATTGTGAACCCTGTACGAACACCCCTGAAGTACAGTATTTATCCCGTTCTAAATTTATATGTAGATGCAAAGTATATGTTTTGTATTTTCTGGTTGGAAAGGTTTACTTTTTAGCAAAACTTTCATAGCAATGCAGCTTTTGTACTATCAAAGGTAGCATTTTATAGCATAACAAAATCATTTTGTTCTTGTATTGTAAAATGTGTGCATATTTCTCATTTAGTAATATACTGTATACTTTACTACAATTACTTTTGCTTAAAAGACAACTTTATACTCACTATAACTGTAGATGGTTTAAAAATTGTTTGGGAATGGGCTCTGAAACAAACCCTTATGGTTTATGCACAAAATATTTTGATTTGTATTTATCCTGGTGAGTCTGGGTCTGGACAACCAATCATCCATAGACTTCAGATTGAGAGCAAGTGATTTTAATGGATTTCTCCTGTTATGGGTATGTCCTTCTAAAAATGTAGTGATGTGTCTGCTTAAGTAGATAGTAGGCCTTGTGTTCCAATATGCAAACTTTAAGAAGAATACCATATAAAACTTGTCTCCCACTACATTATACCAATTTTAGGGTAATAAAGGCACCCCTCTGCTAGTAGTTTCCACATCATTGGATCAGTGTAGATAACCAGTAGTACAGTTTAAGTTTGGGTGGGGTGTTTTCCTGTGGTGACCCCATGTCTTCAGTAATAACCTAATCCAAAGGAAAATGCCAGATTCTTCAGTAAAAGGCTGTAGAAGGCTACAGGTTTGCATCCCTGAGTAGACTTTTTTTTTTCGTAATATACTGTATGAGTCACACCATGGCTATGGACACATCATTTTTTTTTTTTTTTTCTTTCACCAGGTATCGGACCTGATGGTCACATAGCTTTTAATGAGCCAGGGTCCAGTCTGGTCTCTAGAACTAGAGTGAAGACATTGGCTATGGACACCATACTGGCAAATGCACGCTTCTTTAATGGAAATCTTTCCAAAGTGCCTACCATGGCATTGACGGTTGGTGTGGGGACGGTGATGGATGCCAAAGAGGTAATATTTAATAAGTAAAACCTTCAATTTCAAGAATTTTATTGTACAGGTAATTTTGGGAAGCATGTTAGCAGTAAAACAAATCCAAAACTAAATAACAAAGGTTGACTATAGATACACTTTGTTAGATATTCTTTCACTTCCTGTCTGCTAAAAAGGTTGTCCTTAAGACAAGTATTGAGGGGAAATCTCTAACAGTAACACAGACAGAAGTAAAAAATGTTTTTATGTTAACTAGGTAAATGCTGAAACCTCTGGTGGTGTTTTTTTTTTTTTTTTTTTTTTTTTTTTTTTTTTTTTTTTTTTTTTTTTTGCTGTCTGTTTCCTTGTTGCAGATTTCTTTCTCTTTCTGTCTGGTGAAATGTCCCTAGAAGAGAAAAAGCGTGTTGACATGTCTGATTTTACTGCTATCTGGGGCTCCATTAGCCAAGAGTTATAAACTTGTGGCTCCTGTTCCTGTACCATTGTTACAACTAGTTTTGCTACTGGGGAGCCAAGTATACCCGTTTCCTACCCAAATGCACCCACATGCAAGTGGTCTTGGGCCCTGTGTTGCTTGTACCCCAGATTGTGAAGCTACATCACTGTCCCCACTATCCCATAATTATTTGACTATAGGATCAATGAAAGTTGAACGAAGCATGCTGGATTTATATTCATATATTAAGAATTCTGACCGTGTTTAATTTTTAATGAATAAATGTATTTCTCATACACCACTGAATGCATATAGTGTGGCCGTCATAGACCTATTTAAAGCTGAACTCCAACCTTACCTTTAATGTTGCATGTTTGTACAGGCTCCTCTGCTGTACCAAAATTGTTTATTCTGATTTCACAGCACACTATGAGCTTGCAGTGTTCATTAGCTACAGCACATGAGATAGTCCACCTCATTTCCTGGCTGGAGGATATCCTTTTATCAAGCATCCCTTTCCTCCTCAGCTAAATTTATTCTTGGTCCTCCCTTTACATTCATTCAGGTTTTTCAGTCACAGAGGCTCAGTGTACATGTGGGTTTTACCCATGGAGGTCTACTGTTTTGAGGAAGCTATATAGTACAAAACCCTGCCAGACTCTTCCACCATTCATCATCTGTCTGAATTACATAGAGAAGCACAGAGACCCAGTGGTGAAATTACTGTGTCTAAAATAGGATATGTAATGAAAACAGGTTAAATTTTTTATTTGTATGTTGAAGGGGGCAGTAATGAACGAGGGTTGATAAAATATTAGCAGATTACAGCTGTTAAAGTCGGTAACTATTGTGGTTTGCAGGTAATGATTCTTATCATGGGTGCCCATAAAGCCTTTGCTCTTTACAAAGCTATAGAAGAAGGTGTAAATCACATGTGGACAGTGTCTGCCTTTCAGCAACACCCTAGCACAGTGTTTGTCTGTGATGAAGATGCCACTTTAGAACTTCGGGTGAAGACTGTGAAATATTTTAAAGGTAAACCTCTAACATTTCCTTTAAAATTCCATTTAAATTCTTTATGGCATATTTCAAAATCATTGCTCCAAAAAATGTATGTACATACACCCTGTTCCAAATTATTATGCAAATTATATTTTTCTCATTTCCCTAAATTGATGTAAATAACAGTCAGCATAATTCTCATGTTATCAACTATTAAGAGTACAATTCACATTTTATTGAACAAACCTCCTAATAACAGGATTTTTTTTTTAAACCTAAACGTACAATGCACTATTCCAAATTATTATGCACAGTAAGTTTCAAAACACTTTATAGGTTGTAAATAACTGAAAATTGTCTCTTGTTTGCAGCATATTTACTGAAATCAAAAGCTATTTCAATCAAACTTTTAACAACATTTTAACTTTTTTAAACATTTTAACAGGTCACGTTACATTTTAACATAGGACCCCTTATTTGATAGCAGCTCCACAAGTCTTGCATCCATTGAACTTGTGAGTTTTTGGACAGTTCCTGCTTGAATTTGTTTGCAAGATGTCAGAATAGCCTCCCAGAGCTGCTGTTTGGATGTAAACTGCCTCCCACCCTCATAGATCTTTTGCTTGAGGATGCTCCAAAGGTTCTCAATAGGATTGAGGTCAGGGGAGGATGGAGGCCACACCATGACTTTCTCTCCTTTTTATCCCCATAACAGCCATTGATGCAGAGGTATTCTTTGCAGCATGAGATGGGTCATTGTCATGCATGAAGATGATTTTATTACGGAAAGCATAGTTCTTCCTTCTGTACCAGGGAAGAAAGTGGTCAGTCATAAATTCCACATACTTTGCAGAGGTCATCTTTACACCTTCGGGGACCCTAAAGGGTCCGACCAGCTCTGTTCCCATGATTCCGGCCCAAAACATGACTCCACCACCGCCTTGCTGATGTCGCAGCCTTGTTGGAACAGGGTGGCCGTCCACCAACCATCCACTACTCCATCCATCTGGACCATTCAGGGTTGCACGCACTAATCAGTGAACAGGACTGTTTGAAAATTAGTCTTCATGTATTTTTCTGCCCAATGCAGCTGTTTCTGCTTGTGTGCATTGGTTAGTGGTGCCGAATAGAAGGTTTATGCACAGTTGCAAGACTCTGGAGGACTCTACACCTTGATGTCCGTGGGACTCCAGAGGCACCAGCAGCTTCAAATATGTGTTTGCTGCTATGTAATGGTATTTTAGCAGCTGCTCTCTTGATCCGATGCATGGATCTGGCAGAAATCTTCCTCAATGTGCCTTTATCTGCACAAACCCATCTGTGCTCTGAATCGGCCACAAATCTCTTAATAGTGCGATGATCACGCTTTAGATATTTCACGAAAACTTATGTTTTCATACCTCGTCCAAGGCATTGAACTATTTCACTCTTTTCGGCAGCAGAGAGATCCTTTTTCTTCCCCATATTGTTTGAAAATGGTGCTCTGCTTAATAATGTGGAACATCCTCCTTTAGTAGTTTTTTTCCTTAAATTGGGCTCACCTGCCAATCTAATTATTACAGGTGTCCGAGATTGTTTTCAGTGATCAAAAGAGCCCTGACACACAATGCCATCCATGAGTTAAACTGAAAAACAAAATATTTAATCTCTGTGACACTTAAATAGAATTTGCATAATAATTTGGAATTGGGTGTATGTGTAAAATATAAATATATATATACATACACACAGTGCCTTAAAAAAGTATTCCTAACCCTTGTAATTTTCCACATTTTCTTATGTTACAACCAAAAACATAATGTATTTTATTGGTATTTTATGTGATAGACCAACACAAAGTGGCACATAATTGTGCAGTTGAAGGAAAATGACAAATGGTTTTCAGTCTTTTTTACAAATAAATATCTGAAAAGTGTGGCATGCATTTTGTATTCAGCCCCTTTACTCTGATATCCCTAATAAAAATCTAGTGGAATCCATTGCCTTCAGAAGTCACCTGATCAGTTCAGCTGTGTATAATTTAATCAGTATAAATACAGCTGTTCTGTGAAGCCTTCAGAGGTTTGTTAGAGAACATTGGTGAACAAACAGCATCATGAAGGCCAAGAAACACACCAGACAGGTCAGGGATAAAGTTGTGGAGAAGTTTAAAGCAGGGTTATCCCAAGCTTTAAACATCTCACAGAGCACTGTTCAGTCCATCATCTGAAAATGGAGGTCCATGGTAACTCTGGAGGAGCTGCAGAGATCCACAGCTCAGGTGGAAGAATCTGTCCACAGGACAACTATAAGTCGTGCACTCCACAAATCTGGCCTTTATGAAAGAGTGGTGAGAAGAAAGCCATTGTTGAAAGAATGCCATAAGAAGTCCCATTTGCAGTTTGCAAGAAGCCATGTGGGGGACACAGCAAACACGTGGAAGAAGGTGCTCTGGTCAGATATAACCACAACTAAACTTCTTGGCCTAAAGGCAAAACGCTATGTGTGGCGGAAAACTTGACACTGCACATCACCCTGAACACACCGTCCCCACCGCGAAACATAATGGTGGCAGCATCATGCTGTGGGGATGCTTTTCTTCAGCAGGGACAGGGAAACTGGTCATAGTTGATGGGAAGATGGATGGAACCAAATACAGGGCAATCTTAATTCTTAGTCTGCAAAAGATTTGAGACTGGGGCGTAGGTTCACCTTCCAGCAGGACAACGACCCAAAACCCACAGCCAGAGCTACAATGGAATGGTTTCGATCAAAGCATATTCATGTGTTAGAATGGCCCAGTCAAAGTCCAGACCTAAATCCTATTGAGAATCTGTGGCAAGACTTGAAAATTGCTGTTCACGGACGCTCTCCATCCAATCTGGCAGAGCTGGAGCTATTTTGCAAAGGAGAATGGGCAAAATTTTCACTTTCTAGATGTGCAAAGCTGGTAGAGACATCCTCAAAAAGACTTGCAGCTATAATTGCAGCAAAAGGAGGTTCTACATGTATTGACTCAGGAGAGCTGAATACAAATGCACACCACACTTATTAACTGGTTTTTAAAATTTTTTACAAATAAATATCTATCATTTTCTTTCCACTTCACAATTATGTACCACTTTGTGTTGGTCTATCACATAAAATCCCAATAAAATTCATGTACGTTTTTGGTTGTAACATGACAAAATATGGAACATTTCAAGGGGTATGAATACTTCTCATTTTGTTTATGTACATAATATACACACAGCCTTGAAGAAGCAAATATTATTTCTTGTAACTATGGATTTCATTAGTTTGAAATGAATTTTTAACACAAAATAACACACATATACTTTCTGCAGTCCTTGGAATAAAATTTGCCATTCCTTTTTGTATTGATTTTGATGATCCACCAATTGTTTCCTTTTTGGTTCAGTGCTTTCTTTTGGTAAAATAACACCCCCCCCCCCCCTTCCCCAAATGATACCAGCCTGCACCCACCAGGGTAGTCCCATAGGGGCTACAAATATATGTGCTCCCCATTCTGATATCCATACCTTTTTTAGTTTGGGGATTGTAGCAATCGTGCACACAGAGATGGATGCAAACCTCCATTTTGGCAAAGGCCTCCATCTTCTATCATTCTCTGCTCCCAAATCCGCTTCCCTCATCCCCCCTCCTTCTTCTCTGTTGAGTGACACATGGTCCCTGGATGCTGAGTTCAAAAAGGCATCAAGGCCCAGCAGGAGAGCTCATGGCTATAAACCCCAATTAGCCTGGCCCCCGTGTGTCTGCGAGACTCTGCTTGGAAAAGGATCATAAAACCATAATCCAGTGCCTTGCTGAGCTTCAAAGACATTCCAGATGAGCCATAAAGCAGACATCATGTTCAAAATCCCCTATCATTACATATCTTGGAGTATGAAAGACTTGCATTAAAACCGGGCATATATTCAGACCGGTCACTATAATACAAATCGTCTGATATATTACACCCCCTAGCTGACAGCTACAGGAGAGCAGAAAATTAGATCTCCTTAACCGTCCCAGCAGGTATGTCTTATTTCATATCTAGACGTTCAGCAGATGATTCTGCGTATTAATCTACCTGTGGATAGAATGTTACATGTACCTAGGAAACGTTATCGACCATAGTATAATTTGCGAGGGATTTGGTCATAGCCTGAGCTCCCTGCCTACAACACCCCTCCCCAAATGAGGCGATTGGTTCTCTGCTTTAAGGAGACACCCTGCTGAGTTCCTAGAACAAGGCTGTTATGCGTGAAGCAAGCTAAGCTGAGTTGAGCTAAGTCAAAGATTCTCCCTTTTAACATCGGAACTAACTGGGAGACAAAGGCACCGTTTTGGCTCAGGAAACTTTATCTCCTTAAACCAGGACGTTTGGCAAGTACTTTACCTCGCTAAATTTCTTTCTGTTATCTCTTTGGTGTGTGTGTGTGTGTGTGTGTGTATGTATGTGTGTATATATATATATATATATATATATATATATATATATATATATATATATATATATATATATATATATTTTAAAAAAATTTTTTTTTCCCGTAAATATTTTTATTGCACCCTTTTGACCTTTTTAGTAATAAATCTTACTTTCTGAAAGTGCACTAAAGAGCTTTAGAAACAGTTCAACAAACTAAGAACCCCTGTCTCTGAAGAGCGCTACTGTGTGTTTTAAACGTCTGTATACACAATGTCACCGCAGACAGATGTATACAAACAATTATTCAAACATCATTGTGTTTATTGCTGATATTGCCGAGTTTCCTTTCTCTGTACAAAAAGGAGGTGGTGGCAGTATGAAGGGTTAATTGCGTAATTAAACTGACCCAGTAACAATCGATCCCAGGCTGCAAGTACACAGATTGTGTCCCATTAGCTGGAAAATCTTTGTGCAGGGGGCAGCTGGGCGTGACATTGTTACGCATGTGACGTTTTAATTGGCTAGTCCTTCGGACACGAGGTTGGTGAGAAGGGCTGTGGTCTGACGCCGCGATCGTCACAGGGATGGTAAAAGAAAAGACCACAGGGATGGTAAAAGAAAAGACCACAAAACAATGAGGCCTTTCTTAAAACCTGAACACCACGTTCCTCCACACCACCCTTGATCAGATGGCAGTATGTGCATTAAGGAGGGATTATATATAGTTTTCCTACCTATGTATCTATCAAACTTGTAAAGGAATATTTGGGGTTCCTTTATGTATTTATGTAAAACAAATTAAATTTTTTAAAGAAGCAGTCCACCTACAACTGATTTTTAGTTTTTTGCAGGTACTGGAAGTTTAAACCACCTTACAATTCCTCCTAATTCTCAGCCACTGGAATTGTATAGGTAGGCTATCTGCACTTGAGTTGCTGGGTCTGCGTACCTCCTGAAGCAATTATAAAGAAGTTTCCGCTCCCTGTGAAACTTTATTTTTTATCTCAGGAATATACCAGGAGGTGCTGGAACACACAAAGGCAGTCTGTAACAACTGAAATTTCCAGGTTGGTAGGAATTGAGTTGTGAAACATGGCAAGGAGATCTGACTATTAGAGTATCCAAGTCATGTATGGAGCCAGGGACTGATCCATCTCACCAGGTTACACCTATAAATTCATTATTTATTAATTTTTTTGGAGTGGACTGACTATTTAAATAAGAGACATGTTTGTTTTATTTTTAACAATAAAAATTACTAAAAGTTAAATTGATTGGGCTTGGTGGATTCAATGTAATGCTAAAGCCGGTAGAGCAATTTTTTCCATCTCTAGTTCTGAGTTTTGTATACAGACCTGTCCTGTGCTTTGCACAAAGGTTTATTGCAATACATTATGGCTTCAGTTAACATGCAGTAGTATTTATAAGGATTGTGAATAATGAAATCTGAACTCCAATGTATGGAATTTTTTTCATAGTTAAATTGGTTCAGCTTCGATCATTATAGATCTACATATTTCATACCTGGCTGATCTCTGTGGAAGAGTCACTGTAGTAGCCACCACTACTGCAGTGATCCTTGCTGTATTCCAGCTCCAGTGTTGAGCAACTGCCCTTCTGCATAGTTGCCATAGGAAGTTGCCAGCTTGGCATTTGCTCCATTCAGAGAACACCTTTCATTTTTTTCTTGATAAATGCAAATGATTTTCTGAATGAGAGGGAGAATGTGACATCACCAGCCCACCTCCCTGCCTTGTCCAATCGGAGAATGCTTCATTCATTGAGAAAATGCAAGGTGTTATGTGACTGGTGCATGTGCTGAGCCAGTGACCCCATGAGGTCACAGAGCAGCAGAGTACTGGACCCAGGAAGAAGCAAGGATTACTGTAGTAGTGGCAACTATCACAATGATTCTCCACATCCACAATGATCAACAAGGTATGGAATATGTATACTTAATTTGTTCCAAGCTGGACCAATATAACTATGCAAACAAAAAAAAACCATACCTGGAATTCAGCTTTAATAAGGTGCTCTGGAATAGAAAACATAATCCAGTGAGTTGTGTTCTCATGTAGATTAATGACTGTGCTCTCACATTTACAGGATTAATGCACGTTCACAACAAACTTGTTGATCCTTTGTACAGCATGAAGCAAAAAGGGACAGAAGAGGAACACACTCCAAAGAAACCATACAGTGACTGAAGTAGTCTTCGTAAAGCTGCATTGGCTCTGGAAGGCTTACAGTATATTTTTAACTGCATTGTACTGAAAGGGCAATCTACTCTTCCATCCTCATGACAAGAACATCCGGAAGGGTGATTTGGTATGCAGCACAGGGTGAAAACTCCACCATCATTGTCTTGTAGTTAAACCTAGTCTTACAGTTTTGTACACTTTATATGAGAATCTTTTCACTTTTCCTTATGTTTTTGTATGACAAAATATTTTTTGTAGTAGATTGCAGTTGTAATATTATAGGAAAATAAAGATGCTGTATATTTTCTGTTTGGACTACCTTCACACATGGCTCCCTAGTGCACTTAACATAGCATGAGGAGGAATCTTCCTCCTCATAGAGATGTCCACATGCTGTTCATTGTTACCAGGCAATGTTTTCACAAAAATCCTAAAGCTGAACTCTGGGGAAAGTAAGAATCCTCCTTTGCAGTGGGACTGCCTCTGCACTGCAAGGGTTAAATGCTTTAGGGCCAGTTCACACCAGATTCCTATTCGTTTCCCTGCAGTGTAATTTTGGTAATCCCCTTCATGTGAATTGCACTGCACAAAAAGTGGTGTCTGCAATACTTGAAAAAACAACATGCAGTACCAGATCACATGGCACTGAGGTACCATGTGATCTGGTGACCGCAAACGCATTGCGTTTGCAATCTGCATTTGAGATGCTGTTAATAATGTATTGGCACCTGCAGCAGACTGCAAAGGCAGTGAGGCGCACAGAATGCACCTTTCCTGTACTACGGTCTGGTGTGAAATGATCCTAAATCATAACTCCTGTTTAATGGACCTTTTAAATAGTCTGTATGGGCCAAGCTGGTCGACACAAACTATTTAGTGCATTATCAGGTGTGCTTGCTGGGTGCACAGTATATGGCTTCATACAGGATACAGCACCGTTCCGGCAGTGGAACGGTAGGTTCCCATCCCACTCCTGGAACAAAATAGTGTGACTAGGCACTGCTCAGCCATTCACTGGAAAATTTGTATTCCATGAGTGACTACAAAGCTTTTTCTGATCGTCTGAGTCAGAGAGGCGGGCAGATGAAGTCACAATCTCCGACTTGGACTATCAGAAAGCTTTGTAATTATTCATAGATTACAAAGCTTCCTGTGAATGGCTGAACAACGCTTAGCCTGACTCTCTCTTGTTCTGGGAGTGGGATGAGAATTTCCCATCCCACTGCCTAATCACAGTGCTAAGGCTACATACAGTTAATACAGCGTGCCCAGCAAGTGCACCTGTTAGTGTAGTGAATACTTCTTCATTTTGACCAGTTTAATCCAAACAAACCTATTTAAAGGGACATTAAATGTGGCGTGAGACTTTAAGTCTAGTGGGACCAAAAGAAGCATTTTTACTTGCCTCATCCTCTGCTATCCTATACTTAGTCTTGATGATGTCAAGAAGTCATCCAAGCCAAATGCAGAGCCCGCTGAACTGCAATGGATGTGAGGAGGCTGAGGTATGGTCCGCTGTCAGAGAGTAGAGGAGAGAGCCAGCTGCCAGGGGAGTGAAGGCTCAGGTAGGTAAAACTGCTGTTCCTGGTCCCCCCTAGACATAAACACCAAATCAATAGAAATCATGCACATAGATTGTTTAAGAAATAGTTCAAGTAGCTGTTCAATGCTAATGTAGTACTGTAGCCCTTGTAACATGTGTAAGGCGCTGATAAGAGACTAGACTGTAGCAGTATGAGCTATGTAGTACCAAACCTCTGTCTGTCGTCTCTCAAACACCTGAAGGATTGTCTCACTGGCGTTCTACATCATAACATGTTTTGTGCCTTTAAGGACATCACATAAATGCAATTAAAGTACACTTTGTATGCAGTATTGTGTTTTTTGTTTTGTCGTGACCACATGTAAAAATCCCTGGCATGTAGCATGCTTTTGTACCATTAATTACTACATGATGGCGTTACCCCATGTTACTGACTTTTGAAATCATACAAATCGGCTGCATTTATCCCCCACCGGCTCTAAGGGTGAGAACTGAGCGATCAGACACTGCTGATTGTTCAGTTCTCCCCGCCGCTCTGATCAGTCACCACTCTTTGCTCTGCCCCCCCCCCCCCCCCCCCCCCCCGTGCTCACTGGAAATTCTCTGTACTTGAAGGAGAAAAAGTAACATGCACAGGGAGGATACTATTCACCAGGAACAGGCCTCAGAACATGGAAAGGAAAATGTAACGAAATACCTTATCCATGCCTTTATGCTTCCCAATTAGAGATCTAATTCATTAAAATGTCCAAACCTTGTGTACCCACTGTTGCCTGTTCTGCACAAATTAGATGTCTGTAGGAAATTCATGGATAATTGCACCTCTTTAGGAAAGGCAGTTAAGGATGTGTGATGGTGCAAACTGACTTTTCAAAGATGTACATCTCTAGATCAGAAAAATATAGGTAATATTTATGTATCATCATATATCTTCCTATCTCAGGCTAGTCATTTTTTTAATTCCTGGACGTAGCCTGCAGGTGGGGTGGCTTTGCTAAGTTTTATCTCTCATAGGACATATACAGTACATTTTTAAGGATTCTTGCATTTCTGATGTTTACGTTTTTGTACCAGTAACTGGTTTTTGTTTAGTAGAATGTAACCTCACTATCATTGGAAGTACCTTTTTATCTTTTGTTTTGTGTGTGCACATCTGTTGAATCAATATCGGTTTTCAGTAATTTCTGTGGGATCAATTCTGCACCACTAGAACCTCTGACAATATTTCAAAAAATACATTAACAGTCCCTCTTCTTCCTCCCACTGAGATCAAGGATGGGGCCCTATTCCTCCCATTGACATTAACAAAAGGGTATAATCCCCCCTCAACACAATTGATGAACCCTATTTCCCCCTATTGACACCAAGAATTTGGAACTATTCCTCCCAGTGATACCAACAATGGAGCATTATTCGAACCAGTGACACCGCCAATCCCGAGGAATATTTTTTTTCCTCTGAAATCAACAATGGGGCATTATTACTCCGTTGTTATATCAACAAACAATGGGCATAATTTCTCCTTCTGACACCAGTTACAGTGACATCAGAAATGGGCCACAATTTCTCCTAGTGACATCAGTGATAGAGAACTGTTACTTACTTCCACTTGTGATAGGACACTATTCCTTCCACCAACCCCAACAATGGGACATTGTGTTGAATGAATTACTAAAACTGGAGAGTGCAAAATTTGGTGCAGCTCTGCATAGAAACCAAACACCTTCCAGTCTTTTTGCCAAAGCTTAAAGTACAACTAAATGTAGCAGTATCACATGAGTTGCTGAGTTTTGGGTCCGCCTATAGTTCTGCACAGCCAAGCAGCATGCATTTTCTTCAGGCCTTGCACACTGGAGACAGTAAACAGCCCTTGAGCTTGTTTTTTTGGGGAGATTTTATTAAAGATTATTGTTCTTGGATAGGGTTTAGAGGTATATGGGGTGCTCAAGGAAACCACAACTTGAGGACAACTCCTTAGCAACTATGTACAAGTCCACAGACAAAGATTCTCTTCTTGGAAAGCTCTCCAGCCCTCCTGGTGTACCTCCTCAGACCTTAGATGAATTCTCCTCTTCACCCAGCTGCCTGAGGGAATTCCTAAACAAGGGGCCCCAGAAACTGATACTTTAAATCAACAGTCCCAGATGGGAGCTACTCAGGTTTCCCACCAGAAAGCCCTCTCCCCTTATCTGGCCCGGGGGGGGGGGTGGGATTACTCACTCAGTCCTCTCCTGCAAGTTTGAGGGTTGGTGCCTACCTTCAGGCCTTACTGTCAGGAAACTAGTGCAGTTAATGCTAATTCTTCTGCAGCTCGTGCAAATTATTTTCCAGCTAATCCTAATTCTCATGCAGCCACTGCTCATTCCCATGCAGCTAATGCTTGTGCATGTGTACCAGCACACAGACGAGCCCAGGCTAATATGCAGCATGCACTGACACGTAGGTGCATCTCTATGCGCCATCACGCATTGGCATGCACGTCTTCCTGCCAAGCTGCCTATTTAAAAGAGACTCTGCTGTACTAATCGCTGAATGTTCTTCATTTTCCTGTGATCCATGGTCCTGTTTGTACTGACTGATCTTTCATTGCTGACTCAGCTTGTTCCTGATCTTGCTCTGTGGATTCTGGATTCTGACCTTGGCTTGCCTTAGACTACTCTCTACCTGATGATCTGGTGCTGACCTCGGCTTGTCTGACTATTCCCTGCCTGATCTCCTGGTGCTGACCTTGGCTTGCTACTGGACCTCGCTCTGCTTGCTAACCTGGTACTGACCCCAGCCTGCCTGCTGACCACACTACTGTCTTACTGTGTATGACCCTGGCTCACCTTGACTATGTCCCTAACCGTGGAAGTCACCTGCTATCAAGCTATCAACATCCGTTCTTTGAGCCTTGTATCTCTGTCATCACGTTCAGGGGTGCTCGAACCAGAGCCGCAACGGAAGCACTTTCGTCAACTGTGCCTCCAACCAAGGTACATGACACGTTGGGGTGGCTCCTTCCCTGCTTCCTAGGCTGTGCTCTCTAAGGGGATGGGTGAGGCTGAGAGATCCTCCCATTCAGCTCTTGGCTGCAGGTAGGCCCCTCTCCTGGTTCCCCTCCCAGGCCCCACACACCAGCCTTCTCACCCCATCTTCCACCCAACACTGACCACTTCCTGGTCAGGCTCTCTCATCTTAAGGGCTGTTCAGACCCCATGCCAAGCATCACCCCCTTCCCTGTCACACAACCTCCCCACAACCCCCCCATCCAATTATTATTATTTTCCAAGGAAAACCCTCCAACAGCGTAACCCCCTCCAACCATCAACTAATGGTAACACAGGAGCAAATAAAGAAGGTAAAATCCCTCATTCCGGCCATCACAGACATCACTATAGGAAAATGTGAGAAATACTTATATGACTAACAGATATTAAGAACTTGTAAAAGACCTCATTATACTACACAATGCGGCCTACCCCGTTGTGTCAGAGGAGGAAAGCCACGCTTGACAGACTTTGTTACACTTCTTTGCACAACCCCTAGACAGGTAAGTGGCCTTGTAGTATGGGATCATTGTATTTACTAGACCAGTGTTTCTCAACCTTTATCCAGTTGGGGCACCCTTAAAAAATGTTTTTAGTCACGAGGCACACCTGCCAAGGCTTGGTTCATGTTGCTGTGTGTCGAGGAATGCATACGAAATCATGCTCATTCTTGACACAGACAAATACTCTGCTCTTTAGGGGTACCCCATACATTGGCAAACGCGGGGTGTTTTTGGTGTGGTGCAATTTTAAAACTAAGGTCAGGGACGACTTTCCCTGCATTTCTCCTCATAAGGCTGCCCATTGAAATGAATGGGCTGCCCTACACACAGCCACACAGATGTAAACCAAGGGTCTGTTCACGGTGGTAAAACACGCAATTGGGCTGCTTTTACCACCCCCAATTGCTCCCCCTTTAGCTGCAGAAACAGCAGCTGGGGGTATACACATGCTGTTGCCATAGCTGGAAGTATACCTCCAGGTGAATGGAGTTGAACTGTCAAATGCCTCTGAAAAGTGATCTGAGCATGGATTGCTTTTCAGAGGAGCAGCAGTCCTTGCTGCTATTACGAATAAGTCCTAAAAAAAAGCAGTTCTGATAAGAAAGGAATAGGGGGTCAAGATTAAAAGCAAAATGCATCTACACCCATATAAAAACAAACACACACACATTTAGACACACGTATGTACACACATACATGTACACATATACACACAGGCATGTGTATACAGCATTATGAAAATTTACAGTACCTTAGCTTTCATCACACAGCGGGGAACTGCACTCTAGGGGGAAGCAGAGAGCACAGAAGACACTCCCTTTCCCTTTGCGTTCACTTTGCTCAGCGGTCTGATGGCTCCCAGTGCCAATGTACAGTGCGGATGGGGATCGGGAACTCGTGCGCAAGTGACAGCCATTCCCCCCACGGCACCCCTGAAGACCTCTGGCAGCATCCCAGTTGAGAAAGGCTGCACTAGACCTTTCAAGAAGGAAACCGTGGGGGCAGTTTCTTCCAGTACAATATGATAGCCTTGCGAGCATAGAATAATAAGATGTTGAGAAGAATTCTATGAGCATTAGTTGGAACCACCTTGTCCACCAGGCCCAGGAGGCATATAGAGACAGCCAGAGGGACAGGGGCATTTAGAACCTCCATGATACACAATGTAACACCCTTCCAAAAAACAGTGATGGGCTAGCAGTTCCATAATATGTGGGTGAAATCGGCAAGGAAGTGGAACATCACCAACACTCCACTGAGGAAGTGGGATATATTCCAGCCAACCTAGCTGCTGTATAATATATTCTATGCAGGAATTTGAAGTGAATCAACCTATCCTTAGCCGATACCAAATGTTTGAATGGGTGGTTTCACATATCATCCCAGTCTTCTCCTTGGACACCTGGGACTTCCACACTCCACTGTTCTCTACACCTTTGTAACCGTAGAGGGTTTCAAAACATTTACTTATACACCACTGATAATGTTTTTGAGAGCGAGTCATCTTTCAACAGATTTTCAAGGACCTAAGGATGAGTCTCAATGGTCAAGTTACTAAATTGAGACTGGTATGTGTGATGTAGTTGAAGATAACAGAAATAATAGTGATTTGGGAGATTATATTTTTCTTTTAGTTGATCGAACATGAGCAAGTTACCGTCTCTAACAATGTCACCCACCCTTTTGATGCCTCTGGTCACCCACAGTCCTGGGTCCAGTATAGAGTGGAAATGTGGCAAAGATGGGTTCGTCCATAAAGGAGAGGAAGGCGAAACCCCTTCCATTTCAGGCTGCATCAATTTCATGGAACCTGAGAGCGGGAGAGAAGACCCTACTCCTCTGAACAATGCTAACCATAGGCTTTTATAGGACCCTAACCCTAATACCGCCGCCTCTAGGACCATCTCTGAATCCGCATCATCTTTCAAGAGCCAGCGGCGGGCAAACACCATTTGGCTTGCTAGATAGTACTTTTGTAAGCCTGGTAGTGCCAATTCTCCTTGTCCCTAGGGCTCCTGAAGTACCTGTAGACCAATCCGTGGAGCAGAGGGGAACCATAGGAAGGAACTAAAGAGCACACATAGGATTTAGAAACTCATGTGCCTGATGTAAAGAGTATAGGATAACGGGAAGTACTTTCATCTTGGTGAGATTAATTTTGCTACTTAAAGACAATGGGAGATTTTTCCAGGCTTGGAGTCTCTTTTTCAGAAAAGCTATCAGTGGAATGAGATTAAGGCTCATATAGTCCTCTACACTCTGGACCTTAGACTGGGGCGACGGTTCATCTTTCAACAAGACAGCAACCCTAAGCACACAGCCAACATAACAAAGGAGTGGCTACAGGCCAACTCTGTGAATGTCATGGAGTGGCCCAGTCAGAGCCCACACTTAAGCCCGATTGAACATCTCTGGAGACATCTGAAAATGGCTGTGCACTGACACTCTCAATCCAACCTGATGGAGCTTGAGAGGTACTGCAAAGAAGAATAGGAGAAATTGCCCAAAAATAGATGTGCCAAGCTTGTAGCATCATACTCAAAACGACTTGAGGCTGTAATTGGTACTAAAGGGGCTTCAACAAAGTATTGAGAAAAGGCTGTGAATACTTATGTACATGTGTTTTTTTTTTTTAATTTTGAATAAATTGCAAAGATTTCAAATTGAACTTCTTTCGTGTTGTCATTATGGGGTATTGTTTGTAGAATGTTGAGGGAAAAAAGGAATTGAATCTATTTTGGAATAAGGCTGTAACATGAAAAAACTAAGCTCTGTGAATACTTTCTGGATGCACTGTAGGTGTGCTGTGAGCAGTATGTAGAAGAGTGGTGTCAGCAATATAATATAATAAAATATAATATAATTAATATATAGGTCTGCTGCGTGCAGTGTGTAGAGGAGTGGTGTCAGTACAGTCTATAGGACTCCTCAGTGCAGTGTGTAAAGGAGTAGTGTCAGTGTGTTATTCCAGTATACAGTAATCTAATCTACTCTGTAGGTGTCAGTGATATAATTAAATATTATTTATTATATACTGTAGGTCTAGCTGTGTTCAGTGTGTAGAGGAGTGGTGTCAGTGATACAATCAGGGCTTTTTTTCAGCGGGAACACAGGGAAATGCAGTTCCGGCACCTCCTGCACTGAAGGTATGTAATGGCAAGGGGTGCTGGGTTGTGCTGGAAAGTCTATTAATGCTGGCAGAACGGAAAAACACTGGGAGGTGGGTAGGGAGTGGGACTAAGGGACGGTGCTTGGAGGTGGATAGGGGGGTGTAGACAAGGAGTGACTCAGAAGGGGGAAGTTCCTGCATCTATTTTTTTGAGGAAAAAGGGTATAATATAATATATAGGGCTGCTGTGTGTAGAGGAGTGGTGTCTGTGATATAATAAAATATAATATAATATACAGTGCCTTGAAAAAGTATTCATACCCCTTGAAATTTTCCACATTTTGTCATGTTACAACCAGAAACGTAAATGTATTTTATTGGGATTTTATATGATAGACCAACACAAAGTGGCACATAATTGTGAAGTGGAAGGAAAATGATAAATGGTGTTCAAAATGTTTTACAAATAAATATGTGAAAAGTGTGGTGTGCATTTGTATTCAGCCCCCCGGAGTCAATACTTGTAGAACCACCTTTTGCTGCAATTACAGCTTCTAGTCTTTTTGGGGATGTCTCTACCAGCTTTGCACATCTAGAGAGTGAAAGTTTTTCCCATTCTTCTTTGCAAAATAGCTCAAGCTCTGTAAGATTGGATGGAGAGCGTCTGTGAACAGCAATTTTCAAGTCTTGCCACATATTCTCAATTGCATTTAGGTCTGGACTTTGATTGGGCCATTCTAACACATGAATATGCTTTGATCTAAACCATTCCATTGCAGCTCTGGCTGTATGTTTCGGGTCGTTGTCCTGCTGGAATGTGAACCTTTGTCACAGACTCAAGTCTTTTTCAGACTAATAGGTTTTCTTCTAAGATTGCCCTGTATTTGGCTTCATCCATCTTCCCATCAACTCTGACCAGCTTCCCTGTCCCTGCTCAAGAAAAGCATCCCCACAACATGATGCTGCCACCACCATGTTTCACAGTGGGGATGGTGTGATCAGGGTGATGTGCAGTGTTAGTTTTCTGCCAAAGCGTTTTGCTTTAAGGCCAAAAAGTTCAATTTTGGTCTCATTTGACCAGATCAGCTTCTTCCACATGTTTGCTGTTTCCCCCACATGGCTTCTCACAAACTGCAAACGGGACTTCTTATGGCTTTCTTTCAACAATGGCTTTCTTCTTGCCACTCTTCCATAAAGGCCAGATTTGTGGAGTGCACAACTATTAGTTGTCCTGTGAACAGATTCTCCCACCTGAGCTGTGGATCTCTGCAGCTCCTCCAGAATTACCATGGGCCTCTTGGCTGCTTCTCTGATTAATGCTGTCCTTGCAGTTTGCAGTTGTGCCATACTCTTTCCATTTTTGGATGATGGATTGAACAGTGCTCTGTGAGATGTTCAAAGCTTGAGATTTTTTTTATAACCTAAGGCCCCTTTCACATGGGCATTCCGTTTTTTCATCAGTTTAGTCACGTTTTTTCCAAGCAAAAATGGATCAGTTTACATCCGTTTTTCACCAGTTTACATCTGTTTTTCATCAGTTTACATCCATTTATTGTCTGTTCATCTGTTTACATCCGATTTTGTGCGTTTACATCCGTTTACATCCATTTCTTGTCTGTACCATTTTTTTAATGGAAGAAAAATAGGGTTTACATCCGGTCAAGAAAACGGATGTTAACGGATATGGACATTAACGGATGTAAACAGATGATCAGCTATTTATATCCGCTAGTCCACAGAACTACATGGGTGTCAGTTTTTCATCTGTAAATGGACAGATGAAAAATGGACATACGGAACTCCCGTGTGAAAGAGGCCTAACCCTGCTTAAAGCTTCTCCACAACTTTATCCCTGACTAGTCTGGTGTGTTCCGTGGCCTTCATGATGCTGTTTGTTCACTAATGTTCTCTAACAAACCTCTGAGGGCTTCACAGAACAGCTGTATTTACACTGAGATTAAATTACACACAGGTGAACTGATTAGGTGACTTCTGAAGGCAATTGGTTCCACTAGATTTTAATTAGGGGAATCAGAGTAAATGGGGCTGAATACAAATACAGGCCACATTTTTCAGATATTTATTTGTAAAAAAGGTTGAAAACCATTTATCGTTTTCCTTCCCGTGCACAATTATGTGCCACTTTGTGTTGATCTATCACATAAAATCCCAATAAAATATATTATGTTTTTGGTTGTAACATGACAAAATGTGGAAAATTTCAAGGGGTATGAATACTTTTTCAAGGAACTGTAATCTGTAGCTGTGCTGTGTGTAGAAGAGTGGTTTTAGTAATATAATATATATAGGACTGCTGTGTGCAGTGTGTAGAGGAGTGGTGTCGGTGATATAATGTGTAGGTGTGCAGTGTGTAGAGGAGTGGTGTCAGGGATATAATGTGTAGGGGTGTAGAGGAGTGGTGTCAGGGATATAATGTGTAGGTGTGCAGTGTGTAGAGGAGTGGTGTCGGGGATATAATGTGTAGCTGTGCAGTGTGTAGAGGAGTGGTGTCAGGGATATAATGTGTAGGGGTGTAGAGGAGTGGTGTCAGGGATATAATGTGTAGGTGTGCAGTGTGTAGAGGAGTGGTGTCAGTGATATAATGTGTAGGTGTGCAGTGTGTAGAGGAGTGGTGTTGGGGATATAATGTGCAGTAGTGCAGTGGAGAGGCGTCAGCTCAGTGCACAGGCCTCCCATTCTGAGTGTAGTGGAGTCGGTGATATAATGTGGAGATGTGCAGTGTGTAGAGGAGTGGTGTCGGTGATATAATGTGGAGATGTGCAGTGTGTAGAGGAGTGGTGTCGGTGATATAATGTGGAGATGTGCAGTGTGTAGAGGAGTGGTGTCTGTGATAATAATGTGGAGATGTGCAGTGTGTAGAGGAGTGGTGTTGGTGATATGTGTAGCTGTGCAGTGGACAGGTGTCAGCTCAGTGTACAGGCCTCCCATTCTGAGTGTAGTGGAGTCGGTGATATAATGTGGAGATGTGCAGTGTGTAGAGGAGTGGTGTCGGTGATATAATGTGTAGCTGTGTAGTGGACAGGTGTCAGCTCAGTGTACAGGCCTCCCATTCTGAGTGCAGTGGTGTCGGTGAGATAATGTGTAGCCGTGCAGTGGACAGGTGTCAGCTCTGTGTACAGGCCCCCCATTCTGAGTGTAGTGGAGTGGTGTCGGTGATATAATGTGTAGCTGTGTAGTGGACAGGTGTCAGCTCTGTGTACAGGCCTCCCATTCTGAGTGTAGTGGAGTGGTGTCGGTGATATAATGTGGAGATGTGCAGTGTGTAGAGGAGTGGTGTCGGTGAGATAATGTGTAGCCGTGCAGTGGACAGGTGTCAGCTCTGTGTACAGGCCCCCCATTCTGAGTGGAGTGGTGTCGGTGATATAATGTGTAGCTGTGCAGTTGAGTGGTGTCGGTGATATAATGTGTAGCTGTGCAGTGGACAGGTGTCAGCTCAGTGTACAGGCCTCTCATTCTGAGTGCAGTGTGTAGAGGAGTGTCAGCCCCATGGCTGTGTACAGTATAGAGTGGTTGCAGTGTCAGCCTCCTCCCGGCAGTGCTCCCTCCTCCCCCCCCTCCATAGGACAGCATTAGCCATCTCTGTGTATCATTCACAAGCTCGGTTCCTTGTAGCCGCCGCCACCTTGGTGTCGTGTGTGTGGGCCGGAATCGTCCATCCAGCCAGCCGTGTCCGGGTTCCTGGTGCAGACATGTCTGAGCAGAGTGGCAGCAGATACCAGCAGGTAGGGCTGGAGGGCTGTAGGCGAGGCCGGGGATGAGCTATGTACACTAGGCCTCAGTGTTGTTACTGTGGAGCTTTACACCCGGAACAGCAGCGTGACGCCAGCCTGGGCTTTCCCCGGAGTCACTTCTCATCCCTGGTGACATGTGGACGGCTCTCCATATAGAATAATAAAGCCTTTATTGTCCGGGCCTGGGCTGATGGGAGACCTCTGTTACCGATCCATACGGCTGTGTGGACATTGTGACCCAGGCTTAGGACAGTGTGTGTGTTTTGGCTCAGGATTTGGAGTCAGTTCCTGTGGGGTGGCCATCACATTTAGAAGGCTCAGTATAAAGGAGTTTTATTAATGACTATGACACTAGAATGACAGGAGGGGAGTGTGGACACAGATTAGGGGTCAGCTGACTGATATCAGCAATCCACTATATTGGAGGAAATTGTTCGTGTATGGAGAATTCCTTCTCTTTAACCACTTGCCCTCCAGAGGATTTACCCCCCTTCCTGACCAGGCCATGTTTTGCGATATGGCGCTGTGTTTTTCTAACTGACAGTTGTGCGGTCATGCAACGTTGTACCCAAATGAAGTTAATGTCCTTTTTTCCTACAAATAGAGCTTTTTTTGGTGGTATTTCATCACTTCTGTGGTTTTTATTTTTTGCGCTGTAAACAAAAAAAGACCGACAATTTTGAAAAAGAAAAAACTATTTTTGACTTTTTGGTATTAAACATATCCAGTAAAATAATTTAAAAAATCAAATTTCGTCATAAATTTCATCCAAAATGTAGTCTTTGCTAAAAAATAAAAATCCCAATACTTGTAAATGAATTGGTTTACGTGAAAGTTCTAGCGCTTACAAATGGCGGTGTATATATACTGGGATTTTTTCTTTATACCAATAATGGCGGCGATCAGCGACTTATGCGGGACTGCGGCGGGCATTTTTACACTGGGGAGGAACTGTCACTGACATCCAGTACATTGATCAGTGCTAGTGACACTGGGCAGGAAGAATTTAATATCTGGGGTGATCAAGCTGTGTGTGTGTTTTACAATGTAGGCACTGTACTTTATATTGTTCTGCTATGCAGAGCAATACAAAGCAGCATGCTGGAGCTGATGGGAGAGATCTGTGTTGTTTACATACAGACCTCTCCCCTGTCAGTGATATTCGGCAATCGCCGGGTGGGAATCTCCGGCAAGGATGCGATGATCAGCCACCAATGGCGGCGCGGGTAGGGCACGTGCGCCCCTTACCTGGATCTGCAAAGTCACATATATTCATGATTTTGCAGAGCCCTGCCGCCCTGTCGCAGTATTTCTGTTATAGGGCAAGCAGTTAACACACACCATGACAAAATAATGTTACAAATATAAATACAAAGGCCCGTGTCTTTTGGTTTTTTATCATTTGGTCTCCTGTGGATGATCAGAAACCCTCAATAAGGCTGTATTCACACTGAGCCGGTTTTCTTCTGCTTTTTATTATTTGTGACATTGTTAATGTATGGAGCTATTGTCATAAATTTATAAGGAGCTATCACAATATCTGTGGTAAGGAATGTGGAGGTAAATAAGATCTCTTCTGTGTTAGAGTAAATTTTTATTTGCATTGTGTGTGTAATTATTGTGTCACATCTTTGAGAAAATGATGACTTTAATCCCCAATTCATAACAGCAGTTTGTTGCACAGTTCCTGAAGTGTGACACTGCTGTATATCTGTGGTCTCCAAACTGTGGACCTTTGCTTGCCTTTATCTGGCCACTCCTACAGACACCAGTGATGAGACACTATTCCTTTCACTGACACCAAAGATGTGGTACTATTCCTGTTACTGACACCAATGATGGGAAATAATCCACTGATGCCAATGATGAGGCACTAATATTGCACTGACATCAAAGATGGGACATCAGTCATCTCACTGACACCACTGATCCCATTTTCTAGTCCACTGGCCACAGTTCAGCCATACACAAAAAAAAGAAGGTGTAAACAGAGGCTATGTTCCTCTAGAACTGATTTGCAATGCTTTTATCATTATTCTCCCAATTTCTCCAAATAGCATCTCTGCCTGTAAAACTCTGCCACTTTGGAGAGATTCTTGTGGCAGTTCCGTTGGCGTTGCTACAGGTGCTTATACACATTACTCACATGTACATACATCAGTCTCAAGTTAAACCATTTGTTGAGCCAAATTTCTTAAAGCAGAACTCAAGGCAAAATTTTTATTTTCCTGTACATTGAGGCTGTGCATGGGTTAACTGCTTGTTTTATCCAGGGGCGCAAGAAAAAACTATACTTACCCAATCTTTCGATCCTCTAGAAAACAGAGCTCCCCCACATCCAGCGGTGGACTGTTCCTGCACTCCTCATGTCCAGAGCCGGTCTATGGGCATGATGACATCAGGAACAGTCCACACACAAGACTGCTAGCGTGCAGGAGTGGTAGGGCCCATTTTTGTGCTCGAAGGATCGGCTGATTAGGTAGATATATCTCCGCTGTCCTCGCCTCTAGACAAAAATGAGCAGGTAACCCATACAGTGCGGGCACAGTCCCTCCAGATTGGGAAAATTTAAATTTTGCTTGGAGTTCTTCTTTAAGAGTATGTACAACAATTATTATTATTATACAAGATTTATATAGCGCCAACAGTTTGCTCAGCGCTTTACAATATAAAAGGGAGACAATACAGCAACAATACAGTTCAATACAAGAGGGTAAGGAGGGCCCTGCTCCTTGGAGCTTACAATTTATGAATGAATATCAGAGAGTATGTTCTACCATCGTATTGTCCTAGGTAGTGTGGCATCACACAGAGCTTAGATGTAGCATGGAGTTGCTCCTTGAGCTAGCCATATCCGTTAAGTTTTCTCTGATTCAATATTCTGGCAGAATGATACAGAATTGTTTTATTCCCCCGTCTACACAAAGCAGCGTAGATGGAGATATCTCCCACTGACAGCTATTGCATTCTGACAGCCAGCACTGTCAACTGTCAGAATACCCAAAGGGCTCATTTAAATAGTCAGTAGCCCTTGCCACTCTTCTGAAAAGTGATCTGTGGTAGGTCACCTTTCAGAAGGCATTTGACAGGCAGTCTGAGAGGCAATATGTTGCCCCCTCACTGCCTGTTTTAACTCTGAAAAGCCTGATTGTAAAGCAGAAATGAACAGGTCACATTCTAATACTGTCACCAACAAATAGAGGTTTCAAAACATAAGTTCTTGTCTGCCCACCTCCTATCCAGTGCGTTTCACCTCACAAAAGACTTAATAATTTCTACTTGATAAGCAAAAGCTCTGAGAGGAGATGTTTTCCTGGGCGTGCAGCTAATGGGAGCTGGAGGTACAGGAAAAAGGCAAGTTTGCAGCTACATGGCTACTATTAATTCCACAACCTGAGAAACCTGTGCCACATTTGTATGTATTGCATTTGGTTGCAGCATGGCTTCATTCTCTAAAAAAAAGGTTGAGCTGTGGATTTAACACACCCAGACAGTGCCCCTTAAAGTGTTACTATACCCAGGACCCTGCATTCACTATATCTGGTTTCCCACAGTATATAGAGCATGGAAGTTCAATTATTTTAATAAATATTAACTGCTAAATACCTTTTATCAGCAGTTAGAGCAGTCTTGTGACTTCTATCAGTGTCCAGCAGAGCACTGGTTAAAGCTTGTAGGAGGAGTTTTCTTTCTGCTCTAGGAGGATGAAAAACCCCTGCCCTCTGTCTGGACAGTGCTGATTGGCCCTGTGCTGATCACATGCACTCTCCCAAGGAAAAAAAAAAAAAAACCTCTCTAGAAATACACACCAAACTGAGCATGTGCAGAATGGCTACAGTTCAGTCTGTCTTATCAAGAGATAAGGCGTGGACATTTCAACAAGAGGAGGAGCAGAGAAGTCAGGATCAAACAGCCTTTTTATACAATGAAGAGGATTAACGCCTTAGGTTCCACAGTGAGTATAACAAGCATGCTTTACTGCATATACAGACTGATTTTACTGTTGTGGGTTTAGTAACACTTTAACACAGTGGCCGGAGTGGGTTTTACACATGCCCTGGCTGCAGCAAAAATGATATCCTCTGCCACATTTGATGAGCAGGGTTGCTTTTTGCCAAGGCATGTGTACAGTCTCCTCTGGCTGCTGTGTTCAATTAAGGGGGGTGGCCAGTGGGTGGTTAAACTACAGCTCAACTTCCTATTATCAGCCTTATTGGCTGAAGTTACTGTTGGGCCAACCATTTTCTGCCTGACTGAATTCTCAGTTGAAGATTGTCAAGCTGGTTGGTGTCGGCAAGTGCAACCCATGGTTTAAATTCGAGCTGGGACCATTCTCCCATGCATCTATCTAGAACCTGGCCCAACGGGACTACCTGCTTGGAGTTTGCATGTTCTCTCTGTGCCTGCGTGGGTTTCCTCCGGGTATCCCCATTTCCTCCCACAGTCCTGTCTAAATTGGCCCTAGTATGTGTATGTATGAATGTGAGTTAGGGACCTTAGATTGTAAGCGGAAACAAAAACACCTCCTGTGCTCTGTGACCCATAGCAAGGGTGGATGGATACGGAACTTGTTGAAATTTGTCCACCAATGCATAAAACGTTGTTCAGCTCTAAACAAGGCTGGGGAAGCCTGACCAGTACTGTGAAGTGAAACAAAAAGCGCACCAACCTTGCGCATTACCTCAGTAAAATGGAATTTTATTGAATTAAAAAATACTCACAAACTGAGAAGTATAACAAGCATATAAGATCATCCTCAACGGAGCTCTAGGAGTGTGAAACCAGTGCGAGTCTCATCACGAGGGCAGACTCTCAAAGTAAGGCTGACACGTTTCAAAGGGAGTCCCTTCTTCATCAGAGCTCTGTTTGTTTCACTTCACCTAGATTGTAAGCTTCTTGGGGCAGGGACTGATATTATTATACAGTATTTATATAGCGCCAAAGGGTTTGCTCAGCTCTGTACAGTAGCAGGGGGGACAGAACATGAGACAAGACAGTGACAATACACTACACGAGGGGTTCGAGGGCCCTGCTCTTTCGAGCTTACAATCTAGGAGGCATTGAATGTATAATGAATGTATAATTATATGGTATATTTATATTGAATGATATGAATGTATAATTATATGGAAAGCGCTGCATAAATAAAAATAAACCCTACCTGCTGTATGGCCAGGTTGTGTGGAGCAGCTGCACACTGCATCTGACATCTGAGTGGGGGCATACAGCCTAGGAAGGGGGTGGCAAATCTCATCTATGGTTTGTAATGAAAACGTGGCCTTTTAGGATCTGTTCATGTGAGTGACTTGCTGGTAAGGTAGCTGCTGTCTATTGCAGAAGTCGTCTTCCTCATCCAGATCATCTGACATACAGTTCATCTTTACCCACTGATTCTCTGCTTTGTGTCACATGACATGAACTTAGCATATAAAATGAATGAGGGCTTCTAAAAATTCTGCTGAGAATGCCTGAAGTAAGCAGATTCATGCAGTTCCCAGTGCGGTTTTTGTTTGCACCACAAGATTTTCATTGCAGTATTGCTTCATTTTGGCTAGTGTCACAGACATCTGTTTCTAAATCTATGGATAGCCAGTTCAATTCATTATTCTGTATTTAGAACAGAGTGAGATCCAATACTAGATCTCTAATTAATCTTTTTATTAAAATATTATTATTTCAGTAAGAGGCCCACTACACCTGAACCCTCTTGTGATTTCACATGTAGCCCTATTTCTATCAGCACACATTGTACCTGAATCCCCTCCCCATCTCCGACAATTGCACCAGTGCATGCCTCTCACTGTGCTCATTCAATGCCTGAACAGGCTGTACATCTTCTCTATGCTCTCACCCATTCTTGTACTCGCCACTGCAGTATGAAGTTGTATACCAGCACACGCTAGTGGGATCACAATACTCCTTTATTTAACACACAATTAAAAAAGGTGTCCTTCCTTGAAGCAAATAAAGGACGTCAGATATTCACTGAAGCATCGCCTGCTGCTGTAGCCTCTGCTAGGAGAAGCGCACATGTGGCCAATTTTGAAGATAGGGTATTTGATGTTCATACACATACCGATTAGCAATATGATGCTGCTCACGTGTATGATTTCATTTTATAGCCTTTACAGAATTGGTCCAATGAAGACTGGTATTGTCATTTTCAGTGGATTTTAGTAGATTGAAACTTACACCAGTTTACTTCATCTGTCAGAAAAATGAATATGTGTGACTTCAGCTGAATTTACAGGTTTGTGCCAATTGTGGTTCTTGTAAGTGGTGTCACTTTCCTTGATATAGATGAGAGCATTGAAACCTTTGCCTAAGGAGCTCTTAGCCATTGCACATGTCTCCCAATCCAGTTGTTTAGATGGATCAGGAAACAATCTAATATCTTCGGGACAAAGCACAACAATAGAATGTCTGGAGATAATGTGGTCTGCAGGATTATCATGTGTGGGTAGACTGCATAATACTTTTTATTACATACAGTATATTCATATGATTCATATTAGTGACTCTGGGTCCATTCAGCTTAAAATAGAAATGAAAGGTAAAACATCTGTGTATCAATATAAAAAGCATTCTAAATACTTCCCCCCCCCCCCCCCATTTTTTTATGCGTGATCACATACCCTCTATTCTCAGCTGCTTAAGAGCTGGGGAGAAAGAACAGCAGCACACTGATCTCAGTGAATGGCTGTGTAGGGGGGGGGGGGGTGTCAGGACAAGTCTGATCATTGGAGGAGAGCAGGCTGAGTTCCATTACAGCTAGGGAAATGACCCATGCTGTGCTCTCATATTTAGTGTAGTTGTTTTTTAATAGGAGAGCTGAGGGATTGGCAGGAACACCAGGAATATCACACAAAGGAAGCAATACAAGGTGAACAGGATACATTAGAGGATCCTTCTGCGAAGGGGACAGGACGACTGCACTGTATTAAGGAGAGGATGAATGGGGCCATTTATTCTGAGATTTTGAGCAACAACCTCCTTCCCTCAGTTAGAGCATTGAAGATGGGTCATGGCTGGGTCTTCCAACATGACAACGACCCGAAGCACACAGCCAGGATAACCAAGGAGTAGCTCCGTAAGACGCAGATCAAGGTTCTGGAGTGGCCTAGCCAGTCTCCAGACCTAAATCCAATAGAACATCTTTGGAGGGAGCTGAAACCCCGTGTTGCTCAGCGACAGCCCCGAAACCTGACAGATCTACCTGTACCAAATATTAACACTGATGTTCTCAGGTGTTCAAATACTTATGTTCAGCAGTGCAAGACAAATAAATTCTTTAAAAATCATACAATGTGATTTCCTGAATTTTTTTTAAAATTCTGTCTCTGAGTGGGAATGCACCTACAATGTGGATTTCAGACCCCTCCATGATTTCTAAGTGGCAGAACTTGCAAAATCGCAGGGTGTTCAAATACTTCTGTTCCTCACTGTACATACATACAAGTACATGGTATAGCAGGCGCATATCAGAAATGTTAAATGTTAGGTTTACATATTCTTTTAAGTGGTGATTGTAACATTCTGCCAAAAACCTTGTGTATTAGTACTGCTTGGACCTTGAAGGAGAGGACATACCCTGAAAGCTTGTTCTGAAGAATTGTGTATTCGCTCAAAAAAGTATCACGGACAGTGCTTGCATATTCTTTAAGGACAGACTTAAAAGCTCAGTCCACCTTTGTGACCGTGTTTCACATTACATCCGGAAGTAGGGTTTAACATGAGACATAGTCACATTCCCCAGCCCCCCATCCTCAAACTGCCCCCTTCCACTTACCTGAATCATGGGGTGCTTCTCCACACAGCCCCCTGCATTCTTTTGGATTGCGTGCCAGTGTGCATGCATGGAAGAACTACAGGCCCTGCACCGCAGCAGAGGGACCTGTAGATATCAGTAGATCACGGATGCAGTAACCTCACCACACTTGTGCATTTATTACTTCATCTTGCCCCATATTGACATATTGGTCCGTATCTCCATACACATCTGAGGATGGAGGAACAGACTGCAGGAGCCTGACTATTACACCCACAATCCACTGTTTGCAGTTGAAGTTCTCTGCAGGTTCAAAGCAAAAATGAATAAATGCATTGACAAAAAAATGTGCATTTATTATTTTTTCCAAAAGGTGGACTGAAAGTGTAAACATCCTGGGATCAGTGTCTTTTAACTTTGGATAGTCTTCTGTGTAATCCTTGAATTATCATATTGGTTATCATTGTGGTATTTGTTTACATCTATTACTGTAGATAGGTTTTTCCAAAGGTATGGTTTACATGTGCATGATTACCTGAAATGGAATTTTGGGCCGGTTTTTAGCAGCTTATTTGATCCAGTGACCTCACCAGAATTTTCTTTTGGGTAGTCACCAAATAGAATACGTATTCCACAAGGATGGCCACCAAACATCCCTAGAAGTACCGTTGTACGTGACAGCTAGATTCCTCCAGCCAAGGCAACGAGCATGTGACACAATAAAAAATGATTATTCCAGGATATAGAGCTGATTTAGCAGCTTATGGCTAGTAAAACTAGCTGGGTGGAGCGCCAAGTAAAAATGTAAAGAACACCTATAAAATATCTAGTTTAGTTTCATTTATGGAATAGCTAGGATTTTAGTGATTACTGCAAGTTTTCACTTGTAGGTATTGCATTTTGTCAGCATGGTTCCATCATACATGGACATAAATGGGGAATACTGTACTGTATAGATGTTCTTGCACCGTTCAAACGCCTAGTTGCATTGCTACATATTGTAGCTGATGGGGCTCTATTACTGTTCAAATACTGTATGTTTATTTAAGGCCCTGTATTATTCTTCTGCTGCACCCAAATAAAATTTACCATATGTGTTTTTTTCCCCACAAATATAGCTTTCTTTCAGTGGTATTTGATCGCCTCTGTGTTTTTACTTTTTGCGCTATAAACAAAAAAAAGACTGCCAATTTTGAAAAAACAAACAATATTTTTGATTTTTTGCTATAAAACATATTCAGTAAAAAAATGTAAACAATCAAATTTCATTCTAAATTTAGGCCAAAATGTACTCTGCTACATGTCCTTGCTAAAAAAAATTCCAAATACATGTAAATTAATTTGTTTACATGAAAGCTATAGTGTCTACAAATGGCAGTGTATATATACTGGAATTTTAGGGCAAAATGCATTCTGTTACATGTCTTTGCTAAAAAAAAAAAAAAAAATCCAGATATGTGTAAATTAATTGGTTTATGTCACATTTATAGTGTCTACAAATGGCGGTATAGATACTGGAATTTTTTTTTGTATACTAGTAATGGCGGCGATAGTGGGACTGCGGCGGGCATTCTGAGACTGGGGGGCAACTGACTAACTGCCACTGACATCCCCAGTGACATTAATACAGTGGTCAGTGCTAAAAAAAAACAAAAAAAAGTACTGACACTGTACTAATGGCACTGGGCAGGAAGCGGTTAACATCTGGGACGATCAAAGGGTTAACTGTGTGCTGTTTTACTGTGTGCTGTGTGTGTTTTACTAGGGAAACATACTGCTTTGTATTGCTCTGCTCTGTTATGCATGCTGGAGCTGACAAGGGACAGATCTGTGTTGTTTACACACAGACCCCTCCCCTTTCACTGTTCCTCGGTGATCGCCAGCTGCTGGCGGGGAATCTCCGGCCGGGACCCAGTGAACTACAGCTGTAGCTGCCAATGACGGCATGGCATGCCCCCTACCCAGAAATGCGAAATCATGTGTATGTGTGTATATGTACAGTGGGGATCGAAAGTTTGGGCACCCCAGCTAAAAATTTGTATTAATGTGCATAAAGAAGCCAAGGAAAGATGGAAAAATCTCCAAAAGGCATCAAATTACAGATTAGACATTCTTATAATATGTCAACAAAAGTTAGATTTTATTTCTATCATTTACACTTTCAAAATAACAGAAAACAAAAAAATGGCGTCTGCAAAAGTTTGGGCACCCTGCAGAGTTAATATCTTGTACTGCCCCCTTTGGCAAGTATCACAGCTTGTAAACGCTTTTTGTAGCCAGCCAAGAGTCTTTCAATTCTTGTTTGAGGTATCTTTGCCCATTCTTCCTTACAAAAGTCTTCCAGTTCTTTGAGATTTCTGGGCTGTCTGTCACGCACTGCTCTTTTAAGGTCTATCCATAGATTTTCAATGATGTTGAGGTCAGGAGATTGTGAAGGCCATGGCAAAACCTTCAGTTTACGCCTCTTGATGTAATCCCCCGTGGATTTCGAGGTGTGTTTAGGATCATTAACCATTTGTAGAAGCCATCCTCTCTTTAACTTCAGCTTTTTCACAGATGGCATCAAGTTACCATCTAAAATTTGCTGAAATGTTATTGAATCCATTTTTCCTTCTACTCGTGAGATGTTCCCTGTGCCACTGGCTGCAACACAACCCCAAAGCATGATTGATCCAACCCCATGCTTAACAGTTGGACAGAGGTTCTTTTCATTAAATTCTGTGCCCCTTCTTCTCCAAACGTACCTTTGCTCATTCCGGCCAAAAAGTTCAATTCTAACCTCATCGGTCCACAGAACTTGTTTCCAAAATGCATCAGGCTTGTCTATATGTTCATTTGCAAAGTTCAAACGATGATTTTTGTGGTGAGGACGTAGAAGAGGTTTTCTTCTGATGACTCTTCCATGAAGACCATATTTGTACAAGTATCTCTTTATAGTGGAATAGTGTACCACAACTCCAGTGTCTGCCAGATCTTTCTGGAGGGATCGTGCAGTCAAACGTGGGTTTTGAATTGTTTTTCTCACAATCCTGCGAGCTGTTCTGTCTGATATTTTTCTTGGTCTTCCAGATCTTGCTTTAACTTCCACTGTTCCTGATGTCTGCCATTTCCTAATTACATTCCGAACAGAGGATATTGACATCTGAAAACGCTTTGCTATCTTCTTATAGCCTTCTCCAGCTTTGTGAGAGTCAACTATTTTCAGTTTCAGTTTTCTAGACAACTGCTTAGAAGAACCCATGGTGCTGATTGTTGGGGCAAGGTCAGATGAGTCTGGGCATTTAAAACCTTTGAGATTGACATCACCTGGTCTTCCCAGACGATGATTGAGAACAATCCATGACACTGGCAGGTCTCAGCTTGGCAAAGGGGGCAGTGCATGCTATAAATTCTGCAGGGTGCCCAAACTTTTGCAGACGCCATTTTTTTGTTTTCTGTTATTTTGAAAGTGTAAATGATGGAAATAAAATCTAACTTTTGTTGACATATTATAAGAATGTCTAATCTGTAATTTGATGCCTTTTGGAGATTTTTCCATCTTTCCTTGGCTTCTTTATGCACATTAATACAAATTTTTAGCTGGGGTGCCCAAACTTTCGATCCCCACTGTATGTATGTATGTGTATATATATATATATATATATATATATATATATATATATATATATATATATATATGTGTGTAATTTTGTGCAGCCCTGACACACTGTAGCAGAAGGTCTGCTATAGGGTGGTTGGGAAGCGGTTAAAGAAGAAAAACAACCATGCTGGGATATATGTGCTCTCATGCCTAGTGTGGTCAGTTTTTATTAGGAGAGCAGGGCAGTATCACAAGGTATTTCACACAAAGGAAGCAACGCAAAGAGAACAGGATACTTTTAAACGCAAGTACATGGTAACACAGATATAAAAAAAAAAAGTTGGGGTAAAATACACTTGCCGATTGGGCACTTTTTCCCCCTTTGTGCCCAGGCTAATTTTCAGCTTTCATTGTTGTCGCACTTTGACAATTGCGCAGTCATTCAATACTGTACCCTTATGAAATGTTTATCATTTTTTTCAAACACATAGAGCTTTCTTTTGGTGGTATTTAATTGCCACTGAGTGTTTTTATTTTTTACACTATAAACAAATCAAGAGAAAAAAAATGTGAAAAAAACACGTTTTTCTTTGTTTCTGTTATACAATTTTGCAAACAGGTAATTTTTCTCCTTCACTGATGTGTGTTGATGAGGCTGCACTGATGGGCACTGATAGGCAGTACGGATAAGCTGCACTGATGAGGTAACACTGGTGGGCATTGATGAGGAGGCACTAATGATGCCGCACTGATATGCAGCAAAGATGGGTGCTACTGCTGGGCAGCACTGATGAGTGGCACTGCTGGGCACTAGTGGGTGGCACTGCTGGGCACTGATCATCAGGGCACTGTTCATCAGTGCTCTGATGATCGGTGCAGATGTCCTCTGTGTCATTTGCCGGATATCGGCAGTACTTTCCTCACACTGTTGCCAATAACTGGCAACTGTATTTACATTGTGATCCTCTGTCATTGAACACAGCTGATCATGTGGTAAAAGGCCGCTGTTATGGGCCTTTTACCTCATCATGTGATCAGCCGTGTCTGTAGGACACAGCGATCATGGAGATTGCTGGGGGCGCAAGGGAGGGCACATTCTGGAAGGACGTCATATGACACCCTCCCAGAACCGGACAACCACGCTGTAGCCATCATTCAGCTATAGCATGGTTAGCAAGTGGTTAATGTTGAGAGATGAATGTTTTGGTGCTGTTTGCACTTTTTTCTTGTTGTTTTCAGTATAGGTGGCATCTTTCTTTTACTACTAACTTGCTATGCTGACCCATTTAATGAAGTTGAAGCAGTACAATAAAATCAGAGTTCCCTTACTAGTTCTATCTACTTTTTAGGAAGTCTATTCCAGGAAGCACAACAGCTTGCAAAAGCCTTATGCTTACTGAGGCATAAAGCCTTTTATCAGGAAGCTTGATCACAAGCTCTCTGAATTTGTTGTAGATGTTAAAGGATATGTTCACCTTCTGTAACATGTTACACTTGTATTTAACCGCTTCCATACCGGGCACTTTTACCCCCTTCCTGCCCAGGCCATTTTTCAGGTTTCAGCGCTCTCACACTTTGAATGACAATTGCGCGGTCATACAACATTGTACCCAAACTAAAATTTTATCATTTTCTGCACACAACTAGAGCTTTCTTTTGGTGGTATTTAATCACTGCTGGGGTTTTTATTTTTTGCTAAATTAACAAAAAAAGGCTGAAAATTTTGAAAAAACCCCACATTTTTCTTTCTTTCTCTTCTAAACGTTTGCAAATAAATAATTGTTCTTCATAAACTTAGGCCAAGATGTATTCTGCTACATGTCTTTGGTGAAAATAACCCAAATTAGGATGTATTTTTTAGTTTGTAGGAAAGTTATAGAGTTCACAAACTATGGTATAGATCTGAAAATTGATCAATCCTGAAGTACTGACAGCCAATCTAATTTCTTGAGGCCCAAGAATGTCAGAACAGTACAGATATCCCCCAAATGACCCCTTTTTGCAAAGTAGACAGTCCAACGTATTTCATAAGAGGCTTGGCGAGTTTTTTGAAGTTGTATTTTTTTGTCATACTTTTTCGGAAAATGAAAACATTTTAAAAATTATTTTCACTATTTTTTTTTTACATACTGTCACCAGTGCAGTACAGCGTCATCATATAACTGGCATGGCGGTGATCAGGGACACTGACTAGTGACAGTATGAAAAAAAAAATATATATATAATTTTTTTAAAATTTTTTTTAATATTTTAATTTTTTTTTTTTTTACATTTTTTTTCCTTTTTTTTTACAATTTTGTTTTCATATTTCACTATGACCAAAGTAGTACAATGTTACCATAGTAACATTGTACTACTTTGGGGAAGTGATCGGTATTTTTTCTTTTACACAATTTGCTTATAGCAAAGAATTACTTTGCTATAAGCAAGCATTTACCTGAATGACATCGATTCATTCAGGGCTTTTTCTTTTTTTTTTGTGCTTAGCTGTGATTTGGCCACAGCTAATCACATGACACAGCTGGGCTGTGATTAGCCCAGCTTGTGCATGTGATCGCTGTGACTAATCACAGCTACACACACTAGTATACAATGGATGGCATGAATGAAGCCATCCATTGTATACAACTGTCATGTGACCTGCTGTGATTGGTCACAGCAGGTCATATGGTATTGGCAATGGGGCCGGTACTCAGATCTGTCATCGGCCATGTCCGAGGTACACGGCTGGTGACAGATCGCGCCGCTGCGCGGCTCTGCAGGCGCGCAAACTGTGCATGCCCGGGTGGACGCCACCCGGAACGCTAATGGATTTTGCACACCGCCATTCGGCCATTGGCTGGGCGGCTAATGGTTAACTGCTTCAGGACAGTACGTGTGTGTGTGTGTGTATATAAAAAAAAAAAAAAAATGTGTGTGTGTATATATATATATATATATATATATATATATATATATATACACACACACATATATTAGTGTGTGTGTGTGCGAAGTGTAAAGTAAAGGTGGAGGGGGGATTACAGTGTGGGGTTGTCTTTCAGGGACTTGGCGCCTTAGTTCCAGTAAAGGGAACTATTAAGGCATCAGCATACCAAGACATTTTGGACAGTTTTATGCTCCAGCTTTGTGGGAACAGTTTCTGGATGGCACCTTCCTGTTCCAACATGACTGCTCACCAGTGCACAAAGCAAGGTCCATAAAGACATGGATGAGTGAGTTTGGGGTGGAGGAACTTGACTGGCCTGCACAGAGTCCTGACCTCAACCCGATAGAACACCTTTGGGATGAATTAGAGTGGAGACTGCGAGCCAGTCCTTCTCTTGCGCTTAAAAAATAATGGTCAAACATTCCCATAGACACACTCCTCAACCTTGTGGACAGCCTTCCCAGAAGAGTTGAAGCTGCTATAGCTGGAAAGGGTGGGCCAACTCAATATTGAACCCTACGGACTAAGACTGGGATGCCATTAAAGTTCATGTGCGTGTAGAGGCAGGCGTCCCAATACTTTTACCAATATAGTGTTTTATATATACAGCTGGTACAATAAGTATTGAAAACATCACTTTTTCATCACATTTTTCTCAGTAAATATTCTAAAGGTTCTATTAACATGAAATTGTCACCACATGTTGGTAACGGCCCATGCAATCCATACATACAAAGAAACCAAAACAAGTGAGTTCTGAAATTAAATTATGTGTAATAAAATGGAATGACACAGGGAAAATATCGAACATGTTGACTGAAATTTTTTTTAATACTTTGTACAAAATCCTTTGTTGGTAATGACAGCTTCAAGAGGCCTCCTGTATGGAAAAACTAGTTACATGCATTACTCAGGTGTGATTTTTGCAGTCAGCAAATCTTTTGGCAAACAGTTTTCAAATCTTGGAGGTTCCATGGGCCTTTTCTATGAACTCTGATCTTTAGTTCTTTCCATAGATTTTCTGTTGGATTCAAGTCAGGTGATTGGCTGGGCCATTCTAGCAGCTTTATTTTCTTTTTTTTAAATCAATTGAGAGTTTCCTTGGCTTTATGTTTGGGATCATTGTCTTGCTGAAATGTCCACCCTCGTTTAACTTCACCATCTTAGTAGATGACAGCAGATTTTTACCAAGAATGTCTTGGTACATTTTTCCATTCGTCTTTCAATGAAATGAAGTTTTCCAGAACCGTATGCTGAAAACATCCCCATACCATGACGATCCCACCTTCAAACTTCACTGTTGGTATGGTGTTTTTGGGGTGATGTGCTGTGGCATTTGACCTCCAAACATGGTGTGTATTATGGCATCCAAACAGTTCAATTTTGGTCTCATCTGACCAGACTATATTCTCCCAGTATTTCACAGGCTTGTCTAAATGTTGTTCAGCAAACTTTAAACATGCTTCACGGTTCTTAGATTTGATGGCTGTATTAGCTTCTTTTTTAGGCTTTCTTTCTTTCGTCTGGGGATTCAGCCAGTAAGTCTGTTTTTCAACAGAAAAACTCTCTTGCAGTTACAGGGACAAGACAAACCATTTAACACTGGAAGGGGTGCATAAAATGATCAGCTTTTATTTATTTTTGTAAAACCTTTATTCCAAAGGAAAGAAAAAAACCTGCTATAACTTATAGAGTATTAGCTGGAGTTAAGCTTCAGTTTGTTAGTGTATTTACATCTGCTAGTACATCTAACCTCCCCTAAGACTGACAATACTGCTGTGCAACTCTGTCCCCTGTGCTCATTCCTCCAGAGTAGTGTCTGTATAATACAGGAGGTGTTTTACTGGGCAGATCACCAGGTGAAAAACCCCAAGAAAACCAATACAGCTACTACATGTAATGATTGGAAAGCTGCAATATAATATTTTTTTTTGTTTTGGGTTTAATACTGCTTTTAAACACTATAGTACAATGTATTTATAATTTACCTGTTGTTTCAGTACAGGGGATACAGGAATTTAGGGCCAATTCACACACCTGGCAACACAGGCTAAAATGCACGTGGTAATGTGTATTACTACAACACATGGTAGCGCATCTGATCTATGTTCAGTGCATTGCAGTGCCATACATTGTGAATGGCACCCCGAAGCATTGCACATTATAGCCCAATGCACCGCAGTGCATAATGCGTATTAAAGGTCATGTACGTTTTTTCTTTTAATCAGAAGTGTTAAATGCATAGAGCTTATTCACACAGTTGTTCATGCCAGTATACTGCCCAGACCAGCGTACTACTTTGGCTGGTATTGCTAGGCATTTATGTTAAGCTGTGGCCACTCAACCTATACAAATCAATGACAGTCTGAGAGGCTCCAAAGCTGTCTGCATGCAATCACACATACTGTAGAGTGATTCTGTGGTTAAGGACAGAAGAGCAGCCCTGGGTTGGCTTCCTGTCTACAAGCTGAACCTTGGCTGTACCTGCTGCAGAAATACACTGTTCTTGGTGGTGTACGGTCAGAAATGTGAATGAGCCCTTCCTAAGGCTGCAGTTCTCAAATGGAGGAAAGGTAGGAGAAGCGGGCTGCCAAAGGAGAGTGTATAGGCAGTCTTCTATTGCAGATTTATTTTAAACCTGACAAGGTCACTTTAAGTAGAGCTGCATTTTAACACTAATTAAATCAAGACCTACAACCTCAATGTTTGTTCAGAATTTATAGTAGTAGACTTTAAACAAACTGAACTTTAACCGCAGGAGCCCTTGCTATAACGTGCAAGGATGCACAGCACACTTCCACATTATAGTAGATTTACACTCTAGTGTGTTCTCTTCCAGTGAAGACCATTGTGCACTCTTCTTCTAGACCAGGGGTCTCCAACCTTCTCAAAGGTCCAGTTTACTGTCCTTCAGACTTTGGGGGGGGGGGGGGGCAGATTGTGGCCAGTGGGGGTAGAAAATGTCCCTATGTAAACATAGCCTCAGGGTTAGTGGTCAGTAGGAGGAGGAATAGTACCCCATCATTAGTATCATTGAGAGGAATAGTACCCCATCCATTATTGATATTGGTGGAAGGAGTAGTACCCCATTGCTGGTATCAGTGGGAGGAATAGTGCCTCATCATTAGTGTCAGTGTACAGAATTATGCCCCACTGTTGGTGTCAGTGGGAAGAATAGTGCCTCATATAACTGGAAGGAATAGTGCCCTAAGGGCCAGATGAAAGCTAGCAAAGGGCCTCAGTTTGGAGACTACTGTTTTAGACCAGCATCTTCTTTCTTCAGCTGTTTCGACACCACTTATAACTTCTACGTAAACCTAGAGTGCACACAAACTAGTGCATACTATGCAGTATAGGCACACAAAAAAGACTGGTAGAAATAAAGGGAAAGGCTGTTTACAAAAGACATGCAAAAGAAAAATTCTAACATCTGGGCAATTTTTGCCTTTTCAATTTAGTTTGCTTTAGGTCTTATTGGGGCATGAGCCAGAGTTCTTATCTGTTGACCCACTAATGTACAGGTAGGTCCTTAGTCTAGTCTGCACATTTTTGGAAAGGGTGCAGAAAATTAAAAGGCATAATTGGCAGATTTGTGTTTTACTCTTATGAATGTGTCTTTTATGAAGTCTTCTGAATCAGTTGACATGCCAAATTTGCACTGTAGGGCTTTACCCCTACCTCAGCCCTTGGCCTCGGTAGTGAGTCAGCCTGTGTAAATCAGTAGCTAAGTGGTAAGCACTTCTGTCTAGCAGTACTAGGGTCACCGATTCAGATCCCAACCATGACACTACCTGCCTGGAGTTTGCACGGTCCCCCTGTGCCTACATGGGTTTCCTCCAAGTGCCTACATGGGTTTCCTCCAAGTACTCCCATTTCCTCCCACACGGCAAAGACCTGCTGGTAGGTTAATTGGCTCCTGTCTAAATTGGCCCTAGTATGTGTATGTATGAATGTAAGTTAGGGATCTTAGATTGTATGCACCTTGAGAGTTAGGGACTGATGTGAATGTACAATATACAGATGAAACTCGAAAAATTAGAATATCGTGCAAAAGTTCATTTATTTCAGTGATGCAACTTAAAAGGTGAAACTAATATATGAGATAGACTCATTACATGCAAAGCAAGATAGTTCAAGCCGTGATTTGTCATAATTGTGATGATTATGGCTTACAGCTCATGAAAACCCAAAATCCACAATCTCAGAAAATTAGAATATTGTGAAAAGGTGCAATATTCTAGGCTCATAGTGTCCCACTCTAATCAGCTAATTAAGCCATAACACCTGCAAAGGCTTCCTGAGCCTTTAAATGGTCTCTCAGTCTGGTTCAGTAGGAATCACAATCATGGGAAAGACTGCTGACCTGACAATTGTGCAGAAAATCATCATTGACGCCCTCCATAAGGAGGGAAAGCCTCAAAAAGTAATTGCAAAAGAAGTTGGATGTTCCCAAAGTGCTGTATCAAAGCACATTAATACAAAGTTATGTGGAAGGGAAAAGTGTGGAAGAAAAAGGTGCACAAGCAGCAGGGATGACCGCAGCCTGGAGAGGATTGTCAGGAAAAGGCCATTCAGAAGTGTTGGGGACTTTCACAAGGAGTGGACTGAGGCTGGAGTCAGTGCAACGAGAGCCACCACACACAGACGGATCCTGGACATGGGCTTCAAATGTCGTATTCCTCTTGTCAAGCCGCTCCTGAACAACAAACAACGTCAGAAGCGTCTTACCTGGGCTAAAGGAAAACAGACCTGGTCTGTTGCTCAGTGGTCCAAAGTCCTCTTTTCTGATGAGAGCAACTTTTGCATCTCAGTTGGAAACCAAGGACCCAGAGTATGGAGGAAGAATGGAGAGGCAAACACCTGCAAGATGCTTGAAGTCCAGTGTGAAGTTTCCATAGTTTGTGTTGATTTTGGGAGCCATGTCATCTGCTGGTGTTGGTCCATTGTGCTTCATTAAGTCCAGGGTCAATGTAGCCATCTACCAGGAGATTTTGGAGCACTTCATGCTTCCTTCCGCAGATGAGCTTTATGGGGATGCTGACTTCATTTCCAACAAGACTTGTCACCTGCCCACACTGCCAAAAGCACCAAAACCTGGTTCAATGACCATGGGATTACTGTGCTTGATTGGCCAGCAAACTCATCTGACCTGAACCCCATAGAGAATCTATGGGGCATTGCCAAGAGAAAGATGAGAGATATGAGACCGAACAATGCAGAAGAGCTGAAGGCCGCTACTGAAGCATCCTGGTCTTCCATAACACCTCAGCAGTGCCACAGGCGGATAGCTTCCATGCCACGCCGCATTGAGGCAGTAATTGCTGCAAAAGGGGCCCAAACCAAGTACTGAGTACATATGCATGCTTATACTTTTCAGAGGTCCGATATTGTTCTATGTACAATCCTTGTTTTATTGATTGCATGTAATATTCTAATTTTCTGAGATTGTAGATTTGGGGTTTTCATGAGCTGTAAGCCATAATCATCACAATTATGACAAATCACAGCTTGAACTATCTTGCTTTGCATGTAATGAGTCTATCTCATATATTAGTTTCACCTTTTAAGTTGCTGAACTGAAATAAATGAACTTTTGCACGATATTCTAATTTTTCGAGTTTCACCTGTATATGTAAGGCGCTGTCTAAATTGATGGTGCTATATAAGTACCTGTAATAAATGAAAAAATAAATAATAATAAAAATAAATAAATGCTGCCTGCTAGTGAAAGCCTGGATCTCTAGGCAAAACTTTCATATAAAATACCACTTCTTTATAAATAGGCCCTTTGTAGGCTGCCGTAATTAGATGGCCACCTTCAAGCTATACGAGTCCTTTCTAATGACAGTGCAGCCAGTAAACTACATACTTATCTCAGGTATGATGAAAATATTTTTTCCTAGTGGTTTAGATGCATACTTTTAGGCTTTCCCAGGGATGAGCTGAACTCCTAGGGTATAATCTTTTCAGCAGCCCTGTATTTATATGCATACAATTGCAGACATTTGTTTCAATCTGAATTTTAATGATCTTGTAGAACTATAATTATACTAGTCATCAGGGAATCCTTTGTGGAATTTCCTCCATGCAGAAGCAACAAGCATAACTATGAGGATTTGTTCAGTGAATACGTAGTATATGATGTTACATAAATGTGCATGTTCAGTGGATTGTTGTTGCCTCTGCTGCTCCTGTTTGTGTTTATGAAGGAGTACTTCTACTTCCTAGAGGTTGTGAAATCTGCATGGATGGATGTGATGACAGCTCCATCATTCTTTCAAGGATTTCTTGAGATTCTATCTTTGGGAGCATGTCCATACATGCTCTGGTCATAATTTGTCTAGCAGGAAGTCCTAACTGTAGGCTTCTGGATTAGTTTGGAAATAAATTGAATATGTAGGTGCCTGCTTGACGCTTGCATGCCCAGGTTACAGAGTTTGACAAACCTACAGGTTTACTGTAAAAAAAGACAACTGTTAGAAGTCTTATAAAGCAGAGTGAACATGCAGCTGCATAGTCGTGCCCTCCGGAGCTGCATCATACCCTGAGGCCTAGTTCACATGGAGGTTTTTTTGGGGCCCTTGGAAGAAGACTCCTGCCAAGAGCCCTTTATAACAGGGCATAAGTTAGTGTTGTGCGAGCAACGGGTGGTGTGGCAAAGAGGCTGCTCCTGATAATTGCATGTTTTGTTTCCCTTGGTGACTCCTTTACTTCTACATTGAGAATCTTCCTGTAGTTGGTGCTCCAAAAACACTGGTGCTGGATTTTCCTCTGCAGTCAAAGCAGGGGGATTACAATCAAAATGAATGGCACCACAACACACCACATCACTTTGTGGTAACACGTCACCAGCGTTTCACTGCACGTTACTGTACTGTGCATATCTGTTAATTTCTACACATTAAGTATCCATTCAAACAGAAAAGATAAAGCAATCTGATCTTGGTAGAAATGTGTATGTGGCCATTGTGGATTTCCTCTGGAAATGTTATTTGCCATGGCCATCATGCGATCTGGCTGTAGGGCATTCTGAGCCAGTGACCCAGAATGCATATGGACATTTTGATCGTTGACTTTATTGGCTACATTCCTAAAATTATTGAAGCAAGAGAAACCGCATAATAATCAGGCAACTAGCACTTCCAGGTGTAATTCAGCAGTGGAAGCATTCATGTTTCTACTTGGCTTGGCATACATGGCACAATAGAAGCCCTGACTGGTGGTCATCATGAGTCTGATCTCTTAAGATTGCTCCAAAAGGACCAGTTCACCCCACAATTTCTGGGTTTCGGATGTGTTCCAGTGCTCTGGTGCTTTTTTCCCCCTCCTTTTTTTTTTGTTCTTCAACACAATTAAAGATATATGCGTTCCAGTGCATTTTTGTATGCATTTTGCTGAATTTCAGATGTGTTCCACACAGAAAAAATGCAACATGTTCTAATTTTAATGAGTACACAAGTGTGCACTAGGGCCATTGGAATCCATGTTAAACACTGGCTATGTGTTTCTGATGCAGAATAGAAACACACTGGACTGCATCTGGTGTGGACCAGCTCCCAGTGCTATAGGTGCCCTTTTGGGTAGAAATGGTTGTAACCATGTAACAGAGAATTAAGACAGGGTTCAAGATAAGGGGGAGAAAAATATATGTAAATGAATAATATATATAATTAATTACATGTTTTTCTTTTTAAATGTTAAATCATGTGGAGGGTTTATTATGTCATAGCCCATTGGTTAGTTGCAGCCTTCAAAATGCATTGTGCAAAAATGCAACATGCCCTCATTTTTCTCAGTACGTTGGTTTGACCTGAACCTATAGCAAATAATGCAAATGGACTTTTTTTTTGTATTGTGCAATGCTGCCAAACACAGCTGGTGTGAAAGAGACCTAAAGGGTACATGAAGTCATTAAAATGCTCTATTGTGTCAGCTCTTGAATGCTGTTTTCAGGGAAAGTGGAAAGCATCTCTTCTCTACTGTATTAGTAAGTGTAGTAACAACTATGGATTTAATCAATGTGACTAAAAGTGAGAAAAGCAGTTACTGGTTTTTAGCTGGCAAATAGAAAGACCTGGCTAAAAATAAGTTGGCCATTTTAATCTCCTAGCAATAAGATATCCTCTGTAAACACCCTACTAGGGTTTGGCAACAATCCCTTAGCTTCAGCTACTTTGTACCTTGGCTGGACTCTTTCTTGTTGTGCTTCTCCAACGCAACAAATCTTTTACAGATAATATCATTAGAACTCATCGAAAAATGTTGACTTCTTAAAGCTGACCTTTTAGGTATGGCAATTTTTACATTGGAACCCCCCCCCCCCCATATTGTCAAAGCACCTTGTACTCATGAGGGCCTCTTCCCCAAATCCCTGACCCGGTGGTTGTGGGGGTGCGGGGGTGGAATTGGAATCTGGAAACCTCCTTTAACAAGGGGCCCCCAGATCTGCTCCCCCATGTGAATGAGTAGAGGTACCCCTACTCATTCCGGGCAGAAAAAGTCAAAAGTAAAAAAAAAAAACACAACACAGTTTTTGACAAGTCCTTTCTAAAAAGAAAAAAAAAAAAGTCCCCTTATGCACATCTATCGTCCATCATGTTGTCCAGCGATGTAGGTCCATGTCAGTAACGATGAACGCACACCCCCATGTTGAGGGTATGTGGCCTGGCAAGCATGGTTGGGGGGAGGGCCTGGGCCTGGATTGGGGAGGGACCACATGCGTTTTTCTTTCTTTAACCAGTTCCGCACCGCCCTATAGCAGAATTACTGCTACAGGGCGGTAGGGATGTGCAAATCACGTGTGTGTGTGTATATATATGTATATATATATATATGTGTGTGTGTGATTTTGCAGTCTCGGCTAGGGGGCACCTGTGCGCCACGCCCGCTCCCTGCCCATGCTGCCTTCCGCGACCTTGGCTGTCAATCAGCGGGTCCCAACTGGTGATTACTTGCTGGTACCCGATGATCGCCTAGTATGTCCGACGGGAGAGAGACCTGTATGTAAACAATACAAACAATACAATATTTCCCATGTCAGCTCCTGCACACTGCATTGTATGGCTCTACATAGCAGAGCCATACAAAGCAGTTTGCTTACAGTGAAGCCCCCACACACAGCCCCCATAGTGAAACAGCACACAGTTAACCTTTTGATTGCCCCACGTGTTAACCTCCTCCTGCCCAATGCCATTAGCACTGCTTTTTATTAGCACTGTTCACTGTATTGGTGTCACTGGGGATGTCAGTGACACCAAGTCAGTACCCCCCCATTGTCAGAATGCCTGCTGCAGTCCCACTATAAGTCGCTGATTGCCGCCATTACTAGTAAAATAAATAAATAAATAAAAATTCCAGTATATATACTGCCATTTGTAAACGCTATAACTTTCATGTAAACCAATTAATTTACATGTAGTGGGATTTTTTTTTTAGCAAAAGATATGTCGCAGAACACATTTTGGCTTAAATTTATGACTAAATTTGATTTTTAAATTTTTTTTACTGGACATAATATATAATATTGTTTATTCTCAAAATTGTCGGTATTTTTTTATTCATAGCGCAAAAAAGTTTGAAACGCACAGACAATCAAATGCCACCAAAAGAAAGCTCTAATTTGTGGGGAAAAAAGGACGTAAATTTCATTTGGGTGCAGCGTTGCATGACCGCAAAATTGTCAGTTAAAATAATGCAGCGCCGTATCACAAAAAATGGCCTGGTCAGGAAGCGGGGTAAATCCTCAGAAGGGCAAGTGGTTATTGCTGTCTTTTTTGTTTACATTCTGCTGTCAACGGGGAATGCCCTGCTGACAGCAGGGATTATTCATGATTGTTGGGACACTGGCAAGTGCCAGCGCTTTAATAACCAATGACACATACTTGCTGTTGACAGAAGGGATAAGTCACAGTACTAAATTCTTGAAAAATGTATTAAAAAAAGTGTAGTTGCACTTTACTATTGAACGACTCACTACTTTTCAGTAAAATGATACTTTCTAAATATAATCTGAGAAGATTGGAGGAGGAGAAGGCAGAGTTCCAGAGAGATGAGTTAATTACTGGGCTGCTTCTCTTTCACTGTCCAGTCACAGGTTGTGAGTGGACACATTTCAGCCTCTGCTCAGGGAAGGTGGATTGAATTATTCTGACTGTCATTTCATCCAAATAAAGAAACAAGTATAAAGTGCAGGCAGTTAGAATATCAGCTACTTTGTGGTAATGTTTAAGCTGTCATTTCCCTTCATGCTTATTGGAGAGTGGTAAAGAATGTGAAATTACTAGCACTCCACACCATTTAGATGGCAAAATCCAAAGTAAAGATTTGAAAAATTACTGGTCACTTTAATCATAAGTAATATTTTATTGAGGTGTCTAGCAGTTATCCGATTTAGTTTTGGGGATCCACATTGACTTCCTTAAGGCAAATTGATGTGTCTAAACACAGAGTCAGGGATAGATGCCAGCATTTTGGCAGATAAATTAGATGGCTGATTAGCCTCTGGGAAGTGACCGTTCTTCTGAAAAACAAAGAGGTGTCTTAGTGAGCACCCATAATCACTGTGTTACTGTGCAGAATGCTAATATTTTACCATTGGGACTCATGCAGATAGTCGCATTTTGCACATGCAGTGTATTAAAAAAAAGGCTCATTTTAGTGCCTGAGAGCCCCTGGGTGAGGGTGGCTGTACACAGCTATGCGCCATTACCTGTGTAAAGTGGTGCATGTGCACATATGCAGTGTTCCAAATGCACACTACCTGCATTCTGACATTACATCTGTATGCATGCGTTGCATTATGTACAGGCGGCTTCACTTATTCATGTCTGTGGGTGGCTGCACACAGCACTAGGGGCTCCTGGGGACTAAAATATACCCGTTTGTTTATATTCAGGAGAATGTGCCCATGTGCAAGAGCCCTTACCCTTCCTGGGGCAGATTATAGCTTTGTGGGTCAGCTTCCTCATCACCTGACAGAGGTCATGAAGGTGATTTCTGTGTCCTGTGAATGAGGGGGGTGGAAAGGTGACATAGGAAGCCATAAAACAAAGAAATAAGCATATCATCTGTCTGGCTGAGCAGTGTGCAATTGGTGTTTAAAGAATGGCTGATTTGAATAGCAAGTCCTGTGGCACATAAAACAGATACTTAATTTACTGTTAAATATACTAAATCCACAACAATAAAATCAGTCTGTATATTCAGTAAAGCATGCTTGTTTTACTCACTGTGGAGCCTAAGAGGTTAATCCTCTGCACTGTGTAAAAAGGCTGTTTGATCCTGTCTTCTCTGATCCTCCCCTTCTTCCAGTGTCTCCATCTTATCTCCTGATAAGACATATTGTGTGGAGTCAGTCTGCACATCTGAGTTTGGTGTGTATTGCCGGAGAGTTTTTTTTTTTCTTGGGAGAGTGCATGTGATCAGCACAGGGCCAGTCAGCACTGTCCAGACAGAGGTCAGGGGTCCTGCATCCTCCTGGAGCAGAATGAAAACTCCTCCTACAAGCTTTAATCAGTGCTCTGCTGGACACTGAGAGAAGTCACAAGACTGATCTAACTGCTGATGAGAAAAGGTATTTAGCAGTTTATATTTACTTCCATGTTACTTCCATGTTCTGTGTACTGTGGGAGACCAGATATAGTGGATGCAGGGTCCTGGGTTTAGTAACACTTTTAATTACCACTGTGCAACTGTGTGAATGAGCCTGGTCTTCATAGGTTAGACATGTGGTTTGAATAAAACCCCATCAGTAGACACTTGGCCCCGTTCACACCTTTGTATTTAAGGGAATGCATGTTTCCAGAAAATGTGCTGTTCTTTCTTAATGGCATCCCAAATGTGACGAGCAGATGCGCGTTGTGTTCAGTGAGGCTCACTGCAAAAAAAGGCGCAGTAGCTACTTTGGTGTGTTTGTTGCATTTAGGGCACCCATTCAAGTAAATGAGCTGGCCTATACTGTGGAGCAACAAACATGCAAGAAAAACGCGGGGTAGCTCTTTATTTTAAGAAAACTGTCCTTTTCCTGTCCAAGTAGGAGCTGTGCTGGGGTCTGTGCATTATATTGACATGCAGCTACATTATATATCCTTAGTGGTGCAGGAGACAGATAAGCTGAATGTGGCTGTCCATGCAAGACTAGTGTGTATAATTGCACAGAATGGGCCTCACCTAACTGCCTCTCTAAGGGCTCATGTACACGGGGCATTTGGAAAACTCTTCAGAACGATCGAAACTGCTGGAAAACGTACATTAAAAAGTCAGTTTAGCTGAGTTTGCATAACGCGTTTAGCCGCGTTTATGCACATTTGCGTTTTTAAAAGATAACCTCAGGAGACCCTCCCAAATGCCCAGAATGCACTGAAAAATAGTAAATTCACTACAAAAGGCTTCTAAAATACCACAAGAGTTATTTTATCAAGTTATGCTGTATTTTAGTAGAGAAAAGCATGCATTACTGTTCCCATTGACAGCTGAATGTAAAATAAAGAATTGCCGGCAATTAAAAACCCTTCGGGTCTGGTATGGATTTTGAGGGGAAGCCTTAAAACAAAAATGGCGTGGGGTTCCCCCCCAAAATCCATACCAGACCCTTATCTGAGCTTGCAGCCTGGCAGGTCAGGAAAGGGTGGGGCAAGCGATTTAATTGGTGGCAATTTTTTCATTTACATTCAGCTGTCAGTGGGAACCCTGCTGATAGCTGAAACATGATGCATGCTTTTCATTACTAAAATTCCGCGTGACTTGATAAAATCATGCGGTATTTTAGTAGCCTTTTTTAGTGGATGCAAATGGGGTTTTTTTTAGAAATGCAATGTGGTATCCTACAACATACTCGGATGCAGTAGGATATCGCTTAGTGAATTGTGCCCTGGATATGGACCAGTCAAAAAACGCTTCTGAACACAAACGCTTATAAATGCGGTTAGCCGCATTTACAAGCGTTTGGCGTTTGAAACGCTGTTAACATCTACTCCTGAATGCAAGTTTGGTGTGTTAAAAAAAAGACTGTAAACTCAACTGCCTGTAAACGACTGTAAACAACATAGTGTAAATGGACACATAGGAAAACAGGGTGAGTTCAGGGGCTGCTGAAAAAAACGCAGAAAAGCTCCTAAACGTGAGTTTATCAGCCGCAGTGTACATGGAGCCTAACATGTTCCTGTTTTCCCTTAGGGTAGAATAACGAGACACTTTCTTTCATTTATATAAAATATATGATATTTCATTGTAAAAACGTTTACCATCATTGCTGTACCCACTAAACCACCTTTATACAGTAATATTTAGAGGTGATCATAAAAAAAACTATTTCTTCATCCCTGTACAGTAAGTATAGCTGTACTTCCATTTGAGTACAAGGCTGCTTTATATTTAATAAAATGGCAGAAGAGGGAAGGAGGAAAAATGAATCCTTTATTTTGTTGTGTTGCTACTACCATTGCATATGTATGTTTAAATTTCTACTGTATGTGTGTATGTGCAGTATGTTTATATACTGTATATACCTATATACCAGAATAAATATGTCTACAATGGTGTGTCTTCACATGTTGTGAAATAAATAGTTTGAGTCAAGCTTTTTATGTTTTTGTATGTACTGGATGTCATTTTGTCTTTCCTTGAAAGACTCTGTGTAACTATGCTACAAATACAAAGGTTGTAAAAAACTTGATTCAAGACTATACCTTTACGCCTGCATCAGCATTAGGTTTAGATCTGTTGTCAAATGAAGCCCTGAGGCTAACTCCCTTTTTGCATGTATGTATCTGCTGCATCTTACAGTTTTCAGTTTCATGTACCAAATCAGCAAATTGTATACCTTGGTATCCTGTACAGAAAATAGCACTGATGTAATTAAAGATGAAAAGAAAAATCTACTTTTAATACATTTATCAATAATGTATTATCCTTTTCCCTGCCAGAGCATTTTTTGCACAAATGATTAAAAAATCATTTTAGGCCTGAATATTACACAAAATCCTCAAACATTATATATTTTCTGAAAGCAGAGACTCTAGAGATTGAAATGGTGGTAGTTCCAATTTTTTTTGTCACACGATATTACCACAATGGTCTAGGAAACGCAAAATTTCAGTAAAAAACACACTAAAGTGAATTTTATGGCAAACCAACACAATAAATTATCCTATATTTTTGGTAAAATATAAAAAATGAGGTTACGCCAAGTAAATAGATACCCAACATGTCAAACCTTAAATTTGTGTGCGCCTGTGAAAATACCCTATATTCTCTATAGGTGACTCTTCAAAAGCCCCTACAGGTCATCAGTTTAGTGTTACGGAAGAGGTCTTGTGCTATATTATTGCTCTCACTCCGGCGATATGTAATGTGTATCGCAGTCAATGTTTTCACGTGCCCCTGACATGTACACGTTAGTACGTGCATGTATGTGTGGGGCCTTAAAAAAAAATGTTTTTGGGGGTGGATGTTATGTGCTTGGGTGAACTATATTTTTATTAAAAATATATCTTTTTTTTTTTTACTTACATTTTTTTTTATTCTCATCACATAGGGGACACAAAGTCCCCTATGTGATGACTTAGGTGACAGGTTTTCTTTAATGGGACATGCAGGATCTAAAAGACCCTGCATGTCTCGTCTGGGCTATCACATTGCAATACATCTCTCTCCTATTCTAGCCAGGAAAAAGGGACAGTGGGGACCCAGAAATTATCATACATGTCGCTTTTTGCAAGAAGGGGAAGAAAACGGATGTTTGTCTGCTCTCCTCTCTCCCCTCCACCCACCAGCATCTGCAGTGTTGGCCCTGGGCCCGCAGATGGGCAAGTGGAGCCCAGTATACATGATGGAAGCACGCATGGGGTGGGGGGCAGCACTTACCAGGGGCAGTGGAAAAATTAGATGGCAGCGCAGCTGCCCAACTGCTTCCACCTGACAGGCAGGAGTCTGTCAGTTTTAGACACAATCCCAGTGGCTACGGACCTGGCAACAAAAGGGTTAAAATTTTGGCGGGTGCTAAGCTCCACCACATGTAACCAGTTACAACTTTTGTGTGGATTTCCGCACAGTGGCAAAAGCTACAGGGGCAAAGTTAACAAAACAGGGGCAGCCAAAATCTGGCGCTGTTTTGCATGGTAACCAATTAGCTTTTATCTTACGTTTGTTCAGTTAAGGTTTGAAACTGAAAAATAGCAGCTGATTGGTTGCCATGCACAACTGCTGCAGATTCTAGCTGCAGCAGTTTTGATGAATTCCTCTCAGGTTCTTTTAACACCTAGTGCAATTTTTCCTGCGTCTGATGTTATGCTGCAGTGCTTGACAATGGAAATCATGTTATTCTCTGTGGTGGCCATTTACATCAATACAGCATTGTGATTTTTGAAAAGGTGCAGTTGCTTCTTTTGGGGCAGCATAAGTACATTTTTGGCCCCATAGACTTCAGTAGGAGGTCATGAAACATGCATGTACATTTGTTTTGGCAGGGTTTTGTGTTTAATCGCTTCAATACTGGGCACTTTTACCCCGTTCCTGCCCAGGCCAATTTTCAGCTTTCTCCGCTGTCGTACTTTGAATAACTATTGCTTGGTCATGCAACACTGTACCCAAATGAAATTTTTAGCACACAAATAGAGCTTTCTTTTAGTGGGATTTTAATCACTCTATTTTTTGCTAAATATACAAAAAAAGATCAAAAATTTTTAAATTTCAAAAAATGTAGGCCAAAATTTATTCTGCTACATTTCTTTGGTGAAAATAACCCAAATCAGTGTTTATTATTGTTTCTGCAGGAAAGTTATAGAGCCCACAAACTATGGTATACATATCTGAAAATTGATCATTCCTGATGTACTGATGGCCTATCTCATTTCTTGAGGCCCTAAAATGCTGGTTGCATTCACTATATAGGGTGTGACAAGCTTGGTAGGAACATCCTGTGTTCAGTCTTTGGTCACCATTTGTTTAAAAAATTTAAAGGGACAGTTTACGTCCCAAAAACATCTTCTGGAGGCATTTTGCAGTATACTAATTTTTTTTTTTTTTGGTATTTTGATGTGTTCCAGCACATTTCTGTGTAGAAATTATTGCAGCAGGGTCTAACATATTTTCTTTCATGTGAAATCTGAAAGAATTGATGTACCAGGTCCATTTGAGTACCGGGAAAATGCTTTGCATGCATTTTTCATGATGAAAAAAGGCTCTGGACAGCATCTGGAAATGGAAGTTAAAAAACACTTATAAACGCAAACGCTTATAAACGCGGTTAGGCGTGTTTACAAGCATTTGAATCGCTGATAAAATCTACTCCTGAACGCAAGATTGTTGCGTTAAAAAAAAACGACTGTAAATTCAACTGCCTGTAAACAACATAGTGTACATGGACTCAAAGGAAAACATTAGGGTGAGTTCAGGGGCTGCTGAAAAAAACTCAGAAAAGCTCCTAAATGTGAGTTTATCAGCTGCAGTGTACATGAGCCCTAATACAAGTAGAAGCACGTCTAAGGCTTCATGTACACGAGCAGCTGCTAAACTCGAGTTTAGGAGCTTTTGGTATTTGTTTGTCAGAGCTCCTAAACTCAACTCCATAAAAGTCTGTGTCCATGTACACATAGGCTTTTAGCAGAGTTTAGGAGCTGCCACGTTTAGGTGAGGTTAAACCTCCTTCTCCTGATCACGAATGAATCACGTTCAGGATAGGAACGTTTTGACCGCCGAAAATGCAAAACGTGGTAAAAACGCTGCATAACTCAGCAACCGCGGTACCGTGTTTTTGCAGCGATTTGCGTTTCCTAGCGGCCGGCGGTCAGAGTAGGCTCATGTACATGAAGCCTTAGCAGTAGTTAATGCCAGGATGGCACAATGAGCAGTAATTTTGTTTTTCAGAAACATGATAAGTGTTTCAGAAATCGCAGAAAAAGTATATTATGTGATGATTTAGATGCAAGCTGTATGTAGGGGTTACTACAAAGCTCTTTTCAGAATCCTCTTTATATAACGTAGGTATGCTGCACTATTGCCATACAGCACTGTGTGGTTTTCAGCTGCTGGCCAGTGCCGGTTCCCTTTTCCTATTCCTTTTATCCTCAGCAGTCCCATTTGCCTTCCATTAAAGTGTTTTGTGGAATTGAAGCACATTAGATAACGTGGGTGATGGAATAAGCCAGTGATTGATGTACAGCCCCAGTTCAGTTAGCAGCTAAGTGCTTTCAGTAGAACGCCAAGGCTACTGAATAATGCATGAGACACAAGAGCTATGTTGCATATAAAGGGTTAAAGTGGAACTTCACTCTTTCAATCATCATTGACTGTTTTTAATTCTGATGCTGCTAACATTAGTAAATAGATAGGAAAGTATATCATATTTATTTGTTTTACACTTTTTGTGGACATTTCTTCAGTTAGTTCCTGGTTTCCAGGCCTAGGCAAATGATATCCTACATCTCAGGAGGGGAGAATGCGTTTTCTCAGCTAAGCACACCCTCTTGCCTGCATGCCTGCGCTAAGGGCAGATGGATTCCAGGAAGTAAACGCTACACGAATCATCTGCTCTTACTCAAAATGGCCACAGCCAGAAATGCTGTGGTAAAATGATGCTGCACTGCTCCTTTCAGAATTCAGAGAAGCATTGCCACTCTCACGTAGACTGCTTATGGTTGGATGGGTGGGTTTGCTTTTGAATATTAAAAATGACTTAAATAGTGTTTTCCGTTTCTGGTTCTTAGATGCAGTGTAGTTCCGCTTTAAGGAAATGGTACAGTTCCTGTTAATAGGAACTGCTTTTCACAACTGTCAAAGACAAGTTGTGTGGAGGCAACCTGACAGCTTCATTGGTCAAAGTCATTAAAAAACGGTGTCTGTTTAGCTTAAAAGAACCAATCAGATTTATAGATATAAAAGTTTGATACTTGTTAGATTTCATTAGAATATTGAATCAGTCATTTTCCTCAAACAAGCAAGTATGTACATCTTCAGCACAAGGTTGAGAAAAGTCATTGTAGGTGAGGCTTTGGAAGCCCTTTGCTTTTTTCCTATAGGGAAATGTTGGTGGTTGCTGTGATATATTAGACATTCTTTCCATAAATGTCTGTCATAGGATTTATGATGTCATGACATGGACATTTTCAAGGTTAACTCCAATCAGTGCAGAAATGTATCCTTTACAATGTGCAGATGATTGGAGTGTAGGATATGAAATCCTTTCTCCTGCTTCCTGCTATGTCATGCTACAGCTTCAGTGTGCTGGTTCTGAAGATCTGTAGGCACAGTGTGTTGCTTCATGGGCTCTCCTACCATTCATCTTGGCACTCCCTGAAAGCTGGTGACATGGCAGGGGTGGAATCAACTGCTGTGAATGATCTGAGGATGGTACATTAAAGCTGCACATATGTGAATCATTGGAATTTAACATCTTACACTCGATCCGTTAAGGCAGTAGTGAAGACTGCTTGGGCACTTGTACCTACAGTAAAACTTGTAATAAAACTTAGCTATAGCTACAAGGAATATCTCCTAAATGTGTACCGTTTAAAAGATATTCACCTTTTTTGGAGTCGGTGATGTTACCAGCGCATACACTCTGAATGGACAGCATGCTCACTGTGTGCATGTGTGAGTGATATCATTGAGTCTCAGCCATTCAAACAGCTGGAGCCTGCGAACCCGGAAGGAAGACCGGGTGAAGATGGAAGCCCTGTCAGCAGTTACAGCTAGCCGCTAAAGGGCTTTATTTTAAGGGAAGTCTCTTATAATGTGCTAGCAAGTGATGCCTATGGAAGACACAGCATCTGCACAGACGCAGTCACATTTCAAAATTTGACAGATGTGCAGAAGCCAGTATGTGGCCCCGAATGCACACTGTTCAGGGCCATACACCCACTGACCAATCATAAGAAATCTAGCCCATACCATCATCCCTGCAAGAAGAGTAAAGAAAGCTGCAGGGATTTCAAATCCCCAGTTTTATAAAGCAGCTTTCTCTCCTCTCCTTGCAGGGATGACGGTATGGGCTAGATAGCTAATGATTGGTCAGCACTGTGATGGTGCTGCCCAATCCAAAGCTGTCTAGCCCATACTGTCATCCCTGCATGGAGAGGAGAGAAAGCCATGGGGATTTCAAATTCCCAGACCTGTGAAGTGGGGATTGGTGCAGGCAGGTTTTCCCAACGCTCCTGTATTCTGTGATGAACCTGGGTCCACACAAGAGCAGTGTGAAAACTGCATGCGATTTGGACATAGATTGCACCACATTCCTGTTCAAATCACATTCTTATTCTTTGTGGTACTCTGTATCGGTGAGTACTTGACCAAAAGTATTGGTACTCGCCGATCAAAAAAGGGTATCGGTGCATCCGTAATAGTAACTAAAAACTTCCTTTTACCTTCCCTGACTGAGCCAAATCCTCTTACATTTGTGTCAAACGCTCCCCTCCCAGGCACTGCAGATCACAGTGGGAGGGTTTCAGTAATGCAGACAATTCTGTTAATTCATAAAGTGATGGGCAGTATTAGGTACGACCTTGTGCTGATTGACAAGTTTCAGGCTTATGATCCAGCGGTGACAGTGCTGATAGGCACACCCCCTGCAATCATTTTCCATCGCACTGTAGTACAATCATACACGGTCTACATGAGAGTGGCAACTCTGCTCTGAATACTGAAAGGAACAGTGCAGCATCATTGCCACACTATCACAGGAAGCTGCATTTGATGAACCTCATGGGCAGGCAATTACACAATTTTCAAAATAATGCTTAGCCATGATTGTAGAGCACATCTTGAATCACATGGTTAAAATGCTGCACTTCAATTTTAGCCCTGGCTTCATGAAGTCGGGGATTTTGGTGACCATGCTGTATGTAACCACGTTTTTAATATTTACGTTTCTAAACCTGGTATTTGTTTACTATAGTTACAGAATGAAGAGGAGCCTGTAGAAAATCCCCAGGGTGCAGCTGATGCACCACCTCCATACAGCAGCATTGCTGGAGACAATGCAGGTAAGTGATATATTTTATTCACTTCAGAAATACATGAAAACTTCAGTTTAGCAGCATGCAGGCATGTGTCACCTCTTGCTTGTTAAGCCTTAAACCATCCAGATTACCACTGGATTAGTTGTCTCCCTTGTGAATGCAGGCCACGTGTATTCAGCCTATAACTCCTTCAGCTGCAGTATGCAAAGAATCTCAGGCAAATGACATGCATACCCAGGCAGTAGTAGCAGCACTTTTTTTTTTTTTAATTATCAAGAACGTTTTGTAATATCAGTAGGAAAGCTGTTCATGTAAGTATGCATGAGGTTTATCATAATCTACTGCTCTCTTGATCCTGTTCTGGGAATGGATGCAGAATGTCTCCTCTGGTATTGTTCCTCCAGTAATGAACTAGAATTGGTGCACTGGTAAAGGATAGGTTCACTTTTTAAACATGTTACACCCATACTTAGGGTGTGACATGTTCACACAGAGCCCCCTGACTTCCCAACTCCCCCTTCCCTGTGACAACTAACAACCACGGTCACAACTGCTTTTCCTGCACAGCTGCATCATTCATTCACAGGAATCTTCACAGAAATGTAATCTCCAAACATGGAAAGGTTTCTTTACAGTGAGAGCTGTGAAAATGTGGAATAGACTCCCTCAAGAGTTGGTTCTGGCCAGCTTAGTAGCTTGTTTTAAAAAAAAGGCCTGGATTGTTTCTTAGATACACAGAATATAACGGAATACTAATATTTATAGGTAAAGTTGATCCAGGGAACATCTGATTGCCTCTCAGGGGATCAGGAAGGAATTTTTTTCCCTGCAGGAGCAAATTGGATTGTGCTTTGCTGGGGTTTTTTTGCCTTCCTCTGGATCAACTGTGGGTATAGGATTATAACTTTTTTTTTTTTTTTTTAATGGTTGAACTGGATGGACTTTTGTCTTTTTTCAGCCAGACTAACTATGTAACTATGTAAGGCCACCACAGTTGATGACTTGTAGTTTTCAATGGACTGAGAGTGCACTAATGACACTGACACTTACTGACACTTTCAAACATAAACAGCTTTCAAACAGTTTGTACAGAGGTATGGGCAAGACAGCTGTAAGCAGTGTCTGCAGGAGCCTGAAATTTCCCCCCGCAATCCATTGATCAGGGGTGCAATACTCTACAGACTTTTGTGAAAAAAATAATAAATGCACATTTGTTTTCTACAAAAATGTGTGTATTTGTTATTTTTTTTTCAGAAAGGTGACCTTTAAGGCAGATTCAAATGCTGTTTGCTGTGTTGTGCTCCCTCATAAGTAACTTATCCATTGAGTTTTTTTTACATTGGCATACTTGTGTGGATCTTATTATCTTTCACAATCTCTACATTTTATTGGGTGAACTGGCTTCTTCATTGATACAAATTAAAACACTAAACATTTTATTGAAATTGAAGGCCCCACTCCAGGCAGCTGTTAAATTTACCCATTCAGCACGGTCCCCTCCTTAATAGTAGGGTTTAAACGCTCATTGAATAGGGGGAAAGGAATAATCCCATTTTATTAGCTCTTTTCATAGCTTGGAAAGTGACAGTTTCTCTTTAAAGACTTTTGCAGCAGCAGAAATAACATGTAACAATGTCTTAAAATTGTCTTTTTATATTTTTTTTGTTTATATTAAACAGCATTTTTTGACTACAAAGATGAGCCTGGTTTCCCCAAGCCACCATCTTATAATGTGGCAACTTCCTTGCCTAGTTACGATGAAGCTGAAAGGACTAAGGCAGAAGCCACAATACCTCTTGTTCCTGGACGAGTAAGTACTCTTTGTGTCAGTATCCAAACTTGTTTTCTGCAATTTATATTTCCAGAGCTGGGATTAAAGACTAACTCCATTGAGATATACTATACATTCTAGCTAAATAGACACTTGGTCCTTCAAATCTTCCTGCTGCTTGCTGGCTGTGCTCTAGATTGTGCCTAAGAAGATTCTTCATTGGCTTCTATGTGAAAAGCACCTGTCTGACAATCATTGGCAGCAAGTGACAGTAGGATCTGAAGGTGGTATCAAGAAACCTCTTCAGTGCAGCAAGACTAAACTCCAGGTTCACGTCACTCTCTTCTATATACTGTTATATATAATGGAAGTTTCTTGAAACTGCAGTGCAGTAAACAATTCATATTTGAAAGCTGAGTATATAATTTAATGTGTTTTTACTGCAGTAGCTGTTTAGTTCAAGGTACAATGCTAGTTGCAGATTCTAGACTTAATTCTGATATGATTCCAAAATGACATTAGAATAAGACCAGATTTCTGTACTGTAATGTCAGGAATATTTTATAACTTCTCACTCCAAGTAAGGGAGGATGTGTTGGTAGCATGTGGGGAGTTTGTGTGGGATTTGAAGCCAATCAAATTGTTTTTGGGGGAATTGGTAAAGATTTCTCTTTTCTAAAAATACTATATTTTTTATTCTTCAGCTTATGTAATTATGTATCTAGTAGCAGATCAAATATTTTGGAGCTACTTTTATTACTTACTTTGTATATCTTTTAAACTGCTGCAAAGCACAGAATTAGGCTTCGTTCAGACAGGTGCTGTCACCGTCCTGCTTGCAGGCTGCCTTTGTTTTGACATCTGCATCACGCTGTGTGTAGCCTGTGGATGCAGCAGCTGCATGGCCCTGAACAAATACTGGGTCTGTGCAGCTGCTGTCTCTGCATCCACCTCTGTAGGCTGCCTGCATGCAGTTCAAGTTGGATGCAGACACCAAAAATAAGTCTGCACAAAGAACTGGCACCTGTTTGAAAGAAGCCTTTTTAGCAGTTAGGACATACAGAAGGGTTTTTGTAGTTGTGGACATTGCTTATGAGCACTGTAATGCTTTTCATTCCTCAAGTTGGCCAGTCTTATCATCTACAATAGAACGTAGTGGCAGGTCATGTTGCCTTAGTAATTCTGCCAGTGGCAAGTCAAGGACCAGGCTTAAATCCTTCAGAATGAACATTGGTAGGGATTGCCAGTCAGTCTTAAAGCTCAGTAGCATGAGATTGAACTTACCCAATAAAGAGACATTGTTGGTGGAAAATAATGTAATTAAAACAAATGCAGCATTAGAAAGTACAGGTACAATACATACAATCAGCACCTCCGTTGCAACAAATCTCTTGCAGAACTAGAACCACCACCGTAGTGTTTAGCATTTACTACTTCTGGGTGTTTTTGTCAGATGCCATCTCCATTGTAACTTTCCCTCCCAGATATTATGGGGTCAATTCACTAAGAAATAAATGCCACATGGATATTTGAGTTAAAATAACTCATGCAGTATTTATTTCAAAAGTAGTCAATTCACTAATAAACATGCGTTATTTACCGAATGCACTCAATATTTATGTTTTGTGATATCTAGCACATTTTGTGTTATTTTTAGTGTTTTTTCACACATTTTTGTTTTTGCAGGTTAACATTGCACCAGAATGCACACATCAATACTGTGAAACTGAAAACATTGTAGTGTGCTTTCATTTACAAAATGATCTCCCTCTGATGAAATGTTACAATTTATTTTCATTCCTGAGCTCAGAGGAGAACATTTTTACACTGATACATTGTATATTTTTCACTTGCTGGCCAGTGCAGAGTTCCTCTAATTGTTATTTTGTACATTTCTAAAATACCGCCAGCAAACACCTGGTGATAAATAACGGATGTGTGTGTTTTTTAATGAATTGACTTTAATGATTTATCTCATGTTTTTTTGCAGTATTTATCTCACTATTTTAACAAATGTGTGGTATTTACCTCACATCGATATTTTACTTTGATGAATTAACTTTTTTATTATCTCATGCAGTGATTTATGCAAACGAGTCACATGACTGTTATCACATGCGGTAACCTTTAGTGAATTGACCGTTCTGTCACTAATTTGTCCCTACAGCTGTGATAGGGCACAAAAGTGATGTAGTACTAGACTGGGGAGACGCATCCAACATACACTGCAAAAAAGCAAAGATTAAATGCAGCAGATGTGCTGATAAGCACAAAAACTAGACTTTTGCTAAGGCCTGGTTCACATTAGTGCGGGCACGTTTGCATGCACCTTTTCCAAAATGCATACGCATGGAAACTGCATGGTCTTTCTGTCCATGTGGTTCCTGCACCTGTGGTAGCACCGCAGTTGCTTTGCAGGATGAGATGTGTGGATGCGGGATGAGCTTCATTCTGAATGGCAGCCCCCCACCCAGTTCTCACAGGAGAAAAGTGATGCGATTGAGGGAATCACATAACTTCACGCACCTGCAAACAGCCCACAATGTGTAGGCTAGTGTGAACCTAGCCTGAAACTGTTTTTATTTCAAAGTGTTTATTCTATTACCAGGCTAGGTTCACACTAGCCTACACGTTGCAGGCTGATTACGAGTTTGGGAATCTATGCGATTCCCAGACCCACATCACGTTTCTTTTGTGAGACTAAGGGGGGGGGGGGGGGGGTGTGCCATTCAGAATAAATGGCACTCCCACACATCTCCCGCGGTGCGATCACAGGTGTGGGAACCGCACGAAAAACTCATGGTCAAGAAGACCATGCGGTTTCTGGATGAGTTTTGGAAAAGGTACATGCATGAAATGTGGGCGCAGCAGCACATTCAAATGAATGGGCTGCCGTGCCCGCACAAACTCGGGCCCCATGGCCTGCATTAGTTTGAACCGGGTCTCAGTCACCACTGTGCAGTGCTATTATATTTATTCTATTGACACTGTCCCTTTAAGGTGATCCTGTCATCATAGTAAAATTAACACTGCACCCTGTAAAGAAAAATACCTTTTTAAACCTGGGTGCTGCGGTTCATCTGCAGACCTCTTATAATGCAAATGAGTCAGTAGAAGGAACCATAGCGCTCAGCGGAGGACACCCCTGGATCTACCACACCTGAAAGTGTGTCAGCGGCCTTTGAAGCTCTTAAAAAGACTGAACAATTAGTTTGCTGTCTGTCAGGAAGGCATTTGGCTTCTTGTTTTACTGGAAGCTGTTAGTTTATTTGGTATTATTTTTAGAAATCCGACAGGATTGCTTTAAGCTTCGAGCTGATCACTGTAGAACATATCCTGGGGCACTTTTTGTGTATAGCTCAGAATTAGATTATTAGTAGCCGTTATATGCTGATGATCCAGAACAGGCCATTTAGTCACAATCTCAGAACATTGCCGTAGTAGCTTTTGGTGAATGTCTGTTCTTTTTTCTGGATGTTATCTGCTGTCACTCAGTACAGAGAGAGATTGGATACTTTTGATGATTTCTTCCCAATATCACTGGAGGTATGGCACTTGTTTTGGCCTTATCTAGAAACTGCTTTTTTTTTCCATCTTACAGCTTCCTGTCTGACCCTTTCTGTGTGCTTTAAAAATGTAGCTGTAGAGAAATAGAGGAAACTGTATTGGTTCAGAGATATATATATAGCCATTGCTGTTAAGAACGCCTTCAATTAGTGTGTGTGTTGTTTTTTTTTTTTTTTGTGACATTTGTAAACAGTCTTATGAAAAATGGTTGTATATATGTGCACATTTTGAATACTAAATTCTGTATTGGACAAATAAATATTTTTCTACAGGAACCCCCGTATTTTTGCACTCTGATAAAAAATACTGAGGCAGTCGATTCCCAAATAGCTTCATATTTATTGACAAATTGTTTTTTTTTTTTTTTTTTCATGCAGTTCATTCTGAAGTGCAGAAAATCATACAAGTCATTAATAAGCAATTTTGATTCTTGAACTGAATGATTCTTAGTAGACTGGACAAAAAAGCATTCATATGTTTAGGTGACTGGAAAAAAAATGCAGCTTTTGATTTTCACATTGCTACATAAAATCGCTCATATCACTCCCTGTTCACACATAGGCTTACAAATCCCTACCACACTCATTCACACATTAGGGCCAATGTTTAACGTATAACTAAGGGCAAAACTTTTCATTTTTTTTAAATGTTTATTTTTTATTTTTCGACAGAAAGAAGAGGGGTTAGAACACCTATCAGGTCTTTTATAGCTGTCTTTGAGTCCCGTTAGGGAGGCTCACCCTTTTTTATTTGTTTTATTTACCATTATTACTGAATATGAAAGGACACGAAAATCCCAAATTTTAGGTTGTTACCAGAACAAGAATTGAGGGGAAATCTTCCAAAGGGGGCACTAGTTTCAGTGATCCTGGTAATATCCAGGGATTTCCCCTCACTTCAATTCTCCGCAATGGGACACAGATGAACAAAAAAAAAAAAAGCTGACAGGGGTTATAAGGGGAGTTAGAGGTTTTGCTTTCATTTCTAGTTTTACTAAAAGCACATTAACCTGAATAATACCCAGAATGATAACCAAAAGGAAATTGCAGGACCCAAAAGGAAACCTACAGTGGATGTAGAAAAGAATGGTTCCCCCCCCCCTTAAAATGATCACATTATGTTGCTTGTCAGCTGGAAATGAAGACAGACACAGTTTTTGTTTTAAGTAGCTGTGTTTGCAACTTATAATATCCAAGTGAAAGATAAAACTGCAACATGTCCAACAAAATTAAAAAAAATTCAAAAACAGTTGGAAAAAGGATCACCCCCCTGTGTTAGTATTTTGTTGACCCACCTTTTGCTTTATATCCACCCTTTAGTCTGTTGGGATATATCTCTACTAGCTTTGCACATCTAGACTTTCAATATTTGCCCACTCTTTGCAGAGCTGCTCAAGTTCAGTTAAGTTTGATGGTGACCTTTTGTGGACTGCAATCTTCAAGTCATTCCACAGATTTTCATTGGTGTTTAAGTCTGAGCTCTGACTAGGCCATGCAAGGACATTCACCTATTTCTCCTTCAACCAACCCATCCATTTTCCTTCTATCCTGACAAGTGCTCCAGTCACTGCTGCAGAGAAATGCCCCCATAAGAGGATATTACCACCTCCATGCTTTACTGTAGGAATGGTGTTATTTGGATGGTGAGCTGTGTTGGATTTCTGCCAGTCATGTTGTTTACTGTAGAGACCAGATAATTAAATTTTATTCTCATCTGACCGTAACACCTTTTTTCCATGGGGCCTCAGTATCTTTAAGGTGTGTTTTGGCAAAGCTCAGTCATGACTGCATGTGGCCTTTCTTGAGGAGTAGATTTTTTCTTGCAACCCTCCCATACAAGCCACATTTAAGAAGAATTTGTGATATTGTTGTCACATACAATGACCAATCTTTGTCACAAATTCCTGCAACTACTGTCGGTCTCTTGGTAGCCTCCTGGCTCTTTCACACAGTTTGGAGCAACATCCTGATCCAGGGAGGGTCTGTGTTGTACCAAATACCTTCCACTTCTTAATAATAGACTTCACTGTGCTTCTAGGCATTAATAAAGCCTTTGAATTTTTTTTCTTAATCCATCTCCTGACTTGTGCCAGTCCGCAACTTTATCCCAGAGATTTTTTGACAGTGCCTTGCAACCAATAGTTGATTGTTTACTTCAGTTGCACTACCAAGGACTGAAATGCTCCAGGAAAGCTTTTTCATGCTGAGCTAATCAAAATGACCACAGCTGATCACAGTTGAAAGTCAAATGGCTTTGTGTGCTACACCTGATTTGAGTTTACAAGTCCTTTTTCCAACTCAATGACTCTGTTTTTGATTTTTTTTTCTGGCATGTTAGTGTTTATATCTTTCACTTGGATGTTAAATACAACTGGATAAAACAAACACTGTGTCTGTCTTCATTCCAGGCTGCAAAGCTACAAAATGTGATTATTTTAAAGGGGGGGTGATTCTTTTCTATACCCACTGTATGTAGATATGGGAACCTACAAACTCCATGCAGATGGTGTAGATGGGATTTATAGCCAGGGCCCGGAGCTGCAAGGCTCCAATGCTAAAACAAACTTGGTATCAGTTTGTGTTTGAGGTTTAGTTGACCTATACTGTGTCCTAGCTGAGAAGCATCCAGCACAATGAAGATGTTTGCTTTCCCTAAATATATTCTTTGTGTTTTAGAAATGCAGCATTATTAGTCCCTGCCATTGGTAATGTTGGCAGCTTTCCTAGACTAGTTTTAATTAACACAAGGTTTCATCGTGTACTTGTTTTTTTTTTTTTTTTTTAACCCCCTTTTTTTTCTTTCTTCCTGGTTAAGAAAAAAAGATTGTTTTTCATTATCTGATTGAGTTTAGCTCTAACTGTAACTTTATCAGCTAGATATTTTTTTTTTTTTTTATATCTGAAAACTGAAATGCATCCTAACTGACTATTTTCCGTGGCAGGATGATGACTTTGTGGCACGGGATGATTTTGACGATGCAGATCAGCTCAGGATAGGCAACGATGGCATTTTTATGCTCACATTCTTTAGTAAGTATTTTCTTCTCACTGACGTAATGTAATAATATATCAGAGATTCCCATGCTCCAAGCACCACTAAGGCCAAATGCACAACAGGGTCATTCCACAACTCTGATTTTATTGGAGTTCAGTGACGTGATGCTTGTGTGTATAAATGATCCCTCACCATGCAGCAATTTGACATTGTCAAATTCCTGCCTTTTGTATTTCTGTTTCTCAGCCTCCTTCAACTCCTGGCCTTGGTATTTGAGGTTTTGTATAGACTTCAAAAGGCCATGACACACTACTGAGTCTGTTACTTTCAACAACTTGCCATTGAAAAAATTTTATTATTTATTATTATACAGGACTTATATAGCGCCAACAGTTTGAACAGTGCTTTAAAAATGAAGGTAGACATGACAGTTACAATAGAATTTGGTACAAGAGGAAACAGAGGGCCCTGCCCGTTAGAGCTTACAATCTAGGAGGAAGAAAGAATCTCAAAGACTCATGCCAGCTTCTCTTATGACATCTCCCCTTTGCTGCCCAAACCAAAGATGAGTTGCTTCACAGGTGGTCCTTTAGGGAAGGTATTTGCTTTGATTCTTCTGCTTGCATGGTGTCACTAGTGGGAGGACTGCAGTTGTAACATTGCCCTAATGATTAGACACTTGGCACAAGCAGAAGCTTCTGCTCATAGATTGAACCCAGATGTATAGCTCTACACTTAAGAAGCAACTCTGGATTCAGCTAAACCTCCAATATAACATATGTGGGATTTTGCTGTAAATACTGTAAGTGCGGATTTATTGGTGCTGCAGACACTGCTCTGTGCATGTTGTCATCTAGTGGGGTCTAGCACTGTCTACTTATGTAGGATGCGATACAAGGAAGATAGATTTGTTATATTTTGGTATGACTTGGATCTTCCACTGCCAGCAGGGATGTACAGAAGAGCAGAGGTAGCCGCGAAGCAAAACTGCATTTTTTAACTCTTCAGTGTGTTCATGAAGTCTTTTCACACTGCAGTCAATTAAACTCAATTAAAGCTATAATGATTATTTACCAGAACAATAATTTAAAATTTTTTTTTTTACTACATTGGTAAAGGTAAAGATCTTTCAGGATAAACACGTTAGCTGGATGAACTGAGCCTAGAAAAAGTAAATTTTCTATGAAATTGCAGTTTGAGTTTAACAGGACAGTCTAAATATAAATAGTGACTTCTAAAAATGCTGTGTATTATAACTGTCACAGCTGCTTGCGCTCTCAACTGAACTGTCAAGCCATCAAATGGCTGGTGTCATAGCTGTTCACATGTGCAGCATCATGGCAACTTTAGATAAAACAGAGGCCAAGATGGCAGCTTCCTTGGCTGTAAAGGATAGAGTTTAGCTCCGCTTAACACACTAAATGATGTCTGTAAGGACATACATGGTAAACAAATTCCACAAAGTAGGCTTTCTTTTCATTTTATGAATTTTCACAAATAAAAAATATTTTTTTTTTCCAGTGGCATTCCTTTTTAACTGGATTGGATTCTTCTTGTCATTCTGCTTGACCACATCAGCTGCTGGCAGATATGGGGCCATTTCTGGATTTGGCCTGTCCCTGATAAAGTGGATCTTAATTGTCCGAGTAAGTTTGAAAATACTCTTCTGACTTTAATTAAAAAGGACATGTCATTGTGCTTTCTCTTTGAAGAATTTTTGTCTTCACTATGAATGTATAGCTTTTGTTGCCTTCCCTTGTTTTTGCTTGACAGTCCAGGGTGGAGTCCCATTGTGAGAATGCAGCTGTAAAGCTGTACACATGTACACTGTGTTTCAAGTGATACTGAACTAAAGGGATGATGAGCTGTTCAATTTGCAGGCTTCTTCCTGACTACTGGCTAGGCTTTTTTTTCCACAGGAAATAATAGCTCCCCTGCTGAACTACAGAACACCTCCCCTTCTCTCCATACCCATAGCATAAAGAAGGTGATCTGTAGTCCAGCAGGGGATAACTCAAACAGGGCTGTCAACACTGTTTGGAATCTCAGTGACACACAGGTAAGAAGTTAGGGCTCATTGAATTTCTGGCAGGATCAACAGGTATTTTTCTATACTTGCAGTGTTTCTTAAAGAGATGAATTTTGCTGCAGAGACTTTTCATTTCATTTTACTCTAACATACACTGTGAGGTGAGAATAAGCTGAGCTAAGCAATCACTAGCCACTCTACTTATGCATTAGAACAAACTAAAGAATCTACATAACTTGAAGGCCTGTGCTGATGGGCTTTTGTTTGCTTTAGGTGGGTTTTACATTCAAGCCTATGGGAACACAAATACCTGTTCTTTATAAGTTTATAAAATGAAAAACCTGCTTGAAACAGGTCAAATGTAGGTTAAAAAAAAATATTTAATTCATTAAATGCACCTGAATTCTGAATGACCTCAGAAGTGTCTCAAACTGATGCCATTTAGAAAAGCCCAAAGCTTGTCAACAAAGGCCCTTGCTGCCTTTCTGACCTAAAAAGGCATGCATTACTCACAGAGACAGTTAATGTATTATAGCTTAGCAGCCAGTGGTGCTGGTAATGTATAGTACAAACAAAATAATAATAATAGTAAGTTCACCTTTTATACAAAAAATAATAAATGCACATTTTTTTTGCAGGTAAAAAAAATGTGCATTTAACATTTTATGTTGCAGGAGCCTGTAAAGTATTGCACCAGCGATCAGCAGATTGCTGGTGCCATGCAGGTCTCCTACAGATTTGTCAGCATATCTGCTTGCCCATACGGGTTGTACGGGCAAGCAGATATACTGACAAGAAGTCTCAATGAACTACCACAGTGCTCCTCATTGAGAACTTCAAGCAGACAGCCACTAGGGCTGTTGGGACTTGTATTTTCTCATTCACAGAACACTGTGAATGAGTGACGCGGTCGGATCCCCACATGGCAATTGTTTTGGAATTTGACAGTGGGGGGGGGAGGGGGGGAAGATTCCCTGCTAGCTGTCAAAGAAGGGGCTGGGCTGATCATAACATGTTACATGTTACGCCCTTAGAATATGGGTGTAACATGTTATGAAAGGTGAACTTATCCTTTAAATAAGATATATCATACAATGGTGCCGTGCATATATCTCTATAACCTCATATATGAATTAAAGCATCCAAACCATGTGATTATGCAACAATGGTGAATACACTGAATACAACTTAAAAGTCCATAATGTGTGATTTGATCCATGCCTTTATCATTTGTCCACAAAACAGGTGCTCTTTATTGCTTATATCCACATATATTCCTATAGGTGCTCCTCCACCAGATACATACATATATACTCTAATCTCCTTATGTAACCCAAATTGCATAGGTCAAATACCACTTTTTCCCTTTTAACCTGGGCAGGTATACTGTGTAAATGACTCAACTTTCCTCCTCTCTCTGCTGCAAACAGTCTTGTCTCCTCTTTATCCCACAAATCCTCTGCATATGTACACAGAAACGCTTGCCAGAGTGTAGTATATAAATATAGCGTGATTTATTAAAAACAAAGTGCACTCACATTTAAAAGTGTCCTGCTGGGACACCACAGAAAAAAACCTTGTTATGTATTTTCAATGTGTTCAGGAATTTCCAAGATAGCGGCTCGTAAACTTCCTGTTTAGCAGCTTGACGTCATTGGCCCACTCACACTTTAAATAATATGTTGGATGCCCAAAAATTAGGGATGCACCGATACTGGTTTTTTTTATCGGCAAGTACATGTACCAATACTTTCAGTCAAGTATCACCGATACCAATGAGCGATACTTTTTGGTGCAATTTGCGTTAATGGACGCAAATTGCATCACAAAGAATAGCGTGTGATTTGAACAGGAATGTAATTCCTGTCCAAATCGCATGCGATTTCCCCAGCGCTCCTCTGTTATGGCTGGAGTTCACACAGGAGCGCTGCGGGAAACCTCCCTGCAGGCATTCCATGCTGAGTCTCAGTGGTAATAGAGGAGAGAAAGTGGTGGGGATTTAAACTCCCCGCAACTTTTTTTCCTCTCTTTGCAGCAATGACCGTTCAGGCTTAGAGGACTTTTGATTGGTCAGCAGCATCGTCACATGGGCGTGCTGGCCAATCAGATGCCGTCCAGGCCCGAACTGTCATCATTGCAGGGAGAGGAGGGAAAGTTGCTTCACAGTTCTGGGGATTTGAAATCCCCACAGCTTTCTCTCTGGTATCAGTGCATCCTTATCAAAAATCCCTGTCGGTAGCATTGGCTTCTTTCTACAGGAGGTAGAGAGAGCACAGTGATGACCACCAAGCTGATGCTGCATCATTGTCCAGTCAGAATTGAGTAGGAGACATAATTACAGAAGCACAGCCTAAGGCTGTTTATTTATTTATTTATTTTTTTCCTTAGTCACCCATCAGATGGAGGAAATCATCCCCATGATATAGGCCCCATTCACACTTGCATTCAGCTACGTAAGACCCAGTTGGGCGGGGGGGGGGGGGGGTTCCCTGCAATTATCTGCAGGTGAGAAGCCCCATTGAAAACAATGCATCCAGGGCTGATCATTCGCAGGTAATCGCAACATGAATGATTACATGTGAATAGCTGCGGGAGCTATCTTGGAATAGAGTTCCGTTTTTAAACTACCAGAGAGTGGGAAGTCATAAAAAAGGGTTACAATTATTGACGTCTGAATGAGGCTCCATAAAAAGTGGATGCAGGATTATAATCATACTGATGTGAATGTACAGTGTATATGTAAACTGACAGCGCTATATAAGTACCTTAAATAAATATTTAACAGCTCTTTTGGTAATGTGGTCTGAACTGCCCTCTAATGTTTGGAATGCAGATTGCAGAATATCCTGTTCATTTTTGTAAAGCCAAAAGTTTATTGTGGTGTTATTGTTATTATTATTATTATTATTATACAGGATTTATATAGCGCCAACAGTTTGCCCAGTGCTTTACAATATAACGGGAGACAATACAGCAACAATACAGTTCAATACAAGAGGGTTAGGAGGGCCCTGCTCCTTGGAGCTTACAATCTAGGAGGGAAGGGATTAGATCATAATGTCTTTTGTAATGTTAGAAACCAGATCATTATTGTAGAAGCTAGAACTTTAGTATTCTTACTTCTTTACTGGGTTAGAAAAGTATCTGCAGTTTGCGAAATGTTTTTTGTTAGCAGTACTGCTTATTCAATGTACAACTTTTCTTATTTTTGTGTACAGTTTTCTACCTACTTTCCTGGATATTTCGATGGCCAGTATTGGCTGTGGTGGGTGTTTCTGGTATTGGGTAAGTACAATGTAAATAGTTCAGTCAACTTTCTAAATGCTCTTATTCTACATTTGATTTAAGCAATGGAAGCAGGAAAATAAACGATGAAGGTCTACTCACTGTCAGTCTTAGGCAGCTGTAGTCCATCCCCAGGTTGGTAGAGAAATGCAGTACCTGGAGAGTAAACATTAGGAGTAGTGGATGTCCATGTATCATTTACTGTGGCACATCAGTGCTATTTGTTGTAGGGAAACAAGAAATCCAGGAAACTGATGTGTTATAAGGAATAATATACTATTCGTGCCATTTAAAATGATTGTTCATATAAGAATGGAAACATATGCTGTGTGGTTTTGTAAATGGTTGGGCTGGTGGTCCATTCAGACTTTGATCAGAGTGGTACATGCAATCTGTTACGGCTGCTTGGAATTGTATATCTACTTGTTCTCGGTTCAGGCCTGCACTTACAATGGAAAAGGAAGTTTTTGTTTTAAAAATGCTTATTGTCTGGATATTATCGTTATCCACTGTCTTTAGTACTTGGGGAGTCAAAAATCCAGAACACATGTAGAAAGAGTCAGAACATATGTAGAAAATGTACGTCAGAGAAAAGTTAGAAGCCCTTGTCTGCTTCCAGTTTCTAAATAGAGGCCTCAAAATATTGAAGCCAGCAGGTCAGCATTAAAACAGGGATCTGGCATTTATTGAAGCAGAGGCAAGCAATGGTGGTTTCACCCATCAGCCTCTGCTATGCACTGTATTGATGTAGGTGCCAGTGAGTGGAACCACAGTGCATGTCTGGAGACGCACGCATCTAAAATAACCTGAAATATGTTGGATTTGAAGATTCTGCTGGTGCTTTTTTAGTGCAAGAGAGGAAAGATTCCACAAACGGGCTGGAGCACACATGAGTATAAATGGTATTCTTATGCAAGGTTTATTTTTGGTATTTTTTACATTTACAAATGGTGTTTTACAGAGGGTATGTCACAGCCACCTTATTCCGCATATGCGGTGGTCCAAGCTCCTGGGATCTAGGCCTAAGAATTCTGATGTGTGATCCAGTACTAGATCTCAAAATGTGTCCACTTTACAAAGACACTAGCTAGATTTTAACATTTTTTCTGTTTCGGTGAACAAAAAACATTTGGTCACTTGAGTTACAATAACATGGAATTTCCTGAATTCGGCATCTTTAATCACACTAAGCTGGCTAATATAGGGTTGTCCCGTAAGAATAAATTATCTGGCAGGTCCTAAAATGAAGTGAGGTATTTAGCCACAGAGCATACTGATTTCAGTTTCAAGATGTGTAGGTAGTGTTTGTGGGGGAATAGGTTGGATACCTGTAGAAATTCTGTAGTCAAACAGAATTCGTAAAGCGTAACTGAGCTGTCAGAAAACAGGGCGGAGAGATGAAAGCACACACTGCAGAGCTCAGTGAGGAGAGCTCTGAAAGAAGGCACTCACGCACGCACGCACACACACACACCCCTGAGGCTGTCAATCACAGGGTGTGTGCTGGAGCACCTTTTTTTTCCCCTGGTGTCCGGAAAACTTGTCAGAAGTGGTTCATTCTGATAGCAGCAGGACGAGGACAGAAATGACACTTGGTGTTCTTAGTTTAGGCAAGTACACACTATAGAGGAATATGTTGTTCATATTTCATGTCTGAGATTTACAACCACTTTAACCAGCCTGGTAACTGTTATGAAACAGATGAACAAAAATAAACCAACAATTGAAAACTAGATGTATGCTCCTGGAAATCCCATAAACATAGTCCATGTATGTAGATAATTTGGCCTAACCAGAGCCATTGAGAAGTACAATATGATATGTAGATGTGGTCTTTAAGATTGCCTTGGAACCCTAAAGCTAATGTTGAACATATGAAACAAGGTAAAGCCTCTGGATAAATATATAATAATATTTTCTGCTCCTAGACGCTACATAGTGTTATCCTATGTGTCCATGCACACTCTTTTAGGCTAGTAGCATTTATCAAGCTTCAGTGTTTAGGAGCAGAAAAAAACATTATTTTTGTAGAGTTGTTGGGAGTGTTTTTTCCAAGCAGAAAAAAAAACTCTGAACGCTCCTAAGCGCTTCTAACAGCTTTTTCCTAGGTTTGTTTTTCCTACATGTACTGTAAAAACGCTAATGCTTCTACATCCTACTAAAACGCTACTACCAGCACTTTTTATTCAGCGTGTTTTTCCAGTGTTTTTTGAGCTTAAAAAAAAAAAAAAAAAAAGCTAGTGTTCATGGAGCCTAAGCATTAGAAACATTTTCAGTATGCTTCAAGTATCCTTAATGAGTAATCAACCAGCTTTCAGCAAGAGCAAATTAGTGCTGAAGCTTTGTATAAGCCCGTGGAAGCCTGTTAGTAGCTTTTTCCAAATGACAACCAACATTCTAATTGTTTTCGATCTGTGTTTAACATCCCTGAACTGGAGCTAAAGGGGATTTTTCTGACTTCAGTAAAGCTACATAAAGCCTGCCAGAAGTAATGCAAGTACTGAAGGCACTTTGTTGGCATGGAAGCCAACAAGCTAGTATTTTCAGAAGCAGAAGTCAACATTTGCCAGCTGACATTTCTCACTAGACAAGTCTATAGAAGTTTTGTGACTTTTACAAGAGCATGCCTGGCCTTAAATGCTTGGCTATGTTCTCCTGTATAGATCTCACAGCTGACTGTAGCAATTAAGACAGTTGTATGTCTGTTCTCATATACGGTTTCATCTTTCTAGGATTCCTTCTATTTCTCAGAGGCTTCATTAATTACGCAAAGGTTCGGAAGATGCCAGACAACTTTTCCTCTCTCCCAAGAACCAGGGTTCTTTTTATTTATTAAAGGTAAGATATTGATTTATCATCAAATGTTATACTTGGGACTTTTAGTGCATTGTCATTATATCAGTGGTTAGTGAAACTTCTTTATCCGTGAGGAGGACTCTGTACTTTTACATCTAATTTTCAGTACAGTAAACTCTTAGTTAATGTTTATTATATATCTATAACAGGGCTTAAAATTTCAAGTCTAGACCTACTAGCCAGGCACCAACCTTGCCCAGGCCCACCTCCAACCCCACCCCTGGCCTGCCCCAACCCTGCCCCCAGCCCTGCCCCAACCACACCCCCTTAAAGCTTATGAAATTACATTTTTCTTTAGAATAAAAAGTCCAAAATATAAAACTGTACACAGTAATGTATATCCCAGCTCCCCTGTACTCCATTATAGTGATATGACATGTATACAGTAATGTATATCCCAGCTCCCCTGTACTCCATTATAGCAATATGACATGTATACAGTATGTATATCCCAGCTCCCCTGTACTCCATTATAGTGATATGACATGTATACAGTATGTATATCCCAGCTCCCCTGTACTCCATTATAGTGATGACATGTATACAGTAATGTATATCCCCCCTCCCCTGTACTCCATTATAGTGATATGACATGTATACAGTAATGTATATCCCAGCTCCCCTGTACTCCATTATAGTGATATGACATGTACACAGTAATGTATATCCCCCCTCCCCTGTACTCCATTATAGTGATATGACATGTACACAGTAATGTATATCCCAGCTCCCCTGTACTCCATTATAGCAATATGACATGTATACAGTATGTATATCCCAGCTCCCCTGTACTCCATTATAGTGATATGACATGTATACAGTATGTATATCCCAGCTCCCCTGTACTCCATTATAGTGATGACATGTATACAGTAATGTATATCCCCCCTCCCCTGTACTCCATTATAGTGATATGACATGTACACAGTATGTATATCCCAGCTCCCCTGTACTCCATTATAGTGATAGGACATGTATACAGTATGTATATCCCAGCTCCCCTGTACTCCATTATAGTGATATGACATGTATACAGTATGTATATCCCAGCTCCCCTGTACTCCATTATAGTGATATGACATGTATACAGTACTTACTCCTTGAGTCCCCCGTGGCGGTGGAGAGGGTGTCTCCTCTCAGCGGAGGAGAACGGACCTCTCCTGCACCTGTCCCCTCAGCGGCGGTGCCGAGGAAGCTGGAACTCGGAAACCGGAACTCGGCTTCACAATGAGGCTTGGAGCGCAGCCGCTCCATCATCTGTGCTCGCCGAATTTCTCCTCGCATTTGGCGAGCGGCTTTTTCAAGCCCTGGAATCTATATTACATAGAAATGAGTACAGCTGAGATTTCCATAAACACGAGATATTACCTGCTGATTCAGGCAACAATCTTATGTCTATGGGAGGACCCTGACCTCAACAGCTAGATGATGTCAGAGGTAACATTTGATTGAGCAGGGTAGAACAATCTGACACAATTGCTATCCTCTCTCTCCAGCAGCACCTGCAGAATCAACCAGCAATGCTTATCTCCTCCTCAGTGGCCTCTCTGTTCACTTGAGCACTAATGTTCATACAAGCCATATGTTTGTGTTCATCCACCCATCAGGTGTCTAAATTTGTATGCATGTCTGATCACCCTCAGAAATCTAGTGACACCTTTAGGATACTTTCACACGCATATGCATCCTTGCTGCATTTTTACCGCCCTTGCGGTGCGTTTTTTTTTAAAGGACGTGTAACTTATAAAGCGCACCAAATACGCAATGCAGGTGCGTTTTTTCTGCGTTTCCATTGATTTCAATGGGGAGGTGCGTTTTTATTTCTACTGAACCAAACCTGCACCAAAGTGCAGCAAGCAGGACTTTGAAACACGCACCAGACTCCCAATGGATCAGTGTGATGAGCTCCATAGGAATACATGGTCACATGTTTTTCTTCTGCTTTTTTTTTTAATGCAAAAGCAGAAGAAAAACAGAGCAGTGTGAAAGCAGCCTTAAAGACTTAAAGTGGTCATGTTGCAAATGTTTATAGTTCCGACTGCTGTTGAGCAAAAAAAAAAAAAAGACCATTAAATACTTCTCCACTGAGGAGTACTCACCCCCAAAGCCCATTGGGAAACTGGCACTTTTGGGAGTGTTGGTGTCCTGGGTTCCCTGCAGCTCCTACTGGTTCCTCCTTCTAACCCAATGTCACCACTGTAGTCACTGGGAGGAACCAGTATGAACTATAGGGAACACAGAAAAAGTTGTTACATGTTATAAAAAGGATGAAAATACTCACCTTTTGCTGGTGTTGGTGCCAGCTTAAGGAAGTGCAAAATAGTGGATCTACTGAAAAGATTGAGAGGCAGAGGGAGTAGTTGCAGCGGGAGTTAGAAACACAAACCTGCTATGTTAACGCTAGTGACAGACTGCATCATACATGTCATTTTTGATTTTGCCCATAGTTATGCTTTAATGTATGTGGCAAGTTTAGTGTCCCTAAGATCAAGTGTATAGGTTGGTTACAACAGCTGAAGCTGCAGTAGAAGTCTAGGATATAATAACATTAGCACTCATTGGAATATGTACTGTAGGTAGAGCCATTTATTAGATTAGTGTTTAGTGACATCCATTTGTACACTTGCTACTTACAGTATGTATGTTCTGACAAAAACTTTTTCATGTGATCTGAAAGGCCTGTAAAAGAAGGCAAGTTTAATTTAGAAGGTAGTGGGGGCTCACAACACGAATGGTTTGTCCAAAATTGCATGTGTGCTAACAAAAAGTATAATTCTTGAAGATGGCGCACTAGTTCAGCGATCTGTCATAGTGGAGTGTTGGTACTGAAAGTGCTGTTTGTACTTTGGCTCACGTCCATGGACAGAGAAGTCGTACTTTGCCCTTAAATAAAAATCCTAGTGCACAATATAATTGCTTTCTAAATTTGCTCACTCAATACAAGAAGATTAAATAGAAATATGACTCTATATTCATCTGTATTGGGCAATAGCAGTCAAGATTTAGCAATAGGGTCAATTTAATATGCCTGAAGACCTATATAAGTAGCCTGCAGTACCTTTTTGGTGTGGTGGGACTTTTGGTGGGAAATCAGATCCACTGGCAATAGCAATGGCTTTGACCTTCAAACTATTTCTAACAATTAAAACCTACATAATACTTTCTAACAATTAAACCCCATAATACTTAGCCTAAACGTTTAACTTAACCCTGAACATGAATACTTCGGTAACAATAACACCTAAACCTTTAAAGTGCCTAACAAATTCCTATTCCCTGACCTTAATGCTAATATTTGCTGTAATAGTTGATAATGGGGAACTGCTGTATGGTTAAATGCCAAAGTCTTAGCCCAATAGGTGCATGTGGTAGTGGACCGCCTGTGTACTTCTGAGATGTGCTGAGCTCAAAATTCAGAATTAGGCTGCAGGGGTCCTCGGGAGGCTTATTAAGGCCTTATATTGCAATAATATTGTTAAGGCCACAAGAAAGGCATTTGTCATGCATTTGTTGAAACCTGTCAAGTTGCTAAAGAAATAAAAATGCAGTTTACTGTAAGAGAAGGGATATTACCTTAGATTGTATGCCCCTTGAGGGTTAGGGACTGATGTGAGTGTACAATATATATATGTAAAGTGCTGTGTACATTGATGGCGCTATATAAGTACCTGAAATAAATAAATAATATACTCCCTTTTCTGTTAAGGACTGCCTCCCCTGTGTTTCAGCGCTGCAGCCTCCAGCGGTTTTTGTTCTGCATTCAACACGTACTGTGGTTCCTTCCTTTGACTCCTGAGTCAACATTGTGTTCTGGATTAATGCAGGGGTCAGAGAATGGAAGCAACTTACACTCTTGGAAGAGTTGAATGATAAAGACACTTTGGGAGGCTGCAGCACTGGAATGGAGGTAAGGTAGGAGTCCAAGGCTGCCAGAGAGGAAAATACCTCTTCTTACAGGTAGCTGCTATTTTAATTTTTTTAAACTCCTGACAGGGTTTCTTGAAACATTATACCCCTAATCTAACACTTCGAATTAACCTAATCTTAACAGATACACACTCTCTCCCCATTCACCTTTTAACCTAACCCTAATTAATCATTATCCCTTAGCCTAATCATAATTTAGTTCATAACCTACTTTTTAATACTAGATTGACATCTAAAAATGTGTCCTTCCCTAATTGACACATAAACCCAACATTCACACATTGAGATGTACCTACACTGAAAATGAACATACTTTGGCAGGCTTTGGTCATGGCAGGATAACGAAGAGTTTGGCGCAGTTGTCAAAAGCTGTTGACTTAACATCCTGCCCTGCTGTAAAATGTGATGTTTCTTACATCAAGCACAACACAGTGACAGGGACAGTGTATATTGGGTAGTTAAATGACATTTAGTATTTTGGCACTTCAGTTGTCTTTTAAAATCTGCCTTTTTTTTCCAGTTGTTTGCTCCCCGCCTTCCTGCCTCTGCAAAACTCCCTTACATGTGGACAGACTGCATGGACACCTGCAGGAAGAGACTCAGTTTTAAACACCGAAGGGAAAATAAAAATACCTGCTTCATTTAGAGATGAAACAAAAGAAGCAGAAAAAAAAAAAGTTCAAGAAGAAAATAAGCATTTCTTTGTTTTTAGGTGTAAAATTTGAATAGTACTTGCAGAAACATGTTTTATTATTATTCTGGAATCATTAGTGGCTATTGTTTAAATCAAAGCTATCGCAATCAAGTTTTGTGAAGTACTAATAAAGCCTTATATATTGTTAGTAAAACAAAACCAAGAACATTGAATTGCACTCTTTCTGCCAGAAGAGGGCACTGTCATTTCATTCTGTTACCCCGGTCTCTTCATTTGACTGCCGCACAGATGTTTTTGTGTACCGTATTGTGTTCAGCTTTGGGAAAGAGCTTGTCAAAGCTTCATACGTTGGGTTTTTTTTTTTTTGCTACTGTTTTTGTTACCTATCTGTATATTATAATTGGTTGCCTCTCATAAAGAGAGATTAATCTGAAATCCATGAGTATATGAATTATGATATAGTTACTGGGAAACATTAACAGTAAAACAAATGTAATAAATGCATTCATATTTACTTAGAGTAAGGCAGTAACTCATAAAAATATAACTAAAGCCAAAATGTTTTTTTTTTTCATTTTGGATAGAGTAGGGAATTGGGAAAAAAAACCCCCTGTAATTTATTTATTTTTTTGCCATCTGTGACGCGTTAGGGAGATTTCACTTCATTTCCTGTATACACAATAGAAGGTGACAGAAAATCCAACATCAAGTGGAAAAACACTTTTAGGTGTCACGTGAACAAGTTTCTCCATTAGAAGATCTTCCTTCTATTGATGTTCTGGTGACAACTTAAAATTTTGGATTTTTCCTCACTTTCACTCCTGATGACAGTGGTCTCCAAGACAATTAGAGAGGGTAAATCTCCGTAATGGGGACATGGACAGCAATAAAATCCTGACTGGGATTCTAACCTATTAGCACTAAATCCGAAACTAAAAAAAAAAAAATGGTGTTACAGAATTTCACTGCTGAAAAATAACCCCCTTGTATTATCTGTGTCTGACTGCACTTATTCCTACACTCACTAAATGCTGCAATTGTGGGACGAGATAGATATTCTTGTCTGATTAACTGGAAAACAACATTGGTGATTGTAACATGACACTAGATCTGCTATAGAATCATTAGGGGAGAATACGCTAGTGCAGGGGTCTTTCTAAACAAAGGACCTGTTTACTGTCCTTCAGAATGTAAGAGGGCCTGGACTCTGGCCGCTGAGAGTAGAAATTGTCCTGGCATCAGTGGGAGTAAACGGGGCATCTTTCGCATTAAGAAGATGAATAGCTCACCATCGTTGTTTTCAGGGGAGAAATAGTGTCCCATCATTGGTGTCAGTGGGAGGAATAGCGTCCTGTTGATGTCAGTAACAGGAATTATACCCCATTGCTGTTGATAGGAAAAGTGTCTTGCTCCAGTGGGAGGAAAAGTGCCCCAAGGGCCATATATAGGCAAGCGAGGGGCCAGATCTGGCCCCAGGGCCACAGTTTGGAGACCACTGCTCTAGTGTAATGAACCCCATGCATTGCTCCTTTCACCACATCATTAAATGTTGGGAGTTATACACAACATGAAATCATTTTTTTTCACTTGATATGAAGAGATGTCAGTTGGGAATTGATTTTCTGGTCTGTGATGCACCTCCACTTATTTTTTTACAGATAAACTCTGTCTTCGGCTTTTAGGATTGGAAAATCAGTAGATTCCCCCTGTAGTGTTTGAACAAAGGATTTATTACTGTCCTGTCTTCCATAGGACTTACTAAGTAGTAATACATTTTATAGAATGATATTGCACCTCTCATCTCCACTAGATGCGTATTGTGTGTACCATGATGGGATAGGCAGACTTAGTTTATTATTATGCCAGTAAAGGGTTGTTTATTGCTGTAAAATATTTGGGAATCTACCCAACACAAATTTGACTTCTTTGGCTAAAAAGCCAAGTTCACCAAATCCCAGCTGCAGTAGATGTGTGCATGGGGAGGAGAATCTCCCAACAGATGTAAAAGATAAGTTAAGTCCTGATTTGGGTAGAGTCACTCTCTAATTTTGTGGGCAGCAGTAATATTATGAACTTGATTAATATTTAAGCATGCATTAAAAACTATTCCTTTCTGCATGGGGCAGGTTTTTAGAAATGTTGTTCCTTTTTCAGCAGCAGAGTAGTAATAAAAATTGAAAATGCGATATAATTATTGGAAATGATTCCAGGGCAAATTCTTTATAAATTGGTAATGATGAAACACATTAAATTTCCCTGATAATCTGTAGTGAGTATGCTGCCAGATTATGGCCTAGGTGTATTGTGTGCTGTGGAGGTATAGACCTAAAAGAGCTATTCAATTTAAAAAGCAGAGATTTACATCTCTGTGACAACTCAGAAGGGTCCCACATGCAATATACATCAGGATTCTTACTCTATGAAGTAGTCTGTCTCTACTAAGTAGAGTGTGAATATTCAAATGCAATAGATTAACAAAAGCATATCCAAACGGTCACATAATATCAGATTTCATTGTGACAGGTGACAACGGAGTAAAGCTAAAATATGAGCTTACTGTCATGAGAGCAGAAGTAGGGGACTATATACATTTAAACAGGGATTCCTTAAGAGAGGTTTTCTTTTTTTTTTTTTTTTTGAAGAAGTTCCATTAACTGCATATATCATCGGTTTTTCCACCATCCAATAGATAAGAATTGGTGACATTTTGTGTATGTCTTCTCTGATAAATACATAAGGCTATCCAGGGTGCACAGTATTGCACAAGAATGATTGTCAGGTACTGTGTGATACCTCTTTTCACTGCACATTCTGCTGTCCCTGGACTTAAAACTACTTCAACCTGCACATTGGAACTTTATCTGGTCTGTTAACCTGGAAAATAATGAAGTGTATTTTTTTTTTAACTGTAAACTTGGGGTGGGCTGTCTGCTGTGGTTTGGGTGGGTCCATAAAAAACTTGTACTTTCTTGTGCTTTTCAACTGTGTAAGCAGAATCTTTGCATTTTGTGTAGACTGATATGCACCTTTACTTGCCGACTGGCAATTCACTTTACAGTTTTACTATGTTAAAAATGTAAATATAGCAGAACATTAATAAATGTCACTTATGTAGCAATTCTGAGAGTACACTCTTTAATGCATGTGTAGGATTTATGACCATTGAGATTTATTGTCACCTAGTGATTGTTTCATAAACTACAATCTTCTGTGATGCTATGTGAACCCATATTCCTGATTCAAAATGTCAGAATGGTTTTTTATTGAACGTGCTGCCATAGCTTGTACTTTAATTGCAGACTATTTAGTTCTGCTAATATATACAGCAACCCCTTCCTAACAACTGGCTTTTCTCAGTACACTGAATTCCTTTAAAGTGTTACTAAACCCAGGACCATGCATTCACTATACCTGGTCTCCCACAGCACACAGAACATGGAAGTGCAATTATTTTAGTAAATATAACCTGCTAAATACATTTTCTCATCAGCAGTTAGAGCAGTCTTGTGACTTATATCAGTGTCCAACAGAGCATATGTTAAAGATTGTAGGAGGAGTTTTCTTTCTGCTCTAGGAGAATGCAAAACCCCTGACCTCTGTGTGGACAGTGCTGATTGGCCCTGTGCTGATCACATGCACTCTCCCAAGAAAAAAAAAAAGAAAACCTCTCTAGCAATACACACTAAACTGAGCATGTGTGGAATGGCTATGGTTCAGTCTGTCTCATCAGGAGACAAGACGTGGACATTTGAACAAGAGGAGGAGCAGAGTCAGGATCAAATGGCCTTTTTTACACAATGGAGAGGATTAACCCCTTAGGTTCCACAATGAGTATAACAAGCATGCTTTACTGCATATACAGACTGATTTTACTGTTGTGGGTTTAGTAACACTTTAATGGCTATGGCTATAACGTACCTGGTGAAGACTGGAATGTTGTGGAGGCCTCTGTTGCACCTCCTGCCCAACACTCTTAAAGGTGGAGACAGAGGGTGTGACAGCATGGAGTCGCATGAATGCTGGAGTGGCTGGCTGGTGAGGTCTGCTCTTTAGATGGGTAGTGCTGGGAAGGATGCAGCAGCAGCTTCAGAACAGAGAAAAAGACAAAAGCAGGACTAGAAGACAGGCAGTGGTCAGCGACAGCCGGGCAACGAGGGACCAAGTCGGCAACAGCCGGGTAAAGCAGTACAGAAACAGCAGGCAAAGACAAATCCAGTAAACAAGGTGGGGTCAGAGTAATCAGCTTAACAGGATGGATGCAGGAGCAGCAGCGAAGTCCAAGGATCATACACAGGCAAACCAGTTCATCAGATCAGGTCTCAGGAACAGAGACAAGCTGAAGACCATTCAGCAATTGCTCATAATGACGGACCAGTTTAAATAGGCCTTTGGGAGCGCACTTCTTGCTACTTGGTATGCACATATGTGCGCTCGCCCACGACTGCGAGTGTGACAAACCGGAATCGTGCATCTAACATTGCCTCTTTGCTTAGAAATGTGAGCATGTGTGCAATACGCACGCATATGAGCACAAGTGTAGGCCCACACTGTTTTTTTGGTGCTGGTAACCCAGTTTACCTTACAAAGGCTTTAGCTACAAACCTTACTTTTACAGAAGTTAAATTGGAATTCCTGCCTAACAAATATCTCCTCCCCTTCAGCTACTTATGCTGACTAACCTGTGGAAAAAAAATAAATAAAAAAAATAAGTGTATACTTACCTACATTATATTGCCAATAGAATTGGGACAGCCTTCCAAATCATTGGATTCAGGTGTTCTAATCACCTCCATGGTCACAGGTGTATAAAATCAAGCACTTAGGCATGCGGACTGCTTCTACAAACATTTGTGAAAGAATGGGTCGCTCTCAGAAGCTCAGTGAATTCAAGCGTGGTACCGTGATAGGTTGCCACCTGTGCAATAAGTCCATCCATGAAATTTCCTTGCTACTAAATATTCCACAGTCAACTGTAAGTGGTATTATAATAAAGTGGAAGCATCTAGGAACAACAGCAACTCAGCCACGAAGTGGTAGGCCACATAAAATCACAGAGCGGGGTCAGCGCATGCTGAAGTGCGCAGAAGTCGCCAACTGTCTGCAGAGTCAATAGCTAAAGACCTCCATATTTCGTGTGGCCTGCAGTTTAGCACAACAGTGCATAGAGAGCTTCATAGAATGGGTTTCCATAGCCGAGCAGCTGCATCCCAGCCTTACATCACCAAGTGCAATGCAAAGCGTCAGATGCAGTGGTGTAAAGCATGCCGCCACTGGACTCTGATCACTGTGTTCTCTGGAGTGACAAATCATGCTTCTCTGGCGGTTCAATATACGTGTCTGGGTTTGGCGGTTGCCAGGAGAACGGTACTTGTCTGCATTGTGCCAAGTGTAAAGTTTGGTGGAGAGGGGATTATGGTGTGGAATTGTTTTTCAGGGATTGGGTTTGGCCTCTTAGTTCCAGGAAGCTCTTAAGACATCAGCATATCAAAACATTTTGGACAATTTCATGCTCCCAACTTTGTGGGAACAGTTTGGAGTTGGCCCCTTCCTGTTAAAACATGACTGCTCACCACTACACAAAGCAAGGTCCATAAAGACATGGTTGAGCAAGGTTGGGGTGGAAGAACTTGACTGACCTGAGTCGTGACCTCAACCCGACAGAACACCTTTGGGATGAATTAGAGTGGAGACTGCGAGACAGGCCTTCTCATCCGACATCAGTGCCTGACCTAACAAAGACGCTTCTGGAAGAATGGTCAAACATTCCCATAGACACACTCCTAAACCTTGTGGACAGCTTTCCCAGAAGAGATGAAGCTGTTATAGCTGCAAAGGGAAGGCTAACTCAATATTGAACCCTATGGACTAAGACTGGGATGCCATTAAAGTTCATGTGTGTGTAAAGGCAGGTGTCCCAATACTTTTGGCAATATAGTGTATTTGCAGCTCACTGCTGTCTGGTCATGTTATCCCATGTGTGAGGGAGCGGTGGCTGCAGGAGAGAGGAGAGAACACTCGATGATGGCTGGGAAATCCAGAAACAGTGACGTCACCCATTGGCTCCTATGTCTCAGTCATTGTCAGTTCTCCCTCCTAGCCCCTGCAGCTGCCACTGCATGACATGGGGCAAGATCACAAGACTGGTCTGGAGCAGGCTGAAAATGGGTAAATATGGTTAGTCACTTTAATGAATCGAGGACTCTACGTCACTATATATCTTCTCATTTTAAATAGTTGTACAATTAACTTTTGCTAGCATTTACTTTCCTTGCACATCCTGGACACCTAGTTTGTCCCCTGGTACTTCTAGATATAGGGAAACCTGTGACTTTACGTCATGCAGTGCTGGGTACTTAAGTGTACAGTTGCCTAATATGCACACTGTCAGTGTGGCGCAGGTCCTTAGTCCTGTGTAAGATCCATCTATTACTGTCCTGGAGCATACACAGCTTTTCTTGTTGAGGCTCCAGGTTCATATGCAAACTTGAATATTTAACCAGTTTCTGTTCAGGGCAGCAGCTGCAGGGCACAGTCTCGTGTATATGTATACGATTCTTCCTGTCTCTGGTTAGGAGCGTGCCCCTCCTGTGTGTCTGGACGAAAAAAATTACTGTTACCGGTAACTGGGTATCATGTGATCACTTTGATTAGTCATAGCAATTGCATGATAATAATGTAAACAACCTGCCACGAATGGCTTTACATTCATGAACAGTTTGCTTACAGTTTTGATCTGTGATTGGCCCACAGCAATCACATGGTAGCGGGCTACGTGTACCATGTGGTTAGCTGTAGCCAATCACAGATCACAACCATAAGTAAGCTGTTCATGAATTGAAAGCCATTCACGACTGCTAAGATTATTGCTCATACAGTGATCACTGTATAAACCATAATGGTGTAAGAATCCATGATCGCCTCCCAGAGCAGAACAGTGTCAATTGAATAAAATTTTAAATGTTTTTTTTTTTTTAAATACATACTGTCACTAGTCAGTATCCCTGATCACTGCCACACCAGTCATATGATGATGTGGTACTGCACTGGTGACAGTATGTTAAAAACAGAAAAAATCATTTCATTTTCTAAAAAAAAAAAATACAACTTCAGAAATCTCAGCATGACTCTTACTAAATACCTCAGACTGTCTATGTTGTAAAAAAGGGGTCATTTGGGGGAGCATTTGTTATGTTCTGGCATTTTTGAGGCCTCAAGAAATTAGACATCAGGACTGATCAATTTTCAAATATACTGTGTATATACGATAGTTTGTAGATTCTGTAACTTTCACACAAGCCAATTAACCGCTTCCCGACAGATATACTGCTACAGGGCAGCAGGGTGTGCAAAATCATGTATATATACGTGATTTTGTATTTCCAGGTAGGGGGTGCACCCTACCTGCGCCACCATTCGCAGCCGTGGCTTTCAATCATCAGGTCCCGGCAAGTGATTACCAAGGATCTCCAACGGGCAGGAGGGCTGCTTTGTTTACTAAGAGTCCTCCTCCCTATTGGCTCGGGCACACTGCTGTGGATGGCTGTGCACAGCACAGCCATCCACAGCAGTGTGCTTACAGTGAAGCACCAACACCCCCTAGTAAAACACTCCCAGCACACAGTTAACCCTTTGATCACCCCTCATGTTAGCCCCTTCCTGCCCAGTGCCATTAGTACAGTGTCAATGCTTTTTTTTCTTTTTTTTTTAGCACTGATCACTGTATTGGTGTCACTGGGTCAGTTCCTCCCAGTGTCTGAATGCCCGCTGCAGTCCCGCTATAAACTGTGTAACTTTCGCATAAACCAATTAATTTACACGTATTGGGATTTTTTTTTTTAGCAAACAAATGTAGCAAATACATTTTGGCCTAAATTTATGATGGAATTTGATTTTTTAATTTTTTTTTACTGGACATGTTTAATAGCAAAAAGTCAAAAATATTGCTTTTTTTGTCAAAATTGTTGGTATTTTTTTTCTAGTGCAAAAAAGTAAAAAAACGCACAGGCGATTAAATACCACCAAAAGAGAGCTCAATTTGTGGGGAAAAAAAGATGTAAATTTCATTTGGGTGCAGTGTTGCATGACCGCGCAATTGTCAATTAAAGTAACGCAGCACTGTAACGCAAAAAATGGCCTGGTTAGGAAAGAGGGTAAATCCTCAGGAGGGCAACTGGTTAAGGTAGACTTATGATTTTTTTTTTTATTTTTACCAAAGACATGTAGCAGAATACATTTTGGCCTTATTTTTGAAGAAATGTGATTGTTTTTTATTTGATATGTTTTATAATGGAAAGTAGAAAATATTGGGAGGGGGAGGGTGTTTCAACATTTTTGGTCTTTTTTTTGTTTATGAAAAATAGAAAAACCGAGTGGCGAACAAATACCACCAAAAGAAAGTTCTATTTGTGTGGGTAAAAAAAATTAATTTGCGTACAGTGTTGCATGACTGTGCAATTGCCAGTTAAAGTAGTACAGTACTGAATAGCAAAAAATGCTGAAGGGGATAAAACCTTCCAGAGGTCAATGGTTAAAATAAATATAAAGGACACCACCCCCCATTGACTTCTCCATCTCATCCAACAATGCCACCATCAAACCCGCCCCGCAGGCCAGAGTACTTGGTGTCATTCTGGACTCCAACCTATCCTTCCAGCCCCAAGTCCAATCTTTAGCAAACTCGTGCAGACTCCACCTCCGCAACATCGCCAAAATCCGCACGTTCCTAACCCCAGAAACCACTAAGCAGCTCATCCACTCCCTCATCATATCACGACTCGACTACTGCAACTCCCTCCTCACTGGCCTGCCTCGCCGCTGGCTATCCCCGCTTCAGTCGATCCTGAATACGGCTGCCAGACTTATTCACCTTTCCAACCGCTCCATCTCCGCCAACCCCCTCTGCCAATCCCTCCACTGGCTTCCGATTGCGCAACGAATCAAATTCAAAATCCTAACACTGACGTACAAAGCTGTCCATCATACTGCCCCGAACTACATCACTGACCTAATATCCAAGTACCACCCAAAACGCACTCTCCGCTCCTCACAAGACCTCCGTCTCTCTAGTTCCCTGGTCTCCTCCCATGCCCGCCTCCAGGACTTCTCCAGGGTGTCACCCATCCTCTGGAACTCCCTGCCCCAACCCATCAGATTATCACCTACTCTCCTCTCCTTTAGGCGCACCCTGAAAACCCATCTTTTCAAGGAAGCCTACCCCACCCCCTGCTAACTTGCCGACCTCCTCCACTCTTCCTACCACTCCATCCCCCACAGCTATCTCCTCCTGTGCCACCATCCCCTCCCTCCTAGATTGTAAGCTCCAAGGAGCAGGGCCCTCGATCCCCTCATGTTTTGCATTGTATTGGTATTGTTCTGTCACATGTTCTGTCCCCCTTTGTAATGTACAGCGCTGAGCGAACTATTGGCGCTTTATAAATACTGTATAATAATAATAATAATGAAGCCTAACTGATTGAATTTATTGTTCCTAATCATACCTTAAAGGACACAGGATCTTCATCTTAGACCATACAGGTGCTTTTAAGAGGTCAAACACTGACAAAGCAAAGTTGTAAGGATCGCCCTGTATAGCTTGGGCACTCCCAGCAAGCCTTTTTAGTTAGTGTCCTTAGGAGAATGTACAACCCCTTCCAAGATACTTCAAGCAAGATTTCCCAGCTTCTACATAGTCACTGCAGCTCCTTTTTTTTGCAGCTTTTCAGATCAGTTGACTGCTCACCTACACCTTGGGGAGACCGTACCCAGGCACCACCAAGAAAAATAAGATGGGCCTTCCTGTAATGTTGCATTTGGATCCTGCATGAGGGTGCTTACCTTGTCACATAGTGCAATGCTTTGCATTAACATCAGGGTGCTATACAGGTCTGTCCAGGGCCATGGTCCATCTGCTGATGGAACCCTGTTCCTGAAGGCCTCTGAAGTGATGATAAACTTATTACATAAGCACACTGCAGTGTCTAGCCTCAGGTGAAATCTAGGTGTAAAGCAAATCCTCCAACATACTGTAAACTGTACCAGATTATCTGTAGCCCTCTGTCCTCCAAGAGCCTTCTAAAGTACACACTGATCAGATTGTATTTCTCAGCTTGCAGGGGACAGTGGAATGCAGTGGAATGCTGAGTGTAATCTGATACCTGAGTGGAATAAATGGACACACCTCCTCTACAATGGCTAACTGAGAAACATGCACATCTGAGATTGTCAGGCATCTGCTGTGTTTTGTGGGAAAGGGATGCCATCATTGATTGCCTTGTGTTAAGGAAAACTGAGGTTAGAGACGCACATTGAAGAGAAAAGAGAGAGCTTCCAGGATGCACAATAAGTGCTATAGATGGAGACAAGCACACTTTATATGAGGATATGCTTTGCTTTCCCTTTCAAAGGTTTACAGCCAATTCAAGTGGTATGCCCACAAGGAGGGTGAAGGTTTGGATGGGTTTTTGGCTATGAGAAAGAGGTTACCAAAAAAACTACCCTCTAAAAAGCCTACAATAAGGCAATCACCACTTTCTTTAGTCCGCTTCATAACACCATCCAAAGACACTGAAATCTTAACTAGTGACCCGCTTTTTGGCTAAATATCATTAAAGATTATCAGTAGATCACATATAAAAAAATCACGACCAATATGAGATCGTGTAGTACAGAGTCACTATGCCAGTGAAAAGGAAGGACCATCATTGGAGAAAGGCACATTGAAATATGGATCCTGCTCATATTGTGCCTGGGTGCAAGAGGGAACATCCTTTAGACTTCCGGATGGGACACTTTCATCATCTGTCAGACTAAGGGGGTGATCTACATTATGCTCTGCCCTTGTGGTGCTTTTTATACAGTACTGTACAAAGGTTTTAGGCAGGTGTGAAGAAATACTGTAAAGTAAGAATCCTTTCAAAATATACATTTTAATTGTTTATTTTTATCAATTTACAAAATTGTTTATTTTTATCAATTTACAAGCAGGCGCTAATGATCATCAATTTCATATACAGGTTGAAACACAGTCATTACCTGAAACAGAAACAGCAGGGTAGGAGGCTTAAAACTGGGTGAAGAACAGCCAAACTCTGTTACTAAGGTGAGGTTGTGGAAGACCGTTTCATGTCACAGGTCATACACCATAGCAAGACAGCACAGCACCAAGACACAAGGTAGCTGTACTGCACCAGCAAGGTCTCTCCCAGATAAATATTTCAAAGCAGACAGGGTTTCAAGATGTGCTGTTGAAGCTCTTTTGAAGAAGCATAAAGTAATAGGCAACATGAAGGACCGTAGACACATTGATTGGCCAAGGAAACTTAATGAAGCAGCTGAAGGACACATCATGCTTACTTCCCTTCAACATCGGAAGAAGGCCAGCAGTGCCATGCACAGAACTGAAGGAAACCAGTGGGATTCAGGTACAGCCATCTACTTAATAGAGAAGTCCGTCCAGAAGTGGTCATCATGGAAAATTACAGCCAAAAGCTATACCTCTGACGTGGAAACAAGGTTAAAAGACTCAACTATGCATGAACACATAGGGACTGGGCTGCATAAAAATGGCAGCAGGAGCTCTGGACTAATGAGACAAAATTTGAAATATTTGGCTGTAGCTGAGGCAGTTTGTACGCTGAAGGGCTGGAGAGCGGTACAATGTGTCTGCAGGCAACAATGAAGCATGGTGGAGGCTCCTTGCAAGTTTGGGGCTGCATTTCTGCAAATGGATTTGGATATTTGGTCAGGATCAGTGGTGTCCTCAGGCAGATACTTATCCATCATGCTATACCATCAGGGAAGTGTGTGATTGGCCTAAAATTGATTCTGCAGCAGGACAATGACCCCAAACATGATGCCAATGTCATTAGGTACTATCTTCAGTGTAAAAAAAGAACAAGGAGTCCTGGAAGTGATCAGTTATTATTTTTTACCTTCTTTTTTGTCTCCACCCAGAAGGAGTTTATGTCTGGGTCCACATGACCTTATAGTTCGATCTTCATAGTTCGCCCTTCATAGGTAGGTGTGGACGTAGTAGTTTCTCGGTGTTCAGTTGAGTGTTAAAGGGAAGACATTATTATTGTATTTAGTAGCACCTGATCTTTCCATTGTATAGTATTTTATTATTCCAGTAAATATCCTGAATATATGAAGAAAGCGTTTTACATAATTTGGTAATTAAATTAATTGTTCATATGATATTTATATATATATATTTTTATACTTTGCCTTGATGGTATATTTTGCTTATGTTTTCTTTCTTTTTAGATAAGTTTTTTTATTCATTATTTCTTCAGTATTATTATGTTGGTGGTTGGTATAAAGGTTTTTTGTTTTGTTTTTGTGGTTTCCTTGGGTGTTCGAATTAGTATAGGTTGACTATGTGTTTATATATTGATTGGTTTATTTTGAGTTATATTGTTTTAACACAATAACAAACGAACACTGCTTCTTTGGATACTCTTATTAGTCTGAAAGTTTGACATTGATGAGTTAACCCCTCCACTTCATGTGTGTGTGTATGTGGGGGGAGGGGGGAGCTGAGTAATTTGGGTTGATTTATTTCACCTGTTAATGTAGGCTCAAAAGGAGTGAGCGAGTCTTCGGATGTTTTCAGAGCTGTGTATCGCTGCCAATTTATCTTCATGGATTGAATAATAAAGAAGTCTTTATATTGGAGTGCCGCTACTTCTTCTTCCTCATGTTCCTGGAAGTGATTGTTTGGCTCTACAGAACCCTGATCTCAATCAACATCATCGAGTCCACCTGGGATGAAATGAAGAGGCAGAAGGATTTGAGGCAGCCTACATCCACAGATCTGTGGCTAGTTCTCCAAGATGTTTGGAACAACCAACCTGCTGAGTTCCTTCAAAAACTGTGTGAAAGTGTACCTAGAAGAACGGATGCTGTTTCAAAGGCAAAGGGTGGTCACAGCAAATATTGATTTGATTTGGATATCTCTTCAGTTCATTTACTATACATTTTGTTAATTGATAAAAATAAACTATTAACACTTCTATTTTTAAAGCATTCCTAATTTACAGCATTTTTTCACACCTGCCTAAAACTTTTGCACAGTACTGTAATAACAAAATGTAAAGGAATTTCTGGCTCCGAATTTATGATCATGTCTGATACATACAGAACAGCCTTCTTAATACCCTGATTGGTAGGCATATTGGTTTAAAACACAGTTATGATGCTCTGGCAATCAGATTCAGAACCTTGGACATAGAGTATGTGGACCTTAGGGTGGAGATTTTGATAAAAAAAAAAACAGGCGAGATGGATTTGTAAATTAAAAGCTACAGTCAATCCTGGGTTAAATGAGGCTTCAAGTTTTACCCCTGGTTCACATATATGCGGCCATGAGGGCCGCATTTTGCATGGGCATGAGGGCCCATTCATTTGAATGGACTCCCGTGCCTCGGGACACGCATGGAAGAAGTCCTTGCACCTCTTTGGAAACCGCAGCCGGCACAGGAACCTCGGTTCCCAGTGCGCTAGCGATTTCCAGTGCGGGCGGCAGCCATTAGAATTAATGGTCCCGCCCGCGGGTCTGCATTCTTCTGTGCGGGTGGTGCGGCTGCACGGATTTTTGTGCACCACCCACACATATGTGAACCTAGCCTTAAAGCTTATTCTGCACCTGGTGGACATGAAGGTGGCATGATAATAGTGGGCTTTAGTGAGCTAAGCAAGTACCCGCAAAAAGGATTTAGATCCAAATGGGGATTATGTACAGTATTTGGGCTGTTGAGTAATTATATTGTTTATTTAGTTTATTTGATTGGCCTGATTGGAAGCATTTTCCTCTGCCTTTCCCTGTTCTGTGCTGGCTGCTGCAGAGGATATTCAGAGAGTAAGAAAAGCAAGCTCTAATGCCATCTAGTGGGTTGATGCAATATTATATTTATTTTCCTCCAGCATTACAGATTATAACTAGAGCTGGGGACTCCATGAAAAATTGCCTTCGGCATACATCACATATACCAGTACTATTGCATATTCTCCTTACCTGAGCTTGATGAGAAACATGTTGAATTTAGACGATCCACCATTATAAGTTATGTGACATTTGTATTCTGTATACTTTATGTAGTGAACTTGAAATGTACATGATATTTAAAAATCACTTGAGGAAATGGCAATAATGGGCGTTTATGATTTTTTTAGGATCCTATTGATTCATCACATTTTAATGATGTATTAAAAATGTGTGCAGTACATTATTTTAAAATTGACGGTGATCTCATTTATACCTGTAAAGTTTGTGAATACATATTTTTTGTGTGTTGAGGTTTTAGAACCCTGGAATCCACCTACAGGAATCCCAGGAAGAGAAAGCCCCTGCTCCTTCTGAGGAGCAACCTGGATCCTGGATGAAGGCAATGAAATTTGGGGCGTACTAGTGTGCAATGCCCTCGGCAAGAGGAGCTCATACACTATGGGGCATTCTGCAAGCTTTTCTCTCTTTGCCCATAAACCCTGTATTGCACACCCCCTTTCTGGTGAGGAAAGGTTTGAATGTATTTGGTTATCAACCAGGTTCCAGTCACTGCTCTCCAAGACTCAGGAAGCATGATGACCTTGGTACGGAATATTCTGGTTGGTGAGTTGAGACCCAAAACCAAGATGCTATGGACCGTCTCCAACCATGGAGATACAAAGACCTACCCACTGGTGTCCATGTTAATTACCACATACTGTGGAACTATCGAACAGGAAGCTGAACTGGTAAGAAATCTGGTACACCCAGTAATAGTGGGATGTCACTGTCAGGGAGGGGCCGAGGAACGGACAGGCAGGCAGGCCTAACAATGTAACGCACTGGCTGACGACAACCACCACCCACAGACCGAAGTCCCTCAGGGCGCGGAGTCTAAGTCCCAGGCTGCCCTTCACCAGGGCCCCTGATGGTGGGGATGGACTTGACGCAGCCAGGAACCAGGTCGCGGCCCCCGAGACACCTCAGCTGTGGTAATGGCCGCCGCCAATGGCGTGTAGCTGGTGGAAGAAACAAAAGAGTAGTCAGACAGGCCGGGTCAACAACAACAGGACAAAACAGTACAGGACAGCAGACGAGAATCACAGGTCACGAGCCGGGTTCAGCAACAGAGGGTCAGATCAAAGGAGAATACAAAGAATAGTCGAGTCACAAGCCGAATCAGATACCAGGATAGTCACGAGAGTCAGAACAGAGTAATAGCAACACAAGACACAAGTGCAAAGAGCATGTGCGGACCACAAGCTTATATGTCATCAGCCACACCCCTCTGGGGGATGGACCTCAGAGACCTGAAGGCATAAAAGGATTCCCATCATGCACAGCAAAAATCCAAGATGGACGCCAGCACATGGAGTAACATAACCTCAGGAAAAAGGTAGGACCTTGACAGTCACTTTCAAGAATTTTAGGAAATGTGGAAAACTATGGGGAAGGGGTCTGACCAAATGGGTAAAACAGACCTAAGACCAGCATTGGATGCTGTTATAGATAGAGCATATATCATGTGATGATGATTTGCAGAATGTTGAGTATAATGATGAGTCTGTTTAGCCCAAAATGAGACAGTCACCAGTATTGGGGAGCAGAGTTCTGAAAGTGAGCTGCCTTTTCAGGTGGGCAAGAAGATTTTCCTGTTACAGGTCTATTTGAACTGATAGCAATGGATTTGGTAGGAAAATCCTGGTGAAATCTGGTTAGTGGTGATCCTCCACTTTGTCATACATAACCCTGAAGCTATACCTCTGTGAAAATGTCTTGTCCAAAATGATTGATAGAGAACTATTTCATATGTTTACTGGAACAGATTTTCCCAAAGAACACGCCATTTGTGTCAAGGGTTATGGCAGATGTGTGCAAGCTGTTTCAGAGTAAGCAGCTGTGCACATCTGTCTACTGTCTTCAGACTGATAACCTGATTGCATGCTTCAACAAAACCCTAAAAACCATGCTTAAATGGATGGTGCATAAAGATGGGAAAGAATGGGACCACCTACTGTCAGCACTCCAGTTTGCCCTATGTGAGGTGTCTCAAGCCTCACACCATTGAGCTGGTATATGGATGGAGACCCAGGGGGTTGCTTGACCTGGCAAAGTAAGAATGGGGGAGTGAGTCCACCCCTCACAGGAGTGTTCTAGAATATATTTCCGAGATGCAATCCCTGTGGTACCTCTGTGACTTTGGAAGCTTTGTGGTTGAAGTAAGCCAAAACTCTCAAACATCACTATATATTTATATATAGTAGTTGTAGGGTTGTACAAGTAGGTAGTGACTACAGGATCATGATGAACACACCGGGTGCTGCACCTTTAAAAAACATGTAAGCAGTATCAGCTCCCCTATATACAGTGTGTGTATATATACAGTTGTGTTCAAAATAATAACAGTCAGACATCACTAACCTGATCAATCACTATTTTTGGTAGAAATGATATTTCTACATGGCAAATAATTTACTAGCAGGTGTAGTAGAGTAATAGAAGTCCAACAGACCCAACAGTCATGACATACATGCTACTGATTCTGTGTAATTGAATCACTAATTGAAAGGGGCATGTTCAAAATAATAGCAGTGTGGAGTTCTATTAGTGAGGTCATTCATTCTTTGAAAAACAGGTGGCAATTATTGCCCTTATTTAAGGAAGGAAGGCAGCAAATGTTGTACATGCTGGTTACAGTGCATTTCTCTCTGAAATTCTGAGGAAAATGGGTCGTTCCAGACATTGTTCAGAAGAACAGCGTACCTTGATTAAAAAGTTGATTGGAGAGGGGAAAACATATAAAGAAGTGCAGAAAATGATAGGCTGCTCATCTAAAATGATCGCAAATGCTTTAAAATCGCAACCAAAACCTGAAAGACGTGGAAGAAAGCAAAAAACTACCATTCGAATGGATAGAAGAATAGCCAAAATGGCAAGGACTCAGACAACAATCAGCTCCAGGAAGATCAAAGAAGGTCTAAAGATACCTGTGAGTACTGTTACAATTAGAAGACGCCTATGTGAAGCCAAGCTATCTGCAAGAAGCCCCCGCAAAGTCCCACTGTTGGAAAAAAGATGTGCTGAAGAGGTTACAATTTGCCAAAGAGCATATTGACTGGCCTAAAGAGAAATGGCGCAACATTTTGTGGACTGATGAAAGTAAGATTGTTCTTTTTGGGTCTAGTGGCCGGAGACAGTTTGTCAGACGACCCCCAAACACTGAATTCAAGCCACAGTACACTGTGAAGACAGTGAAGCATAGCTGCGCAAGCATCATGATATGGGGATGTTTCTCATACTATGGTGTTGGGCCTATTTATCGCATACCAGGGATCATGGATCAGTTTGAATACATCAGAATACTTGAAGAGGTCATGCTGCCTTATGCTGAAGAGGAAATACCCTTGAAATGGGTGTTCCAACAAGACAACAACCCCAAACACACCAGTAAACGTGCAACATCTTGGTTCCAGACCAACAAGATTGACGTTATGGAGTGGCCAGCCCAATCCCCGGATCTTAATCCAATAGAAAACTTGTGGGGTGACATCAAAAATGCAGTTTCTGAGGCAAAACCAAGAAATAGAGAAGAACTGTGGAATGTAGTCCAATCATCCTGGGCTGGAATACCTGTTCACAGGTGCCAGAAGTTGGTTGACTCCATGCAACACAGATGTACAGCAGTTCTCAGAAACAGTGCTTATACAACTAAATATTAATTAAGTGATTCAAAGGAAAGCAAAATCTTCAAACATTTTTCAGTTTATATAGTGAATGTTGGAGTTTGTAAAGAAGAATACAAACACTGCTATTTTTTGAACAGTCTAATATTCACTTTTCTTCATTTTTTTTAGAGGAACAACACAAATTTGATATATTTTTGTTCATGTTTTGATTTGTAATAGAATGTGTAGTGTTCCCAATGCATTTGTGTGTATGGAAATAAAAGCTATTAGAAGGATTTTGAGCTTTATTCACTTTTTTCAACACACTATTATTTTGAACACAACTGTATATATATATATATATATATCCTCACAGTTTTGCTTAAAATTAGAAATTACAGACACTACTCAACTTTACCCCCAATCTTTCCTCTCCCCTCTAGAGCATGTCCCAGCAGTATAGTTTTCCTGTAGCGAGAATCTGCTTCTGTTTTTCTTTCTATGGTACTATTACCAGGGACAAGGTTCTGCTTGGTGGTGAAGCCTGCATTTTAGGGGTTAACAGGCCCATTAAAATAATGTGCACTGCCTGTCTTTTGAACTTAGATCACCTGGCTTAGAAGGACCAATAATTCATCATAATCAAAATGGAAAAATATCCCTTTATAGGGTGTATCTTATATCTTATACAAAACTCAATATTCCAAAGAAATAATTTATAGCTAGTCACCAACAATCTGGCCTACATCGTTTATAGTACAGTATGTAAAATGTAATGAAGGGCCTTGTGGTCAGACATTCTCTTATGTCAATGTGTTTAACCAGTGGCTTCTTCAGGAGAGAATGAGGACCAGTACCTAGTTACCAATAATCTGGCCTACATCGTTTATAGTACAGTATGTAAAAGGTAATGAAGGGCCTTGTGGTCAGACATCCTCTTATGTCAACGTGTTTAACCAGTGGCTTCTTCAGGACAGAATGAGGACCAAACAAGGATATAGTGATAGTTATGGTACTTGGAAATTTAAACACATGGACTATTTAGGCACCACAATATTCATTAAAAAGGTACAAATTAATTTATGATTAAGACAATAATTGTAGAAAAAGTTAGAACATATTAAAACAGTTTTCCAAACTACCCAAATACTTCCCCATAAGGTATAAGTGAGTCATTTATTAGCTATGTGCTTCTTGATGTGTTTAGGTTAAAGCTCTACATGTTTCACGATAAACATCGCTCCTTCAGGAGCTGTATTGTATTTTTTTGGGTAAAAAAAACATAAGCATTATATTTAACACACATATACATAACATTATTATATGACAAAAAAAAATGTTGATAAACAACAACATATACACTTACAAGAACAACTAAGTCCTAAAGCACGTCAAGGCATTGGTGATGGTGGAAATTGAGCACCAGGAAGGGATGCAGAGACCAGTATATAGGGAGAATCAAGGCCTCTATAACACAATGATATGCACTGGTTTAAGTAAGAGCTAGAATTTACAGAACACCACTCTATATGAAACCATAATTCACTTGCATCTCTAGAACTGAAGTAGAGGCGAGCCCTAAAGGGAATTCCCAAGTCAGGATAAATGATTATTGGTTGTGTACTCCAATGATTTCAAGGCCTGAAGGGACCTGTAGGAAATATACACATAAACTGCTAGTTCAACATATCTAGGGTCCAAACAGCCCACCCCACACACCAATCCAACAGGCAGGGGAACTACCAATATAACTCACCTCCTAGGACAATGATTCAGGGTCCAAGGGTATGGTTCAAACCAGACCATTGTCTTCACAATCATATATGCTGCAATAAATATATTTTCATTGTGGGCAGTACCACTATTAAAGTACATGAAGTCACATATAGATCACATGCAAAGGAGGACTGAAATTAACATCTCAAAATACCAGCCAGAGCAGCTTACTCTCAGTGAAGCCCCCTGCATTGCACTCCCACATTGACAACAAGGACAGCCACCAGTTAATTACCTGCTGCCCAAGAGTCATAACATGACTACCAATGTCCATCATGTGTAGATATTGTCCATTCCACCAAGTACCAGCCTGTTATATTGGCTACTGGTTCCTCCTAATATAGGGATTCTGACCCAGACCGTCTACTCCAGCATGACGTAATATAGTTATTGTCAGGAATGGACTCGCCAGTGGTGGTGGGACTCACCTGCCTTGTGGGCTGCAGTACCAAGGCTGGCCAGCGGGTGCTCTCAGCAGCCAGAATCTCACTCCTGCAATCAAGCCATCACCTGAGGCTGATTGCAGGAGGTGTATTTAAGCAATGGCCAGGCCTGCAGTCAGTGCCTTGGTGTATTGTGCCCATGAGCCCCTGTGCCTGATCCTGTCGGCTGCCTACCTGATCCCTCTGCCTGACTCCTGACTTTGATAGAACTCTGCCTGCACAGACCCCGGCTATTCCTGACCACTCTACACCCTGCTCCTTTGGTACCTTGTCTGCCTGATTGTTCCTGACCCAGCCCGTCTGACTATGCTCTGCCTGCTCCTTTGTGTCTTGTGTGCCCAATGGTTCCTGACCCGGCCTGCCTGACCACTCCACCTCACCAGCCCTGACTGCTCTTGTCTGTGTACATTCTGTTATCAGTTGGAGGTTTGGTTTTGTGTATATTGTGCATTTTATATTTGTGTATAGCCTTTAATAAATTATATTGTTACACCATACTTGAGCCTGCGTTTCCCTGTGTCAGTTCACACATCTCTGGTCATACCGGGAGCCCTGACAGTTATTAAACATGTAGGGTATATTTAAACAACTGGACAAAGCTATTCCTACACAGGGACAAGAAGATGATTTATTTCATTCTAGATTCTGCTACACTTACTGAGGAGCTGACTTCTGAAGATCTGGTCTGGTATCACAGAGGAAGGTGTCCAGTTGCTTTTGGGCTTTGTGAGTACAGCCATCCTTAAGGATCTTAGAGACTATGTGCGGTTCAACACTCTCTGGTGCTAGGAAGTCAGCTGTGGGTTTAGCAAGGGAATAACAGCTGGTGTTCCAAACAGCTTTGTCCATCTGCCAATACTACTTAAAGGGACACTGCTTTGAGGCTCTAGAGAAGTTATCGCTGCTGCTGCTACTTTTTGTTGCTGCAACCTTAAGCTGAAGACTAGGTAAAGTCCTCAATGTACATAGTTCCTAATTTGGAGTATTCTACTCATCTCCTTCATTCTTATCCCAATTCTTAAAAAATATAAAAACAACAAAAACAACACCCCTAGACTGATTATTGGAGAAACAAGTGAATGGGCCTACGTGCCTGGCAAAGTATTTGGGGAGCACCTGGGCAGTATTCCTGCAGCTCCTACGGGAATAGCATTACTTTTCTATTTGCTGTCTACTTAAGTGTACTGTCCCGACGCTAGTAAATTTCTAAAAAACACATACTTAACCACCTCCCGTCCGGCCGTTGTATATAAACGGCCGGACGGTGGCAGTGCAGGATCAGGTGGCCGTTTATAAACGGCCTCCCCGCCCCCTGCTTGTGCGCGCTCCCTGGAAGCGCGCAGCACCGCGATCCGGTGCCCACAGTGGAACACCGATCGTCGTACGGGACCTCTCTGCGAGGTCCCGATCATGTGATCACTGATTGGCCAATCAGTGATCACATGCAGAGTAGTAAGCAAGATGTCACTTCTGACATCATTGCTTACTACGTGTGAAATCTGTGAATGATCACAGAGGTCACATGGTACAAGGCTGTTCACAACAGCCTTGAACCATGTGACAAGCTGTGACCAATCACAGCTCACATAGTAGTTCTCAATGGCTGCAAGAACGCAGCCAGAGAGAAGGAGAAATAATTGCTTTTACAGCCTTTATGGGTGTAAAAGCAATCAGTGTAAAAAAAAAAAATAAATCTTCATCACCCCCCACAAGTAGTACAGTGTCACCATGGTGACACTGTACTGCTAGGGTGACAGTATGTAAAAAAATCCCCAAAAAACCCCATAAATAATAATATAAAAAAAAAATACAAATGTAAAAAAAAAATGTTTTAAAATTATAATTTTTGGTTATAAACTAATTTGGGTTATTTTTTTTTTTTTTTACTAAAAAGATAATGGAATCAATTTTGGCCAAGATTTATGATGAAATATTATTTAGTTGCGAAAAAACACTTTTTTTCAAAATTTTTGGACATCATTTACATAGCAAAAAAAATAAATATCCCAGTGGTGAATAAATACCACCAAAATAAAGCTTTATCTGTCTCAAAAAAATGCTAAAAATTCATATGGGTACAGTGTTGCATGACCGCGCAATTGTCATTCAAAGTGTGATAGCACTGAAAGCTGAAAATTGGCCTGGGCAGGAAGGGGGTAAAAGTGTCCGGACTTGAAGTGGTTAAAGACTACAGTTTGAACATTTTGGGAATAATTAGGAAGACGGGAAATGAAGGGGATTCTAGGTATGCAGGGTTGTGGTTGTAAAGCATTTTTATGTACTTTATTTTGACATTTTATTAAACTTTTAAGAAACTGCAGAATGGTACTGTGAGAAAAGGAGCTCACAAATTATATCAATAAAAATGTTTTGCCACTGGCCAATTTATACAAAGCTTAAGGCTGTTAAAGCTGCTACTTACCGCTGAACAAAATCAGCCAAAGCTACCTAAAAAAGCCTTTCTTAAATGCAAGCCACATATGCTGTTAGAGATTTGTTATTTTGAGAAAAAATTCAGTCCTGCTCCTTTTAAACTTCGTGGTCACAAATGAACGCCAATTTGATCCCACTAACTATTAGGAAATTGAAAGAACATTCTTAAAACACACAAAATTGTACTAGTGTATGAACAGCTTAAGTGACCTTGGCAGGTACAATAAGTACCCACTCACATTGCCTGCTGTATACTGTACCTTAGCGACATTAACATATAAGACCAGCAGAATAGAGTGTGCGTGTGTTTACTGCTCTAATAGTAAAAGGTGATGCAACTGCACCCTTCTCTGCTGCCCTGGGGCTAATATCATAAAAAAAACAAGTCAGCAAAGGTAACTCCCATGTTTCCATTGTGAAAGGTTCCCATTCAGTTGAAATATTTAAAATTGGGAGCATAGCAATTTTACTTCTGCTATTAGAAAATACCTTGCCTTCAGGCAGGGTGTTAGATTAGGGTGGAAGGTTAACAGAAACAGAGCACAGGTCTTAGAATAAAAAGTTTATTGTTGGAAGAGGGTGGTAGGTAGTCAATTAGGAGTCTTACCACATCAAAACTGTGGTTTAAGCTGACTTGTGGTTTTGACGCTGTAATAAAAGATGTCTTGCCAACATTGCCTTCCAGGCAAACCACACCAAAACTGCAGAATGTCTTTTTTGTGTGCTGTGGCACTATCAATAGCTCAGGAACTCAATAAAAAATACAAGTTAGAAATTGAGTCATTAATAAATCACAAACTTAGACAATAGGCCAAGCAATCATATTTGATGAGATCACATTGACTGTGCTATTTCTAGTAAATATATCTACTAAATGAAATAGGCACAAGCAATGCAGAACCACTCCTTTAGTATTCACAAAATAATAGTGGTTCCGTTACACTTTAACTACTTGCCCTCCTGAGGATTTACGCCCCTTCCTGACCAGGACATTTTTTGCGTTACGGCTCTCCGTTACTTCAACTGACAATTGCGCGGTCATGCAACGCTGCACCCAAATGAAATTTACATCCTTTTCCCCCACAATTTGAGCATTCTTTCTTTGGTGTTTGATCACCTGTGCGTTTTTTTTGCGCTATAAAACCCCCCACCAATTTTGAGAAAAAATATATATATTTTTGACGTTTTTCTATTAACTGCCTCCCACCCACCATATAGTAATATGACAAACGCAAGGTGGTTTTCTCGTTCTGGGAGGACGTCATTTGATGTCCTCTCATTCTAACCGCGCATGCGCGGCTCCCGGAGCACGCAGCGTGGCAATCGGCGGTGCGCTGTGTCCCTTGGACACAGCGGATCACCGATCCACGGAAAGAGCCGAAGATGTCGGCTCGGTCATGTGATCAAGTGTGTCCAATCACAGCTGATCACATGCAAACAGGGAAATGCTGGTTATCAGCATTTCTCTCCCCACGAGCTGTCACGCTGACAGCTGGTGAGGAGAGGAGAGCCAATAATCGGCATTCCTCGGAGGGGACATGTACACAGATCATCACTGTGCCCTAATGATCTGTGTAGCCCCAGCAGTGCCACCTGTCAATGTCCATCAGTGCCAGCTCTCACTGCTCATCCATGCCACCTGCCAGTGTCCATCAGTGCCACATCAATGCCACATATCAGTGCCCATCTGAGCTGCCTTTCAGTGTCACCCATCAGTGCCAGTCAGTGCCACCTATCAATGCCAGTCAGTGCCACCTATCAGTGTGCATCAGTGCCACCTATCAGTGCCCGTCAGTGCTGCCTATCAGTGCCGCCTAACAGTGCCAGTCAGTGCCACCTAACAGTGCGAGTCAGTGCCGCCTATCAGTGCCAGTCAGTGCTGCCTATTAGTACCATATATGAGTGCTGCCTTTCAGTGCCCATCAGTGATGCCTGTCAATGCCCATCAGTGCCACCTACCAGTGCCTCCTCATCAGTGCCCATCAGTGTTACCAATCAGTGTCCATCAGTGCAGCCTATCAGTGCCCATCACTGCAGCCTCATTAGCGCACATCAGTGAAGGAGAAAAATCACTTATTTACAAAATTTTATAACAAAAACTAAGAAAAAAGTTTTTTTTTAAACTTTTCAGTGGTTTTTGGTTTGTTTAAGAAAAAATAAAAAACCCAGTGGTGATTAAATACCACCAAAATAAAGCTCTATCTGTCACAAAAAATGCAAAAAATTTCATATGGGTACAGTGTTGCATGACCGCGCAATTGTCATTGAAAGTGCAACAGCGCTGAAAGCTGGAAATCTGCCTGGGCAGGAAGGGGGTATAAGTGCCCTGTAGGCTAGTGGTTAAACATGTCCAGTAAAAAAATGTAAAATTTTTTCATAAATTTAGGCCAAAATGTATTCTGCTACATGTATTTGCTAAAAAAAAAATCCCAATACGTGTAAATTAATTGGTTTAAGTGAAAGTTATAGCGTTTACAAATGGCGGTATACAGTATATACTGGAATTTTTTTTTTCATACTAGTAATGGTGGCGATCAGCGACCTATAGCGGGACTGCGGCGGGCATTCTGACACTGGGTAGGAACTGACTGTCACTGACATCCCCAGTGACAAAAAATACAGTGATCAGTGCTAATAAAAAGCACTGGCACTGTACTAATGACACTGGGCAGGAAGGGGTTAACATGTGGGGCGATCAAAGGGTTAACTGTGTGCTGTTTTACTGTGTGCTGTGTGTGTGCTTTACCCTGTAAGCACACTGCTATGTATGGCTCTGCTATGCTATTATGTAACATGACAAAATGTGGAAAATTTCAAGGGGTATGAATACTTTTTAAGGCACTGTAAATCCATCTCCCTTTACTTCCTGGAACTCTGTCTGCCTCCTGGAACATGGGACAGAACGCATCATCTGAAGCTGAGGGAACTGGTGATGTAGTTTTCCCAGGATGCATCTGTGAGGCCCTGGTTACATCATCAGTGCCTCCCTCAACCAGGAAGTGTAAAACTGTAATTGTAGATGAAAGAAAAAAAAAAAGAAGCTGCCTGCTGATGTGATTTATAGTGAAAGACAGGAAAGGTCCACTTTAATGCTAGCAAATGAACTAGCACTAGTAAACACACTTGACCTCTTGCCGCCTGGCTGTCATTTGACCATTTGAACATCTCGTCCCTCCGGATTGCGTCATATGACGTCCTTCCCGGATAGTGCACGGCTGATGACAGATCTGTGTACCGGCCACATTGCCAGTACCATGTGACCTGCTGTGACCAATCACAGCAGGTCACATGACAGTTGTATACAATGGATGGCTTCCTTTCATGCCATCCATTGTATGCAAGTGTGTCTAGCTGTGAATAGTCACAGTGATCACATGCACAGGCTGGGCCAATTACAGCCCAGCTGTGTCATGTGATTAGCCATGACCAATCACAGCTAATCACAACAAAAAAACCTGAATAAATTGATTTCATTTAGTTAAATGCTTGCTTATAGCAAAGAAATTATTTCCTATAAGCAATCAAATTGTGTAAAAAAAAAAAAAATACTGATCACTTCCCCAAAGTAGTACAATGTTACTATGGTAACATTATACTACTTTGGTCATAGTGTAATATGAAGAAAAATCTTAAAAAAAGAGAAAAAAATTTAATAAAACACAATAAAAAAAGAAAAATAATTATATATTTTTTTTCGTACTGTCACCAGTCAGTGTCCCTGATCACTGCCACATCAGTTATATGCTGACGCTGTACTGCACTGGTGACAGTATGTAAAAAAAAATTGTGAAAATAATTTTTTTAATTTCTTCATTTTCCGAAAAATTATGACAAAAAAATTACAACTTCAAAAAACATCGTCATGCCTCTTATGAAATACGTCGGAATATCTACTTTGCAAAAAGGGGTCATTTGGGGGATATCTGTACTGTTCTGACATTTTTGGGCCTTGAGAAATTAGATTGGCTGGCAGTACTTCCAGATTGATCAATTTTCAGATATATCCCATAGTTTGTGAACTCTATGACTTTCCTACAGACTAAATAATAAATACTGATTTGGGTTATTTTCACCAAAGACATGTAGCAGAATACATTTTGGCCTAAATTTATGAAGAACAATTATTTATTTGCAAACTTTTATAACAGAAACAAAGAAACATGTTTTTTTTAAAATTTTCAGCCTTTTTTTGTTAATTTAGCAAAAAATAAAAACCCCAGTGGTGATTAAATACCACCAACAGAATGCTCTAGTTTATAAAATGTTAGTTTGGGTACAGTGTTGCATGACCACGCAATTGTCATTCAAAGTGTGAGAGTGCTGAATCCTGAAAATTGCCTGGGCAGGAAGGGGGTAAAAGTGTTGAAGTTGTTAATTGCAGCAAGGGGAAAACAATGAATGATGCCGTGGTAATAGCACATAGTAAATGTCTGTATAAATGAGGACAGTGGATTGTCCAGCCGGTGGTATGAGCTTGTGTGCTGACACACCCTGCTCTGTGCTGCCTAAGCTGCCATGCCATGTATGTGCTTTTAAATGCTAACAATGGCTTCCTAGCCAAGGCTTGTAGTTGCGAGACATGAACCCTGGCACACACCTTTCTTTGTGAGTACAAAATGAAAAACAATTTGATCCTTAAGCAGCTCCCCGGATGTAACTTATGTACCCCGCCTAGTGAATGTATGTTATTTTGGTTTGCATAGCCAAGGTGTCTTTTACACCTGGAGGCTGTGTTTGCTCATAGAAGCTGTTAACAAAGGTCACATGGGTTGTCCTACTAACTGGATTCCTATGGGAACCATTGCAGAGATCTGAATTCTATGTTGTCTTAACTGTATTTGTCTTCCTGCTTTGTTTGTGTCTTGTGTATTTTTGGTATCTCAATAGAGTGTGTTCAGGAAACCGCACCTGCTTATGATTTTCATGGCTTCGCTTGAGCAGATGAAGTCATCTAGGCCAGGGCACCATCTCCGGACTGTAACCACTTGTCTGTAGTTAGATGTTAACCGAAACTCGGAGTGTACATATGTATACACGTCTATATAAACGTTAATATATCGTGGAAATATCTGTCACGACAAAAATTTTACACCAAAAATTAATGTTTAATTAATGTTTATTACCTAAAATCTCTCTCTTTTTTGGATACAGCGTAAAAGGTTTTAATTCTTTTTTTATTTTTGTATGCATTCCACAACCTTTGTCACCGTGACAAAAGATGATGGGAAATCCAAAGTTTTTCAGTTTACAGTGGAACAGGAAGTGATGAAAAATGTTGCCTTTTCCAGTGACAACTGTCTAAAAGGCAATATCCTCCCTCTTATAGAAATCTATGCTCACCCCCTGCTGTGTGTCAAGGACAGGAAATGTGGGGACATCTAGCCAATACTACACAGATGGAAAAAGCAAAAAAAAAAAAAAAAACACAAAAAAAAACGTGATAGCAGGTTTATTTATTAAAGCTGATTCACTCTTGTGCACGTCTGCATGGAAACCAATTAGCTTCCATGTTTAAAGCAAGGTTCACATCTGTGCAGGTGATGCCGCTGCGGATCCACACAAAGATCTGTGCTCCCGCACAGAGGACTGCGGACATGCGGGCGGGTGCCATTAGTTTTAATGGCATACTGCCCGCACTGGAAAACGCAACCGTACTTGGAACCGAGGTTCCCGTGCGGGCTGCGTTTTCAGAAGGAGTGCAGGGACTTCCTCTCTGCGTGTCACGGGGCACAGGAGTCCAGTCAAATGAATGGGCTCTTGTGCCAACGCAAATCGCGGCCCGCATGGCCACATATATGTGAACCAGGGCTAAGTGCTAAAGCTTAATTGAACAAGCTGAGGTTAGAAGCTGATTGGTTACCATGCACAGCTGCACCAGATTCTGAGTGAACCAGCTTTAGTAAATCTTTCCCTGTGATTCTAGTCATTCCCTACTCTCTTGAAAGGAAATAAAAATTAGCTAGAGATACAATTTAAAGTAAAATTTTTAGCACATTGTAACGGAACCGGACCCTGACTGCACTAGGGTATTTCTGTTAGACTCCCGCTCCCCTGTCCGAACACAGATCCACGGACACCACCGCTGACCATACAAGAGGAGACAGCACCAGACTTGAAGGATTCCTGGAGATTGCTTTATTTGAACATAGATACAAAATATATACACAGGGCGGGGAAATACACACTCAGTAACAGGAAACACATCAGCAGGCAGTCCCATCAGGGGGAAGGGCTGCCGGAAACACCCCCCACCAAGCCAATGCACAAACGCATATATCCCATAATAGTTTGCTCCCAAGCCAGACACACAATAGAACAATGGGATGCAGCCACATGGCAGTGAACAATGAACAACCCCCACCTATACATGTCTACACAATAGCAGGACATTCCACCCTGTACCCCTAACAGGCACAGGGTGTCAGGGACCATCGCAACGCATGGGTCTACACATGCGTAGGCATCTGTCAAGACGTGCAGCTGGCAGGGCACTAGGACCCAGGCGCACCCGTCATCTTGACAGTACTAGGCAGGCACTGGGACCTAGTCGGCACCTGTCAGGTGCAGGGTGGGCTACTTAAAGCAGCCCTGCACAGACGCTTGTTGCCGAATGGTCTTTTGTATCCTGTTGCCTGTGTTGTGAGTACTCTGATCTGGATTGTCTGACCTTGTTGCCTTCTCCTGTCCTGACCCCTTGGCTTGCCTGACTCTGCTCCTGGATGTTCCCTTACCTCCCGTACCTCACCGACCCACTAGTTACCGACCCGGCTTGTTTGACTCTGACTTTGCTCATCCATCCATCCCTCAGGGATCCCTGGGCTCCCTCACATCAGACTCTTAACCCGCTGGAGCCCTTGGCAGACTCCTCTACCTCTGGTAGAGATACCTAGCAGCTGCGACCTGGTCCCGGAGCGCTCCAAGTCCATCCCCACCATCAGGGGCCCTGGTGAACAAGTGCTCCGGTACTTAGACTCTGCACTCTGGGGAGGCTCTATCAGGGGACTGATAGAGGTACTGTCAGGCGGTCCGTTACAGTACCATTCGGCCATGACTGAGTCTGAAGGGGGGCCTTCTCCCATAGAAGAGATTTGCCGACATTTGTCCGCCCTAACCCAGGCAGTAACTGCCCTCCAGGACAAATGCTCCCGGTTAGAAAATCGGTTTGACACCATGACCATGTCCGAGGCTCCTCCTCAGAGCCAGGCCTCAACTGTTAGCTCTGAGGTAGCCTCTGGATCTCCCATAGGGGCTGCGGCTGCAGCTTCACCAGCCGAACCTAGTGTTCCCATGCCTGAACGTTTTCGGGGAGATCGTGCACGGTTTAGGTCCTTCAAAAACGCATGTCTGCTGTATTTTGACCTGCAACCTCGTATCTTCACCACTGAGTCGGTTAAAGTAGGATTGGTGATTTCCCTACTACAAGACGAACCCAGGACTGGGCCCATAGATTAAGGGAAATGCAGGACCCCCAGTTACAGACCATAAACACATTTTTTGAGGCCATGTCTGTCCTCTATGACGACCCCCAGCGGGTGGCTTCAGCTGAATCCACCCTCTACTCCCTCCGACAGGGTCGTCGAGCTGCGGAGGAATATGCCTCCGAGTTCAGGCGATGGATGGGGGACACGTGTTGGAACGACGCTGCCCTGCGTCACCAATTCCGGGTCGGACTCTCGGAGGCGCTAAAGGATGAGTTAGCCCGGGTTGGCCTCCCAGAGTCCTTGGAAGATCTGATCGCCCTGGCGATCCAAATCGATCGCAGGTTGTGGGAACGCCGGTCTGAGAGGTCAGGCCAGGGTCAAAGAGTCACATGGGCACCTCCCAGGGGCACAGGTCATCTCGCCCCTACCGACGTTCCATCAGCCATTCCTGTGGATACTTCAGAGCCCATGCAACTGGGATTGGCTCGGCAGGCCCTCACCCCAGAGGAGCGCCAGAGAAGACGCACCAGGAACCTCTGTTTCTACTGTGGAGGAACTGGACATGTCGTGCGGAACTGCCAGTGAAGGCACGTAAGTCGAGAACTACAGTTCCCTTTTGTTCCCTGGGTAATATGAGTCAATCCAGTTACTTAGCAGTACCCCTCTTTTTTCAGCTTCCAGAAAGAACCGTGGAGACCACTGCAATCATTGACTCGGGGGCCAGCAGTTGCTTTTTGGACATTGATTTTGCCCGTCAGCAGGAAATACCTTTACAGGCCAGGAAATGGGGACTTAATTTGTTCCTGGTTGACGGTTCCCAGATTAAATCGGGTTTGGTTGACCAAGAAACTCCCCCTATACTCACCACCATAATGCGCCTTCACTGGGAGTTATTGCGTTTTGACGCTATCGCGTCACCCCTTTTCCCAGTGATCTTGGGGCTTCAAGCCCACAACCCTCAGATCAACTGGGAAACCGGGTCCCTCAGTTTTCCCTCGGCCTATTGTCGGGAAAACTGTCATGCCCCCGGGCCCCCCTAATCCTCCCATATGCAGAGGAGGATTCCAGCTTGAGACAGGTTGTTCCAGTGGTATACCATGATTACCTGGATGTATTTAGCAAACGTGGGGCCGACACTTTGCCCCCTCATCGACCCTATGACTGTCCCATTGACTTATTGCCTGGATCCGAGATCCCTTTTGGTTGCATATTCCCATTATCTGAGGTGGAGTTGGGGGTACTGAAAGAGTATATTGAAGAGAATCTCCAGAAGAAATTTATTCGTCCTTCCACTTCACCGGCAGGGGTGGGTATTTTCTTTGTGGAGAAAAAAGATAAGACTTTAAGGCCTTGTGTTGATTATCAGGAACTGAATCGGGTTACAATTAAAAACCGCTACCCTCTACCACTGGTCCCCGAACTTTTTCAAAGCCTAAGGGCAGCGGTTTGCTTCACTAAGTTGGATCTCCGTGGGGCATACAACTTGGTACGCATTCGAGAAGGGGACGAGTGGAAGACGGCCTTCCGTACTCGGTTTGGCCACTTTGAGTATTTGGTCATGCCTTTTGGGCTCTGCAATGCTCCGGCCACCTTCCAGCAGTTTGTGAACGATGTCTTTAGGGACTTTCTGGACATTTTTGTCATTGTTTACCTGGATGACATTTTGATATTTTCACCATCCCTAGACACCCATAGAGTCCATGTGATTAAGGTTCTGGAGCAGTTGCGCCTACACGGCCGATATGCCAAGGCCGATAAATGTAGCTTTGAGCAACAGAGCATTTCCTTTCTGGGGTTGATCATCTCCACTGCGGGGATCGCAATGGATCCCCAAAAGGTCTCGGCAATCCTTGAATGGCCGATCCCAACCGATAAAAAAGGCGTCCAACGGTTTATTGGGTTCGCCAACTTCTACAGGAAGTTTATTAGGAATTTTTCAGGTCTGGTCTCCCCTATCACGCAGTTGACTAAGTCAGGGACCCGCTTCAAATGGACATCAGAAGCTCAGGAAGCATTCGAGACCCTGAAACGACTGTTTACCACCGCCCCCATTCTGGGTCACCGGACACTGCACTACCTTATGTGCTAGAGGTGGATGCATCCGAGAACGCGGTGGGATCAATTTTATCCCAGAGGGAAGGACCAAAAGAATTGTTGCACCCAGTGGCATTCTTCTCCAGGAAACTCACTCCGGCAGAACGCAACTATGACATCGGGGATCGAGAACTATTGGCCATCAAAACCGCCCTGGAGGAGTGGAGATACCTGCTGGAAGGAGCGGCCCACCCAATTTTGATTTTTACTGACCATAAGAACCTCGAATACCTGAGAACAGCTAAACGCTTAAGGCCACGCCAAGCCAGGTGGCCTCTTTTCTTCTCACGTTTTTCCTTCCACATCACCTACAGGCCGGGTTCAAAGAACACAAAGCCAGATGCCCTTTTGCGCATGTTTGAGGATCCCAAGGAAGAACTCAGGCCGGATACCATTCTGTCATCAGGAAAATTTTTGGCCTTCCAAACAGAGCTGCATGCTAAGCTGCAAGACGCATCTGGAACTTGCCCCCCTCTACCAGGAATACCACTCTCCCTCGAAGGAGGATTGTTACGAAAGGAGGGATTGATTGTGGTACCGGAAGATGTGCAGACGCAGGTGTTAGGGCACTGTCACGATCACCCAATGGCTGGGCACTTTGAAGTGGCAAAAACGCTGGAGCTGCTTAAACGCACCTTCTGGTGGCCTGACATGAACAAGGATTGCAAACGCTACGTAAAGTCTTGTGCGATTTGCCAGAGGAATAAGCCAACCAGAAATAAGGCTTGGGGGCTGCTACGCCCACTACCCATTCCTGCTCGATGCTGGCAGATGATAGCAATGGATTTTATAGTGGAACTACCCCCGTCCCAGGGCCATACGGCAATCTTCGTTATTGTGGACCGTCTGTCAAAGATGGCCCATTTTGTACCCCATCAGCTGAAGAGACCACTCGGATTTTCATCAAAGAAGTGGTCAGATTACATGGGGTTCCAGAAGATGTAGTGTCTGACCGGGGGGTACAATTTACCTCTAAGTTTTGGAGAGCCCTGTGCAAGGCTCTGGCCATTAAGCTCTCACTTTCCTCCGCCTTTCATCCACAAACCAACGGACAGACGGAAAGAACCAACCAGACATTGGAACAGTACCTGAGGTGTTACACATCGTTTTTACAGAATGACTGGCTGACCCTCTTGCCCTTAGCAGAATTTGCTTTCAATAATGCAAACCACTCCGCCACAGGGCAATCGCCATTTTTTGCGAATTACGGATTCCACCCCACATTCATGCCTGATCTGGTTGTTGAAAGCACAGTTCCAGCTACCCAAAGCATGATCGATTTTTTTCTCAGATAACAACAAACTGTTGCAGGAGGCCATGGCTAAAGCCCTGGAAGACAACAAAGAGGCGTTTGACAAGAAGCGAAGGGGGGAATTGGTGCTGCAGCCAGGAGATAAGGTCTGGCTGGCAACAACTAACCTAAAATTACGTTGTCCATCAAAAAAGCTAGGACCAAAATTTTTAGGCCCCTCCCAGGTTAAACGCATGATCAACGAGGTGGCTTATGAGCTTGCCCTTCCGAAGACCTTTAAGATCCATCCAGTGTTTCATGTCTCATTGCTGAAACCAGTGGTCGCAGACCCATTTCCGGACCGGGAATCCAGGCCCCCTGAGGCTATTCTAGTGGAGGAACAGGAAGAATTTGAGGTGGAAGCAATTCTGAACTGTCGTAGGAGGGGGGGCCAGACCCAGGTTTTGATTAAGTGGAAAGGCTATGGTCCTGAGGAGAATTCTTGGGAACCTGCTCAAAATGTTCATGCCCCCAGACTTATGCGGGAGTTTGTGCGTGGTCACCCGCAGTGGAGAGATCAGTTGGGCACCCGGAGGATGCCCATGGGGGGGGGGGGCAATGTCAGGGACCATCGCGACGCATGGGTCTACACATGCGTAGGCGTCTGTCAAGATGCGCAGGTGGCAGGGCACTAGGACCCAGGCGCACCCGTCATCTTGACAGTACTAGGCAGGCACTGGGACCTAGTCGGCACCTGTCAGGTGCAGGGTGGGCTACTTAAAGCAGCCCTGCACAGACGCTTGTTGCCGAATGGTCTTTTGTATCCTGTTGCCTGTGTTGTGAGTACTCTGATCTGGATTGCCTGACCTTGTTGCCTTCTCCTGTCCTGACCCCTTGGCTTGCCTGACTCTGCTCCTGGATGTTCCCTTATAGATCTCAACTTTTGGTATTGACCCTGCGTGTGACCCGACTATCCTTTGCCTATCGTCTTGTACCTCACTGACCCACTAGTTACCGACCCGGCTTGTTTGACTCTGACTTTGCTCATCCGTCCATCCATCCCTCAGGGATCCCCGGGCTCCCTCACATCAGACTCTTAACCCGCTGGAGCCCTTGGCAGACTCCTCTACCTCTGGTAGAGATACCTAGCAGCTGCAACCTGGTCCCGGAGCGCTCCAAGTCCATCCCCACCATCAGGGGCCCTGGTGAACAAGTGCTCCGGTACTTAGAGTCCGCACTCTGGGGAGGCTCTATCAGGGGACTGATAGAGGTACTGTCAGGCGGTCCGTTACACAGGGTGACTTACACATAAGAGGGATATGGGGCGCTGAGACAGGGGTCTCCCCACCTCTCTAAAGGGGGCTGTGTTCCATGGGCCCCCCACCCAAAGTGACTCCCGTCACACACATTAAGCACAATAAAATAAACATTCCTAAGGAAACAAATGTTAAAATGTTTACCCCAGCGCTCTCATTCCTGCTTGTCTGAGCATCCAGTCTTCGTTACCAGTGGACAGTACAGTCTTTAAGCCAGTATGTTAAGTTGGAGAAGGGAGGAGGAGGGGGGAGTAGGTCCTTGCCATCCTAGGCTACAGGTCTGTGTTTTTCTATTGATGCACACAGTGTAGGGAGACAGAACCCTATCCTCACCTGCAAGTGTGTCTCCATAGGACACTGCAAGGCAAAGGAGCCACCCTGAAACAAGAAACTTGGAGCAGCGGCCATGACAACTTAAACTGGAACAGTATCTCACAGAAGTGAGTACACCCCTCACATTTTTGCAATATATTATATCTTTTCATGTGACAACACTGAAGAAATGACACTTTGCTACAATGTAAAGTAGTGCGTGTACAGCTTGTATAACAGTGCAAATTTGCTGTCCCCTCAAAATAACTCAACACACAGCCATTAATGTCTAAACCGCTGGCAACAAAAGTGAGTACACCCCTAAGTGAAAATGTCAAAATTGGTCCCAATTAGCTATTTTCCCTCCCCGGTGTCATGTGACTCATTAGTGTTACAAGGTCTAAGGTGTGCATGGGGAGCAGGTGTGTTAAATTTGGTGTTATCGCTCTCACTCTCTCATACTGGTCACTGGAAGTTCAACATGGTACCTCATGGCAAAGAACTCTCTGAGGATCTGAAAAAAAGAATTGTTGCTCTACATAAAGATGGCCTAGGCTAAAAGAAGATTGCCAAGACCCTGAAACTGAGCTGCAGCACGGTTGCCAAGATCATACAGCATTTTAACAGGACAGGTTCCACTCAGAACAGGCCTCGCCATGGTCTACCAAAGAAGTTGAGTGCACATGCTCAGCGTCATATCCAGAGGATGTCTTTGGGAAATAGACGCATGAGTGCTGCTAGCATTGCTGCAGAGGTTGAAGGGGTGGGGGGGTCAGCCTGTCAGTGCTCAGACCATACGCTGCACACTGCATCAAATTGGTCTGCATGGCTGTCGTCCCAGAAGGAAGCCTATTCTAAAGATGATGCACAAGAGAGCCCACAAAGAGTTTTCTGAAGACAAGCAGACTAAGGATATGGATTATTGGAACCATGTTGTGTGGTCTGATGAGACCAAGATAAACTTATTTGGTTCAGATGGTGTCAAGTGTGTGTGGTGGCAACCAAGTGATGAGTACAAAGACAAGTGTGTCTTGCCTTCAGTCAAGCGTGGTGGGAGTGTCATGGTCTGGGGCTGCATGAGCGCTGCCGGCATTAGGGAGCTACAGTTCATTGAGGGAACCATGAATGCCAACATTGTGACATACTGAAGCAGAGCATGAACCCTCCCTTCGGAGACTGGGCCATAGGGCAGTATTCCAACATGCTAATGACCCCAAACACACCTCCAAGACGACAACTGCCTTGCTAAAGAAGCTGAGGGTAAAGATGATGGGCTGGCCAAGCATGTCTTCAGACCTAAACCCTATTGAGTATCTGTGGGGCATCCTCAAATGGAAGGTGGAGGAGCGCAAGGTCTCTAACATCCACCAGCTCCGTGATGTCGTCATGGAGGAGTGGAAGAGGACTCCAGTGGCAACCTGTGAAGCTCTGGTGAACTCCATGCCCAAGAGGGTTAAGGCAGTGCTGGAAAATAATGGTGGCCACACAAAATATTGACACTTTGGGCCCAATTTGCACATTTTCACTTTTGGGGTATAGTCACTTTTGTTGCCAGTGGTTTAGACATTAATGGCTGTGTATTGAGTTATTTTGAGGGGACAGCAAATTTCACTCTTATACAAGCTGTACACTACTTTACATTGTGGCAAAGTGTCATTTATTCAGTGTTGTCACATGAAAAGATAGAATAAAATATTTACAGAAATGTGAGGGGTGTACTCCTGTGAGATACTGTAAGTGTTTAGATTTGTCTGGTTCTAGGTGTACATTTTCACTAAACACTTTTCCACTAACAGTAATGCCGAACTGCCCAGACGGGAACAATAAGTACCCAGCCAGTTTGCATTTGCAACATGATGTGTGGGAGACCACCCCCCCACATCCTTGCAGCCCTAGGCCATGGTCTATGTTGATAATGAAATAATCCAGTCTTGTTTAGGAATGCTTAATGTGTTCTCTAAAAAGATAAGAATGGAAAGACTGCCACTTCTAATATTGTACATTTATTTATGATAGCAAATTAAAAAATCGCCTGTCCATATTTTAAGCTTTAACTGAAAAAAATTTACTTCGATTCTCTATCTGCTCTAAAAAAATGAAATGATAAGAGTCTGATAAGTTGATGAAGATAGCAATGTCAATCTTGCTTTCAAACACTTTTTCAGAATAAACACAGGGTTCGGGAAGAGCATGAAATACATGTGTTCATTCTTTTAGGAAGTAATTTTAAAGCAGAGGGTAACTAGAACCTTCAAGGCCCCGGTGCAAGAAACCATGACGAGCTCCCCTGACCTCCAGCTGAGGCCCTTCCCTTCGAGCCCGGTGACGGAAAGCCAGGGCCTGGTCGCAAGTGCAACCTTTGCAACCATGGTAGTTCTACCACTAGTGTCAGTAGTTTTTTTTTTTATTATTTTTTTTTAAATACTTTTTTTACCATTTTATTTATTTATTTTTATTATTTAACATAAAAAAGACCTCTGATGTTTCACCTTTAAGACAAAGAAAGGAGATTGAGGACACAGCCCTCAACCTCCATCTCTGCAGCCTCAGTTGATGGACAGGAATAACTCTGTACTGAGCTTTCCATTCATTCACAAACTGAAGCATAGTAAATACAGTTTACTATGCTTCAGTTATGAATGAACAGAGTCAGTGACTGGAACTGATCACTGTTCATTCAGACAAAGAAGGGGGCTGATAAATAACATATTTACTGGGCTCTTCTCCACTCTCCATCCTTTCTGACACATCCCCCTCAGCAGACAGTGGGAGAATGGAGGAGGGAACCCATAAGCACTGCAGGGGAGGGGGGCAAGGGGGGCCAGGAGAGCACACAGGGACCTGGGGGCAGCAGAAAGAAGCTGGATAGGAGGAGCAGCAGGGCAGCATATAGAAGAACCAATCCCCTCCATTTTCCTCCTGCAGCTGCTGAATGTCTGCAGGAGGGAGAGGAGGAGAAGCTGGCTTTCAGCAGCTGCAGGAAGAAAATGAACGGAATTGGTTCTTCTATATGCTACCCAAGCACCCCTCCTATGCAGGTGTACAGGGGGCAGGAGCATGGAAGTCAGGTCATAATTGCGGCCCCTGTACCTGTGAGGGACCGCCGAGCGGCACCACTAGCACTCCACCGGTCAGGCGTGCCCAGAGCGCGGAATCTAAGCCCCAGGGTACTTGTTCACCAGGGCCCCTGATGGTGGGGATGGACTTGTAGTACCCTGAGACCAGGTCGCCTCTACTGAGCACACCTGTCAGTGGTAGGGGTGTCCGCCAGGGGTTCCAACCAGGGAGAGCCAAATGTGAGGAGGTCGGGTGACCCTGATGGGATGGATGGATGGATGGCTGAGCAAGTGCGTAGTCAGACAGGCCGAGTCGGTAATGTAGAGGACGGTAAGGTACAAGGGAGCAGGCAGAGAATCGTCGGGTCACACGCCAGGTCAGCAACAGGAGGTCAGATCTACAGAGGGGCATCCAGGGAGAGAGGTCAGGCAAGCAAGGGTCTGGGCAGGAGAAATCAGCAAGGTCAAGAGCAATCCGGGTCAATAACTTACAGGATACAGGTTCACAGGATCAGGAATGCAGGTAAGACCAGAAGGCAACGAAATGACAGCTCAGGGACCTTTAAATATCCCGCCCTGCGCTGCCATTGGTGCCCAGCGGGCGGCCGCGGCTTCTACTGCGCATGCGCGAACTCGAACGCCGCGGCCGGCCCGGACCTAGTGCCCGTGTACTGGGAGGAGCAGTGCGCCTGCGCCGGGACCATCGAGGGACGGATCGCGGGGATCCCTGACATTGCCCCCCCCCTACGGGCAACCTCCGGATGCCCACCCGATCTCTCCACCACGGGTGATCACAAAGAAACCTCCGGACAAGCCTAGGTGCATGGACATTATGGGCTGGTTCCCACGAATTGTCCTCAGGGCCGTAGCCCTTCCACTTGATGAGAAATTGGGTCTGGCCCCCCCTTCGACGGCACTTCAAGATTGCCTCCACCTCAAATTCCTCTTCCTCTTCAACTGTTACGGCCTCCGGGGGCCTGGTTTCCCGTTTCGGGAAGGCATCAGGGACTACCGGTTTCAACAGGGACACGTGGAAGACAGGGTGGATCTTGAGTGTGTCAGGGAGAACAAGTTCATAGGCCACCTCATTGACCATCCGTTTGATGCAAAAAGGGCCTATGAATTTAGGTCCCAATTTCTTTGACGGGCAAAGCATCCTCAAGTTTGACGTAGCCAGCCAAACCTTCTCTCCGGGCTGCAACACCAGGTTCCCTCTTCGCTTCCTATTGAAAGCCCTCTTGTAGTCTTCTTGGGCTTGATGGATGGCTTCCTGTAATTTCTTATTGTTGGAGGTGAAGAAGGTCAGTGCATCCTGCGTCGCTGGAATCGGGCATTCCGGGACCAAGTCCGGGAGGAAGACCGGATGAAACCCATAGTTGGCGAAGAACGGGGACTGCCCAGTTGCTGAATGGCAAGCGTTGTTGTACGCGAATTCTGCCAAAGGGAGGAGTGGCGCCCAGTCGTCCTGAGAGAATGATGTGTAGCATCGCAGGTATTGCTCCAGGGTCTGATTGGTCCTCTCGGTCTGGCCATTGGTCTGAGGGTGAAATGCCGAGGAAAGAGACAGCTTGATATCCAGGGCTTTGCACAGCGCCCTCCAAAACCGCGAGGTAAACTGCACCCCTCGGTCCGAGACGATGTCTTCGGGAACCCCATGCAGTCTAACGATCTCTCGAATAAAGACTTGTGCCGTCTCGGCTGCAGATGGAGTCTTCCGTAAAGGGATGAAATGGGCCATCTTGGATAAGCGGTCCACAACCACGAGAATTGCTGTGTGGTCCAGCGAAGGAGGGAGCTCGACTATGAAGTCCATGGAGATTCTCTGCCAGGGCCGTTCAGGGATGGGCAATGGACGTAGCAGGCCCCATGCCTTGTTCCTTGAAGGCTTGTTCCGCTGGCAGATGGCACAGGAGCCCACGTAGATCTTACAATCCTTGGCCATGTCCGGCCACCAGAAGGAACGCCGGAGAAGTTCCAGGGTCTTGACTGGTCCAAAATGTCCTGCCAGTGGGTGGTCATGGCAATGTCCCAAGACTAAGGTTCGGGCATCCTCTGGCACCACAATCCGATCCTCCCTCCATAGGAGTCCCTCCTTGTTCTGGAGGGGGGCCCCATCGGAGGTAGACATTGCTGTGGACGCCCTCAGGATCTCGGAGCGAAGGTTTGTCTGAAGGGCCAAGAAATTCCCTGCAGGAAGAATAGTGTCGGGCACTGGGATCTCCTTGGTGTCCTCATACATGCGCGACAATGCGTCAGGCTTCGTGTTTTTCGAGCCGGGCCTGTATGTGATGTGGAACTGGAACCTCGAGAAAAACAATGCCCATCTTGCTTGTCGTGGGCGTAGACGTTTGGCCGTCCTCAGATATTCCAGGTTCTTGTGGTCCGTGAATATCAGGATGGGATGGGAGGCACCTTCCAGCAGGTACCTCCATTCCTCTAAAGCGGTTTTGATAGCCAGTAGCTCGCGATCCCCAATGTCGTAGTTCCTCTCCGCCGGGGTAAGTTTCCGTGAAAAGAATGCTACTGGGTGAAGTAATTCCTTGGCGCCCTTCCGCTGGGAAAGGATGGAGCCAACCGCGTTTTCAGATGCATCTACTTCTAAGATGTAGGGCAGGGAGGCGTCGGGATGACCCAGAATGGGTGCCGAGGTAAATAACCTTTTTAGTGCCTCAAAGGCTTCCTGTGCTTCGGGCGTCCATCTGAATCGCGTCCCAAGCTTAGTTAATTGAGTGATAGGGGAGACCAGACCCGAGAAGTTCTTGATGAACTTCCGGTAGAAATTTGCGAACCCAATAAAACGTTGGACACTTTTCCTGTCCGTGGGTTCAGGCCAATCTAGGATCGCTGAGACCTTCTGAGGGTCCATTGCGACCCCCGTGGTGGAGATAATCAGACCCAGGAATGTAACGCTAGCCTGTTCAAAGCAGCATTTCTCTGCTTTAGCGTACAACCCGTGCTGCCGCAACCGCCCCAACACCTTTGTTACATGTACCCTGTGCTCCCCCAGGGAGGATGAGAAAATCAAAATGTCGTCTAAGTAGACGATGACAAAGATGTCCAGGAAGTCCCTAAAGATGTCGTTTACAAAGTGCTGGAAGGTGGCTGGCGCATTGCATAACCCGAAAGGCATGACCAGGTATTCAAAATGGCCGAATCGGGTGCGGAAGGCCGTCTTCCACTCATCCCCCTCCCTTATGCGAACCAAATTGTAGGCTCCCCTTAAGTCCAACTTGGTAAATACTACCGCAGCCTTTAAGCTCTGGAACAATTCAGGCACCAGAGGTAATGGGTAACGATTTTTAATGGTGACCCTATTCAGCTCCCGATAGTCAATGCATGGCCTCAAAGTCTTGTCCTTCTTTTCTACAAAGAAGATCCCTGCACCTGCTGGGGAAGTGGAGGGACGGATGAATCCCTTACGGAGGCTATCCTCAATATAGTCCTTCAGGGCCCCTAATTCCAGCTCAGAAAGGGGAAAAATTCGTCCGAACGGGATTTCAGAACCGGGCAACAGATCAATCGGACAGTCATATGGGCGGTGGGGTGGTAGAGCATCTGCTCCCCGTTCACTGAACACGTCAAGGAACTTGTGATAGGCTGCAGGAACCACTTGTTTCAGGCTGTCATCCCCTTCAGAGCACAGAAGAACCTGGGGGACCCCCGGGCCCGAAGTTCGACACAGTTCCCGACAATATGGGAAAGGGAACGAGACAACCCCAGTTTCCCAGTCAATTTGGGGGTTATGGGCCCGCAACCAAGGGAGCCCCAGAATGACTGGGAAAAGGGGTGATGCAATAGCATCCAGGCGGAGGAGTTCCCGGTGCTGACCGGCAATGGAAGTCATAATGGAAGGGGTCTCCTGGTTGACTACTCCTGACTTTATCCGGGAACCATCAGCTAAAAAGATATGAAACCCCTTCTCCTTTGGGCGGAGGGGAATACCCTGCTGGTGAGCAAAATTGATATCCACAAAACAGCTGCATGCCCCCGAATCAACTATGGCCGACACCTCCACGGTCCTTTCGGAAAGCTGAAAGGAGAGGGGAACAACTAAGTACTGGGACGGGGTCATATCGCCAACAGATAAAGAAGATGAAGTGAACTTACTCAGTTTCTGCGGGCAGGAACGCACCATGTGACCAGCTTCGCCACAGTACAGGCACAGATTCTGGGAGCGTCTGCGCTGGCGTTCCTCAGGCGATAGTTTAGGCCGAGCCAGGCCTAGCTGCATGGGTTCGGGGGCATCTTCAGCCGGCAGGTTCTGGATGCTTGGCCTAGTATGTTGACCGGATCCCTGAAATGACCCCCAGGGATTTCCGCGACCCTGACCAGACCTCTCCAATCTGCGCTCCCGTAGCCTACGGTCAATTTTAATAGTGAGTGCAATCAAGTCCTCTAATATCTCGGGCACCTCTACCCGGGCGAGCTCGTCTTTCAGAGCCTCAGATAGGCCCATACGAAACTGGTGTAAAAGGGCGAACTCGTTCCAACGAGTGTCACCCATCCAGCGCCTAAAGTCAGAGGCGTATTCCTCAGCCGTCCGCCGACCTTGTCGGAGTGCGTATAACGTGGCCTCGGCCGAGGCCGCCCGTTGTGGGTCATCATATAAGATGGCCATAGCGTTAAAGAAGCTGTCGACCGAAACCAGGTGAGGGTCATTGTTTCCCCTTAGTCGGTGGGCCCAGTCTTGGGGTTCACCCTGCAGCAGGGAGACAACAAACCCCACTTTCACTGACTCTGTCAAAAAGGTCCGTGGCTGTAGTTCAAAAAAGAGCAGACAAGAGTCACGAAATGACCGAAAACGTGTGCGATCCCCATGGAAGCGCTCGGGTAAGGGTACTCGGGGTTCCGCCATAGGGAGTGATGTGGGAGGCCCAGGAGCCGGCTCGTGGGCTGCTGCGACTGGAGGTGCAGGAGCCGGGGCCTGTGAAACAGGAACAGATATGGTGCAGGCCTGAAACCGATTCTCGATCTGCAGACATCTGTCCTGTAATGTGTTTACAGCTTGCGTCAGGGTAGACAGGTGCCTGCACACCTCGTCCAACGGGGTGAGTCCTCCTCGAGGCTCAGTCATGGCCTTCTGGTACTGTGAGGGACCGCCGAGCGGCACCACTAGCACTCCACCGGTCAGGCGTGCCCAGAGCGCGGAATCTAAGCCCCAGGGTACTTGTTCACCAGGGCCCCTGATGGTGGGGATGGACTTGTAGTACCCTGAGACCAGGTCGCCTCTACTGAGCACACCTGTCAGTGGTAGGGGTGTCCGCCAGGGGTTCCAACCAGGGAGAGCCAAATGTGAGGAGGTCGGGTGACCCTGATGGGATGGATGGATGGATGGCTGAGCAAGTGCGTAGTCAGACAGGCCGAGTCGGTAATGTAGAGGACGGTAAGGTACAAGGGAGCAGGCAGAGAATCGTCGGGTCACACGCCAGGTCAGCAACAGGAGGTCAGATCTACAGAGGGGCATCCAGGGAGAGAGGTCAGGCAAGCAAGGGTCTGGGCAGGAGAAATCAGCAAGGTCAAGAGCAATCCGGGTCAATAACTTACAGGATACAGGTTCACAGGATCAGGAATGCAGGTAAGACCAGAAGGCAACGAAATGACAGCTCAGGGACCTTTAAATATCCCGCCCTGCGCTGCCATTGGTGCCCAGCGGGCGGCCGCGGCTTCTACTGCGCATGCGCGAACTCGAACGCCGCGGCCGGCCCGGACCTAGTGCCCGTGTACTGGGAGGAGCAGTGCGCCTGCGCCGGGACCATCGAGGGACGGATCGCGGGGATCCCTGACAGTACCCTTGCTTTGCAGTATAAACACTAACATTACTTTCTCCTATTTGCTCCCTTTTTGGTCTTTTAAATATACCTTTGAAAGCTTTTTGGTGTATCTGATAATTGCAACATTTTTTTTTTAATTCTAAGCTGACCTGTGCCTAGTCAACACTTGCGGTGTCATCTCAAGGAGTCTAGCTAAAGAAAACTAGGCAAGGCCAACACCATTCAGTCCACAAGAATGGTGTGTGTTGTAGCTCACATGAGAAATTTGGAGCCAAGTGCATTTCTCGGAAACCAACATGTGTTTCTCAGTATTTTAAAGGGATAAAACATGTGCAGGTATATCAGAGATGTACTGCATATGATTTTTTTTTTTTTGCCATGATGTACAGTTTAAGAAGAGACAGAATATGTACCTCTTCTGGCCTGAAGAGCATATAGCTTTGTAATAGTTGAAGAATCTGCAGGAGCACATTTATCATCAATACAATTCAAGCCTCACATACTGTGATAGAATTAAGTCACATGTCTAATTTGCAGTAACAAGTGTGGAAGTTATGGATGTAGTGCAGTGAAGTGACAAATATTCAGTTAGGGTTCCCTTGAAGGCTATGAGGCAACACTATACGTTGTTTTCCTGGCTAGCAATCCATGATACTTCATGGGGACTGTAGCAACAAGACCCCTGTGAAGTCTGTCCTAAACCCATTACAGCGAGGCAGCCATGCTTGACTTACTCATTTCAAAGAAATAGAACTATTTCCACACAAGGATTAAAAGAGTGCAGTTGTTAAAATCAATTTTATCTTGCACCTATGTGAGCAGTGCTGTGATATTCTTTACAATGAGTCAAGATCATTGATATGTTACCAATTTATATACTACTAGGAAGTCCAGTTTGTTTTGTAATAAAAAATGTATGTAAGTTCCTTATAAATATAGGCCAAGGTTTCTCAACCAGGGTTCTGTGGAACCTTAGCGTTCCTCCAGTGGTTGCTAAGGGATCCTTAAGCAATAAGCAATTTCTGCCTCTCAGATAAGTAACCACTGACACCATTGACCTTTTCAGCTATAAGTAGGGTATTCTTCCCAATGACCACAAATGTAAGGAGCATTCTTCCCTCTGACTATCACACTAATGTACAGTGAGCTGTAAATATAATTATTAGCAGAGGTTGCCTGAAGCCAAAAAGTTATTTCAAGGGTTCCTCCAAGTTAAAAAAGTTGAAAAAGGCTAATATAGGCCAATAATGGGCTTTAGGAACTAAACCAAGGATACTGAACACAAGTATTTTTTTGAGGAACTTAGAGCTAGTCACCACTGGTTGAAACCAAAAGCATTACTGGCATTTCTTTCATACCGCATCCAATTATTCTCCTTGGGATAACCCATGACTCATACCCATGGACCTGTAGAGTCACTTACCAAGGATACCTTCTCACATCTCAATCATCTCTGTTACTTCACATCATATTTCATGTTCTCACAATGTCTGATATCTTTCATCGTCTGGTTCTTATCACCTGATAAGAGAATCATATTATTGGTAAATAACTCCATGGACCAAATTTTCACAATAATTTGCAGTTCCTTCAATCATAACTCAGACTTTAAACTTAGAGTGATCCAATAAAGATACCAGCTCAGAACATGCATCTGTCAATAAAAGGAACTGATTTGTACTTATAGGAGGATCTTATTCAAGCAATTACTATTTCAGTAGTTATGCTGAGCATTGCTCAATGACTGCTTCTCTGGGAGAGTTTTAGGACAATCTGATTGGAAAAACAATACATTTCTTGACATTTGATTGTGCCTAGGCAATTCATTTGGTGGAGTATTGAAAATTGGAAACATTTGCACACTTATCTCATATTCTAGGCCATGGCTGTTGGAGGGAATCTCTTTCACTACAAATCAGAAAATCACTCACCTGACGCACAAACCCAACAGTAAAGAGGATAAAAAAAACAAAACACCCCCTCCCCTGTTATGGAGACGTGGAGAGGGGTGGTCTTCTGTAGTCTTAATACCCTTCCTGTATTTGGTTGACAATGATACAGTATAATTAGAGAACATTGCTGCACAAGAACAGGAAGTGAGTTACTGAAAGGGTCACTATGTAAGAATACAAAAAAAATGTCTGAAAAAAAGAGCCACCATTTACATAATGGTTAGCTGCAATATTGTACATTTTTTGTTCTTAGGTTTAGATATGCTTTAAAGTCACTCTTTTTGTTGTATACTTTATTGCAAACAAATTTCTAAATAACAGTCTAAATAAAGTGCACCCTCAGGTGCCTATCCTCATTTTATTTGCTGTATGAGTACCCAGAAACCATAAAAACCTGGTTCAGTCATATTTATTTTTATCCTTATTGGACATTAAGACTGTTTATCAAGTTGAAGAACCAAGGAAATTGCAGGGGATAATGTGCCAATTCAAAATGTACATATCAACATATCAGAAGATCCTGGGATTCAGAGGTCCTGGCTCATGGAGCAGTTAAAGACGGGGAAAGGTACATGCAAGTTTTAGGATCCCTGCGCTTCATTTAGACAGTTATGCAGGATCTGTTTGCATGGAAGGGGTGGCTGTAAGGATGTGCTCAATACAGACTGGTAGTTTTGGCACCTTGACCACTTCACGCGGATTCCTAGTGGCCCTTTATGTGAGCTTTAGTGCCAGGAGACTGCCCAATCATGTGACCTCTGTCATTTACTCTTACAGTGGTTACCTGATCATACGTTTACCCTGCTGGCTTCCAAGCTGAAGCCATGAAGCTGTTCTAGAGAGCTCAGTCAGTGTGCTGAGAGTACACAGAGAGTGCGCTCTGAGCACACAACCTGTGTGGCGACAAGGCATTTAGGCCCATTTTTGTGCCACCATTAATAAGTACTATGTAGTCAGGAATAGATTTATATTGCTTGCTTGTAAATAAAATTGCATATATATATGAGTTCCTTAGTATGGAAGGTGCATTCCTCCTTACAACCTAAACATGCTGCTGTATTTTAGCGCCTGAGAGTTGTACTCTACCAAAGTCCCCCTAAAATAAAGACCCTAATAACATAAAATATACTTCCAAAAAATAACAATACTGCTGCCTGCCCTTTTCCACGGCCTAGGATTTTCCACCTCTGAATGCTGTTGCCTACCTCTACCTCCAACTAATTTTCACCAGCATGTAGGCAGGTGCAGTTTTCTGTCTCCACTGTAGCAGCCTGGAGAGGAAGTCAGGAGAACCCTAGTTTCTCTATGGTTTCCTGGCTCCTGAAGGCAGTTTTCTAGTTGGCTGCGCTGTATTCAAGTGACTTTTGGTGGCCATCTTGGGTTCACAGAGGCTTTATACGTCCCTGCCCCCAGGTTTTTCAGTGCACTTGTGTATGGATAAAATAGCTTCAAATACCACGCCTGCTAGGGGCAGATCTAGAGGCAGGGAAAGGTTACTGAAGAGGGTATGAGACGGCCAGGCCGCACTCTTCCCTTCAACACAAGCACTGTTTTGGCTAAAACCTGCTCTTTACTCGATGTTGAAACCTGTGAGTGTTCCCAGATGAGGTGTCTTCTCACTGGGTTTGTTGTGATTGTTCCAATATAAGTTCTTATATCGCACCTGGACTGTATGTTTTTGCCTTCCCACCACCCCACCTACAAACACCCCAACCATGCTGCTCTCAACCAGCACCCTGACTTCCCAGCCAGCATATGTCTTTCTGGGTATAATAATTGTGGCCAAATACCTGACACTGTGGTGTAGCACAGGCCACAAAGAGAAACTTAAACAGGGTGTCTTGGCAAAGCTGGCATGAAGATGCTTGGCATGTGGGTGATCTGCAGACATTTTTTGTTCTCCTGTGGCAGCACTGTAGAGATTTGTGGACTGGCCCTGGGGATAACCTTCAGAAAAATTCCACTGACTCCTCATAGCCAGTTGGCAGGGAATAGCTAAAGTAGATGAGGGAGAGGAGGAAAGAGGCACAAAACCAGCTCTGCACCCTTGAGGAGGAAGAAGAGGAAAAGGACCTATGTGCAGCTCTTGTAAAATAAAATGGCTGCTCTACATCTTTGAGGAGGTGGAAATGGGCAATTTACCAGGCCCAAGCAAAAATGACTGCTATATCCCCTGGATGAGGAAGAGGAGAAGGGTGCAGGAGCAGCACTGTGAAAAAAGGGGCTTCTCTGTGTGCTTGTGGAAAAGGGTACATTCTCAAGACTGAAAAAAAAAATGGCTGCTACACTCCCTTGATGAAGAGGAGGGGGAAAAGTGCACATTAGGAGCACTCTAAAAGAAAATGGCAGCTATGTGCCCTGGATGAGGAGGAGTAGGTGCATTTTGATGCAGACTTGTCTCAGTATGGTGCTGCTCCCACTAAGGTCTGTGATGCAGTCATGTGATTCCTCATGCATGTAGTACCCAAAAGGCTGATGCGCTGCAGACAGAGGCTACAGACCACAGTGGATCTGTAAGCAGTGGATATGTTAAAAAAAAAGACCCATACTGCACAGTTCTCTCTAATTGTTGTCTATTCAAGTGCTCATGTACTCTTCTGACACTAGACATTTTCTAACAAACGCATACCCGGAGTCTATATTTTGAATATTTGGGGAATATTTGGGAATACGTGAATGGGTGAATGGGATGGTACTGAAGTGTTTTTACGTACCGTGTTTTGACATTTATAAACGTAACTGGCAATGCAGTGTGGAACTATAAAAAAAGATCTCAAACTATTCTATTATCTTCTTCATGACAAGGGTACACAGCTTCACAGAAGCTTGTACGGGATGGGGGGGGGGGGCAGTAAATCCCCACGGTTCAGCCACATTTTTACTGTTCCTCAATGCCCCCCCCTTTTTTTTTTCCGCTGCTGAGACAGTGGCTGATGGTGTACACATGGTGCAGCTGTGATGCTTTGCTTACCCCGTTGTTCTCAGTGGGCAGTACCCGATTTAGTTGCAGCGCAGTTGTCCATAATTTAGGGGTTAAAACAGGTGGTGAGGAGGTGATATAATGCCTACTCACTGACTGTCTATTGCTGTTTGAAGAGTGATCTGAACGTGGATCACACTTCATCAGCAAAGCAAGGGTAAACAAGGCCTTAATCTTGCGGGGCCGCATATATGCGAACCTGTGTTTGACCTGGGAGCCCAAGGTTTCATACTAATGATTGGTTCCCAATCATCTGATCATTGTGCTAGCCCCTGATGGCCTATCACAGTGATCAATCACTGTTCAGAATGCCCTTGTGCTTTTTTTTCTCCTCTTGAATGGAGAAAAAGATACATTGTATTTTTTAATTCATGCTAGAGGAGAAAAGCGTAAACAAAGTGTATGTAAAAAAATAAAATAAAACATATCTAGATCAGGGTTTGCTCCAGGTCAGGGTCAAGGTTAGGGTCAAAGGTCAGAGTAAAAGGTCCAGGTATTTTAGGTAGGATTTAAAAAAATAATAATTTAGTATCAGTGTCAGTTAATGTTTTGGTGGGATAAAAAAAAAAGCAAAATGCTCACTATTGTTTCTGGGCCCGTTATGGTAGTAGCAAGAAATATACAACTACATTTAAAAATAATTTTTTTTTACTATTTTGGGCCAGTTTTACTTTAATAATAAAAAAACATCAGGAGATATCTGTTACCATATACAACCAAAAGAGAGCCCAATTTATTCTTAGGTTATCATCCACCTGGATACAGAAAGTAGTTGCGAAGATATGTATGATTTTACTAACACATGTCAAAGTTGCAAAATTTTGTTCAGGCATTAAGAATTGTTTTACCCTTAGTAACTTAGGGGTTAAGGTCCATATTTATGAAGTAATATACAGTTGTGTTCAAAATAATAGCAGTCAGACATCACTAACCTGATCAATCACTGTTTTTGGTAGAAATGATATTTCTACATGGCAAATAATTTACTAGCAGGTGTAGTAGAGTAATAGAAATCCAACAGACCCAACAGTCATGACATGCATGCTGCTGATTCTGTGTAATTGAATCACTAATTGAAAGGGGCATGTTCAAAATAATAGCAGTGTGGAGTTCTATTAGTCAGGTCATTAATTCTTTGAAAAACAGGTGGCAATTATTGCTCTTATTTAAGGAAGGAAGGCAGCAAATGGTGTACATTCTGGTTACAGTGCATTTCTCTCTGACATTCTGAGGAAAATGGGTCGTTCCAGACATTATTCAGAAGAACAGCGTACCTTGATTAAAAAGTTGATTGGAGAGAGGAAAACATATAAAGAAGTGCAGAAAATGATAGGCTGCTCAGCTAAAATGATCGCAAATGCTTTAAAATGGCAACCAAAACCTGAAAGACGTGGAAGAAAGCAAAATACTACCATTCGAATGGATAGAAGAATAGCCAAAATGGCAAGGACTCAGCCAACAATCAGCTCCAGGAAGATCAAAGAAGGTCTAAAGTTACCTGTGAGTACTGTTACAATTAGACGCCTATGTGAAGCCAAGCTATCTGCAAGAAGCCCCCGCAAAGTCCCACTGTTGAAAAAAAGACATGTGCTGAAGAGGTTACAATTTGCCAAAGAGCACATTGACTGGCCTAAAGAGAAATGGCGCAACATTTTGTGGACTGATGAAAGTAAGATTGTTCTTTTTGGGTCTAGTGGCCGGAGACAGTTTGTCAGACGACCCCCAAACACTGAATTCAAGCCATAGTACACTGTGAAGACAGTGAAGCATGGTTGCGCAAGCATCATGATATGGGGATGTTTCTCATACTACGGTGTTTGGGCCTATTTATCGCATACCAGGGATCATGGATCAGTTTGAATACATCAGAATACTTGAAGAGGTCATGCTGCCTTATGCTGAAGAGGAAATGCCCTTGAAATGGGTGTTCCGACAAGACAACGACCCCAAAAACACCAGTAAATGTGCAACATCTTGGTTACAGACTAACAAGACTGACGTTATGGAGTGGCCAGCCCAATCCCTGGATCTTAATCCAATAGAAAACTTGTGGGGTGACATCAAAAATGCAGTTTCTGAGGCAAAACCAAGAAATAGAGAAGAACTGTGGAATGTAGTCCAATCATCCTGGGCTGGAATACCTGTTCACAGGTGCCAGAAGTTGGTTGACTCCATGCAACACAGATGTACAGCAGTTCTCAGAAACAGTGCTTATACAACTAAATATTAATTAAGTGATTCAAAGGAAAGCAAAATCTTCAAACATTGTTCAGTTTATATAGTGAATGTTTGAGTTTGTAAAGAAGAATACAAACACTGCTATTTTTTTGAACAGTCTAATATTCACTTTTCTTCTATTTATTTAGAGGAACAACACAAATTTGATATATTTTTCTTCATGTTTTGATTTGGAATAGAATGTGTAGTGTTCCCAATGCATTTGGGTGTATGGAAATAAAAGCTATTAGAAGGATTTTGTGCTTTATTCACTTTTTTCAACACAGTGCTATTATTTTGAACACAACTGTATGTAACGTTCAGTGCTTACGGTATATATTATCTGTATACACTGCTCCAAAAACTTAAAGGAACACTTTGAAAACTCAGATCCAATGTGGAAAAATATCATGCTGGATATCTGTACTGATGGACTGGGTAATGTGTTAGGAACGTAAGGATGCCCCATCCTTTGATGGAAATGAAAATTATCAGCCTACAGAGGACTGAATTCAAAGACACCCCAAAAATCAAAGTGAAATAATGATGCAGCAGGCTAGTCCATTTTGCTGAAATTTCATTGGAGCAACTCAAAATGGTACTAATGGTAGTTTGTATGGCCCCCATGTGCTTGTATGCATGCCTGACAATGTCGGGGAATGCTTCTAATGAGACGACAGATGGTGTCCTGGGGTATTTCCCCCAGATCTGGGCCAGGGCATCACTGAGCTCCTAGACAGTCTGAGGTGCAGTCTGGCAGCGTCGGTTGGACCGAAACATGATATCCGAGAGGTGTTCTATTGGATTTAGGTCAGGCGAGTGTGGGGGGCCATCCAATGGTATCAATTCCTTTATCCTCCAGGAACTGCCTGCATACTCTTGCCACATGAGGCTGGGCATTGTTGTGCACCAGGAGGAACCCAGGACCCACTGCAACGGCGTAGGGTCTGACAATGGGTCCATGGATTTCATCCCAATACTTAATGGCAGTCAGGATGCCATTGTCTAGGCTGTAGAGGTCTGTGCATCTCTCCATGGATATGCCTCCCTAGACCATCACTGACCCACCACCAAACCGGTCATGTTGAATGATGTTACAGGCAGCATAACATTCTCCACGGCTTCTCCAGACCCTTTCACGTCTGTCACATGTGCTCAAGGTGAACCTGCCCTCATCTGTGAAAAGCACAAGGTGCCAGTGGCAGACCTGCCAATTCTGGTGTTCAATGGCAAATGCCAGTCGAGCTCTATGGTGCCAGGCAGTTAGCACTGGGCCCACTAGAGGTTGTCGGGCCCTCAGGCCACCCTCGTGAAGTCCACTTCTGATTGTTTGGTCAGAGACATTCACACCAGTGGCATGCTGGAGGTCATTTTGTAGGGCTATGGCAGTGCTCATCCTGTTCCTCGATCCTTGCATAAAGGAGCAGATACTGGTCCTGCTGATGGGGACCGGTCAGGACTTTCTATAGCCCTATCCAGCTCTCCTAGAGTAACTGCCTGTCTCCTGGAATCTTCTCCATGCTCTTGAGAATGTGCTGGGAGACACAGCCAACCTGTTGGTAATGGTACATATTTAGAGTGCATCCAGAAAGTATTCACAGCACTTAACTTTTGCCACATTTTGTTATGTTACAGCCTTATTCCAAAATGGATTAAATTCATTTTTTTCCTCAACATTCTACAAACAATACCCCATAATGACAATGTGAAAGAGGTACGTTTTGAAAATCTTTGCAATTTATTAAAAATAAAAAATGGAAGAAAAACACATGTACATAAGTTTTCACAGCCTTTGCTCAATACTTTGTTGAAGCACCTTTAGCACCAATTACAGCCTCAAGTCGTTTTGAGTATGATGCTACAAGCTTAGCACACCTATTTTTTGGCAATTTCTCCCATTCTTCTTTGCAGTACCTCTCAAGCTCCATCAGGTTGGATGGGGAGTGTCGGTGCACAGCCATTTTCAGATCTCTCCAGAGATGTTCAAGTCTGGGCTCTGGCTGGGCTTTTCCAGAACATTCACAGAGTTGGCCCATAGCCACTCCTTTATTATGTGGGCTGTGTGCTTAGGGTCATTGTCCTGTTGAAAGATGAACCGTCATCCCAGTTTAAGGTCCAGAGCATTCTGGAATAGGTTTTCATCAAAGATATCTCTGTACATTGCTGCATTCATCTTTCCTTCGAAAAACATCCCCACAGCATGATGCTGCCACCACCATGCTTCATTGTAGGGATGATATTGGCCAGGTGGTGAGCGGTGCCTGGTTCCCTCCAGACATGACGCTTGGCATTCAGGCCAAAGAGTTCAATGTTTCATCAGACCAGAGAGATGTTTTTTATGGTCTGAGAGTCCCTCAGGTGCCTTTTTACAAACTCCAGATGGGCTGCCATTTGCCTTTTACTGAGGAGTGGCTTCCATCTGGCCACTCTACTATACAGGCCTGATTGGTGGAGTGCTGCAGAGATGGTTGTTCTTCTGGAAGGTTCTCCTCTCCCCACAGAGAAATGCTGGAGCTCTTTCAGAGTAAACATCGGGGTGCTTGGTTACCTCCCTGGCTAAGGCCCTTCTTCCTCAATTGCTCATTTTGGCCAGGTGGCCCGCTCTAGGAAGATTCCTGGTGGTTCCAAACTTCTTCCATGTACGGATAATGGAGGCCACTGTGCTCATTGGGACCTTCAATGCTGCAGAAATGTTTCTGTACCCTTCCCCAGATCTGTGCCTTAATACAATCCTGTCTCGGAGGTCTACGGACAATTCCTTGGACTTCATGGCTTGGTTTGTGCTCTGACATGCACTGACAACTGTGGGACCTTATATAGACAGGTTTATGCCTTTTCTAATTATTATTATTATTATTATACAGGATTCATATAGCTCCAACAGTTTGCTCAGCACTTTACAATATAACGGGAGACAGTACAGCAACAATACAGTTCAATACAAGAGGGAAAGGAGGGCCCTGCTCCTTGGAGCTTACAATTTATCATGTCCAATCAACTGCATTTCCCACAGGTGGACTCAAATCAAGTTGTGGAAAAATCTCAAGGATGATCAGTGGGAAAAGGATGCACTAGAGCCCAATTTTGAGTGTCATGGCAAAAGCTGTGAATACTTATCTACAAGTGGGTTTCTTTTTCGTTTTTTATTTTTAATAAATTGTAAATATTTCAAAACGAACTTCTTTCACATTGCCATTATGGGGTATTGTTTGTAGAATGTTGAAGAAAAAAATGAATTTAATCCATTTTGGAATAAGGCTGTAACATAACAAAATGTGGCAAAAGTTAAGTGCTGTGAATAGTTTCTGGCTGAATTGTATGAGCCATCCTGGAGGAGTTGGACTGCCTGTGTAACCTCTGTAGGGTTCAGGTATTGCCTCATGCTACCTTTAGTGACACTGACTCTAGCCAAATGCAAAACTAGAGAAAAACGGTCAGAAAGATGAGTAGGGAAAAAATGTCAGTGGCCTCCACCCGTAAAACTATTCCTGTTTTGGGGCTCGTCTCATTGTTGCCCATCTAGTGCACCTGTTGTTAATGTCATTAACACCAAAGCAGCTGAAACTGATTAATAACCCCTTTGCTACTTAACTGACCAGATCAATATCCCAGGAGTTTAATTGACTTGATGCTATACTCTGATTAAAAAGTGTTCCTTTAATTTTTTTGAGCTGTGTATATCTACACTATATTGCCAAAAGTATAGAGACACCCCTCCAAATCATTGGATTTAGGTGTTCCAATCACCTCCATGGCCACAGGTGTATAAAATCAAGCACCTAGGCATGAAGACTGTTTCTACAAACATTTGTGAAAGAATGAGTTGCTCTCAGGAGCTCAGTGAATTCAAGCGTGCAGGGGCGGACGGACCATTTGGAAACTCAGGCACTGCCTGAGAGCCCAGGGGCAGTACGGGGCCTCATGAGATACCCCTGGTACCTTTTTCATAGGCTTTTTTGAGTTTAGGCAAGGACACAGGGGCTCCATGATCCCCTATTGCCCAGGGGCCCCATAAGTTGTCAGTCCGCCCCTGCAAGCGTGATAGGTTGCCACCTGTTCAATAAGTCCATTCGTGAAATTTCCTTGCTACTAAATATTCCACAGTCAACTGTTAGTGGTATTATAACAAAGTGGAAGGAACTGGGAACAACATTAACTCAACCACGAAGTGGTAGGTCACGTAAAATGACAGAGCGGTGTCAGCACATGCTGTAGCGCACAGTGCACAAAACTCACCAACTGTCTGCAGAGTCAACAGCTAAAGACCTCCAAACTTCGTGTGGCATATAGATTAGCACAACAACAATGCGTAGAGAGCTTCATAGAATGGGTGCCATCCTAAACCTGTTCCTACCTTTATCCAAAATAAATAATAAAAAAAACCCAGCAGTTTATGCTGTTTATACACGTTAACAATATATTGTGATTGGTTATTACATTTACAACTGTTCTAGTACTGAGGTTAAAAACAAAGAGGGCTTCTACAATAGACCCCGAAACAGGATAAGATAAACTTTTTTTTTTTTAACACCACGTGACAGATGTTATTTCAAATGTTTAAAATCTGAGAGGTTGCCTTATATGTGAATGAACTCACCAAACATTTGAAAATCATCATTTGTTTTCATTTGTTGTCATAGTTTTTCTTACAAATCTGTCACACAATACAAAGAATGGTAGGGAAGTGCCATGTAAATCAAATCATTATATCTAAGTAATGGTGGTACTTAAGGGCAAATTATCTATACTTATAAAAATAACTTCCTGCAATTTGAAGGTAAACAGCAGTAATGGTTAATGCAAAGATTTTTTTGTAAATTCCTCGCCTTGATGGAGAGTTTACTTCCTGAGCGGGCTAAGCTGCTTGTCACAGGCTGTCTGCCACATGGACTTTCTGAAAAGGAAGAATTAACAGCTTATGGCAGAGTGAGGGTTTCCAGGGGTGAGCAGCTAATCTTATTTAACACACAGAAGGTCAAACTCTGGTACTGACCTACGTCTAACACAATTACCCTACTACTGGGAGTGTAGTATGGATGCTGGACAAGTGGCGGATGGGTGATGTTTACACGGGTTTACCTGTATAATTTGGTTCTCATTTCTATCTGTATGCTTTGGCATTTAGTGCTTCCTATTGGTAAATTTAGTAAAAGTTGGAAATCAGTCATTAAGAAATGTTGGCTCTTGACCAATATCATATTCCAATCAACACAAAGCAGAATAATATTTCACAGCATTCAGCAACATTTCAGGCTTATTCTGATGCTGAGTTCTCCAGCACCTGTGACATCAGTAAGAGAAAGTAAAATGCCCCTGTGGTGTCAGTGAGATGGAGAAGGGTAGGGACTGAAGAGTTCTTGGTGTGTTTATCAAGAAGGGACTCCTGTCAGTTATCAGGCAGCTGGAGATGTGAGTCCTGCAGCTGGATTTCCAATAACTATCCTTATTTCCTGGAAACTCTGGCCAAAAGCCAGCAAGATTTCAGCTATGCCCATTATCCAACATATAGACTGAAGTGTGCCGCTGTGCAAACTTTTTAGTCTTTAATAATGGTTCTAACTGCTATCATGTGCTATCTTGCCTCATTTACCTGCTGCATGACCCACATCTCACTATTGAACGTACTCCAGTTGTGATATCATTATATTGCTGTTCCATGTGTACTGCAATAACCTGCATCAGTCATCTTCTATTTCCGTTTGAACATTGTTGCAGTGGACAAATATCCTTTAAGACACAATAACCCTTAAAGTGTATCTCAGGGCAATTTTTTTATAGTTATGGATACAGAGTGGATAGATTACACAGAAGTCAATATTTCTGTTGGGATATGTCATCCCTTTAATTGTAGGGGTGAATAAAATCATCTAAAAAGAAAGTGAGGGGAAGTTCAATATTTTAGAGATGTCTCCAGAAGAAGAGGTAAGGGGAAATCTTTTAATGGTTACACTTAATACAGAGACACCTGACAGCAATGTCGCTCAGTTCTGGAGAATTCCTCTAACTTCCTTTTGCATCTCTGGGATATGAAATGAGTGAGAGGATATGTCCTCAGCGGTAAACTAACAGAAAATAACAAACTAACAAGGGATTTAACTTTTTCCTGCTCTTCCAAAAACAAAAGAAAAAATGTTTTATCTATACATATACTGTTTTCCTATTGTAGAATCAACTTTTAAAATACACTCACCAGCCACTTTATTGGGTACACCTGTTCAATTGCTTGGAGACATAAATTGCCAATCAGCCTATCATATTGCATCAACTCAATGCATTTAGGCATCTAGACATGGTGAAGATGACTTGCTGAAGTTCACATATATGTGTACCGCTGCTCAAGGTAGAGAGACTCCCAATCTCCAAGCACAACTTTTCCTGTAGGTGCTAGCCCAGTTCTTGTGCTGCATAGATGAGAACAAAAGATGTCTGATCGGCTGCACTCTATACCTTGGTTAGGTTTTTAGGTTTGCTGCTCATATTTATTTTTTGTATTTTAATTTGGCGCTTTTCTAATTTGATTCAATAAAAAATTATAAAAACAAGTTTACAATACCTGTTTTCATTTTATTTATTAGTCTTTTCTAAATTGAAGAACAAAAAGCTCAGTATCAGAAGATCTACGTATCATAAATGTCATTATTCTTCTGGCTGTACATGTAGCTATAAATAGGACTTAATAGACTACATACAGACAAATTGAAAACAAACCTATTAAATGCAGATACACTGGAAAAGAAAAGATCTTAAAGCATAAGTTATCATGTTTTTTTGGGTTGGGTCTCCTGTACCAATGTACCTTTGAGTTTCTTGACTTATTTTAATTCAGTTCATTGTGGTACATAGGATAGCTACAAAGTCTCTTGACCACAATGTAGCATTTGCAAATGCTTTCACTTCCTTCTGAGTCTTTCTCTCTTTAAGTCCCTAGCTTTCTCAGCAACCCATTAATAATTTCTTTAGTCAATTGCCTAGGGGGTCCAAGTCTTGTGGTTGGATGTGGATTTACTACTTCATAGGGTGTGGCCTTTCAAATATTTCTATTCTTTTATGGTTTTTCTTACTGTTGGCTACTTTACCACCATAGTTTAGCACTGAAGACTGCCAACAATTGACTACAGACATATGTTCATGAAGGTCTGCAAGTAGACAACCTTTGTTCTATTATGCCCTTTGAGCAAAAATTATTTAAAACTATCGTGAAATATCCAGAACTTTGTTTTTGTTGGGATGTTGTGACCACTTATAGTTTGGCATAACCTTCTCTGGCCTTGGTAATTCTTGTGTTTGAGGTTTTCAATGAATTACTTTCTCAAATAGCAAACTGACTGTGCTTGCTCTATTTCCACCCTGTTCAAGTTAATAGGCTTACTGTTCCTGTTATTCACTTGCATATGTTGGGTTCCATTGGCCTTACAGTATTTTTAAGCTCACTTGACTTGCTTTTTGTTATACAGTAGATATTTTAGTAGGATGAGAGGAAGGAGGACATAAATGTCATCAGCAAAGTCAAGGTTGTTAAAATGCTCTTCATAAACCCACTGCATTTTGTTCTTTTTGCCCTTTAGGGTCTTGCTGACGAAATTGTCCAAGATAAGCAGGAAGAGCATCAGTGACAACAGAAATTCTTGTTTAATGCCCGACTGGACAGCAAAGGGCTCAGATAGCTTATCTGTATATTCTGCGTGACATTGGAGTTTTCCAAACATTTCCCTTTGCAAGGAAAATGATCTTGTCCAGGATGCAACTAGCTTTTTATGATTGACAACAGCCGTTCTCTGTTAATGTTGTCCACTGTTTTTGAAAAGTCACTAAATAGCATACAAAAGAATGATTCTTAGTCCATACACTGCTCCACAATAATCTGCCCTGTAATGTTTTGGTCTACAGTCATGGCCACAAATATTGGCACCCCTGCATTTCTGTCAGATAATACACCACTTCACCCACAAAAGTGTTGCAATTCCAAATGTTTAGGCATTCTCATGTTTATTTCCTTTGTTTGTATTGGTACAACACAAAAAAGTGGAGAAACAAAAAGCTAAATCTGACACATTCCATGCAAATCTCTAAAAATGGACTGGACAAAATTATTGTCCACTTTCTTTTAGGCTTAGCCATGCCAGACATGTCCAAATATTCTAATAAATTAATGAATCACATCTCAACTGCAACCAGTTACCTAATTAAATTGAAATGGCAACAACCTACAAGACTGTCTAAAACAGACCTATATAAATGCATTTGGGATGTCCATAATATGAATTGCCATACAGCAATATTGCAAAACTCTTGAGGTGCGTACACCAAAATCTGGCCTCTGTGGAAATGTATTATTAATTCTTAAAGTGGTTCTAAAGTCTGTGTTTTTTTACCATAATGCATTCTCTGCTTTAACCGCCTCCCGCCCGCCATATAGTACAGTGACGGGCGCAAGGCGGTTCTCTTGTTCTGGGAGGATGTCATATGACGTCCTCCCATTCTAAGCACGATCCGGGAGCGCACAGTGCGGCAATCGGTGGTGCGCTGTGTCTCTCAGACACAGCGGATCACCGATCGACAGAAAGAGCTAAAGATGTTGGCTCGGTCATGTGATCAGCTGTGTCCAATCACAGCTGATCGCATGTAAATAGGGAAATGCCGGTTATCGGCATTTCTCCCCTCACGAGCTGTCTTGCTGACAGCTCGAGAGGAGAGGGGAGCTGGTAATCGGCATCCTTCAGAGGGAACATGTACACTGATAATCAGGGAACTGGTGATCAGTGTGCCCTGATGATCTGTGTAGCCCCAGTGCCAGCTGTCAGTGCTCATCCATGCCACCTGCCAGTGCCCATCAATGCCACATATCAGTGCCCATCTGAGCTGCCTTTCAGTGCTGCCAGTCAGTGCCACCTATCAGTGCCAGTCAGTGCCACCCATCAGTGCCGCCTATCAGTGCCATATGAGTGCTGCCTGTCAATGCCCATCAGTGATGCCTGTCAATGCCCATCAGTGCCTCCTCATCAGTGTCAATCAGTGCCACCTATCAGTGTCCATCAGTGCAGCCTATCAGTGCTCATCACTGCAGCCTCATTAGCGCACATCAGTGAAAAAAGATAAAAATTTCATATGGGTACAATGTTGCATGATTGCGCAATTGTCATTCAAAGTGTGAAAGCACTGAAAGCTGGAAATTGGCCTGGGCAGGAACGGGGTAGAAGTGCCCTGTAGGCTAGTGGTTAAAGTGGTTGTAGAGGCTCAATGTTTTTTTACCTTCATGCATTCTATGCCTGAAGGTAAAAAACCTTCTGTGTGCAGTGCCCTCCCCCCGCGATGTGCGCTGGAGTCTCGGCTAGCCCAGGACTCTCTCTCCTCATTGGCTGAGACAGAAGCGGGAGCCATTGGCTCCCACTGCTGTTAACCACAGCCTCACAGCCAGTGAACCAATGAGAAGAGAGGGGGCGGGGTCTAGCCACAGCTCCGTGTGTGAATGGACACATGGAGCAGATGGTGCCCCCATAGCAAGGAGGGAGATGACAGGACTGCCAGCGGGGGATCCAAGAAAAGGAGGATCCGGGCTGCTCTGTGCAAAACCACTGTACACAGCTGGTAAGTATATACATTTGTTATTTTTTCACTTTAAGGTAAAAAAAAAACTCCTCACTACTTGTTCTCCTCTCCCCATTCCTTAACACTTACCTGAGTCCTGTCACCAATCCAGCGCTGTCCCAGCTGCAGCACCGCTCTCCTCTTACTTATTCTCACAGGAGAAACTGAGGGCTGCAGAGCTATTGGTTGCTGGTTATAGCTGCTGTCAGTAAAACTCCTGTAAGGAAGGAGCGGGGCTTACCGCCGCCGTCTGTGTCTATGGATACACATAGCCTGGATCAGGAATGGGCCCACACAGGTGCCCCCATGGCTTACCAAGGTGGCACTCATTGGAAGAGGGAGTGGAGATCACTGGCGTGGACTAACAAAGAGCAGGTAAGGGACTGCTCTGCGCAATAAATGTTTGTTTATTTTCAGGATATACAGTATATCTAATTGTGGTCTATTGATGACTGCAATCAGCCAGCAATAGATCACTTTGGCAGGGAGATGTTGGACAAAGCTAGAAAAGAGAAAGTGATCCCTTTGAATGTAAACACAATGCAGAAGCATTGCAATAATGGTGATCTGCTACAGGCGTTCAAACGCAGCACTGTGTAGCAAGATGGGAAGCTCCAAGGATTAGTGTTAGGCCTCGGCTGTCACAGAAAGCTGGCAGTTCAAGCGCTAAAACCTGTGGGGGCTGCAGAAACCACTAAGACCTGATGCAATTTCAAATCAACACTGGGAAAGCTCAAGGACAAATACCTGCTATCTCTGGACCATTTTAAAACAGCACTTGGGACTTAAGTGCTTAAGTACTTCTATTTATGCAAACGTTTCCTGGCTGTTGTGTATTCTCTAGCTTCAGTACATTGTAAGTTTTTCCTGGAATAAACATGTAAATTAATATGTATCAAATATGTAGGAAATTAAATTTAATTTCCAAAGACGGAAAGGTTTCTTCACAGTGAGAGCTGTGAAAATGTGGAGTAGACTCTCTCAAGAGTTGGTTCTGGCCAGCTCAGTAGATTGCTTTAAAAAAGGCCTGAATTCTTTCCTAGATACACAGAATACAACTGGATACTAACATTTATAGGTAAAGTTGATCCAGGGAATATCCGATTGCCTCTCGGGGGATCAGGAAGGAATTTCTTTACCTGCAGGAGCAAATTGGATTGTGCTTTGTTGTTTTTTTTTTTCCTTCCTCTGGATCAACTGTGGGTATAGGATTATAACCTTTTTTTTTATGGTTGAACTGGATGGACTTTTGTCTTTTTTTTTTCAGCCAGACTAACTATGTAACTATGAAACAAAGTAAATGCTAGTGCACCCATCATGATAAAAATCTGGTTTATCTTTGATTTAGATTGCACGAACCTTCTGCTCCACAAGTGAATCTGTAGTTTCTGTAAAACTGAGCAGTGCTTCATGGGACAGCAGTCTGTAAAAACTTAAAACTATTAACACACCAATAAAAGCTGCCTGTAACATTTACAGTGCTATGTGTTTAAACCCGAGTCTTGGTCATGTGCGCTTTGAGCAAAACCCAACATGGGTCGAAGAATATAGTATTGTGAATGTTGCAGGCAGTTTTTAACAATGGATAAATAAAATTACGTTTTAACAGATTGTTGTCTCAGTCTGTGCTGACCATTGTTCCAAAAATGCAAATAAGCATGTATGACATTTGTTCTAAGTGTACTGATATGCATACTTGCTCAAGGTCAGTGACCGAAGCCTTACTGAACACTGAGTTGATTGCTATACTGGCCAGAAAACTATCATATTTAGAAGAGGACTGACCCTCAGTGGGCCATTTTACTTTTCTTTGTAGAAATGAATTCTAAAAGAACCTTCTCTCTTGAGTCTCTGCTGTTTATGGTAGACTCAGCGGGATATACCATAGGAATATTCTTTCCTATACATTAGGAAATCCGACAAGACTCTCCCTCCTCCCGTAATTTATTTATTCTTGCCCCAGTCAACATTTTAAATAAAGAGCGGGTTAAAATATTTTAGGGATTGAGGTTGAGGGATACATCACAAATGCTGTTTATATACATTAGACATCCTGCTGACCACAAAAAAAACTATTACTTTTCTGCCCCCTTGTTAAGTCATTTTGACTTTAAATGAAAGGAAAACAATTGGCCTCTCCTTTTCTGAGTTTTTTCAAAGTGTAATTACATTTTGTAAAACTTCTCCTAAATGCCTTGGGAGTGAAATAGACTCCTATTTCTCTGTTTACACTGCTGTCTACACTCCTGCCTTTCCCACCACAATATTTAGAAGAGTATCTAATGTTCAATCAGTGCCCTCACATGTGATGGTAATCACCACAATAATGGTGGCCGCACAAAATATTGACACTTTGGGCTCAATTTGGACATTTTCACTTAGGGGTGTACTCACTTTTGTTGCCAGCGGTTTAGACATTAATGTGTGTTGAGTTATTTTGAGGGGACAGCAAATTTACACTGTTATACAAGCTGTACACTCACTACTTTACATTGTAGCAAAGTGTCATTTCTCCAGTGTTGTCACATAAAAAGATAGAATAAAATATTTACAAAAATGTGAGGGGTGTACTCACTTCTGGGAGATACTGTACACTTGGATCTGGTCATATGCTATGGAGGAGATTTACAAAAATTTAAGCATGCTAAATCTGGTACAGCTTTGAATAGAAACTAATCACCTTCCAGGGTTTCTTGTCAAAGCTTAAGGCTTCATGTACATGAGCCTGACCCTGACCACCGGCTGTGACAAAAACACAAATTGTGGCAAAAATGCTGTACCGCGGCTGCCGCAGTTTCGCTGCAATTTCTTGTGGTTGGCAATCAAAACGTTCCTATCCTGAATGCGATTCTAAGGGCTCATGTACACTGCAGCTGATAAACTCACGTTTAGGAGCTGTTCAGCGTTTTTTTCAGCAGCCCCTGAACTCACCCTAATGTTTTCCTATGTGTCCATGTACACAACTGCATTTACAGGCATTTGAGTTTACAGTCGTTTTTTTGAACACACCAAACTTGCGCTCAGCAGTTGATTTTATCAGAGTTTCAAATGCAAAATGCTTGTAAACGCAGCAAATTGCGTTTATAAGCATTTGCATTTGAAATTTTTTTTAACTCTTCCAGTTCCAGATGCTGTCCAGAGCCTTTTTTCATCATGAAAAATGCATGCAAAGCATTTTCAAGGTGCTCAGATGGACAAAACACTGAACACAGGATGTTCCTACCAAGCTTGTCACACATTGTAATGACCATTCACACCTAAAATTCCTCATGAAGACCCCCTGCCAGGTGGCCTTATGGACTCACTCCACCAGACACCTTCCAACCCTTGGAAACAAAAGAAATGTTAATTAGCAACTCACACCTAGCTAATGTCAACACATACTGCTGTGTCTGCTTTTACTCTCTGTATTTCTCTGAAACAGTCTGAAATAGTTAATAATTTGCCACTTTTCAGTGCATTCTGGGCATTTGTGAGGTTCTCCTGTGCTTATCTTTAACCATTAGCCGCCCGGCCAATGGGCGTTTGGCGGCTTCAAATGTGTCCCTGCATTCCGGGTGCATGCCATTTGGCGTGCTCCCGCACATGCGCCGTTTGCGCTGATGCAGAGCGGCGCAGCAGTGCGATCTGTCACCGGCCGTGCACCTCGGACACGGCCGATGACAGATCCGAGTACTGGCTCCCGTTGCTGGTACCATGTGACCTGCTGTGACCAATCACAGCAGGTCACATGACAGTTGTATACAATGGATGGCTTCATTCATGATGCCATCCATTGTATACTAGTGCCTAGCTGTGAATGGTCACAGCTAATCACATGCACATGTCATGTGATTAGCTGTGACCAAATCACAGCTAAGCACAAAAAAAAAAAAAAAAAAAAAAGCTGAATGAATCGATTTCATTCAGGTAAATGCTTGCTTATAGCAAAGTAATTCTTTGCTATAAGCAAATTGTGTAAAAAAAAAAAAAAAAAAAAAAAAATACTGATCACTTCCCCAAAGTAGTACAATGTTACTATGGTAACATTGTACTACTTTGGTCATAGTAAAATATGAAAAAAATCTTAAAAAAAATAAAAAAAAAGTAATAAAAAATTAAATATAATAAATAAAAAAAAAAAATATATATATATATATTTTTTTTTCATACTGTCACCAGTCAGTGTCCCTGTTCACCGCCATGCCAGTTATATGATGACACTGTACTGCACTGGTGACAGTATGTAAAAAAAAAAAAAATAGTGAAATTTTTTTTAAATTTTCTCATTTTTCGAAAAATTATGACAAAAAAATACAACTTCAAAAAACTCGCCATGCCTCTTATGAAGTACGTCGGACTGTCTACTCTGCAAAAAGGGGTCATTTGGGGATATCTGTACTATTCTGACATTCTTGGACCTCAAGAAATTAGATTGGCTGTCAGTACTTCAGGATTGATCAATAATCAGATCCCTACCATAGTTTGTGAACTCTATAACTTTCCTACAAACTAAAAAATACATCCTAATTTGGGTTATTTTCACCAAAGACATGTAGCAGAATACATCTCGGCCTAAATTTATGAAGAACAATTATTTATTTGTAAACTTTTATAACAGAAACAAAGAAAAATGTGGTTTTTTTTCAAAATTTTTGGACTTTTTTTGTTAATTTAGCAAAAAATAAAAACCCCAGCGGTGATTAAATACCACCAAAAGAAAGCTCTAGTTGTGTGAAGAAAATGATAAAATTTTAGTTTGGGTACAATGTTGTATGACCACGCAATTGTCATTCAAAGTGTGAGAGCGCTGAAACCTGAAAAATGGCCTGGGCAGGAAGGTGTAAAATTGCACGGTATTGAAACGGTTAAAAAACGCTTCTAAATGCAAACACACATAAACGTATTATGCAAACGCACCTAAACAGATGTTTTTTAACCTACGTTTTCCAGCAGTCAGTTTCCATTGTTCAGGAGTGTCCCGTGGACATGGGGTCTTACACGTTCAGGAGACAGAGGTTTAACCTCACCTAACTGCGGCAGCTCCTAAACTCTGCTAAAAGCCTATGTGTACATGGACACAGACTTTTATGGAGTTGAGTTTAAGAGCTTTGGCAAAAAAATACCAAAAGCTCCTAAACTTGAGTTTAGGAGCTGCTAGAGTGCATGGAGCTTTAGTGACCAAGTTGAACTTAAAAGCTGATTGGCTACAATGCACAGCTGCACCAGATTCCGGGTGTTCCAGTTTCAGTAAATTTCCCCTATTTCTCATACTAGTGTTTACAAAAACAATCCTTAACCCCAGCAATGTGTGTTTTTCAAGTAACTTCACATATGTACCAATAAAATATTTTGTGCCATAGCTATGCCTCAAGCTATACTTACTACTGCTTACATTTGTATTGAGGTTGTAACTATATAGCATATGCGGTAGATCTGCAGATGAACAATAAAATTGTGGGCAAGTTCACAAACGAATTCACATGATCTTCAACAGGATAATCCAAGGGTCAGCAAAATAATTTTCTAAGACAAGACTAAATCAACCTTTTATCTGCTAGGCAGAATGCTGTGAGATCTTGGCAAACCAAATCTCAAGATATAAGCTGCATTGACAGATTCATAATACTTAAAGTCTCACATAATGTAAATTCTGGAAACCTATAAATTGAGGTTCCAAGTATATGCTACCCCAACATGTTCCTGATATGTGCCTGCTGTACCATGTACTTGTGTGAAAAAGTATCCTGTTCTCTTTGTATTGCTTCCTTTGTGTGAAATACCTGGTGATTCTGACGATCCCCCTGCTTTCCAATTAAACACTGAACAAGCTAGGCATAAGAGCACATTCTTCTCAGCATGGGTTTTCTGGTTGTGCTGGTGGTACAGCCTGTCTGTCCTCCACTGATCAGATCTATGCTGGCACGACCCCCTGCACAGCCATTCACTGGGAAGATCAGTATACTGCTGTTTCTTGACCCCCACCTCTCTAAAACCATTATGCAGTGGAGAACAGAGCATACAATTTAAGGTCCCTAACTTACATTCATATATACACATACTACGGCCAATTTAGACAGGAGCCAATTAACCTACTTATATATATATATATATACCTACTTGGTATAAATATATATATACAGTATATACACTGCTCAAAAAAAGTAACACTTTGAAAACACATCAGATCTCAATGGGGAAAAATATGCTGGATATCTATAGTGATATGGACTGGGTAATGTGTTAGGAACGTAAGAATGCCCCATGATTTGATGGAAATGAAAATCATCAACCTACAGAGGACTGAATTCAGAGACACCCCGAAAATCAAAGTGAAAAAATGATGCAGCAGGCTAGTCCATTTTGCTGAAATTTTATAGCAGCAACTCAAAATGGTACTATTGGTAGTTTATATGGCCCCCACGTGCTTGTATGCACGCCTGACAACATTGGGGCATGCTCCTAATGAGACGACATATGGTGTCCTGGTTTATTTCCACCCAGATCTGGACAAGGGCATCACTGAGCTCCTGGACCATCTGAGGTGCAATCTGGAGCCTTCGGATGGACCAAAACATGATATCCCAGAGGTGTTCTATTGGATTTAGGTTAGGTGAGCGTGGGGGCCATTCAATGGTATCAATTCCTTCATCCTCCAGGAACTGCCTGCATACTCTTGCCACATGAGTCCAGGCATTGTCGTGCAGCAGGTGGAATCCAGGACCCACTTCACCAGAGTAGGGTCTGACAATGGGTCCAAGGATTTCATTCCGATACCTAATGGCAGTCAGGGTGCCATTGTCTAACCTGTAGAGGTCTATGCATCCCTCCATGTACATTCACACAAGTGGTCTGCTGGAGGTCATTTTGTAGAGCTCTAGCAGTGCTCATCCTGTTCCTCCTTGCATAAAGGAGTAGATACCAGTCCTGCTGATGGGTTAAGGACCTTCTACGGCCCTGTCCAGCTCTCCTAGAGTAACTGCCTGTCTCCTGGAATCTCCTCCATGCATTTAAGACTATGCTGGGAGACACCGCAAACCTTCTGGCAATGGCAGGTATTGATGTACCATCCTGAAGGGATTGGACTGCCTTTGCAACCTCTATAGGGCCCAGGAATCCCCTCTTGCTACCAGCAGTGACACTGACCCTAGCCAAATGCAAAACTAGTTAAAAACAGTCAGAAAAGATGAGTAGGGAAAAAAATGTCAGTGGCCTCTATCTGTAAAACCATTCCTGTTTTGGGGGTCATCTCATTGTTGCCCATCTAGTGCACCTGTTGTTAATTTCATCAACATCAAAGCAGCTGAAACTGATTAATAACCCCCTCTGCTACTTAACTGAGCAGATCAATATCCCAGGAGTTTAATTGACTTAATGCTTTACTCTGATTAAAAAGTGTTCCTTTAAATTTTTTAAGCTGTGTATTTTATATATGCACCAACATTTTTGCCTTTCATTTCTAATTTAAACTTAATGGGTTGTTTTACAAGGTAAGGATCCACATACACTTTCGGTTTGCCCATTTACAATTACTCACAGTTGACTTGTGTCATTAAAACATAATCATCATCTAAAAATGCTTTTGTATGTCAGTTTATAAAACCCTCTCCTTCATTTTCTCTTTTTCCTTCTTTTGTCTTTCTTATTTTTTTCTCTTCAATGACTCTTCTATATCTATAAAATCTATACTCAGATTTTACTTTTTGTTTTAAAACTTGCAATCCTTTACCTTTTGGCTTTGACTTGTAGTTTCCATATGCCCTTTTCAATTAATGCGCTAAAATTAGGCCAACTTGGTCAAAAGATCTGGCTGTGATACAGCTGTTTTGTAGAATGATAAAATGATCATGACATAAAGGTGTATGCCTGTTTTGACTAAACATGCTTCCTTATACATTGAGTAGACACCCCAGGAGCTGTACCTATTTTAAGAGAACAATAGCAATTGTGTGATAAAATAGAAATATAGGGGTTGATTTAGTAAAGGCAATGCAACTGTTCACTCTGCCAGGGAGTTTCCCCAAGAACTTTGTGAATGTGGTGAAGATCAGGGGACTTCCATGATCAAATGCTGTGCAAGCAAAAATTTTGTTTTTTTTCCTTGCATGTGATTGGCTAATCTTTGCCAAGTGAATTTTGACCACATTCACTAAATTCTGGGGAAAATTCACTTGCAAAGTACAGTTTCCCTTGCAAACTGTCTTTAGCAAATCAACCTCATAATCATTTCCAATTGTAATTTTCTGGATCGGGCAATGATCCGTTTGCCTTTTTTGCACCTTTTTCGAAACTGTCTTTTGTTCGTACCCATAATGTACTCATAAGCAGGGTTTTATTTAATTTTGAGTAACTTTGTATATCTGTACAGCCAACTTTATGGTTTATATATTGAATGTATTCCTTAAGTTATTGCTTTCCATTTTGTTACATGTTCTTTATTAACTATTAATAAATATATTGTAACCCAAAAGGAATTACATAGCTCTGTATAAATGTAAGTATTTGCTCATGTTAACTATCAAGACATTTTCTGAAATTACATATTTAACTCTTTCCTATCCATAAGAACTACAGTATACTTTGTTATTTGAGGTCAGGACTCTGACTGGGCCACTCCAGAAGGCGTATTCTGTGCTGTTGCAGCCATTGTTTTGTTGAATTACTTGTATGCTTTGGGTCATTGTCCTGTTGCATCACACATCCTCTGCGGAGCTTCAGTTGGCAGACAGATGGTCGTACGTTTTCCTGCAAAATGTCTTGATAAACTCTGGAATTCATTTTCCCATCAATGACAACAATCCGTCCAGGCCCTGAGGCAGCAAGGCAGCTCCAAACCATGATGCTCCCTCCGCCATGTTTTACAGTGGGGATGAGGTTTTGATGTTGGTGTGCTGTGCCTTTTTTTCTCCACACATAGTGTTGTGTGTTCTTCCCAAACAACTCAATCTTGGTTTCATCTGTCCACAGTATATTTTGCCAGTAGTGCTGCGGAACATCCAGGTGCTCATTTGCAAACTTCAAACGTGCTGCAATATTCTTTTTGGACAGCAATGGCTTCCTCCGTGGTGTCCTCCCATGTACTCCATTCTTGTTTAATGTTTTCCTTATTGTAGATGTGTCAACAAAAATGTTAGCATGTGCCAGAGATTTCTGTAGGTCTTTAGCTGACACTCTGGGATTCTTCTTTACCTCATGCAGCATTCTGCGCTGTGCTCTTGCAGTCATTTTTACAGGACGACCACGCCTAGGGAGAGTAGCAACAGTGCTAAACTTTCTCCATTTGTAGACAGTCTGTCTTACCGTGGACACATGAACATCAAGGCTTTTGGAGATACTTTTGTAACCCTTTCCAGCTTCTTGCAAGTCAACAATTCTTGATCGTAGGTCTTCTGAGAGCTCTTTTCTGCGAGGCATGGTTCACATCAGACAGTGCTTCTTGAAACCAGTAAACCCAAAACAGGTGTGTGTTTTTTAAGGGCAGGACAGCTGTCAGCAACACATCCAATATCATCACAGTGATTGGAGTGAAGGTTGGCTCACTCCTGGCTCCAATTAGCTCTGGGAGAAGTCATTAAGCTAGGGCCTCACATACTTTTTCCTCCCTGCACTGTGATTGTTTACATGTTATGTGCAATTAAACCATGGCAACATCTAACGTTTGTGTAGTATTATGTTCAGCAGACTGTGTTCTTCTATTGTTGTGACTTAGATGACGTTCAGAGCACATTTTATGCCCAATTCATGCAAAACTCCACGTACTCCCAAGGGGTTCACATACTTTTTCTTGCAACTGTATACTTTGTTATTTCGAAGTAAAGAAAGGGCCAGGAATTGGATGCGCAGCATAAGTGTAGGGCCTGCATGACTGAGTTGGCTGAGAAGGCTAGAGGCAGACTTGTTAATTGGTTAATTTAAAGGGATGGTAAGACTTATCTGATTGGTGGAGGAGAGGGTGGGTCAGTGTACAGTTGGGAGTGGCAGCTGTGGCTTGGTAGAAGGGAGGAGTTCCTTGAGGGTGCCTGGTCTGTGGAGAAGACACTTGGTAGATAGTGTTTGTGGCCATAGTTCTGCTGTTGTCACCGGCATGGAGGACATTGAGAGCTTGCTCGCTCATCTTCGGACGGCCGCGATGGTCAATGGCCCGCAGTGGCTGATTGCCCAGATGGATGGGCTGTTGCAGGGGTCGGGGCAGGCTCCAGCTTCATCTTCCCCGGTGCAGTCACGGGCAAGGAGATCACGGCCTCCAGTGCGCCTCAGCTCTGAGGTGACCCCTAGGGTTAGCCGCCATTTTGAGAGCCCTTCTAGGGACCCTTCAGCCCCAAAGGCGAAGAGACAGCCTGCTCTTGCTGCTGGCGGGGCTGGGAGGAACCTTGTCTTGGGCGGGACCCGGGCGGGAGGTCTGTTGCTCCTGCATCCTCCTGGCCCTCTTCATCTGGACAGCGGGACCATGTGGCCGATGCCTAGGGTACTTAACCCTCTGGCGGTGTGGCCCGGTGGGGGAGAGCTACTCCAGCTGGTTAGGGCCTCGCTCTGGGGGTGGCCAAGACCACCTGCAGCAGAAGACCGGGTCGGGGACTGATCGTCAGTCGGGCACTGTCAGCGGGGTTTCCCCAGCAGGCTCCTGTCATGCGGCCTTTCAGTGCGGGAGGCAGCGGCCGATAACGTCATCGCCCTGTCACAGCCTCGAGTGAGGAGGAAGACCAGAGGAAGCTGGAGAGGTGCTGGAGATGGAGGCAGATGGGACCAGGACTCAGCTGGGAACTGGAGTGACGGCTATGCGGCTCAGGGATCCGGGGTAGCCTGGTAAGTCTGTTTGTTCTTTGTCATCTGTCCCTGTCGTCCCTCCCTGTGTTAGTCAGGCTCCGTCGGCCGGGGAGTTTCTGGGGGGTCTGCTGGGGGCTTGTGCATGGGAGGACCCGCTGCTCCGGTGAATGCAGAGGTATGGCAGGATGCGTGGCTGTCCAATGTCCTCCTGGTGTTAGTGACGGGGTGCAGGGAGTTATTGGTGTGGGGGGCTTCTGGTGCGTCCACTTTGTCGGTATGTTCACCGGTTTCCGCGTGGACATTGCCAGAGGATGGGGGTACAGCCATTGCAGGTACGTCTCAGTTGCCGTCGGTGCTCCACTCTGTGGCGGCCCTCTCGGTTCCGCCTGGGTGTGCTTTGATATCCCTCAGCTCAGCCACGAATGATTCATTAGCTGGTTTGCCTTCCATTGGTGAAATGACAGGGCATGTTGCCTTGTGGCATGATTCAGCCTCTGGGGGGTTTTGCGTGTCTGACTCGCGATGTGAGGTTTATGTCTGCTATGACGGTCCCCTTTGGGCACACCTTCGGTGCGACGTGAAGAAGATTTGAAAGGGAGAATACGTCTAAATATTTTCCTTGTTGCCCTTGGAAAAATTTAATCTGCATAAAATTAAATCGGGGAGAGAAGAGAAGCTGCGTCATCTTCTTATTCCCCAAACTTGCCCCAACTGGCTTCAGGCATTCAATATTTTATTTATATATTCAGTGTCATTGGGGAAAAGGTGCCGGAGAACTGTTCGGCTCTTTTCTGCTACTTGGACTACATTAGTGAGGTCCAGAGAGTGTACGGGGGTGTGGCATGGCTGCGCTATGATGAGCAGTTCCGCCAGCAGAAGGCCGTTAGGCCCTTGACAAGGTGGGATCATAAGGACATCAGCTTGTGCATGAAACCTATGACCCAGGCTAGGGCCGCTCCCTCTCCCTTTCTTGGGGGGGCAGGGGGTGTTGCTGCCTCGTCACCATCGGCCGCAAAGCGTAAGGGGTTTTGCTGGCAGTTTAATGAGGGGACATATCGATTTGGAGGATCTTGCCATTTTCGCCACGAATGCTCCAGAGGTTCGCATCCGTCGTCTGATGTTTTAAGCAAGAAAAATGGTAGTTGGCCGATGCTGGTGCCGTTCTTAAGTAGATACCCTGATTGAGCTGCGGCCCTGTTTCTTCTACGGGGCTTTATCGAGGGCTTGAAAATTCTGGCTAATTTATCATCTGTTCCCCCAGTGGCGGCCAATTTGAAATCCTCTTACGCAAATAGGTGTCCTTGGGTAGAATGGGGGGCCCGTTTGCTCTTTCCCCGGTTGATTGTCTAGTGATTTTGCAGCTGGGGGTGGAACCTAATCGATTTCGCCTCATTCTTCACCTGTCCTACCCTAAAGGTGGTTCAGTGAATGACGCGATTGACGATTCCTTGTGCACTGTATCATATGCGTCTTTTGATGTGGGGTTTGGTTGGGTGCGCAGGTTTGGTAAAGGCGCTCTTATGGCAAAGACCAACATTGAGGCAGCATTTAGATTTGTTGCTGGTCCACCCAGACAGTTGCCGGTTGTCGGGGTGCAGGTGGCAGGGCCAGTTTTTAATCGACCATTGCCTATGGGCTGTGCTATTTCATGTTCTTACTTCGAGATGTTCAGTTCCTTCTTGGAGTGGGTCATTCGTAACTTGTCTGGTCTGCGATTGATCATTCATTTCTTGAATGATTTTCTGGTGCTCGGCCCTCCAATAGGACTTTTTTGACGCTATTGGTTACATTGCAGCTTGTGTTTCAGGTCTTTGGGGTGCTGTTGGCATCGGAAAAAACACGGAGGGCCCTATGATGGAAAGGACGTTTCTGGGGATTGTTATTGGCACAGTCCAGATAAATTGGAGGATTTGCTGTGTGTGGTGTCTAGAGTTCTCCGTTCCCCGAAAATACGGTTGCGTGATTTACAGTCTCTCTTGGGCATGCTTATCTTTTCCTGCCACATCATGCCAATGGGGCAGGTATTCTGCCAGAGGTTGGTTATGGCTACTTCTGGGGTGAGAGCTACACACCATTACGTTCGGCTGGCTAAAGAACACCGGGATGACCTGAAGGTTTGGGAGGTGTCTGGCTAATTACAACAGGAGGTCTCTGTGGATGGAGTCGGTGGTGTCGAGCAAGGATCTGGATCTGTACACCGATGCGGTGGATTCAGTGGGGTTTACTGCTTACTTTCGTGGACGTTGATGTGTGGGTAGATGGCCTCCTTCGTGGAGCGGATCTGATTTCCTTCGCAACCTGGCCTTATTGGAATTGTTTCCGATCGTATAGGCCAGTGGTCGGCAAGCCGCGGCTCGCGAGTCACATGCGGCTCTTTACACATTTTAATGCGGCTCTTCTGTGTGCTGGGCGCCTGCTCCCCTCCCTCCTCTCGGGCGGCCGCCCCAAAAGTCAGGACTCTGCAGCTAGCCCAGCAATGGGCAAACTACGGCCCGCGGGCCGTATACGGCTCGGGCGGACCTTTTAATCCCGTGGAGCGTGGCAAACATTGGCTGTCAGGATGTAGGCAGGGCAGCGTGACAAACTCCTCTCCTCTCACAGTCCGCCCTGAAGACCGGAACGGCGCGGGAACACGGCGAGAGGAACGCGCGGAGCAAAGGTAAGTGAATTGACACAATATGGGGAATGAATTACTATAGGGGGGATGAATTACTATATGGGGGATGAATTACTATGGGGGATGAATTACTATATGGGGGATGAATTACTATGGGGGATGAATTACTATGGGGGATGAATTACTATATGGGGGATGAATTACTATGGGGGATGAATTACTATATGGGGGATGAATTACTATAGGGGATGAATTACTATGGGGGATGAATTACTATATGGGGGATTAATTACTATGGGGGATGAATTACTATATGGGGGATGAATTACTATGGGGGATGAATTACTATATGGGGGATTAATTACTATGGGAGATGAATTACTATATGGGGGATGAATTACTATGGGGGATGAATAACTATATGGGGGATGAATTATTATGGGGGATGAATTACTATATGGGGGATGAATTACTATGGGGGATGAATTACTATATGGGGGATGAATTACTATGGGGGATGAATTACTATATGGGGGATGAATTACTATGGGGGATGAATTACTATATGGGGGATTAATTACTATGGGAGATGAATTACTATATGGGGGATGAATTACTATGGGGGATGAATTACTATATGGGGGATGAATTACTATATGGGGGATGAATTACTATGGGGGATGAATTACTATATGGGGGATGAATTACTATATGGGGGATGAATTACTATGGGGGATGAATTACTATATGGGGGATGAATTAGTATGGGGGATGAATTACTATGGGGGATGAATTACTATATGGGGATGAATTACTATGGGGGATGAATTACTATATGGGGGATGAATTACTATGGGGGATGAATTACTATATGGGGGATGAATTACTATGGGGGATGAATTACTATATGGGGGATGAATTACTATGGGGGATGAATTACTATATGGGGGATGAATTGCTATATGGGGGATGAATTACTATGGGGGATGAATTACTATATGGGGGATGAATTACTATGGGGGATGAATTACTATATGGGGGATGAATTACTATGGGGGATGAATTATTATGGGGGATGAATTACTATATGGGGGATGAATTACTATGGGGGATGAATTACTATGGGGGATGAATTACTATATGGGGGATGTATTTTCAGTTTTAAAAATGTGGCTCTCAAAATAAATTTCAATCGTGGTTTTCGTGAGATTTGGCTCAGTTGAAAAAAAAGGTTGCCCACCACTGGTATAGGCTGTGGAATTGTGGGGCCCTGAGTTTAAAAACAGGTGGGTTCACTTCCATTGGGACAATCTTGAAGTGGTGCAGGCCATTAATTCACTTTCTGCTTCTTCACCTCCTATGGTGCGGCTGCTTAGGCATTTAGTTCTGCGTTGTTTGAGTCTTAATGTTTTTGTGTATGCTGTTCCTGTGGTGGAGAACAATGTGGCTGATGCACTTTCTTGATTGCAGTGGGACAGGTTTAGCCAGTTGGCGCGAGAGATGGAGCAAGCTGGACTACTGTGCCCCGGTCAATTGTGGGATGTTGTCTTGCCACCATCGACATTCTGATACGTCGCTCTGTTGCGGACTCTACCTGGGCTGCTTATGAACGGGTATGGCGTGAGTGGCGTTCGTTAGTAAGTTTGGTGGGTGGATGTTTTGGGGAGGAGGATAGGCTGCATGCTTTGTTGTATTTTATTGGACAGAACTGTGAAGAGGGTGTTTCTGATCCGCAAAATGGCTGGCCTGGCCTTTCTTTTCTGGTTGGCGGCCTTGAAGGATGTTACGAAGTCCTTTTTAGTGCGCATGGCGTTGCGGGGATACCATAGGGGCCGCTGAGTTAGGGATTCATGCCATTCGGTTTAATTTACGATGCTTGGGGTCTTATTTGACTGTTTGCCTGCAGTGTGTTCAAGTGCCTTTGAGCTTGGGCTGTTTAGGATGGCGTTCGCTCTGGCGTTTTTTGGGGTCTTCGGGTGGGGGAGTTGGTAAGTCCTTCTGTACGTAGGGTAGGCAGCTTCTTTTTTTTCAATGTGTTGGTTCGAGAAGACAGGGTTATCTTACTGTATGGAATGGTAATTGAGCGCTGGGAACATCAATAAAAAGCAGCTAGCATAAGAGGTAACCTTTGGAACCCAATAAACACATGTAGAAAAATATATGCAGCGCTAATAAAACTTAATGAAAACAAACGGAAAATCAGAACATAGGTTGCACACTAGCATAGATGAAAAAACTCAGTCCATATTACATGGTGGGATAAAGTGATAGGTGCAATTGTCCAAGTGATCCATGATCAGAGATAATCGTGACTCTAGTGATCCTGTAATTGTACAAATAATGCACTAACCAGATAGCGCATAAAGTGCGCATGGAGCAATTAAGACCCGCTCCTGGTGCTCTGGACTTGTGGTTTCAGGAGGATGTCATCTGCAGGTTAGCCACCAGATGTCATCAATCCAGGTACATTCGTAAGTCATCCACCAGGAAAATCATCAGCGGGGGAGGGGGTAATCACACATCACTCCAAACCAGCAGGAACCTTCAAAAGTGGGCTCCCACTTTTGAAGGTTCCTGCTGGTTTGGAGTGATGTGTGATTACCCCCTCCCCCGCTGATGATTTTCCTGGTGGATGACTTACGAATGTACCTGGATTGATGACATCTGGTGGCTAACCTGCAGATGACATCCTCCTGAAACCACAAGTCCAGAGCACCAGGAGCGGGTCTTAATTGCTCCATGCGCACTTTATGCGCTATCTGGTTAGTGCATTATTTGTACAATTACAGGATCACTAGAGTCACGATTATCTCTGATCATGGATCACTTGGACAATTGCACCTATCACTTTATCCCACCATGTAATATGGACTGAGTTTTTTCATCTATGCTAGTGTGCAACCTATGTTCTGATTTTCCGTTTGTTTTCATTAAGTTTTATTAGCGCTGCATATATTTTTCAACAAGGGTTATCTTACTACTTCACCGATCTGAAACGGATCAGTTGAGTCGTGGGGCCCTGGTGGTATTGGGTAGAGTTCCGGGTTTTCCTCTATGTCCGATCGCTATAATGCTCGCTTGGTTGAAACTTCGGCCCTTGAGGCCCAGGCCTTTTTTGAGACATGTGGATAGCTCCTCGTTGTCCCGCTTTCAGTTTATTGCAGTGTTCAGTGTCCTATCTTTTCGGATAGGGGCTGCCACGAAGGCTGCCCGGTGGGGGTTGGGTGACCAGGTTCTGCAGTGGATTGGTCGGTGGGAATCCCAATGCTTTTGTTTATATGTTCGTCCGCAACTCCTGTAGTTATGGCTCCATGTTGTGTTTTTCCTTCCTGGCACATTGTGTGTACTGTGATCTGTTACGTGTTGTTGTTCTGGGGCCATATTGTTGTTTAGTGTGTTGCATTTCATACACTATTTGTTTGGTTTCTATGTTGCATCACCGTGGTTTATGGGTCTTTGGGCTGCTGTTGTTTTTGTTTTTCAGACTTTTGCTTAATGTGGTTTCTCGGGCACTCCTATGTGTTTTGGGGAGCTAAGAGGGCTGCGGTCCAGCATGAGGGCAGGTAGTTGGGTTTTCATCGCAGTGCAGCCAGGTCAGGTGGATTGGGCTTCCGGGCATGCTGTGGTCTCGAGTTCTACCGAAGGTTTAATGTTATGCCAGACTGGATCGGCCTCCGAATGTTCTGTTGTTGCACGTAGGTGGGAATGATTTGGGTTTGTGGTCCACGAGGGATTTGATCCGGGACTTAAAGCTGGATTTTTTCCGCTTGCGCACGTCCTTTCCAGGCATGGTTTTGGTGTGGTCTGATATTATTGGAAGGTCTGCTTGGAGCAGTGCGTGCTCGGTGGCCAGGCTTAACAAGGCGAAAATTAGGGTCAGCAGGGAGGTGGCTAAATTCTTTTGCAGGAATGGTGGTTTGGTGGCTCAGCATACAGAGTTGGAGGGAGATAACTGGATTTATTTGAGAGGCGATGGGGTGCATTTGTCTGCTGTGGGCTCCGATATGTGGTTTTTGAACTTGCAAGAGGGCTTGCAGAGGGCTTTACGATTGTGGCGGGCTGCCCAGGCATGAGGTTTCATGCTTGGACTTCTACGGCAAGGGTCTCAGGTTCGTGTAGGCCAGCATGGTAAAAACAGTATGTGGAGTGCAATGGGTAGGGCCCATCTCGCTATGGGTATACCTTCCCTATTGAAGTGACATCAGTTGGGCTATCGGTCATCGGGCTGCATCGGGTGTCAGAAGGGTCAACAATTTGTCCCTGAGACTGTGTAATTGCAGCTAGGGGACGGAATAGGAATGATAGGTGGATAATACAGCCGACGCGGTAGTGAAAAAGAGGCCTTCATGAACCTGAGACAAAAGGAGAGGATCAGTTATGTATTTTATTGCTGTAAAGATTGTTGTAAGAATTTGTTATTAAAACTGACTATGTTAATTTATGGTTTGTTAATAAAACAGGCTACTATGGCCATTTTTGAAATCCAAGTTAAGTGTTTGTGTCATTTTTATTAAAGTTAATGGTACATGGGTTATGGTAAGGTTTCATGGCACCCGCAACATCAGCAATACTTCAGTCATGTAAACATCACTGGCTCATACATGTACCTGTAAAAAAAGATTACCCCCAGAAAAGGCAATGTATTTGATTCATAGCACAGCTTCTTTACAAATGCTTTTTAGAACCATATACACAGTTCATTATTAATAGCAAATTAGTAAGAAAAAAAAAAGAACCCCAAAAAGATATAAAAGACATACATTTTTGGCTTGTGTAAATGAAACGTTGCTGTTAAATGCAAACTTTTACATTCAAAAGCAGTACAGCTTAAATATATAATAAAGAGAGTCTTATGCACTTCCAAGGGGATGAAACCTATGCTAAAAGCTTCAAGCACACAGTGCACCTCCACTCAATAGACCAATAAACAAATAAAAAGTGCTGCGCTATAACCTACAATACAGTATGCCGAAAACCTAAATAGTCAATATATAAATGTGAAAAATAAATGTGAAATATAAACATCTGACAGAGTCTCCCTCAAGGGCTATGAACACAGTGTCAGTGTAAAGTGTAAAAGCTAAATAACCCTGTGTAAAATACATAAACAAGGTGAAAACAATAAAGTATAAACAATGAATGAACAACCGGCTGACACTGGTATTGACAGTATAGTAAACACCCGGGTAACCAATAATTCTTAGCCGTGCAGGTGAATATAGGTGCTTAACATGAATTAACAATGACAAAGTGATCAAATAAATAATATAACAAAGTGATCAACTAAAGAGAAAATGAAGGTGATCAATACACCATAACAGTCCCATGTAATTTTAAAAAGTCCTACTCAAAATTCCAATAGTAAGCCAGTGATCAAAGGATCTATTTCTTGATACACCTCTGTGTCACCACCACCAGGCATGCACTCACCTCCATGAATTGAACAATGGTCAAAAAAGTGCTCAATCCAATTTCTCAATCCTCTGTGTAATCAGGCTGGTGGGCATCAACCTCCTACTCAAGGCTAATGGGCATCTCTTCCAGACAGTGACCAATTGCAGGATGCGCTCAAATATAAAGAGAAGGGCCTCTAATAGTGCACACAATTTTTATTTTTCCACACACAAAATGAAATCGCACTCACATGAGGATATGAAGATTGAGCGCAGATTACAGATCCCCCTCAGCACAGACCCCTCATCACAGATCCCCTCCATGACAGACCCCTCAGCACAGATCCCCCTCAGCAAAGATCCCCTCCATCACAGATCCCCTCCATCACAGATCCCCCATTACAGATCCCTCATCACAGACCCCCCTCATCACAGGCCCCTCTCATTACAGATCCCCTCCATCACAGACCCCCTCAGTACAGATCTGCTCCATCACAGACCTCTCATCACAGAACCCCCTCATTACAGATTCCCCTCAGCACAGACCCCTCATCACACATCCCTTCAGCACAGATCCCCTCCATCATAGACCCCTCAGCACAGATCTCCTCAATCACAGACCCCTCATCACAGATCCCCTCCATGACAGACCCCTCAGCACAGAACCCCCCCCCCCTCCATCACAGATCCCCCTCAATCACAGATCCCCTTAATCACAGTCCCATCGCACAGACCCCTCATAACAGATCCCTCCATCACAGATCCCCCTCATCATAGGTCCCTTCCATCACAGATCCCCTCCATTACGGATCCCTCATCACAGACCCCCCCCCTCATCACAGGACCCTCTCATTACAGATCCCCTCCATCACAGACCCCTCAGCACAGATCTCCTCCATTACAGATCCCCCTCATTACAGATCCCCCTTAGCACAGACCCCCTCCATCATAGATACCCTCCATCACAGACCTCCCTACACAGATCCCTCATCACAGGCCCCTCTCATCACAGATCCCCTCCATCACAGACCACTCAGTACAGACCCCCCCCCCCAATCACAGATCCCCCCCATCACAGACCCCCAATCACTGACCCTCCCTCATAACATTATAACCAACCTTTTCTATCAAACAATTATAAATCACTCCTATTTAATCCCAACATGAATAAATAAATCATAAACTAATCCAAATAAATCTAAATAATAAATTAAAATACAATAAAAAATTTATAAAAATATAAAAATGTCCCAAAAAAAAACAATAAGTCCAAAATTAAAGTCCAATCAATAGTCCAAAAGGAACTCTTTCTAAATCCAGTGTTGAAATTCCAATTCTTATCACTCTTCGTGAACCTCAAAAAAATAAAACTATAATAGTGTATTACCTTCTACCAATAAATAATGAACGTGAAAATACAATATCTGTGCAAATAATAAGTGCACCAAAATACCTAAATTCAACTGTGAACAAACAAGTGTATCATGCAAACGGCATATCGTGTACACTCTAATCACAAGTGAAAAACACAGAACACAGCAAGAAAGAAAAAAAATAAAATATAAATATATATATACTGTATATATAATAAATTCCTAAATCCAAATATATATTATACACCCAATCAGTATTCGTGAACATTGGAGATTAATGCACAAGTGTCTGGAAAGCATGTGGGTAAAAAGCAACTATTTAAAAAAAACACATATATAGTACAAAAAAAATCCAATAATCTACACTGAATTTAATTATCTAAACTTGAGCAGCAGTAGATACGTTTTTAGTGTTGCTGGAAATTCTACTTTTTCGCATAGACCTTTAAAGGATAAGTTCACCTTTTTTTTTCTAAATTCCAGCTCCCCTATGTACCATTTCATTAATGTACTTCTGCAGAAATTCCAAAGCTTTCCATTTTGTCTACCCACCTTTATGTCACCGTCCAGATGGCTATCCAAAAAGTTTATCCATTATTTCTGCCTTATTTCCTGCAGAGATTCCTGCAGAGACTTAACCAGCTGACCTCACCTGGAAATACTAAAGGAAATTGTATAGAGAATGTACAATCAGATTGCATAGTGTATGGCCATCTTTATACAAGTACATAGGAGGGAGTGGATGGATACACTCAGCTGTCAAGCCCCGTTCACAATTCTGTGTAGCGGGAACTCACATTCACATGTTTTTTTGGGCGGTTTGGAGCATTTTTGCTTGTCACGTGAATGGGCTGCTGTGCACTCAATAGTCATCCCAAAGAAGCTCCAGAACTTGAAAGTAGTGCTTTTTCTACTGTAAAATTTGCTGACGTGCATTTCTGAAATGTAAGGCAAAGCACGTATTTTCTCTGTAGTTTGCCATGTGTTCGGAAACACACAGATGTGAATGGAGCCTCGTTGTTCTTGTGTAAACACACCAATTTCACTTTCAGGCCCCATTCACATCTAGCATAGTGGGAGCGCACGTTTTTTGCCCTGTGACACGCATAGGGACGTTGTTGATTTCAATGGGCTGTGCTACATGTGGCTCATGAAACATTTTGGCGTGATGTGGGTTGTGCATTTTTTACTATGCATTTTGGGGCAATTGCCACTCGTTTTTTCACATGGAAAATTGTTTTTGCTTCTGTGTTTGGTGTGCCGTTAACAATTAATGGCACTGAAAGCACAACTATTTCATTATAGGTGTATAAAGGTGGCCATACACAATGCAACCTGATTGATTGTACAATCTCTGTACAGTTTCCTTTATATTTTCCTGAACTATGGAATAGGAGGACCCACCTATCTACCCAATCACTCTGTATCCAATCAGGCAGGCCCTTGCATCTACATAGCTGATGGTAGATCTAAAGGAAATTGTACAATCAAATTGTATGGTGTATGCAAACTTTACAGAACCCAGAACACAATTCTCCTGTTTTCAATATTACAGCTCTATCCACATAGGCTGTTCTCTGTTCATTACGCTCTGCCAAATGACAGATCTATTCAAGATGAAAGTTAAGCAGGCCATACTTGGGTCAAATTCCGAACGATTTTTCGATCGAAAATCAAAAACATTGTTAGTTTTGTAATCCGATATTGCCACCAATGATTTGGAAAATCAGTTGTTTTTCACAAATTTTCCAACATGCCCGATAAATGAAATGGGGAGGAACCATGAAAATCAGCCGGTGCCATTCTAACAGAACGAAAATCGGTTGATTATTCTTAGGTCCAATTTTTGAACGAAAAATCATTCGGAAATTGACCCATGTATGGCCGGCCTTAACCACTTCAAGTCCGGACACTTTTACCCCCTTCCTGTCCAGGCCAATTTTCAGCTTTCAGTGCTATCACACTTTGAATGACAATTGCGCGGTCATGCAACACTCTACCCATATGAATTTTTTAGCATTTTTTTGAGACAGATAAAGCTTTATTTTGGTGGTATTTATTCACCACTGGGATTTTTATTTTTTTGCTATATAAATGAAAAAGTCCAAAAATTTTTTAAAAAAGTGTTTTTCTTATACAATTTTGCAAATAAATAATATTTCATCATAAATCTTGTCCAAAATGTATTCAGTTATCTGTTTAGTAAAAAAAAAATAACCCAAGTTAGTTTATACCAAAAATTATAATTTTGTTAATTTGTTATTTACATTTTTATTTTATTTTTTTTATATTATTTATGTTTTTTTTTTACATACTGTCACCTTAGCAGTACAGTGTCACCATGGTGACACTGAACTACTTGTGGGGGGCGATGAAGATTTTTTTTTTCTTACACTGATTGCTTTTACACCCATAAAGGCTGTAAAAGCAATAATTTCTCCTTCTATCTGGCTCCATTCTTGTAGCCATTGAGAACTACTGAATGAGCTGTGATTGGTCACAGCTTGTCACATGGTACAAGGCTGTTGTGAATAGCCCTGTACCATGTGACCTCTGTGATCATTCACAGATTTCACACGTAGTAAGCAATGATGTCAGAAGTGACATCTTGCTTTCTACTCTGCATGTGATCACTGATTGGCCAATCAGTGATCACATGATCGGGACCTCGTGCAGAGGTCCCGTACAATGATCGGTGTTCCACTGTGTCTGGAGGACACAGCGGGCACTGGATCGCGGTGCTGTGCGCTCCCAGGGAGCGCGCACAAGCAGGGGGCGGGGAGGCCCTTTATAAACGGCCACCCGACCCTGCACTGCCACCGTCCGGCCATTTATATACAACGATAACAATCGATGCCTGTGTATTTAGTGAGAAAAGTGATCTCTGATTGCATTTCATGTAATAGTCGTGCACCTGGAAGTTGGTAGGAAGGAAGATGATGCAGGGTGTGTACTAGTGAGATCATTTGGTCAATTCCTTCCTGTATCATGACCTATAGGCTCTGCAGGAAATAAGGCCGAAGTAATGGAAAAGCTTTTAGGACAGCCATCTGGACAGTGACATAAAGGTGTGTAGAAAAAAATGGAAAGCTTTTGAATTTCTAGAAAAGAAGTACAATAATGCTATATTGGTACATAGGGGAGCTGGAATTTAGAAACTTATCATTTAGGCTTGGAAAACAAAGTAAACATTTATTATTATAGGTCCTTCTATAGTACCGTCAATTTACGCAGCGCTTTACATATATATTGTACATTCACATCAGTCCCTAAACCTCAAAGCTAGTTCACACCAGATGCAATCCAGTGCATTTGTTTCTGCATCAAAAATGCATGCACAGTGTTTTCCATGTATTCCAATGGCCCTAGTTCACACCAGTGCAGTCAGTTTCCGGAGCAGAAAAGAAAGGAGAACATGCTGCATTGTTTCTGCACAGAACTGTACTGGAAAATAGCAAACTGCATCAAAACTGCACTGGAACTGCGTGTGGTGGGAACTCTAAGCAAAAATGTTTCCGGAATCCATCCGGAATGCGTTTTTGTGGTGTAAGCTGGCCCTCTGGGTGCATACAACCTCAGGTTCTTAACTCAGATTCAGGGGCGGACTGACCATTTGGAAACTCGGGCACAGCCTGAGGGCCCGGGGGCAGGAGGGGGCCCCATGAGATGCCCCTGGTACCTTTTTTATAGGCTTTTTTGAGTTTGGGCATGGACACAGGGGCCCCATGATCCCCTATTGCCTGGGGGCCCCATGAGTTGTCAGTCCGCCCATTTACATATTGTAGTATATACCTTAAAGTAACTTTTGTATGATTTTCACATTTTAACTATAGGAAACTGACTGCAGATTAGGCACTAGAGGGACTTGTTAGTGCTACCACACTCTCTATAAAAATATGTATATTAGATTATCACCACATAGGTGTGCCATGTCTAAGGCAGGTAATAGATGATGCTATTTTTTTTCCTGCAACCAAGGGTGAAAATTGCTTGAGTCCACCATCAACACAGTCAGTGTTGATGAGGGAATCCTTCCAGGGGATCTGTTGTGTTCTCTCGGTGGGGAAGGGCATGGGAAGCTGTCCCTGCTGAGAGAATACAGTGATTATTGCTAAAGGCTATAGCCGCTGGCAATAATTGCATGGTAGAAATTTGACACGCTGATTGTAACCAAGTCGATTGGTGGATCGACTGAGGCACAATCAGTCTGCCATTGATAGATCGAATCCCTGATAAACTGGCTGAGATTCAAACCATCTATGGCTGACTTTTATGACTTAATCAGCTGATTTATAAACTCCCATTGTGAGAAGGAGCAGCAGAACACAACCTTTGTGTAGTATGTCCAAGCAAGAAGTAAAACCTATGGATTGAGAAATGTTATTGCATCATGTTTTATATGATTACAGGTTATGCATAGAAACCAGGTTTTTAAAATATTAAAGTGGTTCTAAAGGCTGAAGTTTTTTTTTTATGCATGAAGATAAAAAACCTTAAGTGTGAAGCTCCCCCTCAGTATTCCTTAATACTTGCCTGAGCCCAATCTTGATCCAGCGATATGCACGAGAGCAGCAGCTCTCTTGGGTCTCTTCCTCCTCATTGGCTGAGACACAGTCAATTACAGCAAGTGAGGAGAGAGAGGGGGGGTTGGGCTGAGCGAGCCCGAGCCATGCTCTGTGTGAGGTAGCTTGGGAGCAAGCATACACGAGTGCCCCCAGAGCAAGCATCTTGCTCTGGAGGCACTGAGCAGGGGGGAGAAGCCAGGAGCACCGGTTGGGGACCCGAGAAGAGGAGGTAAGGTAATGTAACACCCTGCTATAAATGTCTAATGCAGGATGTTGAAGCAAACACAAGATGGCAGTGTCCTGCAGTAGCAGTCACATGTTGAAGAACAGCTATATGGTAACGATCCAACTGTCACTGTTTGAACATATCTGTCACTGGACACCTCTGACCCCCAAACTTATATCTATTCTTTACTCGCAGCTGAATAATTTTCCAAACCCTAACATTCACACTTATGTTTCCAGATGGGAAAGAGACCTAAAGTATACCAAAGATAGGGAATGTTGGTCACAAATATGGATAACATTATCCTCTTGCTCATTTAATGTCCTCACCATGGAATCAGCTTTAAAACGGTCATGAAGTGGTATCTAGTTCCGTCCTATTTAGCACATCTCCACCCTAATGCCCCTGGGACCTGTTTCAGGAGCTGTACTACTCTGGGAGACCCTCTTCATATCTGGTGGACATGCCCCATGCTCTCCCGGTTTTGGACGAAAGTCCTCAAACTTCTGAATTCCTTACTATCATGCTCCTTCCCAAGGGACCCGTGGCATGTCCTCCTGCATTTGAAACCCCAGCGTTTAACTAAAACCCAATTCAAACTGGCTACTTATGTGATACTGATTGCAAAACAAACTATAGCGAAGGCATGGAAACAACAGTTTATATCTTTTGTGAAAGTCAGGTGCCGCTTGGATTTTTATTTCATCAATGAGAAGTTAGCTAGCATTCTTTTAGATACACATGACAATTTCCTTAAAATTTGGACCCCGTGGATCCAACATGCCCATCCCGCTATGTCAACTATTAGTTACACTTAATTATAACTCTGAGCCCCTGGGGTTCGGGCTTGGTCGCCTTTGATGTCCTTCTTCACTTCCTATTTTTCACTTCCCTCCCTCTTTTCTTCTCTTTTTTTCACCTTTTTCTGTCTTTTTTTTTTTCTTCCTCTTTGTCTCTAGGCTCACCCACAGGACTGGCCGGTGAAATAAGATCTGTTCCTGCTTTTTTTCTTGTATGTTATTAATTGTTGTAGCTCGCAAATCACTACTTCAATAACATATGCGTGCTTTTGCAATACAGACATATGGACTTTCTTTTTACCCATATCATGTTGTTTTTTCACTTCTTGCTATAAAGTGATCAATGTACATTTGTCATGCCGATTGTTTTGTTGATAACCACTGTTCTTGTATATGACATTTTGCCGCTTTTGATTCATGAGTCATTGACTTTGTTTTTCCATCAGCATATGTAATAATGGTAACCACTGTAACTTTTGCAAAATTATTTCAATAAAAACCTATTGAATGTGAAGAACAGCTTTATGGCACTTGTATGCTGAATTGCAGGGCTTTGCTAAGGAACAGTGCATCTGGAAACTACATTTCCCAGAGGAGTTTGAATGTGGGCAGGGGCATATATATCTCAAAGCCCGGGAGACTGAGCAGGAAGTGAGAGGGAAAATACCAAGAGAGGAAGAAGTGTGCTGATTGTGGGAGTCTGCTGGTTCTCTTGCCAAGTTCCCCAACAAGCCAATCTGTAAGCAGGAAACCAGAAGGGACACCAAATCAGGACTGGAGAATCAGTGGGGGCCCCTATCTGCAGAGAAAGATGAACCTGCCAGACACCATTGATAAGGTGAGAGAGTCCCATACACTCACTAACACAAGTGAACCCTGACAATTTCATCACATCTGCTATCTACCTGTGTATAGTTGCGGACATTCATACCGTTATGTCAGTTTGTGGCCTAGTTCTCCCAGCCGCCATTGTTGGAGCACGTGTACATTACAGTCCTCTCATCCAAGCTAACTGCAGGACACACAGCTGCAGGCCAGAATACAGCAGTGCCAACTGAAATAACAATTTACCCTTCCCACTGAACAGGGTTTCTACCATTGTTGCCTTTGGCCATTGTTATCCAGAGAGAGTTGTTCTTGCTCACAGACACTTAAGCCAACTATTACACTTCACTACTTCAAATCTGTCCTTGTTTAGTGCCTTGAAGAGGAACTTACATCAGTTCACTATCATAAAGTACTTATTAACTATCATCTACACCTCAGATTATCTTCACACCAACTGGGCCCCAACTAGTGTGCAGGAGACTCCATATTGTTCTTAAAGGGACATTTGTTGATTATAGACGAGCGCTCTCTCCATTTTCAAATCTAATCCTTGCCATCAGGTTCCTGGGACCCGCAGTGACCGTACCTGTTTTATTCGTACCTGTTTTATTGATAGTTGTTCTCGCTTGCTGGGGATTTAACACCTCAGATTGGAGGCCGTGGATTATTTCTGAAAGCAGGCCTGCTAACAATTATTGGTACTTTACTGTGGATGCTGTTACTTTTACTTAAAGTTGAGTGATTATATCTGCTCTATATGCCAATGCTATTTTGTGTTTTTTTAACAAGTTCCACTCAAATTCAATATAAACTTCATATTGGTTTACACTAACTTGTGGGAGAGTCCATTTTGCAGTGGTGACTTATTCTGGTCACAAGAGTACGGTTTGACAGGGAACCCTAAAATTACTAAGCAACCCTAAAGGGAGTAGTGCTGCAGTAAGGTAAGGTAAGTATGACATGTTTGTAGTTAAACATTTTTACATTAACATGACCTCTTTTACATAATATACAGTGAAGGAAATAAGTATTTGATCCCCTGCTGATTTGAATGTTTGCCCACTCACAAAGAACTGATCAGTCTAAAAATCGAATGGTAGGTGTATTGTAACACTTAGAGACAAAATAGCAACAAAAAATTCAAAAGAAATGCATGTCTAACAAATTGTGCACTAATTTGCCTGTTCAGGAGGGAAATAAGTATTTGATTCCCTATCATTCAGCAGGATTTCTGGCTACCAGGTGTCTTTCATACAGGTAACAAGCTGAGATTAGAAGCAGCCCCTTAAAGGGAGTGCTGCTAATCTCATTTTTTTACCTGTATAAAAGACACCTGTCCACAGGAGCAATCAAACAATCAAATTCCAAACTCTCCACCATGGCAAAGACCAAGCAGTTGTCCAAGGATGTCAGGGACTAGATTGTAGACCTACACAAGACTGGACTGGACTACCAAACTATCGTCAAGCAGCTTGGTGAGAAGGTGACACCAGTTGGTGCAATCATTTGCAAATGGAAGAAACACAAAACAACTGTCAGTCTCCCTAGGTCTGGTGCACTATGCAAGATCTCACCTCGTGGAGTGTCAATGATCATGAGAACAGTGAGGAATCTTCCCAGAACTACACGTGAGGATCTTGTCAATGATCTCCAGGCAGCTGGGACCACAGTCACCAAGAAAACAATTGGTAACACACTACGCCAACAAGGATTGAAATTCTGCAGTGCCCGCAAGATCCCTCTGCTCAAGAAAGCACATGTCCAGGCCCAGCTGAAGTCTGCCACTGAACATCTGAATGATGCAGAGGAGGACTGGTTGAAAGTGTTGTGGTCAGATGAGACCAAAATCGAGCTTTGGCATCAACTCAACTCACCGTGTTTAGAGGAGGAGGAATGCTGCCTATGACCTAGAACACCAGCCCAACTGTCAAACATGGTGGTGGAAATATTCTGCTTTGGGGGTGTTTTTCTGCTAAGGGGACAGGGCAACTGCACCGCATCAAAGGGACGATGGACGGGGCAATGTACCATCAAATCTTGGGTGAGAACCTTCTTCCCTCAGCCAGGGCATTGAAAATGGACCGTGGATGAGTGTTCCAGCATGACAATGACCCAAAACACACGGCCAAGGCAACAAAGGAGTGGCTCAAGAAGAAGCACATTAAGGTCCTGAAGTAGCCTAGCCAGTCTCCAGACCTTAATCCGATTGAAAATCAGGAAACATCTGACATCTGTGATTGCCAACAAGGGATTTGCCACCAAGTACTAAGTCATGTTTTGTGAAGGGGATCAAATGCTTATTTCCCTCATGAACATGCAAATCAGTGCATAATTTGTTAAACATGCATTTCTTTGAATTTTTTTGTTGCTGTTCTGTCTCTCAGTGTTACAATACACCTACCATTCGATTTTTAGACTGATCATTTCTTTGTGAGTGGGCAAACATTTAAAATCAGCAGGGGATCAGATACTTATTTCCTTCACTGTATTAGGCTCTATTCACAAATCTAATACACTAGGATACGTATTCATATTTTTAAAAAATTGACTGAAATTTACAGTCACTTGGCTAAAAAGTAAGGATCCTTATCCTTATGAGATACCTTTTGTGTTTCTTTAACGCTATGCTCCCTAACTGTAATCCCCCTTCCCCAACTGATCACTTGACATAGGCGTCTATTTTGAAATGTTTTTTACATTCACTCAACTTTCTGCCAGGATTCACAGATTTTTCTGTTTTAATCCAATCAGAAAAATGTGTAAATTTTGGTAAAAGTTGTAAGAATCTGGTGTAAAAATACTGATAAATAGTCCCCTAAACTAATCCACAAAGCCAGTTCTTAACTGTTAACCAACCCCTCAACACTTAAAAGGTAACCATACTGCATCTGAGCACCACAAACCAAAAAACCTTTATTATTCATTTATAATATTGAAAGCAAATTCACCCATCCATTCATGCTTTTCGTATTTTGCCAAGCAATCACTTTGAAAAAACCCTCTAGCATTTCTGGCCTTGGCTATCTTGACTAAAAACAGATGATTCGTGTAGCATTTACTTCCTAGATTAAATCCACCCTTAGCTCAGGCATGCAGACAGGGGGATGTGCCCAGAGAAAGCTCCTTCTCCCCTCCTGAAGACTCCTGGAATGTATGACATAATTTGCCTGGAAACCAGGAAATAATCCAAAAAATGTAAAATGAAAAAAAAAGTTCAAAACAAGGTAATATGATATGCTTTCCTATCTATTTCCTAATGATAGCAGCATAAGGATTAAAAATAGTCAACATTGATTGAGAGATTAAGGTTGCATTTGAAAACCTTAAAGTGTTACTAAACCCTGCATTCACTATATCTGGTCTCCCACAGCACACAGAACATGAAAATGCATTTATTTTAGTAGATATAAACTGATAAATACCTTTTCTCATCAGCAGTATATAGCAGTCTTGTGACTTCTATAAGTGTCCTGCCAAGCACTGGTTAAAGCTTGTAGGAGGAGTTTTCATTCTTCTCTGACTGTCCTATGAGGCTGCATGACCCCTGACTGTCTGGACAGGGCTGATTGGCCCTGTCGATCATATACACCCTCTCCATAAAAAAAAAAAAAAAACCTCAAGCAATACACTCTAAACTGAGCATGTGCAGACTTGCCACTGCTGCTCTGTACTATGGCAGATGGCTTGGGGACAATAAAAGAAGGAGAGGATCTGTCAGACACAATGCAGAGGATTAACCCCTTAGGTACTGCAGTGAGTATAAAAGCATGCTTCACTGCACTTACAGACTGAATTTACTGTTGTGGGTTTAATAACACTTTAAGCTAGCTCTTAAAACTATAAAATATACTTAACCCCTTCACGCCTAAGGGTAAAACAAATCTAAATCCCTAAGCACAATTTTGAAATGTGTTAGTAAAACCGTACATATCATCACAATTACTTTGTACATCCAGGTGAATTATACCGTGTTTTTTTCAGGATAAATTGGGCTTTCATTTGGTGGTAAATGGTAATGGATATCTCCTGATATTTTTTTTTATTATCAAAGGAAAACTGGCCCAAAATAATGAAAAAAATAGTTTTTTTTAATTTAGCTGTGTGTTTCTTGTTACTACCATAACCTACCACCAAAGAACAACCCAAAGTAAATTCTCCAGCTCTTGACGATCGCAGCGATACCATATATGTGTATGTTATTTGTTGTTTGTACCCGGAGTACAACCCAGAAACAATAGTGCGCATTTTGTTTTTGTCGTTTTTTTTTCGTAGGGGGCATGTTGGACATCTGCAGAGAGATCATTCCCCACAAGGAGTAAAGTTGGCCATAGATGGACCAACATTCAGGTGGTTCAGCAGGGACCAGAGGTCTGTAGAAAACAAACTGTAAGATATTGTACCCATTTTATTTTGATTCACATGGAATCTATTTAGTTGGTCTAAACGGAGAGTTCAATTGTGCTTTGTATTTTTGATAGTAGGGGAGGATTAAAGGAATTGTTTTGTGTGTCCTTGTGGTGACTGGAGTTTTACAATGCAGTGAAATGCACGTCACCGCACATATTGTGAATTCAACCTAAATATCCCCCTCTTTTGTATATTTATCCTGTGTAGGGCCTTATACCAAATTCTCAGTGTTGGCTTACTGGAAGCTATTGACTTACTCTAGCATTGTCCAATAGCATTCAATGTTTGGTCTTCTCTTCTCTGGGTTCCATAATAAGGGGACCAGAAAAAATTAAACCTCTCAGTGCTGAATCTGTAAAAAAAAAACCCCATTGAAATCAGTACAATTTATTAATGTGCCACCTCAGGTCTGCAGATTTAAAAACTGAATTATGACTATTAAATGTGCAGGGAACGTAACAGTTGGTGTATAGCAAATAAATATTGCCATAAGTACCCACTGAAGAACAGATGCTGGCAAATGTGCTTCAAAAAGAATATATACTTTCTAAATAGGGATGCTATCCAGAAAATGTACAGCTAATGTCTATACATGTGCCCCATAGATTCACAACAGGGATATGGTTATGTCTACAGTTAGTACAGTTAGTGTATTTACTTTTTCTAGAGTGTTTATGTTCTCCTTTTCATCAAATTTAATGCCATCCTAATAGCAAGTTTAAAAAGTGCTTGTAAATAGGCTGGAAAGCATCCACTAGCAGAGCTCCCTGGAGACATCTCCTTCTGCACCACAGCACCGTTTCCCCAATATCCGCAAAAGCAGATGGCAGCTCTGTGAGTCATTATTGAATCCAGAAGTAACTTAGCAAATATGCCAAGTATAAGCAGGTGTTTTCACCAAGTGCTGACACATTGATCTGTTGTTAGCTGTGGCAGTAGGGCTAGTGAGGTTTGCTACAGCAAAGCATAATCTACCAACCGTATCAGGAGAAGCCTGTCTTAGACCAAGGTTCTGACTTCCACCAAGCATCAGCTACTACTGTCTTAGGGCTCATTCATACAGGTAATTAACCCTGTCCTCCATGCAGAGCCACTGGCAGATGCATGTGCATCTACCTCAGGCAGCCCACAGAAGTGAATGCAGATGCAGCGGCCACATGGACACAACTAATTTGTGTTTCAAAATCTAACTTGCAGGTACACGCTGGTGTATGTTTGGGCAGTTGATGTTCCAAGTGACTGTAAGCCCACCAGGTTCTTCTGGGCTATGCTAGGCATGGTGTTACGCATGGACGGGGTCACTTACCCTACACATGGGGTATCTTTGCTATGTCTTGCTGATCAATGCCCTGGGACACGGCAGGGATCACTTTCAGGGAAAGCTAACCTTAAGGTGGTCCTCCAACCTAACACTGGGTACACTTTGAGTAAAGTAACTGTACTCCAGGTTATTCTCTGGTGCCGTGTCAATGCACACCTCGACTGTAACCATTTGCATTTAGGAAGGACAATACTGAACCTATGCCCACTCCACCCGTCCAGCATATCTCTGTCTCCTCACTCCAAGCGAGGACCTCATGCGTGCATTTTGTTTTCTTACTCTCCTGTACCTGGTGCCTAGGCTGAGGGCCTCTGTGATGCTGATCTTCTCCTTTTGCTGTGGGAGACAGACATCCTGGGGAAGGGAGTCCCAGAGGCAACCCCCCTCACTATCAGAGTATAGGTAGCATGCCTCATGACAGGCTGCTTGTTCTGGTTACTAGACTTTCAATACCCTTGGCAACTACTTGCTTTACCTCTGTACCCTGCTAAGTCTTGCAACACTGTCTTCATACATCAATATGCCTCACTAACTGGGGCTGATGTGTAGAATGCTGGTTACTTTCATTCACCCCTTTGAATAACTTCAGACCAGACAGGACAACGTTTCAAGGCTTTACTGTAAACTTGACATGGCCGTTACAACAGAGCAAAATGTTCCTGACTCTAGCTGTGGCTGCCCCAGCATACCTGCACAGGTAGAACTTTTATAGGCAAAGGCCATACTAGCGATATCCCAGATGCTGGAGTCCTGATGCGTCGGCATCTTCTTCTCAAGCAGCAGCTCTTGGGACTCAAGGCTTGATCAGGCTCAAGGCTGCTCGGCTCTCGGATCCATACTTCTGTCCCCTTTTATAATAATACAGAACTGGTGGGTTGAACCCAAAAAGCCCACAAATTCAGAACAGGAACAGCGGCAAAAGACATTAACCCCTTTCCCCCAACAAGGGCAACCATAATTAAATAATTACAGTAGGCAATCTACCTGCTCATGGATCTAAACACACAGTGCCTGCATTCAGATCTGTGCACCCGCTTCTGTCCGCATGTCAAACATTGTGTGTGCATCCACTTCTATGGTCTTCTTTCACGCAGCTCCAAGGAGGATGCCTGCTTGAATGAGCCTTTAATGCTGTGTGATTTTCTGTTGGAAAAGCCTATAGGTTGCACTCCTATATGATTAACAATCAGGAGTTTCAAAATGAGCAGGAAGAGGATAAAAGGCAGCTTGCCCACAATCTTCATTGTATGGCTGAAAGGCAACTGCATGGTAAATCTTCAAGATCCACTCACTTCTGCAACTTGCTCCCAGCACATGTGCAGCTTCAGCTTCCCAAATTGCTGACAGCTTTTTCCATGCCAGTGAATGGGGTCCTGTCTACACATGCACTGGATTTGAGGTGCAGGAGAGAGGAAATTTGAAAAGATTGCTGTGCAGCATAAGCACGTCACTAATAAAACATTGCTAGAGAGTTGCATTTTAAGGGCCTATGCCAACAGGCTTCACTGGGCAAATACAACGTGCATTTAACATCTGTTTAAGATGCTTATGAGATCATTCAGAATTCATTGCAGATGCAATGTCCTCCATTTGAATGAACACAGTTGCTTTTGCATTTCTCATAGAGTTGTATGGCAAGAAACAAAGAAAAGTAGTCAAAAACCCATCGACATTAATCCTAAAACTAGCCATACATTTTTCAAACAGTTGATTTCCCCATCTATGCTAAACATTCATAGATGGAAGAATCTCCCCTGCTGTCTATTGTATTCAACAGCCAGCAAAACCTGTGGCTGTCTGAATACCTGAACAGTGACTGCATCTGATTGGAATACAAATGTAAATTGAAGCGGCACACCACTGCTAAAAGGTCCAAATCAGGGGTGGACTGACCATTTGGAAACTAGGCACTGCCCGAGGGCCCGGGGTCAGTAGGGGGCCCCATGAGATGCCCCTGGTACCTTTTTTCATAGGCTTTTTTGAGTTTGGGCAAGGACACAGGGGCCCCATGATCCCCTATTGCCTGGGGGCCCCATGAGTTGTCAGTCCGCCCCTGGTCCAAATATGACTTTATTCCAATAAAAGTCACAAGGGCAATCAAAGAGTAGCCAGTGGTTTTAGGGGGGCTCAAAGCCATCTACTTAATCAGATCTTGAGACTGAAAACAATATTAATGGGCTAGAAGTGCACTGGACCTGTAACAGTATTTCTTCCAGTGTGATTACGAGCGCAGATCTTGCCAGCAGCTAGTTTGGCTTCTTCCAGTTCTAGTCCAATAGTTTTCAATATCAAGCCATAATAAAAGAGATGATTTTGGACACCTGAAACGCATTGGATCCTTTTTTAATTGTCCCCCTTACTTTTATTGAAATATATTGAAGTATATTGATTGTGGAGATCCTCTGAGGTATAGAAGCTGCCTGCCCAGGAACCAGATGTCATGGCCAGGGGTCAGACTCAGAGACCAGTAGCTTTAGCAGTAGAGAAGCTACCACTAACCAGCTGAAAAGTGCATCAGCAAGTCACCCTGGTGGATGACATGGGCTCACCCGAGGTGCAGGGTCTAAGCACTAAGTGTTCAGGCTCTGAGGAAGAGGCCAAGTCCTTGAAACGCGTCAGCCTTTATATGTTTGATCATTTTTGTACACTTTGGTGATTTGTGGACTGTTTGTGCTGTACTCATGAGATGTATTTGCACCTTTTATGACTTTTGTGAGTACAACACTTACCTTTTTACATTAAATTTATGATTTTAAAGGATAATGCACTAGGCCGGTGTGCCCTCTGTTTGTTTATCATTACTAAGTGTCATTCACCAGAGCTCCTGATGGTGGAGATGAGTTTTGCTGTATGTTACTACCTGGCCACAGGCCTCAGGATTCAGTTGTAGATATTTCAGGCAGGGATCAATCAGAAGCGTAGTCAGTAAACAAAACAAAGGTCGGTAACACGTGGTTGCAGGTTGGGATCAAGCAGAAGCATAGTTGAGGAACAAGCCAAAGGTCGGTAACGAGTCATAGAAGAGCTATGGACAGATGTAGGTATGCAAATATCAGCAGGAGAGAGCATAATAACCTGGCAAACAGGAAGCACAGAGACATGGTAGAGTTCAAACTTCACTAGAAACAGGAGACAAGGCAAGATTGTCCTAAGAAGTCAGACAGGGTGCTGTCCAGTATCCCAGGTGGCACAGCAAGAAGAGCTGCTGCCAGATGCAGCAGTGGTTGTGGGTTCAGATCCTCGTCCTGACACTATATCACCTACATCAGCATCAATACCTTAAGATTAGATAGCAATACCAATAAGATAACCTTACAGGTCCAGCACTATTTTTTTTCTACTTTCCTTGACTATGCATCTGATTGTATGCAGTCACTTGTGGGCCAACAAATTTTGACCTGGCTCCTTTGACAAAAGCAGATTGAAAAAGTTGACCAGGTGGTGCTGACAAGCATATCTACAGCTCAAATAATGGCTAATCAGCCATTATTTGGCCCAGTAGAATTTGGCCCAAATTTGAGCAGTGTATGGCTAGTTTTAGTGTCTTATAATATAGAAAGACTGAGATAGGGTATAGGGCCCTGAGATGACAAGTACACTAAAAGTGATCTGGTACCTCAGCTGTGTTAAGGCGAATGATACACTGCTTAAGCAGGACCATAGGAGAAAAGGGAAAGCTCCCTTTGTACTCTAGGAAAAGCACATCTTTCTGATTCAATTCTGCTTAGGGAAGAGTAGACACACACAGAAGCAAATAATTATATTTGTGCACATACACCTGACATTCAGAAGCATATAGATGTTACAAACACTTACTTTCCCACAGAGACTGATGCAGTTTTTGTTTCCTGAAATTGCATTGGGATTACATTGGTTAGCATTTTAGTTACAAATAAAACTGTTTTAATCAGCCAGAGCCATGATATACCATTGCATCCTTATCGAGTTCTATTTCCCAACTGTCCAATGCTGAAAAGTATTTTTAAAGTAACAATAGTGACAGTGTGCTTGCTATCAATAAGGAAACAACAGTTGTCACTTATGAACCAATGAAACCCCACGCTGTAGGGGGTGCCAGGATACAGACTATTATGTTTCAGGTCAGACAAGGGATGTAAAGGAACATGAGTTATGCAGGGGCAGATGGGGAGGAAAAACAGCATCCTGTTTTTATTGATTATAAAGATGGCTGCAGGCAACTCCTTATGCAGTATAAACAAGGGAGTAGCCACTGGAATTTCCACCAAACACGTAAAAAGCTATAGAGAGACCCTTGGCAGGCTCGTAAAGCGTTAAGTTGTTGCTTAAAATGTTATTTTTCTTCTCATTCACTGTAGCAGCAATACTGACAAACCATCCATTGTGCATCAGTACCTTTCACAAGGGCCCCACAGCTACTGACCTCATGAATATGCAGATGAGCTTGGCTTGGTTATTACACTGTTGGTGGGGAAATAGCCCTTGTACGGGCCTCAGCACAACCATCTTTGAAGATCTTCATGGTTCACTCTATAATTGGAGGAGACAGTTCCCCTCCCTTAATCCCAAGTTAGTTTATATTTAAACAAAATGATCATTTAGTGTTTGTGGATTTCTGTAATTTGCATGGGGAAACAATTACTATACGGAAAAGCAGAATTACACGTAATTTCAACACTGCTCTTTTCTGCCTTTCTTTTGAACTAATAAGGAGTCATATAAAGGCCTCAGAAAGATAAAGCGATGGCAGGATTGTACAAAGGACATACAGTTAGACCTTAGAAACACTGAACAATTTCAGGACAGAGCTAACTTGTATGACGTGTAAGAAATGGGATTTCCTTTATGAAGATTCTGTGCCAATTATTTATTTGGTCAGTTTAAGTGTAACTAATTTGTGGTACTGTTTACGTCAACACCCCAAGGCAGGAATATTTTATGAAAGCAGCTAAAAATCTTGTTTCTGGTTGAGGATTTCCTTTATGAAGATTCTTTTAAAATGATTTATTTGGTCTGCTTTTTGGAAAATTATTTAGTTGGTCAGCTTAAGCGTAACTAATTTGTGGTACTGTTTATGCCAACACCTCAAGGCAGGAATATTTTATAAAAGCAGCTAAATATCTTGTTTCTGGTTGAAAGGGAAGTAGTAAAGTCTCCCCTCCCTATTAGATTGTAAGCTCTCAGGAGCAAGACCCTCCTAACCCTCCTGTGTTGAGTTGTATTGTTACTGTACTGTCTCCCTTTACATTGTAAAGCACTGTGCAAACTGTTGGTGCTATATAAATCCTAGATAATAACAATAAAAAGTAATAATAATAAAACTAAGTGTATATTATTGTGATTCCCAACTTCCCTGTCTTTCTTTCATAACAATTATCTAGAATAATACAGATAAATCTACACATACTGTATGTATTTATATAATTTAAACAGAGGTGTCATTTATTTTTCTACATCTCTCAATCTCAATCTGAATTTTTACAGAGCAATGCAAAATTTAATTGAATGAACAGATAGATACCCATGCTTTCCTTAGCACAGGCAACAAACAGATTTGGGTTTATTTGGGCAGGCCTTAAAACTGAACTCCAGGTAAGCAGCTATATACAAAGATGAAATATTTATACGGTATATTGCCAAAAGTATTGGGACACCCATTGGGAATCATTGGATTCAGATGCTCCAATCACCTCCATGGCCTCAGGTGTATAAAATCAAGCAACTAGGCATGCAGACTGCTTCTACAAACATTTTTGAAAGAATGGGTTGCTCTCAGGAGCTCAGTGAATTAAAGAGTGGTACCGTGATAGGTTGCCACCTGTGCAATAAGTCTATCTGTGAAATTTCCTTGCTACTAAATATTCCACGGTCAACTGGTATTATAACAAAGGGGAAGCAACTGGGAATAACAACAACTCGTAAAATGACAAAGCAGGGTCAGAGCATGCTGAAGGGCACAGTGCACACAAGTCGCCAAGTGTCTGCAGAGTCAATAGCTAAAGACTTCCAAACTTCATGTGGCCTTCAGATTAGCACAACGACAGCGTGTAGAGAACTTAATGGAATAGGTTTCCATGGCTGAGCAGCTGCATCCATTTCATGCCTTACATCACCAAGTACAGTGAAAAAGTGTTGGATGCCGTGGTGTAAAGCCACTGGACTCTAGAGCAGTGGAGACGTGTTCTCTGGAGTGACAAATCATGCTTCTCTGCCTGGCAATCTGATGGATGTGTCTGGGTTTGGCGGTTGCCAGGAGAACTGTACTTGCCTGACTGCATTGTGCCACATGTAAAGCTTGGTGGGGGGTGTTATGGTGTGGGGTTGTTTTTCAGGGATTGAAATTGGCCCCTTAGCTCCAGTGAAGGGAACTCTTAAGGCGTCAGCATACCAAGACATTTTGGATAATTTCATGCCCCCAACTTTGTGGAAACAGTTTGGGGATGGCCCCTTCCTTTTCTAACATGACTGTGCACCAGTGCACAAAGCAAGGACCATAAAGACATGGATGAACAAGTTTGGGGTGGAGGAACTTGACTGGCCTGGACAGAGCCCTGACCTAAACCCAATAGAACACCTTTGGGATGAATTAGAGTGGAGACTGCGAGCCAGGCCTTCTTGTCCGACATCAGTGCCTGACCTCACAAATGCGCTTCTGGAAGAATGGTCAAACATTCCCATAGACACACTCCTAAACCTTGTGGACAGCCTTCCCAGAAGAGTTGAAGCTGTTATAGCTGTAAAGGGTGGGCCAACTCAATATTGAACCCTACGGACTAAGACTGGGATGCCATTAAAGTTCATGTGCTTGTAAAGGCAGGCATCCCAGTACTTTTGGTAATATAATGCATATATGGGGACACTTTTACTGCCATTGGATTTGTTATTCTGTCCATCCAGAGATTTACACATCACAAACAGATAGCACAGTCAGAGGGATGACACAGCTTACAGTAAGAAATACAGTGCTCTCCTATCTCCTCCCTCAGCCCACTGATTGGACAATGAAGGGACAGCAACAGGTTGACAAAGTCATCCTTCTGTATAAGCTGGATATGGTCAGTTTTGTTTTTTGTTTTTCATTCTTCCTGTGGGCTGAACAAAAATCTTACAGATTCCTACACTCACGCTAGAGAGATGGAAGGGGGAATTCCTCACCCTAGAACTTTGCATTTTGACAGCAGGACCCACAGCTGACATAATACATTGAACAGAGACTGCAGCTGATTGGCTGATCAAAAAAAGTTTTCCAGCGTGTCCCTTGCTCACCTTAATTGGCTGTTATCCTACCTCTCTTTCGACCAGTTTGAGTGCATATAAACAAAGGATTGCCAGTGACTGATACCAAGTCAAGTTCAGGTAATTACTGAATATTACCTTAATGCATTCTCTGTTTCAAGATAAAAACCCTTAAAGATGCAGCTCCCTCTTGCCCCCCCCCCCAAATACTTACCTGAGTACAATCTTGCTCTGTCTTTGTGCCCTAGAACAGTGGCATTGCTCACTCTCTTCCTCCTTACTGGACTCAGTGAAAGCGTTAGGAGCCATTGGCTATCAGTCAAATCCAGTGATGAGGGAGCAGGGTGGCCAGGCTAAGCCACAATGTGCATCTGTAGACGCACACAGTGCAGCTCAAGTTTGAGACCGTACAAATGCCCCCATAGAAGCATTTTCTAATGCCATTCCTGGCCCAAACATCCCAATGTGCTTTTCTCTCACTTACTTTATCCACAGAAGGTCTAAAATCTTATCAGTTTTTTTGAATTATTAAAATGATTTCCAGATTGCATCACTTCCTGTAGATTATCTCTTAACATACACTTATTTATTTATTTCAGGTACTTATATAGCACTGTCAATTTACGCAGCACTTTACATATATGTTGTACAGTCACATCAGTCCCTAACCCTCAAGGGGTGTACAAGGTCCCTAACTCACATTCATACATATACATACTAGGGCCAATTTAGACAGGAGCCAATTAACCTACCAGCATGTCTTTGGAGTGTGCGAGGAAACCAGAATAACCGAAGGATACCCACACAGGCACAGGGAGAACATGCAAACTCCAAGCAGGTGGTACTGTGGTTAGGATTCACACTGGTGACATAGTACTGCCAGGCTGAAGTGCTAACCATTTAGCCACTGTGTTGCTTCACTTCCAGTAGGTCATCTCCCAGAAGCCTTCACTTACTTGTTGCGGCACAGAAGAGGGTGTGATAGGGTGTCTTCACCACTCTGGACAACACATCCCTCATTACTACTGTATACTACCTTCCACCCACTTTCTATACAATCTGATTGTACAGTCTCCTTTACATCTCTGCTAACGCATTTCGGGAGATGTACTCCCTTCTTCAGAGCTCTGAAGAAAGGACTACGTCTCCCGAAACACATTAGCCTACCTCAATAGGGGTCTACCATTACGTTGAACCATCACCACTGACTCTTTCTCTCTGTTTTAATCCCCTTTGGTTTGTGAGTATGCACTTTTATGTTTTTAAATAAACTCGTGTTTCACCATGGTAATGCAAGAAGAGCGTGAGCCCTGTTTTTGCTTTTCTTGGCCATACACTATACAATCTGACTGTACGATCTCCTTTAGATTTACCAAAACGATATCATAGGAGGACACACTATCTATCAAATCACTTTGTATCCAATCAGGAAGGTCCTTACACTACATAGTTGATGGTAGATCTAAAGGAGATTGTACAATCAGCCTTGTTCTCAAAATCAAAGAGAGCTTTTATTTTTCTGTAGCAGAGGTAACCACTTGACCTCCAGAGGATTTACCTACCTGACCAGGACATTTTTGGCGATACAATGCTGTGTTACTTTAACTGACAATTGCGCTGTCATGCAAAGCAGCACCCAAATGATTTCTGTCCTTTTTTTCCCACAAATAGAGCTTTCTTTTGGTGGTATTTGATCGCCTCTGCATTTTTTTTTTGCGCTATAAAAAAAAGACCACCAATTTTTTAAAAAAAAAGACAATGTTTTTTGCTTTTTGCAATTAACATGTCCAGTAAAAAAATGTAAAAAAAAAATTTGGTGATACATTTAGACCAAAATGTATTCTGTTACATGTCTTTGCTTAAAAAAAAATCCTGATACGTGTAAATTAATTGGTTTATGTCACATTTATAGCATCTACAAATGGCAGTATAGATAATGGAATTTTTTTTTTATATACTAGTAATGGCGGTGAACTGCGGTGGGCATTCTGACACTGGGGGGGAACTAACTGACACTGACATCCCCAGTAACATTAATACAGTGATTAGTGCAAATAAAAAGCACTGACACTGTAGTAATGACACTGGGAAGGAAGGTGGTTAACATCTGGGGCAATCAAAGGGTTAACTGTGTGCTGTGTGTGTGCTTTACACTGTAAGCACACTGCTTTGTATGGCTCTGTTATGCAGAGCCATTCAAAGCAGTGTGCAGGAGCTGACAGGGGAGAGATCTGTCTTGCTTACATACAGGTCTCTCCCCTGTCAGTGATACATGGTGATCACTGGGTGCTGGCGGAGAATCACTGGCTGGGACCCGGGGATCGACAGCTGAGGCCGCCAGTGAGCCCTACCCGGAAATGCAAAATCAGATGTATATATACATGATTTTGCGCACCCCTTCAGTTCTGAAAGCAGTATTTCTGCTATAGGGTGGTGGGAAAGTGGTTAATGGTATACTGGTACATAGGGGAGCTAGAATTTAGAAAAAAAAGCTGAAAGCCCAATAGAATTTTCAGTTTAAATTATCTCTCTAGAAATGATCCATAGCCTTAGTAGAAAAGACTGTCCCTCGTCAGAGAGCTGCAGAGAAGGGCCTTTGCTCTCTCTGTGTGGAAGCAGCCGTGTCTCTGCAGAAGTCTAAGAGAACTACTTCTTACTCAATCCCTATAGCTCCTCTGACTCATCAGATCTCTAGAAAGAGACCACTGAGCAATGGTCCTTCTCTGCAGCATGCTGGCAGGGGGACAGGCTTTTACACTCACGCTTTGGCTATTTTTTAAAGAAAATGAACTGGAAGTCTTTTCACACACATCTGTAATATATTTAGCTCATTTAAACTGAAAGTTAAGTTGGGCTTTAACCCTTTTGCTGCTAACGACAATGCACCATGGCAGCAAAAAGGTTAAAACAAACTTGTTGCCACAAATAGCAGCAATAGCATTTAATTGACAGGCTCTGGGCTGTCATTTAAAAGTGTTTTGGGGGTCTTTACAGTTACCCAGTCACTTCTACAGAGCAAAGCTTGTGCAGCTCCTCCTCCCCTCCCCACCCCTTTGTGGTTCCCGTTCTTCCCTGCTAGTCAGAGGCGTAACTGGGGGGGGGCAGGGAGGTACATATGTACCCGGGCGCCAAGGTACAGGGGCGTCAAAATGAGGTCACAAGATCATTGCAGTGGCTGCAGCAGATGTGTCATCTGATACGTCTGCCACCCACAGTGAGTTATGAGAGGAGTCGGCCAGGAGAGGAGGGCAGTGAGCCGGGCATGTGCCGGAGGGGACGAGGGGAGAGCCGAGCCGGGTGAGTAGTGCCATGGATGAAGGGGGGGGGGGGGGCAATGTGATCGGGATGGGTGGGGGTGTCTACAGGAACCGTATGAAGCGGGGGTGGGGGTGGGGTGCCATGAGGTGGCCGTTTGTCCCCAGGTGCAAAATATCCTAGCTAAGTGTGAACCTGGATACAATTTTGGGTACCACACTTTTGCACCCTTTTCAGGCTTGACATCTATCTATCTATCTATCTATCTATCTTTTCCCAAAAAATGTGTGTAGTAAATAATTGAAAGTGTATCTTTTACTGAAAATATTGGTTCATTCAAGAATTTTTTTAAATATTTATTTTATTTATATTGTATTACTGGTATTTATTGAGCACTGACAATTCATGCAGTGCTTTACATATTCTGTACATTCATATCGAGCAGCAGAAAGAATTCCAACTGCCATAATTTTCTACAACATCTCAGCTTTCAAAAAATGTCATGTTATGGGGCTTCTAAGGGATTTTCAAGCCAAAATGTGGTTTCTTTTAACATATAATATATATAAAAGTGTTGTTAACAAAATCTCATAGTACAATAATAGTGAAGTCCAATCCCTAATTAGTCCATCAACTAATAACCATAAATTCCCTTTCTCCTCAGTGAAAAATTATAGTCCCAACTTAAGATATGATAAGATCAATCCTTCAAACAATCTCCACGATGTATGTACCTCAAAAAAAGGAATATCATATAGTGCATTACCTTTTAGAAACAAATAATATTGCTCTGGTGAATACCCCATACAATTTATGCAGTGAGAATTAGTGAAAATTAGTGAAAAACCGTGAAAAATACGTGAAACAATCTGTGAAATCACTGTGTGTGTGAATCACTCTTCAGTGCCACAAAAAATTTTTTTCTCCAAACTGGTGTGCACTTCTATTTATAGTAAAGGTACCCTTACCAACAATCCCAATAAAGCATGCCTCTAATATTCCAGGAACTAGAGAAGATAGCCCTCCTGTGGATCTTCCCCAGGTATATATGCTCTCCACGACACTCCCTGGATTCCTCAGTCACACTACTCCAAGTGTCTCCAAACACTTCACTCCATCCATAGATAAAATATGAGGGACAACAATAGTGTAATACCGCCAATTATATTATAAAATAAGCTTTAATTTAACTGCTCACATTGGTAGCTTTTAAAACCGCTTAATATAAAAGTGAAGGAAAACCTCTCAGCCATCCAGGGAAAACGTCCAGGTGATCACATCCGATCTTTTTCCCTCTCCAAAATGGCCGCCGATCAATTTCCGATTTCGGTGTGCGTCTTGACGTCACTCCCTTGACGCGTTTCGTCATCGACTTATTCATAATTGACTAGCAGGTGTAGTAGAGTAATAGAAATCCAACATACCCAACAGTCATGACATGCATGCTGCTGATTCTGTGTAATTGAATCAATAATTGAAAGGGACATGTTCAAAATAATAGCAGTGTGGAGTTCTATTAGTCAGGTCATTCATTCTTTGAAGAACAGGTGCCAATTATTGCCCTTATTTAAGGAAGGAAGGCAGCAAATGTTGTACATGCTGGTTACAGTGCATTTCTCTCTGAAATTCTGAGGAAAATGGGTCGTTCCAGACATTGTTCAGAAGAACAGTGTACCTTAATTAAAAAGTTGATTGGAGAGGGGAAACATATAAAGAAGTGCAGAAAATGATAGGCTGCTCAGCTAAAATGATCGCAAATGCTTTAAAATGGCAACCAAAACCTGAAAGACGTGTGTGAGATGGGGAAACAGCTCTCATTGTTTGAACACTGTTTGTGTGGAAGTAAATTAATGTTTTGACTGACATTCTGTGGTTTAGCCACAAGATGTCACTGTTTTTCTAACACAGCTTCATATTGCATAGATATTTGTATATTCATGAAGAGGTGGGGTTTTTCACACAGAGGAGAGAAGCCATGTTTTGGAGCTTGGTGAAGAAGGGGCCGTGTGAGCTGAGAATCTGATGACAACCAGGTGTGAAAGCGTCCCTCAGTAACCAGAGATTGCTGCCAGGAATGCTGATGAGATTGCTGCCAGGAATGCTACTGAGATTGCTGCCAGGAAGGCTGATGAGGGCAGAGGAACTAAGCAAAATATACGGAAAGACCGCATGCTTGTTGGAGAGACATTTGTTCTGTTCAGAGTCACCAGCGGATGAAAAGCAGACCCGGGGTCGGTAAGATCGTGCACGCAGATCATTTCAGTGTTGGTGCCTTGAGACTGAGTCCAGACCTATAGTTAGTTAGTTAGGGTCTCTGTTTGTGTCAGGCCACAAGTGTTGTTACTGATTATTGGAAGGACTCCACAACTTAAAGTGACATTTCACATTGGAGAGCTGATAAAATCCTACAAACTCAAGCCAGACTGGCGTTTTGCTCAGAACGAATACTCAGGCACGTGCTACAGGACCAGTTATGGGAGGGGGAATACTGTAGATTTGTGTAAGATTGTAAGCTGTTGTGCTGCACCGCAGGCTAGCCCATACCATACACCCATACACTGATTCCTGCTCTTTTAGGGTAGTAACAGGTAAGGTGTGGCAGCTTATTTGTGCCCGCCAGTAGGTAAATTATTTCACCTTCTACCTTCATCCATCAGAAGGCTGTGCAGCACTAGGGTCTCAGCCTTTGGGCTGGGTGTATGTAAATTTATTGTATGTTTCCAGCATTTGTGGTTGTGTTTATTTGCCACATCTAAGTAAAATTCTGTTGTGGCAAAAGCTGGTGTTGGGGTTGCTTTCCTCATTCGTGACTTCACTGTATCCTGGGGAGCCCACCCCGGTACACGGCTTACACGTGGAAGAAAGTGAAAAACTACCATTCCAATGGATAGAAGAATAGCCAAAATGGCAAGGACTCCGCCAACAATCAGCTCCAGGAAGATCAAAGAAGGTCTAAAGTTACCTGTGAGTACTGTTACAATTAGAAGACGCCTATGTGAAGCCCCCGCAAAGTCCCACTGTTGAAAAAAAGACGTGCTGAAGAGGTTACAATTTGCCAAAGAGCACATTGACTGGCCTAAAGAGAAATGGCGCAACATTTTGTGGACTGATGAAAGTAAGATTGTTCTTTTTGGGTCTAGTGGCCGGAGACAGTTTGTCAGACGACCCCCAAACACTGAATTCAAGCCACAGTACACTGTGAAGACAGTGAAGCATGGTTGCGCAAGCATATGGGGATGTTTTTCATACTACGGTGTTGGGCCTATTTATCGCATACCAGGGATCATGGATCAGTTTGAATACATCAGAATACTTGAAGAGGTCATGCTGCCTTATGCTGAAGAGGAAATGCCCTTGAAATGGGTGTTCCAACAAGACAATGACCCCAAACACACCAGTAAACGTGCAACATTTTGGTTCCAGACCAACAAGATTGATGTTATGGAGTGGCTAGCCCAATCCCCGGATCTTAATCCAATAGAAAACTTGTGGGGTGACATCAAAAATGCAGTTTCTGAGACAAAACCAAGAAAAGAGAAGAACTGTAGAATGAAGTCCAATCATCCTGGGCTGGAATACCTGTTCACAGGTGCCAGAAGTTGGTTGACTCCATGCAACACAGATGTACAGCAGTTCTCAGAAACAGTGCTTATACAACTAAATATTAATTAAGTGATTCAAAGGAAAGCAAAATCTTCAAACATTTTTCAGTTTATATAGTGAATGTTGGAGTTTGTAAAGAAGAATACAAACACTGCTATTTTTTTGAACAGTCTAATATTCACTTTCCTTCAATTTTTTTAGAGGAACAACACAAATTTGATATATTTTTCTTCATGTTTTGATTTGGAATAGAATGTGTAGTGTTCCCAATGCATTTGCGTGTATGGAAATAAAAGCTATTAGAAGGATTTTGTGCTTTATTCACTTTTTTCAACACACTGCTATTATTTTGAACACAACTGTATACACGCGATTTTGCATTTCCGGGTAGGTGGCAAGCACGAACCACGTGCGCACCCTACCCATGCCGCTATTCGTGGGTGTCAATCACTGGGTCCCGTGATTACTCACCGGCACCCGCTGATTGCGGAGCATTGCCGACGGAGGGAGAGAACTGCATGTAAACAATACAGTTCTCTCCCCTGTCAGCTCCTGCACACTGCTTTGCATGGCTCTGCATAACAGAACTATGCAAAGCAGTGTGCTTACAGTGGAAAGCACTAACACAGCCCACAGTAAAATAGCACACAGTTAACCCTTTTATCACCCCACATGTTAACCCTTTCCTGCCCAGTGTCATTACTTGTTATTGTTTTTTATTAGCACTGATCACTGTATTGGTGGTACTGGGGATGTCAGTGACCCTACGTCAGTTCCCCCAGTGTCAGAATGCCTGCCACAGTCCTGCTATAAGTCGCTGATAGCAGCCATTACTAGTAAAAACAAACAAACAAAAAATCTCAGTATATATACCGCCATTTGTAAACGCTATAACTTTCATGTAAGCCAATTAATTTACACGTATTGGGATTTTTGTTTTAGCAAAGACATGTAGCAAAATACATTTTGGCCTAAATTTATGACAACATTTTTTAAACTTTTTTTACTGGACATGTTTAATAGCAAAAAGTCAAAAATAGTGTTTTTTTTCTCAAAATTGTTGGTCTGTTTTTTTATAGAGCAAAAAATAAACAACGCACAGGCAATCAAATACCAAAAGAAAAGCTCTAATCATGGGAAAAAAGGACATACATTTAATTTGGGTGCAGCGTTGCATGACCGCACAATTGTCAGTCAAAGTGACGCAGTGCCGTAATGCAAACAATGGCCTAGTCAGGAAGGGGGTTAATGTTTGAAAATCTCTGAAGAGTGATCGAAATATATCCTTCTATAGTGTGCACTAGCTTCAATACAAAGCACCAAGTGTGATTTCTGTATGTTGCCTGCCTGCCTGCTCTGCTCTCTGCATGAGTTATTTCTGACAGCTAGACTTCAAGGAATGGAGGGGGGTGGGGAAGGGGAGCTCCAGCACACAGTCTGTGTTTGACAGCCTCAGCTGTGCATGTTTCCCCAAGAACTTGTGTGGACAAAGGTGTGTCCATTCCCTCCACTCAGGTCTCAGGTTACAGTCAGCTCCCTGCTATGTGCTCTGAGGTGTGTGACATCCGATCTCTGTCCCCTGCCTGCTAGAGCTTAGAACTGCTGTGTAAAATGTGTTTTTAGGAAGCTGTAGATGAGAGACTCTGTAGATAAACAGGTAAAACCTATGTAGGAGGACTTGTTTCATCTCTGTGTATCACCTGAGGCCAGTCACTTCATTGGATATATTTAAGGGTTTACAACCACTTTAACTGGTTTAATGCAGAACCCCGGGCAAAAACTTCTTTACATGTCCTTGTTGCTGATTTCCTACCTTCACCAAATATGTCATCCATCTTCTGGTTCACTCAGTAGTTTCTCTGAAATAGACTATTCATTTTCAAATCAAACTGTTAACTCGCTTTGGTTTCCTGTTTCTAAGACTGGTGGTTGCTATGCCTCCTATTCCCCCAGGCACTGGCCTTGGTACATCCCTTCTGTAGTTCTTTCTCCAGGAAGCAGGGAAGTAATTCAGTGGGACTTGCGATGGTGGGTGGACCGAGATTCTCAAACACATGCAACATGTACAGGCCTAGTGTACCCACCCACAATTCCCTATGGTTGATGGGTACTATGGTTTCCTTTTACTGCAGAGAGAGAGGAGAGGATATGATGTAAGCTCTGCTGTTACACCTCCTGCTTAGCAGAGCAGATGCTGTTCTTTTGAATTACAGTCATGAAAGTGGGAGTGAAAATTCAGTTAGAATTTTCTCCTAAATGGTAAGGATTTTCAAAATTGTATTAATGGTTTGTTTTGTGTAGGGGTAGTATACTAATAGGTGATTTTTTGCCTATCCCGGAGTTCCTCTTTAACTTATTAGTAATATTTTGTTTATTATAGTCTTTATTATCAAATTTTGCCCAGCCTAAACAATTTGTTGTGTAGCATGTGAAAGGGTCAGAACCTCTGTCAAATTCTCAATATTATGGTGACATTTTCCCTCTCTGCCTGTGTGGTCATAAGTACAGAAAGTGAGCAAAAGTTCTCCAACAGTGACCAGACAGCATCGCATTGTCTTTTTTTTTGGAGTGGGGTTTAATTTGAACATATCAGGTTTTTATGACATTTTCTTTCCTTGCTGAGGGAATACTATAATTTTCTTTTTGGTCACCAGAATAGATCACAAATAAAAATCTGCCAAAAGTTCTAACTCTTCTCACTGTACCAAGAACTAGAAAAAAAAATGAATAGTTCATTATCAACATTATATGATGTTGTTATATTACAAGGTTCAAAGTATGCATGTCCACATATTTTCCCAAGAGTGTCATTATTTTTCTTGAAAAACATATAATTAGACATTTTAATATCTAGCATATACCACTCATACCCATAAACCCAAAATACCATAAACATAAACAGAAAACTTAGTATGAAAACATTACTGAAATAATTTGAAAATGAGTATGTAACCACACACGAGTGCCAAAAGGGAGTACTTACTGTACATTTCTAATATGCACTGAGCTCCCTCCAGTAAGTATCATGCTGAGCCTTAAAGCGGAGCTCCACCCAAAAGGGGAAGTTCTGCTTTAAGCCTTTGTCCCCCGCTCCCCATTAAGGATTGGCACCTTTGGGGAGCGGGTATCTGAATTTGACAGGTACCCACTCCCACTTTCGCTGCGATCGCCTAGGCGATTGGAAGTGGAAGTTGTCCTCCCTCTCTCCCCATAGTCTTCTGGGACACGTGACAGAAATCAGAAGACTATGGGGCCATTCACAAAGCGCAGTGCTTCTCGTGCATGCGCAGTGGGCACCCGGCTGTGAAGCCACAAGCTGTCACAGCTGGGTGCCCACACTAAAGATGCTGGCGCCAAGGAGAGAAGATGGCCAGTGAAACCAGCAGTGGTGAAGACACCGCTGGACCGAGGGATAGGTAAGTGGCTGTATTTTAAAAGTCAGAAGCTACAGTTTTTTTTAGTTGCTGACTTTTATTTTTTTTTTTAGGTGGAACTCCGCTTTAAGGTTCAATTCAGAGATATACTCCATGCAGGGTTTTCTTGGCTTTGTGCTGCTTTAGATTGAAATGGGGACAGCTGTGTCTATTTGCATCATGTAAAGCCTTAGGTCTGTTCTTATGGTGTGCATGGCAGATGATCCTCAGTAAGAAAGGCACGGACACAGCATGGGTACTAGATGTGTATTTAGCCTAAATTCACTCACACCAAACAGAAAAGACTGAGACGTGCAAACTACTGATCCAAGTTATCACTTATTTTAGGCTTGCGAGTATTGGAGGTGACAGCTGGAAGTGACCCAACATTGCCAATATTGCACTATGATTTTCTGGGACACCATGATGTGTTCAAGCTCACCAAATGCAATACACTTCAGTGGATCTGCAGAGCACAAAATTCTCAAGTAAAATTTTTACTAAACTGGAACATTGATACTTTTTGTATTTTGAATACTACTTTACAAAACCTCTTAGCTCCCTTAAGGAATTCTGTCCCTACCCTTTACAATATGCAGCATAGCATCATTTATCAGTAAGCTTCACTTTTTATTACTAAAAAGCAGTCCGTGAACTCCAGACAAGTGTCTGGGCTGGGATCATTGTGCTGCTGGCAGGAGGAAACATTTTCTTAGTCTCCTTTTCCCCAGTGATTGGTCTGCAACAGTGTAACTTTGGAGCAAGTGTCAGACATTTGTGAACACAGGCAAGAGCTTTACGAATATAAGAATTTAGGGCTCAATGCCTATCCAAAAATTCATTTTTGCCCATCCCTCCCTCTGAGCCACCTGCCTTTCCCCCCAAGGCTGGGTATACACTAGTATATTTTCGCTGGAAAACCAAACAAATTAAGGTTTTGGAGTGGCCTAATTAAGTCCAGACTTAAATCCGATTGAGATGCTCTAGCATGACCTTAACCAGTTCCCAACTGCGCTATAGCCAAAGGACGGCTACAGCGAGGTTGCCTAGTTCTGGTACGATGTACATGGACGTCATTCCATAACGCGCCCCCAGGCGGGCAGCGCTGCCGATGATTGCTGTGTCACGTGATACGGTAAACGGCCAATCACGGCGGCCTTTTAACACGTGATCAGCTGTGTCCAATGACACAGCAGATCACCGGGTAAATACATTTGCCGGTTATCAGCTGCACTTTCCTCACACTGTCACAGCATGAGGAAAGTAATACCGAGAACCGGCAATAGTCAATGAAGGGATCCGCACTGATCATCAAGGCACTGATGATCAGTGCCCATCAGTGCCACCCACCTGTGCCCAGCAGTGCCACCCACCTGTGCCCATCAGTGCCACCCATCAGTGCTGTTCAGCAGTACGCCCATCAGTGCTGCCCAGCAGTGCCGCCCATCAGTGCTGCCTATCAGTGCTGCCTATCAGTGCAGCATCATCAGTGCCAGCTCATCAGTGCCGCCTATCAGTGCTGCCTATCAGTGCAGCCTCATCAAAGCACATCAGTGATGGAGTAAAATTACCTGTTTGCAAAATTTTATAATAGAAACAAAGAAAAACTTTTTTTTCAAATTTTTTGCTCTTTTTTTTATAGTGCAAAAAATAAAACACCCAGTGGCGATTAAACACCACCAAAAGAAAGCTCTATTTGTGTGAAAAAAATTATAAAAATATCATATGGGTACAATGTTGCATGACCGCACAATTGTCATTCAGAGTGCAACAGCATTGAAAGCTGAAAATTGGCCTGAGCAGGAAGGGGGATAGAAGTGCCCAGTAGGCAAGTGTTTAAACAGGCCATTCATGCTTGAAAACCCTCCAATGTGGTGGAATTAAAAAAAAATTTCAAAGAAGAGTTGGCCAAAATTCTTCCACAGCGATGTGAAAGACTCATTGCCAGTTATCATAAACATTTGATTGCAGTTGTTGCCGCCAAGGGGGACACAACCATTTCTTAGGTTTAGCGGGCAATTACCTGTTCACACAGGGCCAGGCAGGTGTGGACAGCTTTTTTCCCTTAATAAATGAAATCATCATTTTAAAACGGCATTTTGTATTTACTTGTGTTATCTTTGTTTAATATTAAAATCTGTTTGATGATTTGAATCATTTAAGTGTAACAAATAGGAAAAAAAAAATCAAGACTGGCCAATACTTTTTGACAGCACTGTAATGGAGATCAAATGCCAGCTATTGCAGTCTTCTATGGGATATCTGTATATGATGTATAAATATACTGGATATATTCCATACACACTACCCCCTCTATATTTCACCCCTTTTGGATGATATAGGTTAAATCCCTGACAATTACAGGCATATATCATATAGGTGTAGCTGTTGTATTCTTGCAAAGAATGTCACTCTGTAGGAACAACAAAACGTTAACATCGGGAAAACTTCCTCATTATGACTGCTGGACATACTCAGAGGAACAGTTAAACCATTCCCAAATTCTTTTCCTGGACAGAAACCGTTTTCCCAGTTACACCCCAGTCATGGATTTTTGCATTAAATTCTCCACTTTCTCTACAGACAAACCATAGGGTGCTTTGTTAGAGAGAGGATAAAGGCCTGACCCAGCTATGTATGTTTAAAAAGCACGGCAACAGTTTGCAGTCTCTTGGCTCCAGACTGACTCCATCCTGCTGTTAATAGAAAAAGGAGGGTCACTTGTAGCTTCCTTTTCACCCCATAACAAACAGCAAGCAGCCGGTCCCTCAGGCCTTCCTGTGTCCCAAATCCTAGCTTCCATGTAAACTGCAGTTTCACTCAAGTTTATGCAACTGCAACTTGCATATGAATTCCAGCTGTCTACCCATATTTTCTTTTATGTAGATTTGTACATAAACACTTTTTCTAAAAATAATGATTTTATACAAATTAAGCATTTGCTATCTACTATTTTTCCTTTTTTTTTTTTTACCATGTTAAAAGGAATGCAGCCAAAGAATAAAAAACATGAAAAATTGGATTCCTATAGGCTAAAAAAAAAAAAATCCCTGTTTCATATAAGGTGCCTGCTTTTGGATTGTGTATATGTGTATGAGTGTGTGTGTATATGTTTGTGTGTGTATGTATATGTGTGTGTGTGTGTATATACAGTTGCAAGAAAAAGTTTGTGAACCCCTTGGGATTACGTGGAGTTTTGCATGAATTGGGCATAAAATGTGCTCTGAACGTCATCTAAGTCACAACAATAGAAGAACACAGTCTGCTGAACATAACACTACACAAACATTAGATGTTGCCATGGTTTAATTGCACATAACATGTAAACATTCACAGTGCAGGGAGGAAAAAGTATGTGAACCTTTGGACTTAATAACTGGTTGACCCTGCTTTGGCAGCAATAACCTCAACTAAACGTTTCCTGTAGTTGCAGATCAGACCTGCACAACGATCTGGAGTAGTTTTGGACCACTCCTCTTCACAAAACTGTTTCAGTGTAGCAATATTCTTGGGATGTCTGGTGTGAATCGCTCTCTTAAGGTCATGCCACAGCATTTCAATCAGGTTGAGGTCAGGACTCTGACTGGGCCACTCCAGAAGGCGTATTCTGTGCTGTTGCAGCCATTGTTTTGTTGAATTACTTGTATGCTTTGGGTCATTGTCCTGTTGCATCACCCATCCTCTGCGGAGCTTCAGTTGGCGGACAGATGGTCGTATGTTTTCCTGCAAAATGTCTTGATAAACTCTGGAAATCATTTTCCCATCAATGACAACAATCCGTCCAGGCCCTGAGGCAGCAAAGCAGCCCCAAAGCATGATGCTCCCTCTGCCATGTTTTACAGTGGGGATGAGGTTTTGATGTTGGTGTGCTGTGCCTTTTTTTCTCCACACATAGTGTTGTGTGTTCTTCCCAAACAACTCAATCTTGGTTTCATCTGTCCACAGTATATTTTGCCAGTAGTGCTGTGGAACATCCAGGTGCTCTTTTGCAAACTTCAAACGTGCTGCAATATTCTTGTTGGACAGCAATGGCTTCCTCCGTGGTGTCCTCCCATGTACTCCATTCTTGTTTAATGTTTTCCTTATTGTAGATGTGTCAACAAAAATGTTAGCATGTGCCAGAGATTTCTGTAGGTCTTTAGCTGACACTCTGGGATTCTTCTTTACCTCATGCAGCATTCTGCGCTGTGCTCTTGCAGTCATTTTTACAGGACGACCACGCCTAGGGAGAGTAGCAACAGTGCTAAACTTTCTCCATTTGTAGACAGTCTGTCTTACCGTGGACACATGAACATCAAGGCTTTTGGAGATACTTTTGTAACCCTTTCCAGCTTCATGCAAGTCAACAATTCTTGATTGTAGGTCTTCTGAGAGCTCTTTTCTGCGAGGCATGGTTCACATCAGACAGTGCTTCTTGAAACCAGTAAACCCAAAACAGGTGTGTGTTTTTTAAGGGCAGGACAGCTGTCAGTAACACATCCAATATCATCACACTGATTGGAGTCAAGGTTGGCTGACTCCTGGCTCCAAATAGCTCTGGGAGAAGTCATTAAGCTAGGGCCTCACATACTTTTTCCTCCCTGCACTGTGAATGTTTACATGTTATGTGCAATTAAACCATGGCAACATCTAATGTTTGTGTAGTATTATGTTCTGCAGACTGTGTTCTTCTATTGTTGTGACTTAGATGACATTCAGAGCACATTTTATGCCCAATTTATGCAAAACTCCACGTAATCCCAAGGGGTTCACATACTTTTTCTTGCAACTGTATATATATATGTCTTTGTATGTATATATATATATATATATATATATATATATATATATATAATTACATACACACACAGTACTGTCCAAATGTTTTAGGCAGGTATGAAGAAATCCTGTAAAGAAAGAGTGCTTTCACATATATGTAACTTAATTGTTTATTTTTCTCATATTACAAAATGGAAAAAAAAGTGAGTAAACAAAAGAAAAATCAAAATCAATGTACTATTTGGTGTGACCACCCTTTGGCTTCAAACCAGCATCAATTCTTACACTTGCACAAAGACAGGGATTTTGAAGGATAAGTGCCAGTTGTATGATTAACCAGTTAAACCAAGCAGGTGCTAATGATGATCAATTTCATATGTACTGAAGGTTGAAAAAACAGTCATTAACTGAAACAGAAACAACTTTGTAGGAGGTTGTAGAAACAGGAAGAGATAGCCTAACCGCCGCACACCTCACCCTGCCCGAATAGTTAGCAGGTAAAAGCAGCCTTAGTTCAATTCATCCAAGCCATGCCCCTAACATGTTTTGCCCCACCCCTGCGGCTTAAGCATGATTAAGTCCCAGGGGCAGGGTATACCAGATTGGGGGCATGGCTTGGATGATTTGAGCTGAGGCTGCATTTACCTGCTAACCAGTCAGGCTGGGCGAGGGTGTGCGGCAGCAGGTCTCTCTCTTCCTATTTTTACAGTGTGGTTTGGGTCTATACGAATCTATGTGAAGCCTGCACCCTCACTAGTTAGCAACATCCATTTCATCACACCTTGTTTGCCTGAACGGGGGCCACTAAGCGTCGGCAACTGTGTAGGAGGAGGTTTAAAACTGGGTGAGGAACAGTCAAATTCTGCTACTAAGGCGAGGTTGTGAAAGACAGTTTCATGTCACAGGTCATACACCATGGCAAGATTGAGCACAGCAACGGGACACAAGGTTGTTATACTGCATTAGCAAGGCAAAGATTTCAAAGCAGACTGGGGTTTCAAGATGTGCTGTTCAAGTTCTTTTGAAGAAGCATAAATAAATGGACAACATTGAGGACTAGACACAGTGGTCAGCCAAGGAAACTTAATGTAGCAGACAAATGATACATCATGCTTACTTCCTTTCAACATTGAAAGATGTTTAGCAGTGCCATCAGCACAGAACTGGTGGAAACCAGTGGGACTCAGGTTCATCCATCTACTGTCCAGAGAAGTCTGGACATAAGTGGTCTTCATGGAAGAATTGTGGTCAAAAATCCATAACTCTGTTGTGAAAACAAGGCTAAGCAACTCAACTATACATGAAAACATAGGAACTGAGGTGCTCTGCCAAGGAGCTCTGGACTGATTAGTCAAAATGAGTCAAATTTGAAATATGTGGCTGTAGCAGGATGCAGTCTGTTCATCAAAGGGCTGGAGAACAGTAAAATAATGAGTGTCTGCAGGCAACAGTGAAAAATGGTGGAGGTTCCTTGCAAGTGTGAGGCTGCATTTCTGCAAATGTATTTGGAGATTTGGTCAGAATCCACGGTGTCCTCAATGCTGAGAAATAAAGGCAGATACTTATCCATCATGCCATACCATCAGGTAGGCGTGTAATTATCTTGAAATTTATTCTGCAGCAGAACAACAACCCTAAACATACAGCCAATGTCATTAAGAACAATCTTCAGTGTATATGAGATAACAAGGAGTCCTGGAAGTGATGGTTTTGGCCCCACAGAGCCCTGATCTCATCATTGAGTCTGTCTGGGACTACATGAAAAAAAAATAGAAGGATTTGAGGCAGCATACATCTAAAGAAGATCTGTGGTTAGTTCTCTAAGATGTTCAGAAAAATCTAGCTGACGCGTTTCTTCAAAAACTGTGTGCAAGCATAGCTACAAGAATTGATGGTGTTTTGAAGGCAAAGGGTAGTTACACCAAATATTGATCTGATTTGGATTTCTCTTCTGTTTATTTACTTTCCATTTTGTTCACTGATAAAAATAAACTATTAACACTTCTATTTCTGAAAGTATTCTTAATTTATAGCATTTTTTTCACAACTGCCTAAAACATTTGTAGTAGTGTATTTATTTGGATCTAGTTATCCTGATGGCCATTATCACAAGAACAATTGGTAAGGGGGCATTGGTCAATGAGGATACATTTTCCAGTGACAACTGCCACTTTCTGTTGCATCTCAGAGACAGGACCAGGGGCGGACTGACCATTTGGAAATTCCGGCACTGCCCGAGGGCCCGGGGTCAGTAGGGGGCCCCATGAGATGCCCCTGGTACCTTTTTCATAGGCTTTTTTTAGTGTGAGCGAGGACACAGGGGACCCATGATCCCCTGTTGCCCGGGGGCCCCATGAGTTGTCAGTCCGCCCCTGGACAGGACAGAGAGTAAAAATCTCAGCGAAGGGACACAGAAAGCAAAAAGTAAATTGACAGATGGTTAACTATTCCCTACTCTATCCTAAACTAAAAACAAAAAAGGTTTTGACTATACTTCTGCTTTAACTGTATCATATAAAATTCAATGACCAAGGAGGGTTTGGGGTATGTGTGCATTTCATGGGTATTGTGCAATGATACGTATGAATGAACAATCAGCACTCACAGCAGATCTCATCACAAAGAATGCACATGATTTGGAAAAATTCTTTCTATGTGCCCAGACATTTTCAAATATTATTGGACAACTTCTAGTTTGGTATGCTTCCTTATGAGCTAAAGCTAGCCATCTACAGAAAACATTTTTTTTGTAAAAAAAAAAAAGAACAGATTCCCCCATCCACACATTAGAGGTGGGTGGGGAAATCCTCCCCACTGGACTATTGTATCCTGACAGTGGGACTGCTCTGCTGTCAGAATACACTCATCAGCACTGCAGCCGATCAAATGAAAACATTTCCAACATTCCCATTTGAGAGAAGCCGATCATTAGATTGACTTCTCTGTAGTGAATATTCCATCCATCTATGGCCAGCTTAAAATGGTTGTAAAGGCTGATGGTTTTTTACCTTCATGCATTATATTCAGCAGCTCCCCCAGCCCGCTCAATACTTACCTGAGCCTCATCGCGATACAGCGATGTGAATGACAGCCTCAGCTATCCCAGGCCTCCTCATTGGCTGAGACAGCAAGTGTGAGCCATTGGCTCCCACTGCTGTCATTCACAGCCTGTCAGCCAATGAAGAGAGAGAGGGGACGGGGCCAAGCCATGGCTCCATATGTGAATGGACACACAGAGCAGCAGGTGCCCCCATAGCAAGCTGCTTGCTGTGGGGGCACCTGACAGACAGGAGGAGCCAGGAGAACCTGCTGGGAGCCCAAGAAGAGGAGGATCCAGGCTGCTCTCTGCACAACCACTGCACACAGAAGGTAAGTAAACACATGTTTATTATTGTACACAAAAAAAAACGAACCTTTAGAATCGCTTTAACAATACTTCCATCAACAAAGATCTGGAGGCTCTGTGGAAATGAATAAAAAATGTCTGAGACAAACGTCTCAACTTTGTCTCAACTGCAGCAACTAAACAGCTCTTATATTTTAATTTTCTAAGCTGTATGGTTGCTATGGACAAAGACAACAGTTGAGACAACTTTTCTCAAACATTTTTTTATTAATTCCCCCCTCTGTATTCTCCATTTTAACACAATAGTTTTTCTCTCAAGTAAAGCTAAGTTCCCAGCAAAGTTGCTTTTCCGTTTGTAAGGGTGATCAGACAGGCGACAGGCCTGGGTTTGATCTGTGAATTGTTTCACAAATGTTGCTCAAATTTTTTTCTGTGATTATTGAATTTGGGTCATTGATGGGACTAATAATCAGGTTTAAAAGAGAAGCCATGCTGTGCCTGGGGGACACATACCAATTCCAAAATAAAAAGAATACAAATAATACTGTATAAGGTGGGGCATTTTCATGTGGCATTCAGGGTAACATTGAAAAGACACAATTATTTTTAAATAACAGGTTTAAGGCATGCCTTAAAGCTGTACATTGTGTTATGGAACAGCATATGTATCCCACCACTGCAATGCACAGTATAGCACAGTTAAGTAAATTATAGCACTGTATCTCTTCCTACACAGAATAGTCAGCTTTCCTCAACAGTTCCAACACACATGACAATATGGCTGCTTTGAGCTCACCATTTCATAGTTTTCCATTCCCTAATATAAGCCAATGGCAAATAGTTTATGATATGTTCTGAATGCAAATTCCAGGAATCCACCTCAGTCCTAAAGTTATACAAACTAGAATTTCATCCCTTCCACTAGGCAGATGTGTGGAGATGCAGATAAACTTTGTAATGAAAGTAGATGGCCAATTGTTTTACATAACCTTTTGTTTAAGGCTAGAGCCAATTTTGGATACTGATGAGTTATCACATATATAGTGGGGCAAAAAAGTATTTAGTCAGCCACCAATTGTGCAAGTTCTCCCACTTAAAAAGATGAGAGAGGCCTGTAATTGGCACCATAGGTAGACCTCAACTATGAGAGACAAAATGAGAAAAAAAATCCAGACAATCCAATCACATTGGCTGATTTGGAAAGAATTTATTTGCAAATTATGGTGGAAAATAAGTATTTGGTCACCTACAAACAAGCAAGATTTCTGGCTCTCACAGACCTGTACCTTCTTCTTCAAGAGGCTCCTCTGTCCTGCACTCATTACCTGTATCAATGGCACCTGTTTGAACTTGTTATCAGTATAAAAGACACCTGTCCACAACCTCAAACAGTCACACTCCAAACTCCACTATGGTAAAGACCAAAGAGCTGTCGAAGGACACCAGAAACAAAATTGTAGACCTGTACCAGGCTGGGAAGACTGAATCTGCAATAGGCAAGCAGCTTGGTGTGAACAAATCAACTGTGGGAGCAATAATTAGAAAATGGAAGACATACAAGACCACTGATAATCTCCCTCGATCTGGGGCTCCACGCAAGATCTCAACCCGTGGGGTCAAAATGATCACAAGAATGGTGAGCAAAAATCCCAGGACCACACGGGGGGACCTAGTGAATGACCTGCAGAGAGCTGGGACCAACGTAGCAAAGGCTACCATCAGTAACACACTACGCCGCCAGGGACTCAGATCCTGCAGTGCCAGACGTGTCCCCCTGCTTAAGCCAGTACATGTCTGGGCCCGTCTGAAGTTTGCTAGAGAGCATTTGGATGATCCAGAAGAGGACTGGGAGACTGTCATATGGTCAGATGAAACCAAAATAGAACTGTTTGGTAGAAACACAACTCGTCGTGTTTGGAGGAGAGAGAATGCTGAGTTGCATCCAAAGAACACCATACCTACTGTGAAGCATGGGGGTAGCAACATCATGCTTTGGGGCTGTTTCTCTGCAGAGGGACCAGGACGACTGATCCATGTACAGGACAGAATGAATGGGGCCATGTATCGTGAGATTTTGAGTGCAAACCTTCCATCAGCAAGGGCATTGAAGATGAAACATGGCTGCGTCTTCCAACATGACAATGATCCCAAACATAGCGCTCGGGCAACGAAGGAGTGGCTTCGTAAGAAGCATTTCAAGCTCCTGCAGTGGCCTAGCCAGTCTCCAGATCTCAACCCCATAGAAAACCTTTGGAGGGAGTTGAAAGTCCGTGTTGCCCAGCGACAGCCCCAAAACATCACTGCTCTAGAGGAGATCTGCATTGAGGAATGGGCCAACATACCAGCAACAGTGTGTGCCAACCTTGTGAAGACTTACAGGAAACGTTTGACCTCTGTCATTGCCAACAAAGGATATATAACAAAGTATTGAGATGAACTTTTCATATTGACCAAATACTTATTTTCCACCATAATTTGCATATAAATTCTTTCCAAATCAGCCAATGTGATTGTCTGGATTTGTTTTCTCATTTTGTCTCTCATAGTTGAGGTCTACCTATGATGCCAATTACAGGCCTCTCTCATTTTTTTAAGTGGGAGAACTTGCACAATTGGTGGCTGACTAAATACTTTTTTGCCCCACTGTAGTTGCTGAAAATTGCTCTTTCTACAGTTTTTTCTAGCAATACCTTAGTTTTGTTACTTATGGCATTCTAAGATATTTCTCCTGCACCTAAAATGCAACCAAGTTTGGAGAAACCTATATCTACCACCATACTTAATCATTTAACATATTTAAGGCTCCTACCCTATACATTAACAAATCGTATATGACCCTTTTTTGTAATGCAGAGCACCACATCTCATGGCACATATGTTGCCCTACTGTAATTGTGTATTTAAAATGAATAAACTCATTGAACAAACTGTTGCGCATTAAGAGATGTTCTAATAACGTGTAGTAGAATATGTATCAGCACAATTCAAAGAATCGACAGAGACCTTAAGGCTTCAATATAGTTTTCTAAATTTGTGAGAAATGGTACCACCAATGTATAAGAAATGGAACATATATCTTGTTCCTTGTTACATCAAATAGGTGATGCTTCATTAAAAAAAAACCTGAAAACATATCAAAGGCAAGTTAAGAAAATACAAAGTATATAATTACATAACATGAGTTTTAAATCAAAGTCATCATTACACTGATTTTTTTTTCTCCATTCTGAAATTTCTAAGACCAGTGTGTTTTTGACATCTAAAGCCTCACTATAGTAAATCTAGGAAGCAGTATTAGTTTGCTGATTTTTCATCTACTATTTTGTCTAGACCTCTCGCATTCATGTCATTAGTAGTTTCCTTAAATTAAGTCTGGGAACGGTTATGTACTGGGCGCTTTTAAACCCCTTCTCTAAATATAGAACAGAGGATTTTCTAGGAATAATTCTGTAGACTAAGTAAAGGTTAGGGGTATTTGGCTTCATTGAAATTAATATTGTCTAAAGTGCCAGCAGGAAAGATGTACAAAGGGAAATAAGCAAACATATTTTAATTATTATTATTATTACGGGTACTTATATAGCGCCATCAATTTACGCGCTTTACATATATATTGTACATTCACATTCGTCCCTAACCCTCAAGGGGTGTACAATCTAAAGTCCCTAGCCTACATTAATACATACTAGGGCCAATTTAGACAGGATCCAATTCACCTACCAGCATGTCTTTGGAGTGTGGGAGGAAACTGGAGTACCCGGAGGAAACCCACGCAGGCTCAGGGAGAACATGCAAACTCCAGGCAGGTTGTTGGGATTTGAACCAGCGACTCTAGTACTGCCAGGCAGAAGTGCTAACCATTAGCTGCCCACTTGCATATTTTCATGCATATTTTAGATATGGCATGTCATGCCACCATCTGCAAAGGTTTTTTGATCATCGTTCCCTTTTAACCTTTGGTAGTACTCAAAGATGGCACATGCAACTGTTATGACAGCTTTTTAAATGTAACTTTCATATTTAGCAGCAAAAATCAGTGTAACAATGTACTACAACGTAACCTTATAGGTCTGGAGCAATCAGGAGATGTTTTTATTGAGTTACAATGTCTCTGAAATGTGTGTCTGCTAACAATATACAAAAGCCTCTGTAGCATGGCAAAGGAACATAGGACAACACATGAGACTGGTGACTCCCATTGTACTATACAGTAAATCATGCTGGCATTTTATGACTCAATCTAGTCTTTACTGCTATACAACCCAGCAAATTTGCAAGTAATGTTCTTGGTAACTTAAAGAGTTCTTCAGTCTGTAGAAAAAAAATAAGTCAGCAGTTGAAAATACTGTAGCTGCTGACTTTTAATATAAGGACACTTACCTGTCCAGGGATCCAGCACCATCCTCACCTGAGATGGTTCTTTGCCGGTCTTCAGTTCCCCAGTGCTGGCATGTCTAGTGTGGAAACTGGCTGCGACTCCTTGCGGCTTCACACTCGGCTTCCCACTGTGCATCCGCAAGCCGTGCTGCACTTTGTAAATGGTCCCTCCTCCTAGGACCTGTGACATTTCCTGAGAGATTGTGATCGGATAGGGGAGGAGGGACAATTTCCAGTGAAATCGCCTGGCGATTTCAGTGGAAGGGAGTACCTGCCAAAACTACTGTAGGTACCCATCCCCCCTTCAAAAAAATGAACCTCCAATGTTGTTAGAGGACAAAGGGAGGATTCTTAAAAGCGGAACTTCCCGTTTTTAGGGTGACATTTCGCTTTAAGTTTCACGCCTGTCTAACAGAGCCTAGACATAGCTTTATACAAAAGTGTATCTAAACCTAAAAACAAAAATTTAACATTTTACAGCTTACTAATTCTTCGATGTTTTGGCTGCATTGATTTTTCAGGCTTATTTGGGTCCCCTGTTCCTGTGACCATGACTCTGCGAACAGCACCACACACACTGACACACCTGGCTGAGAGGGATGCTTACTGCAGGTATCTGAATATACACCACAATGGCTAAAGGTTCATAGACACCAGAAATGACACAGCAACTGATTAAAGTATAACTAAAGGCAAACCTTTTTCTTTTTTTTACCTGTAGTGTTGGATAGAGTGGAAAAGAATTAGAACATCTGTCATGTTTTTATTGATGTCTGGACCCTGTTTAGGAGATTCAACCTCTCTATTTGTCCTGTTTTCCATTATCGATGAAAGTAAAAGAAAATCCCAAAATCTGGGTTGTCCCCAGAACAGGAATAGTGAGGAAATCCTTTAATAAGGACACTATTTCTGTTGACCCTGGTGACAACCTGTCACAGGTTAGCCTGCAGTTTCTTGTTTGTGTTCTTACCTCCTTGCAGTGCTGTTCCTGATCCCTTCACATGTGCGTTTCTGTGCTCACCTATGGGCGTCGTCTGCTATTCTCTGGGTTTTATTTCCTTCCCTTCCATCACTTCCTGGCCCGCCTCCTTGTTTGCCTGCCTATATAGGACATGCTCAGTCTAGGCCACTTTGCCTGAGCAACGTCCTAGTTGTCGGAGCTCCTATGTGTTGCTATTGCCTGTATCCTGCATTGACTACTTGTATACCGACCCCAGCTTCATACTCTGACTGTGCTTGTTTTCCACCTGTCCTGACCTCCGCTACTCTATCGGATTTCCGTTTGTCTCCTCATATTGTACTCTGCTCCCAGGTACCCGGTACATCCTCAGTTGGGTGTACCTGGGGGCCGCGACCTGCTCCCAGCTTGCTGCAAGTCCATCACCACCATCAGGGGCTCTGGTGAAGAAGTAGGCTGGGGCTTAGACTCCGCACTTTGGGGAACCCCAAGTTGAGTATCTACCAGGGCTCACTACCACAGGTGCTGACACAACTATGGATTGCCTTACTTTAGAGGGGTTCTCTCTTCCTGTTTTTGGTATGGGACAGGAAGTGAAGGGAAATCTCTCCAATGACCACCACAGATTGCCTTACTTTAGAGGGATTTTCTCTTCCTGTTTTTGGTATGGGACAGGAAGTGAAGGGAAATCTCCCCAATGGGACACAGATTGCAAAAACAAACTTTAAAGGGTTAAAACCCTCCCTTACTCTATCTAAAATGAACAACAGGGTAAACAAAGAAGAAATAAACTGTAATACTTAAGCATTAAGAGAATTTTACAGCAATGGTTAAACAGTAAGAATAATACTAAGTAATATGCTACAGAAATAATAATTGTTGTAGAACAATTAGAACAATAGTACTGGGCAACCCTAACCAGGGGGAGATGTAGATGTATACCACAATAGCAGTCAATAAAATGCTACCCTATTTCTTCTGCTGTCCAGTGTTGGGGCTCAACTGTTATAGTGAAGCACTCAAAGTAGTGTCCCTTTCAAAACTTATACAGGCACGGCCACTGCGTTTTTACAGACAACTCTGTTCCTCTTTAATCAAGGTTTTGCAGGGTTAGGCAGTGACATCTCACCACTCTGTGCCCACAGAGACATCTCCCTCAGCTCACTGGCAAAGTGTCCTCCGTGTCTGCCTCCTAAATCAGGCAGCAGGTTCGACCAGCATCCAGGCCATCCTACAATGTTCTGCAGTGGCTGACACTGTGTCTTTCCTTCACCCAGGTACAGCGTTCCTCTTACATCTTCAGTTGCTCTGAATGATATCATTCCTTCCTATCCTCAGCCCAGGAAATTTGCCACACTCCTTCTCTTCTTGACCACAGTGTCGCCAGGAGCTGAAGCATTTCCTATTAGAATCTAAAGCCAGTTCAGTTGAAGAAACTACACCTCCCAGAATCCTGCATACTTTTTTCCAGAGTCTCTAGCAGTCCACATCCTCAATTCACCCCCTATTGGTTGGTGGGCAGATTAACACTGAATGCTATATGTTTTGTAATAGCAGCCTCTCTTGGCCTGTGTAAGTAGAGTCCCTTTCCTGCCAGAGCTGCAGACTGGGCTACAGTGGTTTACAGAAAAGGTTGTTTTTTTCTTTCTGTTCAGCTTACAGGAAGTGATAATGAAATTGCATTTCTGGCTAGATCAACATGTATTTTTTGTGCTTGCTGGAAATGTCCTTAGCTTGAAAAAAGAAAACTAAAACAGCCGCCACATCTAAGGACTAGTAAGCTGCAATATAGTACATTTTTACTTGGGTTTAGTTATGCTTAAAGTGGTTGTAAAGGCTCAAGGTTTTTACCTTCAGTAGTCTATGCATGAAGGTAAAAAACCTTCCCTGTGCAGCAGCCCCCCCCCTTATACTCACCTAAGGCCTCTCCTGATCCAGCGATGTGCAAAGTAGTCTCTGCAATCCTGGGACTCCCTCTCCTCACTGGCTGAGACAGCAGCGGTAGCAATTGGCTACCGCTGCTCTCAATCACAGCCAGTGAGCCAATGACTTCTCATTGGGAGGGAGCGAGACCAAGCCGTGGCTCTGTGTGTGAATGGACACAGGGAGTAGTGGGTGCCCCCATAGCAAGCTGTCTGCTGTGCGGGCACCCTACAGGAGGGAGGGTCCAGGAGCACCAGCAGGGGGCCCGAGAACAGGAGGATCGTGGCTGCTTTGTGCAAAACCACTGCAGAGAGCAAGTAAGTATGATGTGTTATTTAAAAAAAAAAAAAAGCCTTTAATATCACTTTAACTCATGCCAGCTCATCAAAATAGTAGGGCACTTTAGCTGGAATTCTCTCTACATATATTTATTTACTAATTTTTTCAACATCACACAGGGTTGCTACCATGGCAGGGACGGACTTATCAACAAATTCAGTAGGCTCATGAAATCACCAGGGCCAGATGTCATTTTTTCAGCCCTTTTGCAACAGAGACCACAATCCTGCTGAAATGGTTTGTTTTTTGGGTGCAACAGCTTATTCTTTCCTTACTAGTAACAGCTATCAAATTAAAAGAAATGGCACATGATGAGGAGGAGGATAGTGCAGTAAAGCAAAGTGATTGCTGGATCAGGAGTTGGGTTTCAATTTTGAACCATCTATTAATGTTTTTATTAATGATTTTTATGGATTACCTCCTTATTACCATCACATCTTGTTTATTGGTTAGACATATAAGTATTGATCTTAACAGACTGCTAACATTTTCTTGAGTGCCAGAATCTGGACACAAAGTGGGTTTTCCCCACCATTTGCTTCTCTGGTGGTTAGTGGGTTTTGATGTGCATTAGTGAACACTCATATTTTTGTGTTCACCACATGACTTTTGGATTTGCCAGTAATTTTCATAAAATGTATTAAAAATTCCTTTATTTGGGATCTGCACTGGACTCAACACAAAAGCGTTATATCTTTGCATTCCAATCGTTATAACAAAGTCCCATGTATATATTAAAGAGCAAAAAATAATATCTAAGAATTAAAAAGTCATAATCCTGTATTGTTTACCAAATGCCTTTATACCAGAACAATGTTTTGTGTCTTCCACTATAAACTGGCATTATTCATCTTATAAAAATCTGATCACTTAATGAATGGACTCATGCCACCAAATATTATTATTGGCCGTTCCACTCCTTTCAGTAGGAGTATTTTTATTTCCCTGAAAGCATTATGTAACACCGGGAGGATATTTGGGCTGCCAAATTCTACAGTGGTTTGGAAAGTAGCTTCGGGGTGGTTTATGTTGAGCAGAAAGGAAAGTCATAGAGAGAGAATTTGTAAATTAATTTGTGCTGGTATTCTTCGTAAAAAATGTGGAATTTTACAATTTTCACATTAGACACTGACAAATTAAGGGTTTATATTCAGAATATGGATGTACAATGAGTCCGGTGCTGCACTGTTGTTTACCAATAATCCTATTTGTCATAGGCCCAATTTTATTTTATTTTTTTATTTTTGCTTAAAAGTAAGATTTCAGATTTTTTTGGATGTAATACAAGTACCCAATCCCCAAGGATGGAGATGCTTGAAAAACTGAAAAAAAACACTTCTGTATTTGCGGTTCTTTGGAAACTGAAAAAAACCCCCAGTAATTTTCATTGTATATGTTTGTGAGTTCATGGGAAATATAGGTTGTAAGTCAAGGCATCATGTCCAGCCTGTGCTTAGTATTCAAGGGGCCCCACAAAGGCACAGAGATTAATATGAGGGTTAACACAGCTAATTGCAAGTATCATGTAAGGTGTCTGTATTTTAACACTGAGGTCACCTCAGTAATGTTTTAGACAGGGACCTAGAAATCAGAGAAAACCTAGAACTAGAAATCACAGGGCCTGTAGCAAAATTTTAGGAAGCACACCTGAACAACACCTAATAACAGATGTGGCACAGACCCTGAGGTACAGCATATATTATTTTCTGCCATAATTAACTTAACTTTAAATGCCCCCTTATCCTGGTGGTCAGTAGGACGAAAAATATTTCCTTGTGTTGATGATAATGGTGAGGAAGAATGCCTCTTACATTGGTCATTCTTAGAAGTCAGCTTAACACATACACTCTCTCAAATTCTCACCTACATAAGCTCTTATATGTGTTACTTCAGCAACTGGATCTGCTATTGTCCTTATAGCCATCCTGATCTCTCAGTGGTCTTCTTAGAGAAGCATTTCCCACAGAAGCTGCTTAAGTTACTAAAAAAAAAGAAGTACCGTAGACATATAAGATTTCAACTGTAGACATATAAGATTGTGACTATGGAGCACAGGGTATTAATCCCAAATCGTAACAACCTTTTGCAAGTGGTCCCCCTGCCACAGAAGAAGCAGGGCCCCCTTGCTGTTATCAAGGTTTGCCTTCCACTGAAATAACACCACACTTTGTGATTTTTTCCAGTGTACAGCTAAAAAAATAAAGACAGTTGGGTTGGTAAGGGATGTGTTGTCAAAGGTTCATCGCTGGCAGCATCATTCAACATCTCTCAATGGCGAAGAGCCCTTGAAAGTAACAGGAGGCGATTTCCTACTGGGAGTACAACTACTATTCCCAGAGCAGTGGATCTAGGCTAGCATGTTTCAGGTGGCAAGGTTGGCAATATAACTGGAGGAGACGGTGTAATCCATCCAGTAAAACTAAGTATTTTCTGTGATGTGCAGGGGCAAAGATGTCTTCCATTGGGTACATTTCCTTAATTGTAGCCAAACTGGGGGGATGGCAGGCTGCTTCCACAAAAGCGGGATACAGGCCCTGGCAATATTAAGCATCTGAATCAAAAGTGATCTCTTAAAACCCCAGGTGACATGGGAATTAAATGGAGCAAGTAGGCTTCTGGATCATCTCCCAGTAGGACATCAGTAAGTTTGAATATAAGGTCACGAACCCTTTCCCAAAAGGGTTTCAAAGCCAGACAACTCCAAAACATATGTAGATATGTGCCCTTATGCTGGGAGCAGTGCCAAAATTGAGAGCAAGTGTTTGGAAAAATGTTGTGTAGGACTGTAGGGACCCTATATCAGCAAGTTAAAATCTTAAAGTCTGTTTCTTGTATGGAGCTGGGAAGAGAGGCAGCATGGGCAAAACGTATCTTTTGCTGCTACGAAAAGCTGATGAGCAAATCAGACTCTCACTTTGCAATGTAGGGAGGGTCTTTTTTTTTATCAAGAGGAGAGTAGCTTATAAGAAAAAGAAAGGCCATGTTGAACTGGAAAGGAGGAAGTGCACAACTTTTCAAATTCTGTTAAAGGGGGAAGCAAGAGTGACTGTCTTCCCCAACTTTTCAGGAAATGTCTGAGCTGGAGCGCTTTTCAGAACGGTAGAGGTGGGTCTTTCATTTGTTGATGTTCCAGTAGCGTTTTATAACCCATAGAGGTGAAGAAAGCGGGGAGACTGAACTGATTGTTCTGAAGCAGGTGGCAGAATTGGCAATCAGTGAGCCCTGGGGGGAAATTTGGGGTGTCCTATGGCCAGTATCATGTGTGACAGTAATTTCCAGGGAATTATATTTTCTTGTTCAGCCATGAGGAGGTATACCTTATGAGTGGGTGGAATTTAATGGAGGGAGGAAGGTCCATTTTTAGCCAAGGGATCCCACTAAGCAGGATGTCTATGAATCCTTGTTCAAGTTGGATCCAATATTTAGCATCTTGGCTAGTACACCAGTCTAAAACACACACAAGATGTACCGCCCGATGATAATTCAAAGGTTCTGGAAAACCTAGGCTGCCATAGTGTTTAGTGTAAGAAAGTAAAGTATGAGATAACTTATGAGATTTTTGGGTTCACAGAAAGGTGGGAAAGACCTCTCGTTTACGCTTTAGAAACACTTTAGGGATTCTGATTGGCAGAGTTTGCAATAAATTCAACAGCCTCAAGAGGATATTCATCTTAAGAACACTATTCCTCCCAAACCAAGAAAGACACTAAGTCGACAACGTCCTGAATTCCTGAGGTAATGTAGTCAGAAACGGGGGAAAATTAGCTGAAGAAATCCCTGAAAGTGAAGGAGTTCAGTGGATGCTCAGATATCGGATATGCTGACAGGCCATTTAAAGGCAAATGAAGTGTAAATGCTTCCATAGTGGCCTGTTATATATTAATATTTCAAGTCTCAAACTTGCTGAAGTTTATTTTAAAATTGGATTATGCTCCATAACAGCAGAATTCTTCAGGGAGGTTCAGAAGGGAGGTAAGAGGCTGAGCGATAAAAAAAATAGCAGATCATCTGCATACCCTGCAGCTTTATGTGTACCTGGAGGTGTTCGTAGGCCAGATATGTTCAGATTTCCCTAAAGTAGAGTAGTTGGTTCGAATCCCAACCATGGCACCACCTGCCTGGAGTTTGCATGTTCTCTCGGTGCCTGCGTATGTTTCCTCTGGATACTCCGGTTTCCTCCCACACTCCAAAGACATGCTGGTAGGTTAACTGGCTCCTGTCTAAACTGGCCCTAGAATGTGTATGTATGAATGTGAGTTAGGGACCTTAGATTGTACACCCCTTGAGGATTAGGGACTGATGTGAATGTACAATATATTTATTTCAGGTACTTATATAGTGCCATCAATTTATGCAGTGATTTACATATATATTGTACATTCACATCCGTCCCTAACTCTCAAGGGTTGTACAATTTAAGGTCCCTAATGTACATTCATACATACACATATTATGGCCAATTTAGACAGGATCCAATTAACCTACCAGCATGTCTTTGGAGTGTGGGAGGAAACCTGAGTACCTTGAGGAAACCCACTCAGGCACAGGGAGAACATGCAGACTCCAGGCAGGTGGTGCCATGATTGGGATTTGAACCAGCGGCCCTATTACTGCCAGGCGGAAGTGCTAACCATTTAGCTACTGTGCTGCCCATGTATGTAAAGCGCTGCGTACATTGATGGTGCTATATAAGTACCTGTAATAAATAAATAAATAAGAGGGAAAAGAGAGCACCCCTGCCTAGTTCCGTTGCCCAGTGTGGACTCGTCGGATAAGGTATAATTAATTTTGACCTGGGCTGAGTATAATTCATCTATCCACCACCACATGTGGAAGCCAAACTCCAGATGCTAAAATACTGCTCATAAGAAAGACCAGTTCACCCAGTAAAATGCTTTTACAGCATATGTAGACAATAAAATCAATGGGGTGCTAGTGGTGTGTGTCAGTTGAGTTATATTCAAGGCTCTAGTGATGTTATCCTTCACTTCCCTGTCAGATATGAAGCCCACTTGGTCTGAATGTATTAGATGCTGAATATAAGGTCAGAGCCTACTGGCCAGAATCTTTGTGAAAACCTTCATGTCTACATTTAGCAATGAGATAGGGCAATAATTCACACGTTTGGTCCTATCCCTGCCCTCCTTCGGGATAGCAGTTATTGTTGCACACAATGTAACCGATGGAAAGTAATGGCCGTCACAAATCACATTAACTACCTGCCGACCGCAGATAGCCGAATGACGGCTGCACTGCGGCCGGCCAGTTCTGGGTGGACGTCATATGACGTCCTCCCAGAACGCGCTCTCCTGCGCGCCCCAGGGGGCGTGCACCCAGCGATCTCCGTGATCGCTGTGTCCTACGGACACAGCTGATCACGTGATGTGGTAAAAGGCCAATCACAGCGGCCTTTTACCACGTGATCAGCGGTGTCCAATGACACGCTGATCACAGGTAAATGCAAGTGCCGGTTCTCGGCTGCACTTTCCTCACGCTGTCAGATCGTGAGGAAAGTACTGCCGAGAACCGGCAGTTGTCAGAGCGGGGATCGGCACCGATCATCAGGGCACTGATGATCAGTGCCGTGATGATCGGTGCCCAGCAGTGAGACCCGCAAGTTCCGCCCAGCAGTGCGCCCACTAGCTCCGCCCACCCGTGCCCAGCAGTGCACCCACCTGTGCCCAGCAGTGCCCCCACCTGTGCCCAGCAGTGCACCCACCTGTGCCACTCTGCAGTGCCACCTACCTGTGCACAGAAGTGCCACCTACATGTGCCCAGCAGTGCCACCCACCTGTGCCCACCCACCTGTGCCCACCAGTGCCACCCACCTGTGCCCACCCACCAGTGCTGCCCACCAGTGCCACCCACCAGTGCAGCCCAGCAGTGCTGCCAGTCAGTGCCCAGGGGTTGTGCCAGTCAGTGCCGCCAGTCAGTGCCCAGCAGTGATGCCAGTCAGTGCCGTCTATCAGTACCCATAATCAGTGTCACCTATCAGTGCCGCCTATCAGTGCTGCATATCAGTGCCGCCTATCCGTGACCCCTAATTAGTGCTGTCTATCAGTGCCGCCTATCCGTGCCACCTCATTAGTACTGCCTATCAGTGCCCTTTAGTGCTGCCTATCAGTGCCGCCTATCAGTGCCCATCAGTGCTGCCTCATCAACGCACATCAGTGAAGGAGAAAAAATACCTGTTTGAAAAATTTTATAAAAGAAACAAATAAACTTTTTTTTTTTTTTTAAATTTTTTGCACTTTTTTTATTTATAGCGCAAAAAGTAAAGCGCCCAGTGGCGATTAAATACCACCAAAAGAAAGCTCTATTTGTGAGAAAAAAATGATCAAAATTTCATATGGGTACAATGTTGCATGACCGCGCAATTGTCAATCAAAGTGCGGCAGCGCTGAAAGCTGAAAATTGGCCTGGTAAGGAAGGGGGTATAAGTGCCTGGTAGGCAAGTGGTTAAAAGGCTGAGTCAAAATCAGGACAAACGTTTTATAGCAAAGCAAAAAAAAAACTTGTCAGGGCCAGAAGCTTTATGCAGGGACGGATTTAGGGGTGGGCTGTGCTCCCTACCAAGATTTTAGTTGTGCACCCCAAGTTCTCAGAGTGCATCTACTGATCCAAGAGCAATTCTGATGCGGGCAGTTGATGTAGGAAGTAGAGATGAGCGAAGAAATGAAAAATTCGATTCGACTGATTCGGCGAATTCGTGGACAATATTCGATTCGAGTCGAATAAATTCGCTGTGAATTTAACTTAAAAAAGGGTGTTTCTAGGCTTCAGAGAGACTTAATATTAGTGCAGAACACTGTACCTTTAATTTAAATGCCCTTGGAGTCTGCTGGGGAAGAGAAATAATACTGTCTGTCAGTATGACATGCAGATGAGTGCCGTCGATCTTAGAATCACTGCACACTTCACTCCTTTGGCCAGTCACGGGGCCAAAACCAGTGTTTGGAGCCACAGTGTGGCGGTGGAGGCAGCAGCAATGGGAGGCCATACAGCAACCTATGACAAAATGGAAACCAGCAGGAGCGTGAGGAGACCTGAAAGTGGCACATGGCAGAGTGGGAGCAATGGGAGGCGGTACAGGGACCCAGGTCACACTGTGGGCCCAGCAGCAGCGTGACCAGGCGGTACGGGGGCCCATGGCCGATATGGGGCTTGGTGGCACCTATGGAAGGCCTGTAATCTGCCAGCAACCTATGACAAAATGGACAACCGCAGGAGTGTGAGGAGATTTCAAAGTGGCACATGGCAGAGTGGAAGCAATGGGAGGCCGTACAGGGACCCAGGTCACACTGTGGGCTCAGCAGCAGCGTGACCAGGAGGTACGGGGGCCCATGGTCGATATGGGGCCTGGCGGCACCTATGGAAGGCCGCTAATCTGCCAGCAACCTATGACAAAATGGACAACCGCAGGAGTGTGAGGAGATTTCAAAGAGGTACATGGCAGAGTGGAAGCAATGGGAGGCCGTACAGGGACCCAGGTCACACTGTGGGACCAGCATCAGCGTGAACAGGCGGTACGGGGGCCCATGGCCGATTTGACCTCATTCATCCCATAGTCCTGCCGACTCACGAATAGCGTGGCCTCCTCAAAGGGCCTGAGCAAGCGCAGGTGTCACACATGAGCTGACAATGGCTGACATCTAAGTTACACAGGGAGTACCTTTATCCGCTTTTAACATCAGGAAATCTGTGATGGCCTTTAGCTGTTCGTAAAGGCGGTCTAACATATGTAGGGTTGAATTACACCTTGTTGCAACGTCACAGCATGAGGAGTCGGTACGGGGGCCCATGGCAGATTACATGTCTGGCAGCAGCAATGGGAGGCCCGTAATCTGCCAGCACCCTATGTCAAAAAATTTAACACACCAGCAGTGTGAAGAGACCTGAAAGTGGCACATGGCAGCAGAGTGTGGCGATGGAGACAGCAGCAATGGGAGGCCGTACAGGGACCCATGAGAGACTCTGGACTTGGCAGCAGCATGAGGAGGCGGTATATAGGGGCCCATGGCAGATTAGGGGCCTGGCAGCAGCTATGTGAGGCCCGTAATCTGCCTGCACCCTATGTCAAAAAATTAAACACACCAGCAGTGTGAAGAGACCTGAAAGTGGCACATGGCAGCAGAGTGTGGCGATGGAGACAGCAGCAATGGGAGGCCGTACAGGGACCCATGAGAGACTCTAGACTTGGCAGCAGCATGAGGAGGCGGTATATAGGGGCCCATGGCAGATTAGGGGCCTGGCAGCAGCTATGTGAGGCCCGTAATCTGCCTGCACCCTATGTCAAAAAATTAAACACACCAGCAGTGTGAAGAGACCTGAAAGTGGCACATGGCAGCAGAGTGTGGCGATGGAGACAGCAGCAATGAGAGGCCGTACAGGGACCCATGAGAGACTCTGGACTTGGCAGCAGCATGAGGAGGCGGTATATAGGGGCCCATGGCAGATTAGGGGCCTGGCAGCAGCTATGTGAGGCCCGTAATCTGCCTGCACCCTATGTCAAAAAATTAAACACACCAGCAGTGTGAAGAGACCTGAAAGTGGCACATGGCAGAGTGTGGCGATGGAGACAGCAGCAATGGGAGGCCGTACAGGGACCCATGACAGACTCTAGACTTGGCAGCAGCATGAGGAGGCGGTTTATAGGGGCCCATGGCAGATTAGGGGCCTGGCAGCAGCTATGTGAGGCCCGTAATCTGCCTGCACCCTATGTCAAAAAATTTAACACACCAGCAGTGTGAAGAGACCTGAAAGTGGCACATGGCAGCAGAGTGTGGCGATGGAGACAGCAGCAATGGGAGGCCGTACAGGGACCCATGAGAGACTCTGGACTTGGCAGCAGCATGAGGAGGCGGTATATAGGGGCCCATGGCAGATTAGGGGCCTGGCAGCAGCTATGTGAGGCCCGTTATCTTGCAGCACCCTATGTCAAAAAATTAAACACACCAGCAGTGTGAAGAGACCTGAAAGTGGCACATGGCAGCAGAGTGTGGCGATGGAGACAGCAGCAATGGGAGGCCGTACAGGGACCCATGAGAGACTCTAGACTTGGCAGCAGCATGAGGAGGCGGTTTATAGGGGCCCATGGCAGATTAGGGGCCTGGCAGCAGCTATGTGAGGCCCGTAATCTGCCTGCACCCTATGTCAAAAAATTTAACACACCAGCAGTGTGAAGAGACCTGAAAGTGGCACATGGCAGCAGAGTGTGGCGATGGAGACAGCAGCAATGGGAGGCCGTACAGGGACCCATGAGAGACTCTGGACTTGGCAGCAGCATGAGGAGGCGGTATATAGGGACCCATGGCAGATTAGGGGCCTGGCAGCAGCTATGTGAGGCCCGTAATCTGCCTGCACCCTATGTCAAAAAATTAAACACACCAGCAGTGTGAAGAGACCTGAAAGTGGCACATGGCAGCAGAGTGTGGCGATGGAGACAGCAGCAATGGGAGGCCGTACAGGGACCCATGAGAGACTCTAGACTTGGCAGCAGCATGAGGAGGCGGTATATAGGGGCCCATGGCAGATTAGGGGCCTGGCAGCAGCTATGTGAGGCCCGTAATCTGCCTGCACCCTATGTCAAAAAATTAAACACACCAGCAGTGTGAAGAGACCTGAAAGTGGCACATGGCAGCACAGTGTGGCGATGGAGACAGCAGCAATGGGAGGCCGTACAGGGACCCATGAGAGACTCTGGACTTGGCAGCAGCATGAGGAGGCGGTATATAGGGGCCCATGGCAGATTAGGGGCCTGGCAGCAGCTATGTGAGGCCCGTAATCTGCCTGCACCCTATGTCAAAAAATTAAACACACCAGCAGTGTGAAGAGACCTGAAAGTGGCACATGGCAGAGTGTGGCGATGGAGACAGCAGCAATGGGAGGCCGTACAGGGACCCATGACAGACTCTAGACTTGGCAGCAGCATGAGGAGGCGGTTTATAGGGGCCCATGGCAGATTAGGGGCCTGGCAGCAGCTATGTGAGGCCCGTAATCTGCCTGCACCCTATGTCAAAAAATTTAACACACCAGCAGTGTGAAGAGACCTGAAAGTGGCACATGGCAGCAGAGTGTGGCGATGGAGACAGCAGCAATGGGAGGCCGTACAGGGACCCATGAGAGACTCTGGACTTGGCAGCAGCATGAGGAGGCGGTATATAGGGGCCCATGGCAGATTAGGGGCCTGGCAGCAGCTATGTGAGGCCCGTTATCTTGCAGCACCCTATGTCAAAAAATTAAACACACCAGCAGTGTGAAGAGACCTGAAAGTGGCACATGGCAGCAGAGTGTGGCGATGGAGACAGCAGCAATGGGAGGCCGTACAGGGACCCATGAGAGACTCTAGACTTGGCAGCAGCATGAGGAGGCGGTTTATAGGGGCCCATGGCAGATTAGGGGCCTGGCAGCAGCTATGTGAGGCCCGTAATCTGCCTGCACCCTATGTCAAAAAATTTAACACACCAGCAGTGTGAAGAGACCTGAAAGTGGCACATGGCAGCAGAGTGTGGCGATGGAGACAGCAGCAATGGGAGGCCGTACAGGGACCCATGAGAGACTCTGGACTTGGCAGCAGCATGAGGAGGCGGTATATAGGGGCCCATGGCAGATTAGGGGCCTGGCAGCAGCTATGTGAGGCCCGTAATCTGCCTGCACCCTATGTCAAAAAATTTAACACACCAGCAGTGTGAAGAGACCTGAAAGTGGCACATGGCAGCAGAGTGTGGCGATGGAGACAGCAACAATGGGAGGCCGTACAGGGACCCATGAGAGACTCTGGACTTGGCAGCAGCATGAGGAGGCGGTATATAGGGGCCCATGGCAGATTAGGGGCCTGGCAGCAGCTATGTGAGGCCCGTAATCTGCCTGCACCCTATGTCAAAAAATTAAACACACCAGCAGTGTGAAGAGACCTGAAAGTGGCACATGGCAGCAGAGTGTGGCGATGGAGACAGCAGCAATGGGAGGCCGTACAGGGACCCATGAGAGACTCTAGACTTGGCAGCAGCATGAGGAGGCGGTATATAGGGGCCCATGGCAGATTAGGGGCCTGGCAGCAGCTATGTGAGGCCCGTAATCTGCCAGCACCCTATGTCAAAAAATTTAACACACCAGCAGTGTGAGGAGACCTGAAAGTGGCACATGTTTGAGGCATGATTCATGGCGGATTTAGTCAGTTGTGTCAGGAACTGGTGGTTTGAAATCCAGACTAATCCACGCCTGATTCATTTTCACAAACGTGAGTCTCTCCACACTTTGGGTGGACAGTCGTGTCCTCCGCGGAGTTACAATACCTCCTGCCGCACTAAACACGCGCTCCGATGCCACGCTACTGGCCGGGCATGACAGCCTTTCAAGGGCAAATTCAGCTAGTTGGGGCCAAAGGTCAAGTTTCGTTGCCCAGTAGTCAAGGGGATTGTCTACCTCGGTTGGCAGGGTGCTGTCCAAGTAGGCCCAAGCCTGTTGTTTGAGCTCCTGCTCCAGGTCCACCTGATGCTGCTGCTGCTGCTGCGGCTGGTTAGTAGTTTCCTCACTGCGCTGGTGAAGAAAGCTACTCATCATCGACTGCAGACTGAGGCAGCCGCTGCTGGTGGAGCTGCCACTGCTCCTACCACCCCACCCCTCCCCTGCTGCCATGCCAGCGGAACGCGAGCGCACAGGGCCCACAGTGTCTGAGGATGGACGTTGGCGCACAAAGGCAGAGACCAACTGACTACATAGGTGGTTTTTATAGTACGTAATTTTGGCCTCCCTCTCAGCAGGTGTGAAAAAGGCCACCATTTTGGACCGGTAGCGAGGGTCCAACAAGGTGGACAGCCAAAAGTCATCCCTCTGTCTGATGGTTATTATTCGGCTGTCGCTACGCAAGCAACCGAGCATGCTATGGGCCATTTGTGCCAAGGAATGCGAGGGACTCCCTGCCTCCATCTCCACAGCATACTGCCACGGTGCGTCTGGGTCCTCTGTCTCCTCCTCCTCCTCCTCTACCAGATGCTCCTGCTCCTCCACTCCTGTCCGCTGAGTGGAAAAACCACCCATTTCACTCAATAATTCCTGAGCACAAATGTCCTCCTCTACCTCCTCCTCTTCTTCCTGTCCTGCCCCCACAGGGGTCATGTGGCGTTGAGATCTGTGCGCCACGTCTACCGCACCCTGACCAGCCATTGTTAACAGCATTTGTTCCAGGACGTGCAACAGAGGAATGACGTCGTTCATCCCATAGTCCTGCCGACTCACGAATAGCGTGGCCTCCTCAAAGGGCCTGAGCAAGCGGCAGGTGTCACGCATGAGCTGCCAATGGCTGACATCTAAGTTACACAGGGGAGTACCTTTATCCGCTTGTAACATCAGGAAATCGGTGATGGCCTTTCGCTGCTCGTAAAGGCGGTCTAACATGTGTAGGGTTGAATTCCACCTTGTTGCAACGTCGCAGATCAGGCGATGCTGTGGAATTCCGTTCTGCCGCTGCAGCTCAATGAGGGTGTTCTTTGCGGTGTAGGAATGGCTGAAATGCATGCACAGTTTACGTGACATTTTAAGGATGTCTTGCAGTGGGATGGTGGATTTTAGGAACCGCTTGACAACCAGATTGAACACGTGAGCCATGCATGGCGCATGGCACAACCTTCCTTGACGCAGAGCAGACACCATGTTCTTTCCGTTGTCAGTCAACATGGTTCCGATTTTTAGTTTGCGCGGAGACAGCCATCTGTCGATTTCTCTGTTCATTACACTCAGCAGTTCCTCCCCTGTGTGACTACGTTCGCCAAGGCATACCAGGTGCAGCACAGCGTGACACCGTTGCGCCCTGCACATGTGATATGCCGGTCGGGTAATGGGACTTGGCACGGGGGTGGCGGCTGAGGACACGGCGGAAAAAGAGGTGGTAGAGGCGGACATGCTTGCTGGACCAAGGACGTGCAAACGTGGAGGCAAAAGCGTCGTGACCTGTCCAAGTTGCTGGTGCGGCTGTGCCGGCACCACGTTCACCCAGTGGGCCGTAAATGACATGTACTGTCCCTGACCGTAGTTACAGCTCCACACGTCGGCGCTGCCGTGCACTTTGGCAGAGACCGACATGCTCAAAGACTGGCCCACCATCTCTTCTACATGTGAATGCAGGGCTGGCACTGCCTTTTGGGCAAAGAAATGACGGCTTGGCACTCTCCACCACGGCGCGGCACAAGCCATCATTTCTCGGAAAGGTGCTGAGTCCACCAGTTGGAAAGGGAGGGACTGCAGCACCAGCAACTTGGACAGGAGGACGTTCAGCTTTTGCACCGTCGGGTGCGTGCTCGCAAACTGTTGTCTCTTGGATACGGATTCCAAGAAAGACTGTTGACGGAATCCGAGAAGAGGAGTAGCAGGAGAAGGAGCATCTGAACGAGCGGAAGATGCCAACGAGCGACAACTCCCCTCAGCAGAGGTGTTGGAGCCTTGACTGGCTGATAGAGGGCGATTGACGACGTCGGGTGACGGAGCAAGTAACGGAGCGGGTGATGGAGCGGGGGCTGGGGCAGGCAGAACCGCCGTATGTTTATCACGGTTTTCCCAGGCCACCGAATGGTGACGCTGCATATGCTGACGCAACGCTGTAGTCCCAACATGGGCCCCCTGGCCACGCTTGCATTTCTGGCCACATAGTCGACATACGGCTACGTTTACTTCCTCGGGCGGCTTGAGGAAAAATTGCCACACCACCGAGTAGGAAACTTTGCCCCCGCTACTCTTCACTGGCTGACTGCTACTTCCTCCGTGCGCACCGGCACCACTACTGGCCGTGGTGGTAGGCTGCAGTGGAGCTGGTGCTCTACTCCGTGGACGTTTGGCTCCACTGACACTGATGCGACCCTGCTGCTGTCTCCTGGGCAACCCACCGACTGTTTTGCTCGCTGCCAAGCTGCCACCCTCTTCTCCTGATGATGCGGAAGAAATTGCCTGATGACGACGAGGCTGCCAAGTGCGATCAACCTCCTCATCATCAAGTAGGGTCTCCGCCTCACTACTAGCCCCCTCGGCTGCGTCTGGGTCAGGAGACAGACCTGTCTCTAGACCGGCTACCGAGCCACTCTCCTCGCCAGTACTTGTTCGCTTGGCTGCTGAAAAGGCCGATGTCTCCCCCCGTTCCTGACCGCCCTCTGTTAGCTCTTCCTCACTGTACAGTGGGGCTGAGCCCACAGCATGCGATACTTCGCTTGGTGAGGGAACAGCAAAGGACAGGGGCAGGTAGAGGACACGTGATTTCAGTGGGCTTGCTCCCGGGCCATGCCAACTAACGGTTGTGTCTGACGTACCCACCGACCGTTGGCTGTAGGTGTCAGAGGTGACCTGGGAAGAGGAAGACGACCGAGCCAACCAATCAATGACGGCAGGGTTGTCGGTGGAGACACGACCGCTGGATGACACCGGGAGCACTGGCCTCTGGCTGCGAATACTGCTGCCTTGACCCCTTCCTCTGCTGCCACGTCTGCTCGCTCCTAAAACATTGCCTCCTCTGCCACTCCTCTGCATGTTGTCTGACATACTATTTAATTCAACGATTAGGTGTCCCTGAGTAACAATTCTCTGGCACTCAGTAACAATTCTGTCTGTCCCTGAGTATGAATTCTGTGGCCCTGAGTAACAATTCTGTGTCTGTGCGAGTAACAATTCTGTGTCTGTGCGAGTAACAATTCTGTGTCTGTGCAAGTAACAATTTTGTGTCTGTGCGAGTAACAATTCTCTGGCACTCAGTAACAATTCTGTCTGTCCCTGAGTAACAATTCTCTGGCACTCAGTAACAATTCTGTCTGTCCCTGAGTAACAATTCTCTGGCACTCAGTAACAATTCTGTCTGTCCCTGAGTATGAATTCTGTGGCCCTGAGTAACAATTCTGTGTCTGTGCGAGTAACAATTCTGTGTCTGTGCAAGTAACAATTTTGTGTCTGTGCGAGTAACAATTCTCTGGCACTCAGTAACAATTCTGTCTGTCCCTGAGTAACAATTCTCTGGCACTCAGTAACAATTCTGTCTGTCCCTGAGTATGAATTCTGTGGCCCTGAGTAACAATTCTGTGTCTGTGCGAGTAACAATTCTGTGTCTGTGCAAGTAACAATTTTGTGTCTGTGCGAGTAACAATTCTCTGGCACTCAGTAACAATTCTGTCTGTCCCTGAGTAACAATTCTCTGGCACTCAGTAACAATTCTGTCTGTCCCTGAGTAACAATTCTCTGGCACTCAGTAACAATTCTGTCTGTCCCTGAGTAACAATTCTCTGGCACTCAGTAACAATTCTGTGTCTGTGCGAGTAACAATTCTGTGTCTGTGCAAGTAACAATTTTGTGTCTGTGCGAGTAACAATTCTCTGGCACTCAGTAACAATTCTGTCTGTCCCTGAGTAACAATTCTCTGGCACTCAGTAACAATTCTGTCTGTCCCTGAGTAACAATTCTCTGGCACTCAGTAACAATTCTGTCTGTCCCTGAGTATGAATTCTGTGGCCCTGAGTAACAATTCTGTGTCTGTGCGAGTAACAATTCTGTGTCTGTGCAAGTAACAATTTTGTGTCTGTGCGAGTAACAATTCTCTGGCACTCAGTAACAATTCTGTCTGTCCCTGAGTAACAATTCTCTGGCACTCAGTAACAATTCTGTCTGTCCCTGAGTAACAATTCTCTGGCACTCAGTAACAATTCTGTCTGTCCCTGAGTAACAATTCTCTGGCACTCAGTAACAATTCTGTCTGTCCCTGAGTAACAATTCTCTGGCACTCAGTAACAATTCTGTCTGTCCCTGAGTATGAATTCTGTGGCCCTGAGTAACAATTCTGTGTCTGTGCGAGTAACAATTCTGTGTCTGTGCAAGTAACAATTTTGTGTCTGTGCGAATAACAATTCTCTGGCACTCAGTAACAATTCTGTCTGTCCCTGAGTAACAATTCTCTGGCACTCAGTAACAATTCTGTCTGTCCCTAAGTAACAATTCTCTGGCACTCAGTAACAATTCTGTCTGTCCCTGAGTATGAATTCTGTGGCCCTGAGTAACAATTCTGTGTCTGTGCGAGTAACAATTCTGTGTCTGTGCAAGTAACAATTTTGTGTCTGTGCGAGTAACAATTCTCTGGCACTCAGTAACAATTCTGTCTGTCCCTGAGTAACAATTCTCTGGCACTCAGTAACAATTCTGTCTGTCCCTGAGTAACAATTCTCTGGCACTCAGTAACAATTCTGTCTGTCCCTGAGTATGAATTCTGTGGCCCTGAGTAACAATTCTGTGTCTGTGCGAGTAACAATTCTGTGTCTGTGCAAGTAACAATTTTGTGTCTGTGCGAGTAACAATTCTCTGGCACTCAGTAACAATTCTGTCTGTCCCTGAGTAACAATTCTCTGGCACTCAGTAACAATTCTGTCTGTCCCTGAGTAACAATTCTCTGGCACTCAGTAACAATTCTGTCTGTCCCTGAGTAACAATTCTCTGGCACTCAGTAACAATTCTGTGTCTGTGCGAGTAACAATTCTGTGTCTGTGCAAGTAACAATTTTGTGTCTGTGCGAGTAACAATTCTCTGGCACTCAGTAACAATTCTGTCTGTCCCTGAGTAACAATTCTCTGGCACTCAGTAACAATTCTGTCTGTCCCTGAGTAACAATTCTCTGGCACTCAGTAACAATTCTGTCTGTCCCTGAGTATGAATTCTGTGGCCCTGAGTAATAATTCTGTGTCTGTGCGAGTAACAATTCTGTGTCTGTGCAAGTAACAATTTTGTGTCTGTGCGAGTAACAATTCTCTGGCACTCAGTAACAATTCTGTCTGTCCCTGAGTAACAATTCTCTGGCACTCAGTAACAATTCTGTCTGTCCCTGAGTAACAATTCTCTGGCACTCAGTAACAATTCTGTCTGTCCCTGAGTATGAATTCTGTGGCCCTGAGTAACAATTCTGTGTCTGTGCGAGTAACAATTCTGTGTCTGTGCAAGTAACAATTTTGTGTCTGTGCGAGTAACAATTCTCTGGCACTCAGTAACAATTCTGTCTGTCCCTGAGTAACAATTCTCTGGCACTCAGTAACAATTCTGTCTGTCCCTGAGTAACAATTCTCTGGCACTCAGTAACAATTCTGTCTGTCCCTGAGTAACAATTCTCTGGCACTCAGTAACAATTCTGTCTGTCCCTGAGTATGAATTCTGTGACCCTGAGTAACAATTCTGTCTGTGCGAGTAACAATTCTGTGTCTGTGCAATAACAATTTTGTGTCTGTGCGAGTAACAATTCTCTGGCACTCAGTAACAATTCTGTCTGTCCCTGAGTAACAATTCTCTGGCACTCAGTAACAATTCTGTCTGTCCCTGAGTAACAATTCTCTGGCACTCAGTAACAATTCTGTCTGTCCCTGAGTAACAATTCTCTGGCACTCAGTAACAATTCTGTCTGTCCCTGAGTAACAATTCTGTCTGTCCCTGAGAATGAATTCTGTGGCCCTGAGTAAGAATTCTCTGGCACTCAGTAACAATTCTGTCTGTCCCTGAGTAACAATTCTCTGGCACTCAGTAACAATTCTGTCTGTCCCTAAGTAACAATTCTCTGGCACTCAGTAACAATTCTGTCTGTCCCTGAGTATGAATTCTGTGGCCCTGAGTAACAATTCTGTGTCTGTGCGAGTAACAATTCTGTGTCTGTGCAAGTAACAATTTTGTGTCTGTGCGAGTAACAATTCTCTGGCACTCAGTAACAATTCTGTCTGTCCCTGAGTAACAATTCTCTGGCACTCAGTAACAATTCTGTCTGTCCCTGAGTAACAATTCTCTGGCACTCAGTAACAATTCTGTCTGTCCCTGAGTATGAATTCTGTGGCCCTGAGTAACAATTCTGTGTCTGTGCGAGTAACAATTCTGTGTCTGTGCAAGTAACAATTTTGTGTCTGTGCGAGTAACAATTCTCTGGCACTCAGTAACAATTCTGTCTGTCCCTGAGTAACAATTCTCTGGCACTCAGTAACAATTCTGTCTGTCCCTGAGTAACAATTCTCTGGCACTCAGTAACAATTCTGTCTGTCCCTGAGTAACAATTCTCTGGCACTCAGTAACAATTCTGTGTCTGTGCGAGTAACAATTCTGTGTCTGTGCAAGTAACAATTTTGTGTCTGTGCGAGTAACAATTCTCTGGCACTCAGTAACAATTCTGTCTGTCCCTGAGTAACAATTCTCTGGCACTCAGTAACAATTCTGTCTGTCCCTGAGTAACAATTCTCTGGCACTCAGTAACAATTCTGTCTGTCCCTGAGTATGAATTCTGTGGCCCTGAGTAATAATTCTGTGTCTGTGCGAGTAACAATTCTGTGTCTGTGCAAGTAACAATTTTGTGTCTGTGCGAGTAACAATTCTCTGGCACTCAGTAACAATTCTGTCTGTCCCTGAGTAACAATTCTCTGGCACTCAGTAACAATTCTGTCTGTCCCTGAGTAACAATTCTCTGGCACTCAGTAACAATTCTGTCTGTCCCTGAGTATGAATTCTGTGGCCCTGAGTAACAATTCTGTGTCTGTGCGAGTAACAATTCTGTGTCTGTGCAAGTAACAATTTTGTGTCTGTGCGAGTAACAATTCTCTGGCACTCAGTAACAATTCTGTCTGTCCCTGAGTAACAATTCTCTGGCACTCAGTAACAATTCTGTCTGTCCCTGAGTAACAATTCTCTGGCACTCAGTAACAATTCTGTCTGTCCCTGAGTAACAATTCTCTGGCACTCAGTAACAATTCTGTCTGTCCCTGAGTATGAATTCTGTGACCCTGAGTAACAATTCTGTCTGTGCGAGTAACAATTCTGTGTCTGTGCAATAACAATTTTGTGTCTGTGCGAGTAACAATTCTCTGGCACTCAGTAACAATTCTGTCTGTCCCTGAGTAACAATTCTCTGGCACTCAGTAACAATTCTGTCTGTCCCTGAGTAACAATTCTCTGGCACTCAGTAACAATTCTGTCTGTCCCTGAGTAACAATTCTCTGGCACTCAGTAACAATTCTGTCTGTCCCTGAGTAACAATTCTGTCTGTCCCTGAGAATGAATTCTGTGGCCCTGAGTAAGAATTCTCTGGCACTCAGTAACAATTCTGTCTGTCCCTGAGTAACAATTCTCTGGCACTCAGTAACAATTCTGTCTGTCCCTGAGTAAAAATTCTGTGGCCCTAATAACGTTTCTGTGGCCCTAAGTAACAATTCTCTGGCACTGAGTGAAAATTCTGTCTGTCCCTGAGTATGAATTCTGTGGCCCTAACTAGCGTTTCTTTGTCCCTAAATAACGATTCTGTGGCCCTCATTAACAAGACTGTGTCCCTGAGTAATGGTTCTCTGTCCCTAAGTAACTTCTCTCTGTCCCCAATTCTCGTTTCTGTGGCCCTAACTCTGTCCCTGTCCCTAGTACAGAGCGGTCTGCCTCTGTTCAATGACTGCAGGCAAATGAAGATTTCCAAAATGGCCGCTATATATACCTCGACCATTACACAGTGCTGGCTGGCTGGCTGCTGATTGGCTGATGCGATCACATGTCGTTGAGGAATGCATTATGGGGCAGCGCGCCTTGTCTGCGCGCCTTCCCCGACATCCCCGCTCCGTCGCCGCACATGTCAGCCGCCATTTTCGGAAAAATTTCGATTTGCGCGTCCGAATTAGGCTGTTTTTCGGATTCGGCACGAATCGAAATTTTTCCGATATTCGACTCGAATTCCACTTCGGATACTTCGATTCGCTCATCTCTAGTAGGAAGGCACACTGATGGAGACACCTGATGTAACAGAGCACTCTGATGGGGACTCCTGATCCAAGGGAGCACTGATGGGAATACTGATTAAGGGGAAGTAGTCATGATGTAAAGAGGGACTCTGATGAGGACTCCTGATGTAAAGGGGGACTCTGATAGTGACATCTGATATAAGGTGGCACAGGTTGTGTTTAATCACCCTAACTTAATAACAACCTAATACATAATAGTGTTTTCCAGGTTTTGACACTGTGTGACAGACTGTCAGAGACTCACACACAGTGTTGCCATTATGTCTACTGCACTCCCAGAAGAGTGGCCATATGCAGGCGAGTGAAAGGGCCCCCGAGGATGGATCTACTTTAAAAGAGATTATTCCTGTTATATGTCTTTTCCTGGTTTTATTATGTATGGATGTGGCCTGATATTTTTAAACTAGGAATTGCAAAAGAAAAAGGTTGATTTAGATGTAGTCCTACTCTAAGCTCATCTCTGGACAAAACTTGAACCCTCTCCTAAACTCCTAATCCCCTCTCACCCATCCAGAGTTTTTAGTTTTAAATAACTTCTGAATAAATATTATACTTACCTACAGTGCCTTGAAAAAGTATTCATACCTCTTGAAATTTTCCACTTTTTGTCATGTTGCAACCAAAAACGCAAATGTATTTTATTGGGATTTCATGTGATAGACCAACACAAAGTGGTACATAATTATGTGGAAGGAAAATGATAAATGGTTTTCAACATTTTTTACAAATAAATATGTGAAAAGTATGGGGTGCATTTGTATTCAGCCTCCCTGAGTCAATACTTTGTAGTACCACCTTTCACTGCAATTACAGCTGCAAGTCTTTTTGGGTATATCTCTACCAGCTTTGCACTAGAGTGAAATGTTCGCCCATTATTTTTTGCAAAATGGCTCAAGCTCTGTCAGATTGGATGGAAAGTGTCTGTGAACAGCACTTTTGAAGTCTTAACACAGATTCTCAATTGGATTTACAGTAGGTCTGGACTTTGACTATTCCATTCTAACACATGAATATGCTTTGATCTAAACCATTCCATTGTAGCTCTGGTGGTATGTTTAGGGTCGTTGTCCTGCCAAAAGGTGAACATCTGCCCCAGTCTCAAGTCTTTTGCAGACTCTAAGGTTTTCTTTTAAGATTGCTCTGTATTTGGCTCCATCCATCTTCCCATCAACTCTGACCAGCTTTCCTGTCCCTGCTGAAGAAAATCATCCCCACAACATGATGCTGCCACCACCATGTTTCACAGTGAGGATAGTGTGTTCAGGGTGATGTGCAGTGTTAGTTTTCCTCCACACATAGCGTTTTGCTTTTAGGCCAAAATGTTAAATTTTGGTCTCATCTGACCAGAGCACCTTCTTCCACATGTTTGTTGTGTCCCCCACATGGCTTCTCGCAAACTGCAAACGAGACCAGATTTGTGGAGTGCACGACTAATAGTTGTCCTGTGGACAGATTCTCTCACCTGAGTTGTGGATCTGTTTCTCTGATTGATGCTCTCCTTGCTCAGCCTGTCAATAGGTGGAGGGTCATGTCTTGGGAGGTTTGCAGTCGTGCCATACTCTTTCCAATTATGAATGATGGATTGAACAGTGCTCCATGAGATGTTCAAAGCTTGGGATATTTTTTTATAGCCCAACTCTGCTTTAAACTTCTCCACAACTTTATCCCTGACCTGTTTGGTGTGTTCCTTGGCCTTCATGATGCTGTTTGTTCACTAATGTTCTCTAACAAACCTCTGAGGGCTTTACAGAACAGCTGTATTCATACTGAGATTAAATTACACGCAGGTGGACTCTATTTACTAATTAGGTGACTTCTGAAAGCAATTTGTTCCACTAGATTTTAGTTAGGGGTATCTGAATAAAGGGGGCTGAATACAAATGTATTCCACACTTTTCATATATTTATTTGTAAAAAAATGTTGAAAACCATTTATCATTTTCCTTCCACTTCACAACTGTGTGCCACTTTGTGTTGGTCTATCACATAAAATCCCAATAAAATAAATTTACGTTTTTAGTTGTAACATGACAAAATGTGGAAAATTTCAAGGGGTATGAATACTTTTTCAAGGCGCTGTATATAGTGGAGTCTGTTTATGATATCTTCATAATAGATATATGTGATTATTGTTTACACATTGATGTAAAACATAGGTGAAGCACAGTACTTTTTTGTATATTGAAGAACTAACACATTATATACAGGAGTGTGAATAGTGTGGGTGATTCATGGTTTACACATTATTTGTTTATAGCAGCTCATAAAATGTATTCTATTTCTTAATCACTAGGGGATCGCCCGCAGTACATATACTGCTTCTGTGCGCAGGATCACGTATATAAACGTGATTCTGCATTCTGGTGTAGGGGGTGCGCGCGAGGCTCGCGACCGCCCTACCCATGGCACCGATCGTGGCCACGGGTGTCAATCACCAGGTCCCGGCTGGTTATTAATCGCCGGGTCCCGGTGATTTCCGGCAAACACTGACACAGAGCACAGCTGCATTGTTTTCAATGCAGCTATGCTCCCTGTTAGTTTCCAGCACACTGTTCTGGAGAACACCCCCGCCCACTAGTAAAACACTCCCCTCACACAGTTAACCCTTTGATTGTCTCCAAAAGTTAACCCCTTCCTCCCCAGTGCCATTAGTACAGCGTCAGTGTTTTTTTTTTTGCACTGATCCCTGTATTGGTGTCACTGGGGATGTCAGTGACCCCAAATCAGTCCCCCCCAGTGTCAGAATGTCCACCGCAGTCCTGCAGTCCCACCTCAATTCGCTGATCGCCACCATAAGTCGCTGATCACCGCCATAAGTCACTCATCGCCACTATTATTAGTATAAAAAAAATCCAGTATCAATACCGCCATTTGTAAACACTGTAACTTTCACGTAAACCAATTCATTTACACGTATAGGATTTTTTTTTTAGCAAAGGCATGTTGCAGAATACATTTTGGCTGAAGTTTATGACAAAATTAGATTTTTAGATTTTTTTACTGGACATGTTTTATAGCAAAATGTCCAAAATAATTTTTTTCTCAAAACTGTCAGGTTTTTTTATAGCGCAAAAAATAAAAAACGCACAGGCGATCAAATACCACCAAAAGAAAGCTAAATTTGTGTGGAAAACAGGATGTAAATTTCATTTTGGTGCAGCGTTGCATGACCACGCAATTGTCAGTTAAAGTAACGCAGTGCCGTAACACAAACCGCTTCTGTAACCGCTTCCTGATCGCCCTATAGCAGAAATACTGCTACAGGGCGGCACAGGTACGCAAAATCACATATATATGTGATTGGTGCTCCCGTGGTTTTCACACCCCTCCCAAATGTCGTCAGATTGCCTGTCAGTACACCAGTAATCACATTTAACCCCTTAATTGCCAGGAAGACACTCATACACAATAAACCGCCATTGCTAGTATAGTGTCTGAACGGATCAATATCTTTGATCAGATCAGCACTATACCAGCGTTCACATTAGTATAGCGTCCCCAAAAACGCAGCGTTAGCGGGATCAGCCCCGGCATCTGCCAGCACCTGCGTTTAGCCCCTACGCTTACCCCCCCCCTTTCTCCCCCAGCAAGCGCAGTGTCAGTAGATCACTGTCACTTGATACATTGCACACAAAACCGCAGTGTTGGCAGAATCAGGCCTGATCTCTGTTAGCACTTGCCGGTAAATTTTGATGACTCTCATTTGCAGCAGAGTGCCAGTACTACTGCTGTGCTACCTTTTGGTGGACTGGCGAGCATCAGCAGTCTAGTCCATCCTGGTCTTTCACATACCTCTTAGATTCTAAGCTCCCAGGATCAGGCCCTCCTAACCCTCTTGTATTGAACTGTATTGTTGCTGTATTGTCTCCCGTTATATTGTAAAGCGCTGAGAAAACCGTTGGCGCTATATAAATCCTGTATAATAATAATAATACCAGCACTGCTGTATGACTTGGTGACATGGAGAGTCCCATAGCTGTAGTACAAGCTGGTGTGGTGGCGAGCACAAGTATTGTCCTGCAACCACCAAGAATTTGCACACAGGTCCATAGAGCCCCTAGTATCCTTCCGGATGTGCTTGCAAATCCCGATTGGCATCCCACAAATTTTGCAGCACCTGTAGTTCCCCCATTCACTGCCCAACCTGGAATTCAAGTGGAAAGAGCAAATGTAACTACTCCCCTTGATTTTTTGGAGCTGTTTTTCACAGAAGATCTGTAAGCATTGATTGTGTATCAAAGCAATTTATATGCACAACAATGTATTGCCTCCAACCCAAATTCAAACCTTGCCTGACCATTCGCATGGAAACTCATTACGGTTTCCAAATTTATATTTTTTTTGGGCCTAACCCTCAACATAGACATTACTAAAAAAAATTAATTGCGGTTGTATTGGTCCACAGACCCGATTCATCATATGCGCGTGTTCTCTGCTGCCATGGCCAGGCATAGATATGAGAGTATGAGAGTATAATGTGTTTTATGCATTTCAACGACAATACACTCTGTCGTCCTCGAGGTTACCCTGAATTTGACCGGCTACACAAAATTCAGCCCCTCGTAAATCACCTTAACCAAAAATTTGCAGACGTCTATACTCCCCAGCAAAAAATGTGCGTTGATGAGTCCCTCATTAATTTTTCCGGCCTCCTTGCATTCAAACAATTTCTCTCCAGCAAGCGTGCCAGATATGGGGTCAAGATGTAGAAGACCTGTGAGAGGACAACAGGCTATACTTATAAGTTTCGAATTTACGAGAGAAAAGATGTGGAGCCCCCCAGATGTCCAGACTACATGGGGAGTAGTGGCAAGATAGTTTGGGACTTGGTGTTATCCTTTTTCCATATGGGGTACCACTTATACGTGGACAATTTTTATTCAAGCGTGCCACTAGACATTTGTACAATCTTGGAACTGGGGCATGTGACCTAATGTGTGCCCACCATTAGAAGTGGGTGGATGCAGGGCGGTATATTTTAATGGTGGGCATACCAAACATTATTTTTTTTTTTGGCAGAGATTTCTTCTTTTTTAGTCCACAGGCTGCATACAAAAAAAAAAAAGAACATAGCATATATACCCAACAAGGACCAGCGACGTACTGGTATATCACTGGACTTTGAATGGTTATACCAGGATGATGCCTACAGCTGCAGGCATCATCCTAGTATAATTTTTTTCAGCTGGCGATCAGCTTTCATGTAAAAGCAATCCTAGTGACTAATTAGCTGCAGGATTGCTTTTACAAGCAGCGGGAGACAATGCCCCCCTCCCCCGCTGCCTTCCATGGCCTTCTCGGGCAGTCCCGTGCCATCAGGGGAACCTAAGAATGTAGCCGGTGTTTCTGCCAGCTGACCATAGAGCTGATTGGAGACCAGAATGGCGCCAATCATCTCTATAGCCTAAGAAAACAGAAGCTATTTCATCACTTCAGTTTCGCAGGATATAAACAGCGCCATTCGTAGATTGGGAAAGCATCTGATCACACCGATCTTGGTTTAATTAGATAATGTAAGGGCAGAGGAGATATCTAGAGTCTGATAAAACCCAGATTTCTCAAAAAAGAATGTATGGCAATGCCTATTGAACGTATAGGGGATATTTGCATTCCCTGTGATAGCATTAAAAGTAAAAAAAAATAAATAAGAAATTAAAGGAACAGTGTAAAAATAATTTAAAAAATCAAAATAACTTAAAAAAAAAAAGTACCCTCGCCCACCCGTGCACCTACATTCGTGAGCGATGACCCGGTGCCGGTATGGAAACAGCAGTTGCACCATGCATGTGAGGTATTGTCACGAACGTCAGATCAAGGGCAGTAATTCTAACACTAGACCTCCTCTGTAAATCTAAAATGGTAGCTTGTAAAGGCTTTTAAAATGTTGCCTATAGATATTAAAAACGTATGCAGTTTGTCGCCATTGCATGGGGCATGCGCAGTTTTAAAGCATGTCATGTTTGGTATCTATTTACTCAGCATTCCATCATCTTTTATATTTTACCAAATAATTGGTCAATATATTGTGTTTTTGTGCATTAAAAGTAAAAAAAGTGTATTTTTTTTTTAAAAATTACATTTGAAAAATCGATGTGCAAGTACTATGTGACATAAAAAATTGCAGCACCCACCATTTTATTCACTAGGGTGTTTGCTTTAAAAAATATATATAATGTTTGGGGTTTAAATTAATTTCCTGATTTTTTTCATGTGAACAAAAAGTGTCAGAAAAGGCTTGATCTTCAGGTGGTTAGAAGAGTGAATGATGTGTGTCATAAACTTCTAATGCTGGGGATAAAATGCCCCCACCCCCCAAAACGACCCCTTTTTGGAAAGTAGACACCCCAAACTATTTGCTGAGGGGCATGTTGAATCAATAGAAGAAAGTATTTTTTTACCACAAGTTTTTGGAAAATGACAAACAAAAAAACTTTTTTTTTTTTACACAAAATTGTCACTTAAATGATTTATTGCTCACACATGCCATGGTTATATGTGGAATTACTCCCCAAAATACATACTGCTACTTCTCCTGAGTATGGGGGTACCACATGTGAGAGACATTTTGGCAGTCTAGCCAAGAACAGGACCCCAAAATCCAATAAGCAACTTCAGGTTTTTAAAGGGCTTTATTTCCTCATTACACTTCCTGACTACCTATCACAGTTTTGGATGCCCTGAAATGCCAGAATAGTACCAACCTCCCCTACCCCTCCCCCCCCCCAAATGACCACTTTTTGGAAAGTAGACACCCCAAGCAATTTGTTCAGAAGCATGGTGATTATTTTGCAGATCTCATTTGTTGCCACAAGTTTTTGGAAAATGAAGAACAAAAACATATTTTTTCTATTTCATAACCTTGTGAGAATAAATGAAAATCTGCTAAATACCCACCATGCCTCTTTTTAAATTACTTGGGGTGTCTACTTTCCAAAAAGGGGTCCTTTGGGGTGGTTTGGTGCTATCCTGGCATTTCAGGGCCTTCGAAACTGTGATAGGTAGTGAGGAAGTGAAGTTACGCACCTTCAGGCTTTCAAGGTGGTCCTTGGATTTCAGGCTCCTGTATGTGACTACGCTCCCAAAAAGTCTCACAGATGTGGTATCCCCATACTCGGTAGAAGTAGCAGAATGTATTTTAGGCTGTAATTCCACATATACCCATGACTTACCCATGACTTATGAAATATAAATTTCATTTATATACCGTATTGCAGTATCTATACCATAGTTTGTAGACGCTATAACTTTCACACAAAGCAATCAATATACACTTATTGGGATTTTTTTTACCAAAAACATGTAGCAGAATACATTTTGGCCTAAATTTATAACCAACTTTGAGTTTACTATATATTTTTTATAGCCAAAAGTAAAAAATATCATTTTTCTTTAAAATTTTTGGTCTTTTTTTGTTTATAGCGCGAAAAATAAAAAGCGCACAGGTGATCAAATACCACCGAAAGAAAGCTCTATTTGTGTGAAAAAAAGGACATAAAGTTTGTTTGGGTACAGCATTGCATGACCGCGCAATTAGTAGTTGAAATAGTGCAGCGCCGAGTAGCAAAAAGAGGCCTGGTCATTAAGGGGGGTAAATCCTCTAGAGGGCAAGTGGTTAAATGCATTTGTTAATTTGCTTATAACTTTTTTGGCATTTGTTGCCTTAATGGGTAGCACAGTGGTTAAGTGGTTAGCATTTCTGCCTAGCATCACTAGGGTTGCTGGTTTGAATCCCAACTATGGCACTACCTGCCTGGAGTTTGCATTTTCTCCTTGTGCCTGTGTGGGTTTCCTCCCACACTCCAAAAACTTGCTGGTAGACTAATTGGCTCCTGTCTAAACTGGCCCTAGTATGTGAGTTAGGGACATGAACTGATGTGAATACTGTATACTGTATATGTGTAAATTGATGGCACTATATAAGTACCTTTAATAAATAAATTAATTCCTATGTCCATTCAGAGAGTCATATACATACGAAAAATGAACACACATGTCTAGTGGCAGAAATAACAGTCTCCCTTCATTGTTGCCAATGGCAGCAATAATAAAGACCATCTTTCACCGGTGTTCAGTGGTCACTTAACTGAACACATGCTCATCACTACTTCCTCCCTTCAATGCCAGGTCAGAACTATACCCCCCCCCCCTTGTTGGGCAGTGCAAAAGAGTTTGTGATTACCACATGGTAGTAATGTATATTTTGACAGCCATGGTGTAAGGCAAATCAGATTTCCAGAAAGCCAGTGTGGGCTTATGCTCATGTATGTGCACACTGTGCCACCAATTCTTCCAGGCAAGAAGGCAACATCAGATATACTAGGATGGTCCACGATGCATGTACGCACATGCACATTACAATTAGTGCGGGCACGTGGCACCCTGTGGGCTATTTAAACTGATGTTTCACTAAGAGAAATTGCTGAATGGTCTTCAGCTTGCTACTGAGATCTAATCCACTGTATTTTCCTACCATGTACGACCTGGCTACTCCTTTTGACCTCACTTCTGTTTGCCACCTGAAAGCTGCTCATATAGTTCCTCTGACCTCATCCTGATTACTGTCCTTTACCTGCTGACTCTGTACTGCTTTGCCAGGCTGTTACTGGGAGGGGAAACAATTGTTTATGCAGCCAGGCAATTTTAACTTCTAAGTTTGTGTATAAGAAGGCTCCAATTAAGCTTGGTGATCAAGTAATTTATGACAGCTTATTTGTATTTATACAGCTAAAAACTTTTATCAGGATGATAAACCAGTTTATGTTCTGGAAGGTTGGGTCAAATTTATGTAAAATGTAAAACCAGAAAGCATGTGAACATCTATAGCCTGCTGTGTTGAGGTGGCTGGTACAGGGGTGGGTTAGAGTTTTATTTAACACCAGTGTCTAAAACCAATGTCTGAAGTAATCGGTTGGTGAGGGGGATTGGGTAAAGAGGGTACACCCAATGGCCAAGCAGCTTGAATTAAAGTTTTTATGAAGCTTACTGGGTAAAGAGGGTACTAAGAGGGTTTTATGTTGAACTCTGTGAACCTGTAAGCCTGTACAAAGGCCTTTGCCATTGCCTAGGCCTTTGTTGATGAAGCATATCTGCTGGGATGCCTACTGTCTTCAAAGTTTGAACCTTCATCTATGTCCCTGATGTCTTTATGCTTGTATGTTTAGTTATTGTGCTGGAAGGGTAAGAAGAATGGGAATCCCTATCAGTAGAAGATCTGAGATCTTTTCAAGACCTTCATCACTGGAGGCAGTTTCCTTTGTTTAACCAAGGTCATTAGCGAAAAAGCGATGAGAATCTGAAGACCTGAGGCTAACGTACAGGCAAGGTGTAAGCCTAGTACACACGATCAGAAAATACCGCTTTCGAAGCGAGCTTACAATAATCTGATTATTAGAGCATAGCTTTCATCCGAAATTATTCTAAGGGACAAGCACAAACATTTTTCCTGTACCATACCAGGTTGTATGAGTTTCATTTAATCAGTACAGTTTTCCTTCAAAAATACAATACAAATACAACACAATAGATTATATCACTTTCAAATTTTTATTCTGTCGTACAAGAATTTTTGTAACTTTAGTAACCTCTTCACTTTCGGTATGAGACTAGAATGCAAAAAAAACTGAACGATCATTTGTCCGATATTCTCATTGTGTGTAGGGGGCCTTAGGATGTTAGGCTGAAGTTAAAAAAACTAATTTAATTTGAGAATTTGTGTGTGATGAATGCCCTGTGAAATAGAGCATGTGGTATAAGTGGACCCATTTACAAGTTGTTGGTGCGAAAATTTGTGTCAGAATTCCTGATGATAAATTTCCCATGCCTGAAAAAGATATGCCATTTCAAAGAAGACGGCTTACTTACCTCACTCTGTGTATACTTCCATTGCATCTCTCATAAATGATGCCCACTGGGTCTTCAGAGGTCATCAAGACTGCCTTCTTGCATTAGCCTACAAATGAAAAAAACAGAAAGCTCAATACTGGGAGTATTGCCAGCTCTCTGCATGTGTTTTCCATATTGCTCTGCCTTTATTAACAAATACTTTACGTGGCATGTGCACTACTAGATTAGTATTATTATAGTGTAGCTACGACACAAAACTGAAAATACACACTACCCACCCCATCAGGATGTGTGGAAAGATAAGGAAATGTCGGAAGAAAGAGCTAGTGATATCAGGGATTGCACACCACGTACTGCACATAGCTCTTTCTCTACTAATTTAGCTATGTGTAGGTTGCATAGATATTTTTAAGCAGGAGAATTGTTAATGTTCCTTGGCAGTGTTTCCTTCCAAATGCTGACAGAAGGGGAAGGCTGGTAAAATCAAGGATTTCCACTTAGTCACAGTCATTTTTGGTTTCCTACAACCTAACTGCCAAATCTACTTTTGAAGCAGCTGCCTCCTGTTTCCGCCACGTCCTGTTTTGGTGCCAGCTCCCGAAGAGGAGAAGCACAGTGTGTGTAATACAGGAGGCCAGAGTCATAATTAGCTCTGTGTGATGTCTACCTGTACTCAGAGAAAAGAGAGGAGCTGAATAAATCATTCCTGAACACACATAAAACTCCTTAACAGATAAAGGAGAAAACTCTAGAATAATAACATGGAATTACATTCTAGAAACTGATAAACTCCTAGGTATTTTTATTATAAACGGTATGCTAATGTGAGATGCAGTTGTCAATTATCATTGTTAGTGTATGTAAACAATATTTTTTTTTCATTGTGTTTGCCATTGTGTTTCACTTTATAGTTTTTTTAAGCAAATTGTTGTCCATTAATATATTTCAAAGTATCATACCAAGAGATCCTGCCAGTAACAGCACTTCCTGTTGCAGGCTGCCTTAGGGAAGATCATAGTGAGTATGTTGAATCCAGCATTATCCAATTATAAGTTAAGATTTTTTAAACAGAGATACAACTTTACAAAATAGATACTCCCCCTTAAACATACAGGCATGACGTAGACCAGCCTTTCTCAACCAGGGTGCCCAGGCACCATGGTGTGCCTTCAGGCTTCTTCAGGGGTGCCTTGGCAGAATAACCAAAAATTGTATACAAGTCAGCAGGTGGATCAATCCTGCCTTTTACTACACAAAACCAAATTTTTTCATTGTGCACTTTTATGATCTTCTAGCTGCCAGCATCCTAACAACCAATGACATCATCAGTTGATAAGGAGGATGTGGGGTCCATGCACATCATCCTTGTTTACCCCTCTCTGTTAGCACTGGAGTCACATTAGTAGACTTAGGGAAAGAAACAGAGACACACTGGAATACTAGTCGGTACCAGTGTCCAGAGTTGTATTTGCTTTGAAAGAATAAATCGCCAATAACGTTGGGTGTACTGGATGGGTGTAGAATAGCTTTTTACATTGTAGAATGGGGTACCTTGAGATTGTGCAGAATTTTAAAGGGTGCCTTGGGATTATCCATAATTTTAAAGGGTGTCTTGACTGGAAAAAGGTTGAGAAACCCTGCCGTAGACAACAAACACTTTTTAAGTACTCAAACAGTCCTAAACTATTTTTTTCTACTTTGAATAGACATCTCAGTGTGCATGAGCAGTAGGTAAGGCATTCAGGTGCCTGAATATTCTAATGCAGATGTCAACAGGAGGCAAAGGATGTGCTTCATCATGACCATGCAATCACTATCTGCATACATATGCATAGCTCCCAGTGAGTTCAGGATCTAGTATGAACCCTGTCTGAGTGAGCCTGCCAGGAAGTTGTCACCTGTACTGGGCTAATCACCTGCGGCTGGGGCATTCCCCACCCTGCAGCCACATGTATACAAGGACTGTGTATATGTGCAGCTGAGGGGTGGAGAAAGCCATGGCCACTTACAATTGGACCAGTACAGTAAAAGCCTCCTGGCAGGCTTGCTCAGATAAGTTCAGACTAAGATCTGAACATGGTCGAGCTCATCCCTACTCCCAACTATCTTTCATTTCAAAGGGACTGTGCATCTTTTTTAACCAAATCCCTCTGATTCTTTTTCCCCTGTCCCTCTCATTAGTCTGCTGTATAGACATCTAATAAAAAATGCACTATTAAACTACCAAAGTGGTATACTTTCTCTAAGGCTGGCCATATTTGGGTCAGGTTGTTTTGTCCAACCAGCAGGTTGAATTTAAAAAACTGACCGATTTCCCCATCCACATATTCTAGATGGATGGGGGAATCCTTCCCAATGTGTCATTGTATTCTGACAGTGGGGAAACTTCCCTGCCTTTAGAATACACTGCCTGCAGTCTATAGCCTGCATCCTTGATCAAGCAGCTTTTTTCCAACAGGGAGATTGAACAGAAGTCGATTGTTCCCTGCTGAACCAGCAGAATTTTGATCCATGTTTGGCCAACTTAGAGGTTTATTTACTGTTTATTAGACTGTTTACTTTGCAAGGGAAGTTGCACTTTACAGGAGCATTTACCCCAGAACTTGTTTTTTTTACTTCGAAAAGCCAGTATAAAGGAAAATTAGTGGTGAAAAATAAGCAACCAATATTTGTTAACTCTCTGATCCTGTGCCAATACGTGCATTGACTGTAACTGTTGCATTTAGGAATGACATGCTGAGCCTATTCCCACTCCATTTGTCCAGCATATCTCTGTCACCTCACTCCCAGTGAAAGAATGGGGTCCCTCTGTGCACCTAGCGGAGACCTCAAGCGTGCACTTAGTTAACCCTTCCTCTTTTGTACCTAATAGGCTGAGGACCTCTGCGGAGCTGATCTGCTTCCATTGCTATGGGAGAAGGACCACTCGGGGAGGGAGCTCCAGAAGCAATCCCTTTTCTGCTGGAAGACATCCTGCCTATCAACGTTACCTTGCTTCATGACAGGCTGCTTGTACTGGTTATTAGGCTTCCTTTACTCATGGCAACCACTTGCAGTACTCTGCACCATGGTAACTCTTGCAGGGCTGTCTTCATACTCCAATGTACTTTAACTGACCCAAACTGCAGAAGACTATGTGTAATGTGCCGGTTACTTTCATAAACCCCTTTGAATAACTTCACTCCAGGCAGAAGGATGTTTCAGCGCTTTACTGATAAAATTCAGCATTAGCAGTTCCAAAAGAGAAAACAGTCTTTTTTTGCCATCTGAACCTAACTGTGGCTGCCACAGCATATGTATACAGGTAAGAGTCCATGGTGGCTGAATCCAGATGCTGGTGTCTTCAGTGGCCGACTTGCAAGCAGGCTCCAAATACACAACAGGATCTGGACGTTGTCCCTTTTATAGTGCCTCAGGACCAGTGGGTCAGACCCAAACAGCCTGCCAAGAAATCCTGGGAATTAAAAGAATGAACCCTCTCCCTACCTCTAGGGCAGCCATACTAGCTGACTACTGTATGCAACCTTCCTACAGATTTTTTTCACTGTGATTTTGGGGTGGGGGTTAATGAATATGATATAAGTAAAGCCTAAATGAATGGCAAGTGAACTAGCCACTTTGGAATTTCTTCACAGTTAATGAAAATAACAAGTAGCAATTTTAGGTCAATTTAAACCACTTCTCAATTCCAAATATGATTGAAAGTAATTGTCAGAAACGAAACAATCTACCACTGGCATGTTGGATCAGCCACCAAAATATAGTCAGTTGTGAGGTCAAAAATGGGTTTGTACCAATCAAATGCATCTTTTAATGCACAAAATTTTTTTTGCAATCATTCTGAAATGCCATTGAAATGGAGAAAACAATGTCAAAATAAAATTTTCCACTTCTTGGTCCATTGAAACCACTATTTTCTTAAATTTCTTTCCAAGTTGGCCAAAAATGGACTTGAAAGTGCAATTGCACAATCAAATTGCTACATATGTGGGCAGTTTAAGAGTACTAATATTTCCCTATAATTACCTTTACTGAGAGTAAGTAAAGAAAACTATTTTTTTTATTGATAAGGCTAGGTTCACATTATTGTGGTTTCCCTGTGGCTTAATTTGCATGGACACAGCAGCCCATTTATTTGGGTAAGCTGCTGTACCTGTGGGAAATTCAGGGAAAAGGTCCTTGCACCTTCTCTAAAATCGCAGCCGCAGGGTAACCGCTGCAGTTTCCAATGCAAGGAGATGCCATTAAGAATTAATGGCACCCTATGCATCTGCCAATGGCAGCACATTTTTCTGCGGGTGTGGGAAAGCATGTGATTTACACACCGGCATAGCTGGGAACCTAAAACAAGAACATGTGATTCAACTGGTTTCAATATATTTTGCTTAAATATTGCTTGCTAGTAAATATTATGTCCCTGTAAGGAGCACGAGAAAGAGGTTACAGAAAAAACAATCTCTAAATCTCCCATTTAGTTGTGAATTTGAAAATTTCCAGACTGAATATTTTCATTTTTATTTCTGAACCTGCCCCCCCCCCCCCCTTGTCTGTATCCTGTTTACATAATGTGAAAAACGTACTACGAGGTGCTATCCCAGTAGAATACGATGTAAGGTGTTTTATGCCTTCAACGTTGCCAGGGTACATTGCAGCAGTTCAGCACTAATCACCCTACAGTAAACAGGGCTCTGTGTGTATTCCCGGAATAAGAGGGTTTTCATTTAAATTACAAATGCAGTCATCCTTCCTATGTGGAAGAGATACTCCTGGTCACATGTAAATATTGGGCTAGGGCTCAATAATATTAACAAGGATTATGCCATTATATAACGTTGAAAGACTTATTAAGTAACTCCTCTCTGGCATCAATTGCACATTTGCTGTACAGGCCAATTGATTTTACTATACCCAGCTATGTACACATCCTGTTCTTCTAAGTGCTTTATTTATATCCGAGGTATAGCACACACTGTGCAGTCCAACATTTTGTACACACAGAGTTCTCAAATATGTATTATCTTCAGGAGAGCACAATGTCTTATGTTCAGCAGGCCTTATATCCTGCTTGTATGCACTGAAATTGTAATGGGCAATTGCCTTTGCTGTTGCTTCATTAGAGGTAAATCATTAACCTCCTGTTGTGCTGTGATATCCAGATATTCCCTATAATGTTCAGTATATAGCCTCCTACAGTGTCAGGAAAAAGTATTCATACCCCCCCCCCTCATACATTTTCCACATTTTGTCATGTTACAACCAAAAATATATTTTGTTGGGATTTTATGATAGACCAACACAAAATGGCACATAATTGTGAAGTGGAAGGAAAACGATAAATGGTTTTCAAAATTATTTACAAATAAATATGTGAAAAATGTGTACCCTGATGAAGTCACGAAGTGGGCGTGACGCAACTAGTCGGTACATGGGGAGGAGCTTCCGGTAATTGTGGTGACGTCATTTCCGGCGTGGGGGCCATATTGGAACACCCTGTGTATTACCCATGCAGTACACCCATAGCATGTGGTAGGAGGCTGGAAGATTCATTGTTTTGTGAGTGGAAATCTACTTTTTATACCTATTACCAATAAAATTACTGGTTGCACTATGGAGGGTCTCTGCTTGTGTCTTACTATGACCCTGGGAGGAGCTGGCTGCTAAACTGGTGGACGCTGGAGGAGGAAGATATTTTCTAGAGAGTGATCCATACTGATAGGATCGTGTGATCCTGAAAGCGTGCTGGCCCCTTGGGGTCTAAGGAAGGAATCACGTACACTGCACATAATTTTGCATGAAGAGTGGAGTGTGAAGTTCATTATTAATCACAGCATCATCAGTATTATTATTATTTACTTTGGACTTTTCTCGTATTTGAACTATCGTTTATTCCTTTGTGCACTTTTTGTGTGGCACTGTTTATTATTAGTATATGTTATTATAGTATATATTACTTTATTTTCACGTTTTTGCACGAGATATTCCCCTTGAGGGAATACATGCATGACACTGTATATGTATTGAGTATCTTGGATTTATTTTGGGGATTGAGTATATATTGTATTACGGTTCTATTAGATACTAATTAGTGCTGCACTCATAATTTTTGCACTGTTTAATACTTTGTAGAACCACCTTTCGCTGCAATAAAAACTGCAAGTCTTTTTGGGTATGTCTCTGCGAGATTTGCACATCTAAAGTGATTTTTGCCCAGTCGTCTTTGCAAAATAGCTGAAGCTCTGTCAGATTGGATGGAGAGCGTCTGTGAACAGCAATTTTTAAGTTTTGCAACAGATTCTCAATTGGATTTAGGTCTGGACTTTGACTGGGCCATTCTAACACATGAATATGCTTTGATCTAAACCATTCCATTGTCGCTCTGGCTGTATATTTAGGGTCGTTGTCCTGCTGGAAGGTGAACCTCTGCCCCAGTCTGAAGTCTTTTGCAGACTCTAACAGGTTTTCTTCTAAGATTGCCCTGTATTTGGCTCCGTCCAACTTCCTATCATCTCTGACTAGTTTCCCTGTCCCTGCTGAAGAAAAGCATCCCCACAACATGATGCTGCCACCACCATGTTTTACAGTGGGGATGGTGTGTTCAGGGTGAGGTACATTGTTAGTTTTCTGCCACACATAGCGTTTTGCTTTTAGGCCAAAAAGTTCAATTTTGGTCTCATCTAACTAGAGCACCTTCTTCCACATCTTTGCTGTGTCCTCCACATAGCTTCTTGCAAACTGCAAACAGGACTTGTTATGGCTTTCTTTCAACAATGGCTTTCTTCTTGTCACTCTACCATAAAGGCCAGATTTGTGGAGTGCTAGTAGTTGTCTTGTGGACAGATTCTTCCACCTGAGCTGTGGATCTCCGCAGCTCCTCCAGAGTTACCATTGGCCTCTTAGCTGCTTCTCTGATTAATGCTCTCCTTGCCCAGCCTATCAGTTTAGGTGGACGGCCATGTCTTGGTAGGTTTGTAGTTGTGCCATACTCTTTTCATTTTCGGATGATGGATTGAACAGTGCTCCATGAGATATTCAAAGCTTGGGATATTTTTGTATAACCTAACCCTGCTGTAAACTTCTCCACAACTTTATCCCTGACCTGTCTGGTGTTTTCCTTGGCCTTCATGATACTGTTTATTCACTAATGTTCTCTAACAAACCTCTGAGGGCATTACAGAACAGCTGTATTTATACTTAGATTAAATTACACACAGGTGGACTCTATTTACTAATTAGGTGACTTCTGAAGGCAATTGGTTCCATTAGATTTTAGTTAGGGGTATCAGAGTAAAGGGGGCTGAATAGAGTTGCACACCACACTTTTCAGGTATTTATTTGTAAAAAATGTTGAAAACCATTTATCATTTTCCTTCCACTTCACAATTATTTGCCACTTTGTGTTGGTCTATCACATAAAATCACAATAAATTAAATTTACATTTTTGGTTGTAACATGACCAAATGTGGAAAATTCAAGAGGTATGAATACTTTTTCAAGGCACTGTATATACATTCCCTTGTGGAGTTCATATAGCAGAGAAGCTCACTGTTTTACATTGGAACCCTATGCTGTATGTATTTCCTCTATTAGACTGATGCTGTATTGTGAACCCGGACTGAGCTCAGTAGAATGAATTTAATATAAAGTTATTAAAGAAATCCCAAAAAGTGTTTGTGGAATATATTTGTAAACCAACCCTCCATTTTTTTCATTTCTGGAGTGTGTAGGACCTTGCTATTTCGCTGTTTTATGTTTTAGGTAGACTGGCATGTTGACAGCTAGTTTGCCAGTCTATCTTCTTTGCTATTACCTGATTTCAGCTATCTAGTGCAAAAAAGAGGAGTCTATATGAATGGGTGTCAGCATTCATTTGCACCTGGGAACCCCTAAACTGTATATGAAACCTTCACTGAGAGAAATAAGGAGGCTGACATTGCTCATCTCTCCATCTGAAACTACTAGCTGCCTGCCATGCTGATCCAATAACCTTAAAGTGATATTAAGGGCTATTAAAAAAAACCAAACATGTCATACTTACCTACTCTCTGCAGTGGTTTTGCACATAGCAGCCTGATCCTCCTCTTCTCAAATCCCCCGCCGATGCTCCGGGACTCCCTCCTACCAAGTGCCCCCAGATCAAGCAGCTTGCTCCAGAACCACTGCTCTGCCTTTCCATTCACACACAGATCGAATGTACATGTTCGCCAGCGTGCCATGGATCGCCAAACACGGCCAAATATTTATTGAAGAATGATCACATCACAAAAGACCTGTGCAACATTTCAGAGCCGCGTTTAGTTCCTGACATTGTCTAAGTATCCCTGTATCAGAGGAAAACAAGGTAATTGACATCAATTCCTGTCATCAAAGAGATTACAAAAACTTACCTCAGTGTCCCTGGTGGGAAAAGACCTATCCCCTGCGGCCTCTGTGCCTTCTTTAAATGTTTAAAGTGGTACTTTAGTCAGGAAATTAAGTCCTTATAGATCACTTCAGACTGGCCCCTATTGCAAATACAGCTATGTCAATCTTTAATAATAAGTGTCTATACTGTTTAAAATACAGTAACAGAATGTCTCACCCTGCTCTGCACATGCTGAGTTGCTCTGTTTTTATGCTCTGTGTCGAATTTGTAGAGACCAATCTGCTGACAGCCTTAAGATTTATTGCTGCTCAGGGTCCTGGGCTTCAGCAAAATGACATCCTCCAGCAAGAAGAAACAGGAACAATGCTGGAGGCAATTTACAGCACACACTAATTTTGGTAGCATAATTATTAATGTGAGTTTATGTTCCTTGCTAAAGAACAATATTTTTTAATCAAGCTGTTATGGGTTCCATTTCAAGCATAAGGCATTAAAGCAAAATGCTGACATTCCTACCTACCTGCTTACTGGTTCTCTGCCATTTTATTTATGTTACAGGACGCACTAGAACCAATGCTCCTGTAGTGACCTACAATATCTGTCAACTTTCTGAAATTATAAAGGGGGAAACCTTTTAACACATAATATTACATGGACCACTTAATGCAGAAAAAGATTGGCTAAACCACCAGTGTTTTTATTACCTCTATTTTTCTCTTATATTGGCTTTTCAAAATAACAAATGCAGTAATATAGAGGATGGATAAAAAATTGAGTGCAGATATTTTTCACTTTTGGTTGTAAAACAGTACATTTTATATAGAGATGTACATATCAGACCACAGGGAGGGACAGAGGGATTTGCTCTCAAAAGAGAGACGGTCCCTCCAAATGAGAGACAGTAGGGAGCTATGCTAGAGGCTGGTAAGTAAAATCACAGCATGCAGTGGCAAACAGGCACATGCCATTGCTGTTTAAGAATTGAAGAGCCAAGATTGGAGTTACCGCCCAATGGACTGGTACATATTAGAAACTATTTATAATTTAAAAAGGACATATGTGAGAGCCCATGATCTATTTAAATGTGTATTGAAACCTGTGAAAAAACTCTTTACTGTAGTTTGACCAGATCAGAGTTGATCTAAGAAAGGCAGTTCTTCTTGAAATATATGAGCAAGTAAATATCTGCCTGTTCTTTAGCATAACAGCGGAGGAGCAGGGCTTCCCACAATCCTTACCTGACAGAGAAGGAGTTGCTTGCAACAATAGGTTGAAAAATCGCACTCTGCAATAGCAAGTGCCTCCAACAGTCATTGTTATTGTCCTCAACGAGGTCAGAAATGGCTCAATTATTATAAGTGATAGTTGAAATTGTGAGCTTAGCTTGCTATTATCAGGCCTCTATTGGTCATTCTACTCACCATACACTTGCTAATGTTGTTGTTTTATACTAGCTTTTATGTACAATCATTTTCAGGTTCCCTAACAAGAAGAACAATACAACTGAAGGAGCATATCAACTGACAATGCATTTTCAAGTAGCCCTAAACAGGTTTTAACTTCTGCCTCATTTTTGTTCATTTGGTTGTTGGAACCTAGGAAATTATTGTGATTGATTTTTAAGCCAAATTGCAAACAACTGAAAAGTGTAAGGCGAAGAGGATGTACAATAAGAATTTGAACGTCTCTAGTTCTCATGTTTTTTATTAAAGGTTCATTAATGACACGGGATTAAAACTAAGCACAGGCTTCTTTTTACAGATCAGTGAAAATGATGACATATAATATATTACATTATAATATTTATTGGACCTCTTTTAAATGTAACATCCGTAGTGTCCAATTTTTTATGCTCTAGATATTTTAAATACATGATCTCACACCGGATTCTGTTAATCAGCTGTGGTTATACAACAGTGTACAGTGTTCTCCTGGAACATAGGGATGAAAAAGCTTCGTCCAGGCACATCTGGACTGTGTGTATTTACTTGGCCCAGTTTTATTATACCTTGACTCTCTAGCCTCTGAATGTGTGGTTTCTTTTTGTCTTTCTATATTATACAAATTTTTTGGCAGATTTCATATGTTTTCCATACAGTGGCTTGGGAAAAGAAAAATTGAGATGTTGTGTATATGCAAATTTTACTTTCCTCTCCAACTCCTTTCTTTCCTAAAATGTTATAAGGTTCCATACTGCTCCTCTAAATAGGCCCTAGTTGCATTTGGATTAAAATAGCAAGATTTAGAGTAAAAAATCACGTATAAACTCACATGGGTTCAGTGAGAGGGAGAAATTCTCAGCCACATGAGCTTTCTATGCTTCTAAATCCAGACCAGAAGAAACTACTATGCAAGTATTCCTATGTGCCAATAGTTTAATTGCAGATGCCCATAGCTTCATTCGTGTGTTCCTGAATCCTTGTGACAGACAGAGTATCTCTGTCCTATTGTTGTTATCTCACATGCATAGTGCCAGATTGCTAGTTCTGTGCTACTATATGTATGTAGTGGTCACCTTCCAGTATATTAGTATGCAAACCTGTTAATTGCAATAGAGTTCATAAACGGCTTATGTTATTTTAGTTAACCCTGTCTCTTCTGGTCTTGGATTCTAAAGCTAGTTTTAGCTTAGCTCTTGATAACCTTCATAGGCTGGATCCAGGGTAGGCATCCAACAACCACTTCTGGTTGATTAAAATCCAGCTGGATATCAGATTAGGAACTACTAGGGAGGAACTGACTCTGAGTTCCAGTGCCACACCACAGTTTCTGCATGTGAGAAGCTGCATTCTAGGCTGCTCGGATAACAGTTGGAGAATCTTCCCATCACTGCTGATCAGGACACTGCATCCTGCTTATCCTCAGGGAGCCCTACAACTAATCTTTGCTGCAACATTCACCTTGCTGATAATACCTGTTTGTATATTGGATGTTATTAATCTTTTATCATATAAAGCTGGTATTATTTCCATACTGGTGTGCATCTATCAACTTATATTTAATGTTATATGTGGGTTGCTGTTGGGTTCCTATGCTTCCAATTACTTTGATTAGATTACTGATTAAGTTTCCAGAAAATTAATCTGCTCTATTCGCAGAGACCCTGACCTGGGTGGAGGCACTGCCAACTTTATTATCAAACCCACCCTTCAACCTTCTTGAAGGTTTTGGTTCTCTTATTTACCTACAGGTTTAGCACATTATCTTGTTTGAGGAGGACCATTTCTCATAACCCCCCCCCCCAAAAGAGGACTACAATAGACTAAAGCTTTATCAGTGTTCTTCACAAAAGAGGACATTGGTACAATCTCTGTGAATCAAACATCATTTTGAAATCCTTTACTTGACTTTCTAGCACTCAAAAAGGGGAGTTTATCAAAACTGAAGCAGCTGTGCATGGCATTTCTTTTTGAAAGATTGGGGCTTTTTACAAGGCAGACTTACAGGTATGTCCATATATATTTGGACACAGGCACAATTTTCATACTTTTGGCTCTGTATGCCACCAAAATAAATTAAAATGAAACAATCCAAATAAGTTTAAAGTGCAGACATTCAGCTTTAATTCAAGGGGTTGAACATAAATATAGTGTACACATTTAAGAACTGCAGCCATTTTTATACACAGTCTCTCCATTTTCAGGGGCTCAAATGTAATTGGACAAATGAATATAATCCTAAATAAAATGAACATTTTTAATAGTTTGTTGAGAATCCTTTACTGGCAATAACTGGCTGAAGTCTGGAACCCATGGACATTATCAAAGACCGGTATTCCTTCTTTCTGATGCTTTGCCAGGCTCTAACTGCAGCTGTCTTCAGTTGTTCTTTGTTTGTGGGTCCTTCTGCCTTTAGTTTTGCCTTCAGCAAGTGAAATACATGCTCAATTGGGTTGTGATCAGGTGATTGACTCGACCATGAAAGAATATTCCACTTCTTTTCCTTCAAAAGCTCCTGGGTTGCTTTTGCAGTGTGTTTTAGATCAATGTCCATCTGTACTGTGAAGCGCCATCCAATCATCTTTGCTACATTTGGCTGAATCTGGGCGTACAGTATATCAGTAAACACTGCAGAATTCATCTGACTGCTTCTGTCTTCTGTCACATCATCAATAAACACCAATGACCCAGTGCCACTGGAAGCCATGCATGCCCATGCCATCACACTGCCTCCACCATGTTTTACAGATGATGTGTGCTTTGGATCATGAGCTGTTCCAAGCCTTCTCCACACTTTTTTCTTCCCATCATTCTGTTTTTAAATGAATGTCTCAGTGTCTGCACAGACACACTTGTAACCCTACGCCCACTAAGATCTATCATACAAGACCACCCAGTCCACAACACAACTAAAGGTTATGTATAGCCAAGTTTTGGGCAGATTAAGGAAGGTTTAAAACCCCTGCCAGTTTATAATAATAGGGTTGTCATATGTGCCAGGTCATGCTCTAAAGAATTTAGGGTTCCCTTTTCTCAGTGTGTTTGAGAGACCTGGAGTAAATAGGGAAGGATCACAGAGAGCTTTAAAGGCAGGCTAGCTGCTGTTACACAGTGCTAAACAGTGGTATATACAGTGTTATAAAAAGTGCTGCATTGTGCTATATTACAGTAAATTGTAGTGTGATGATCTTTTATAGTATGCTCTTCCCTCTTCTGTTCTACACTGTTCACTACCGCCCAAACAAGACATGATCTGAGGAAGGGGCAAATCCCTGAAACATGTTATTATGATGACCGGCTTTTCTCCTTTGGTTTGACATGGTTTGAGTGCTCCCATAGGCTTCCAGTTTGCCCTCACCAGCGCTTGTTCAGGCGGTCTCTCGCCAGGTGTATGACATAACAGAGAAAGACAAAACAGAGGGCGCACCGGCCTTGTGCATTACCTTTAAAAATATGTTTATTAAATTTAAAAAAAAAAGGTATTCTATTCACAAAATACATGAAAATAAGCACATCATAAAAAATCACCATTCAGAAACGCAGTGCGAATTGGACAAAGCGGTCTCATATGATGTGCTTATTTTCATGTACTTTTGTGAGCAGAATATCTTCTTTTAAATTTAATAAACATATTTTTAAAGGTAATGCACAAGGACGGTGCGCCCTCTGTTTTGTCTCTATTAGTACTTTTGGACTCCCCGGTTCTTTGAGGGCAGCAAGGCGTGCATATTCCAAGACATTCGTTGTGTGATCCCTACGACATAGAGTCCATCCCTAAGCGCAGGAGTATTTGGGTTTTCCACTTTCGTATGACATAACAACTAGATCTGGGACACATGACTTGTGGCGGACACGCCATCTTAGTGATCCCAGCGGCTGCTATCCACACACCCTTCCCACTGTCCTGTGGCTCCTGGGCCTTCAGTCATCCTCCAGCTTCTGGGAATATGTGTTTCTCCTCTCCACTGGCTTGGTGAAGTATCAATCTGGGCACTCCTACATGTCATGCTTTAACCCAGCATTAAAGTGAATCTCGATTTTGACTATTCCTGGGCTTTTGACTCTATTGACTTCCACAGGGTTGGGAGTGCTCCTTTATTTGTTGTTTTGTGACAAGGGTAGCAGACACACATCAAGTAGGAAAGAGAGTCAGAATGCAGTCCTGTTGAGTAGGAGAAAGCATTGGGTTAAACCCTACCGTAGGTCTCCTAACCCTACCCTGCTATGTCCATCGCCTTCTTTGACTAGGCAGGTGTCTTTTCCACAGCTGTTTTAGTGGGAGAAAAAAGTCATCCTCAGCATCAGAATTCCAGCTTGGAAACACTACTCGCAAATACAGTTGCTCCCATTCTAACTTGTGAATTTGACTCCCTTCTGTAAGTTTGTGGCAGGTACCCAGTCCCCATTTTTTTTTGCCTGGAAGACCATCCCCATCCTCCACCAGCTTGTGGAAGGTAATGTCTCTGAGTTTTACTCCAGAAAGCATGGGCTGGGATGTCACATCTCCTTTACAGCCCATTAGGTAAATATGCTGGTGGCTGAGAAGAATGTAAGATGGGGCACACCTCTGGAGCTGGTGGTGTTCTGCACCTTGGTGATAGTGCAATCAGTTCTATTCCCTCCTCCTCAATGGCCTCATCTGGTGACTCCTTAGAACCACCAGTGATGCCCGAAAGCCTTTGCAATTATCTCGGCAAAAGGCTGCCACACTGTTTTGCAGATACTATGCCTGGGGGACAGAAGTCACACTGGGTCAAATGTTTTGTCATCTCTTCAGGACTAGGCCAAGAGGTGGCTGACTCCCCGCCATCTTGCACCAACTTGCTGCCTACCCCTTAGCCAGGCACACAGTTTCCTTGTCTGCTGCACATCCTGGACCTGGTGGTGCTGAAATCCCTAGTTAGGTAACCTGGCTTTCAAGATGTACTACAGCAGGCGAGAAGAGTGTGTAGCCACTTTATGTGATTATACCCATTGAGCATTCTCCTGGCTGAAATGCAGCGGCAGCACAAACTGCCTGCCAAACACCTGATATTTGATACCCTCACATACTCATATACTGGAAGTCAATTTTGGCAATGCTGCTGTGGCTGCACCAGCAGCAGTTGGCCATTAATGAGTATTTGTAAGACTACAGGATGAGGGCAGGATCTATGGGTATTTTTCACTAGATCAGTGACTCCCAATTCATATCTCATGTACCATTTTGTCACAATTGAATAAGGTAACCAGAATGATGAGCCGCAATGAGGCAGAGACATGATCTCTCGGGTGTTCCTGCTGGATGATATGCTGAATGATGTAATAGACCAGGCATTGGAGGCACAGCAGGGGGAGGCAGGTGAGGAGGAGACACAAACAGGTTGAGGAGAATTATGAGAAAGAGTGTAGGGGTGTCAGTAGTGATGAGGAGGAAATGGGGCAGGTTTACATGGGTATGTGTCACTTCTCCCATACCCCAGGAATTGCACGTGGGTGGGGTGAGTCTGTGAATTTTGCTGTAGGCGATTTGCGGCTCATTGGCTCATTCATGCTTTAATATCTGTGGACCCCAGGATTTGGGCCATGAAGCAAAGGGATCATTACTGGTTGGCCATCCTTTTGGATCCTTGACACAAAGGTAAAATGGCAGATGTCATGCCGCCTTTCCAGAGGAAGCAAACATTTGCCACTTGTAACAGGTGCTGCAGAATCCCTTGGCTGCATTTTCAGAGAGCTGCAAGATCCCCTCTCATGGCCAGTCTGTCACTGCTGGCCTGCAAATATGAAAAGATCATATTACTGCTGATGGCCTGCTACCCTTGAGAGCTCACGCCACTGTTGATGTCCTTCCCCCATTACCAGCTTCTGCCACTGCTGCTGGCTTACCAACATAACCAGCTTTTGTCACCTCAGCTAGACTACCAAGCTAATCAACTCCTGTCATCACTGCTGGCCTGCTACCATTACCAGTTCTTGCTAATGTTGTACTGTATAGGTACATTATTTTTCTGCAGATGGACCTTAGTTGCAAAATTTGTATATTTTTCTGCAGGGTAAAGCTTAGGCACTGTAGTGACACAATGTTTTTGCTGCTGGACCTCAGGTACAAAGTTTCGATTGTTTGCTGCATGGTATACCATTTTTATGTGTTGTCTAGTTTGCAGTTATTCCACTGCTCTGAAAATAAAAAATATGTGTGGATATTGTCTCTCTGAAATAGTGCAATCGAATTGTGTTTTTATTTTTTTTTTTAATTAAAACCTGCCTGGTCTCTCCCTGTGAAACTGTAGCCTTGTAAAATCGCTTACATACCGTGTCAAGTCTCTGTTAGAGAGCCCTTGTAGAAGGCCAACTCGGGGTCCCTCAGGGTGCAGAGTCTAAGCTCCAGCCTGCTTCTTCACCAGCCTATCAGAAATTTCAGAGATCAAGGGTAAAGGGTACTGATTATTAAGCCTATCAAAAAGTTCACAGATCAAGGGTAACGTGTACCGATTATTAATGTTGATAGCATTGAGCCCTCTTTAATAATGCAGAGTCAGATCATACTGTCCTTATTCTACACAAAGAAGAAGCCACCCCAGCAGGAAAATTGATATTTCGGATTAATCCTTTTTGTAAACTTTCCTGAACGTTCTTAGACATGGCTTGGGTTCCAAGAATGGAAAGAGGGTACACTCAACCCTAAAGCAGAATAGTACGAGGTTTAAGATGTGGCAGTCTTTTTTACAAAAACATCTTGAATGCCTGATAGTGTCAAGGGAGCATCAGAGTGGTGGTGACCTCAGCCATAGGTACCATAAGAGGTGAAAGCACCTTGGAGAGACAAGTCTGATGGCATTGCAACCCCCAAGACCTCAAGACAACACTTGACCTGAGTTCAAATCTAGATAAGGTGAATGATGGGACCAAGAATGATGGGACTGGAAGGCTTAGGAAGGACCAGGAAGGAGATTTCCTCATGCTGTAGATGCAGTGGTCCTAAGGCCAAGGTAGAGCCATCGATTGCAGATACTAAGATGGGCATCGCCAAGGGAATGAGAGGAATGCCCAATTAAGCAGCCAAGGACTGCTCGATGAAATTCCTGGCTGACCCAGAGTCCACACATGCAGATACCTTATATGAGTTCAATGAATGGAAACAGGTATACATTTCAGGTGCAGCTCTAGATCACCCCCCTCAGAGCAGCCTAGACCTAGTTTTCCTGGGTGGACTGGACAGGGCTTGTTGACTGTTGTTGTTGTGACTGTTGTTTCCGCAGTACAGGCATAGGCCAAGTTTCAGGTGACAAGATTGCTCTTGTGGCGTGTGGAGTGTTTTTCCTAATTGCATGAGAAGCAGAAAACCCCCAAATCAAAATATGCGGGACTTTAAGGGAAACTACAAAGGATACTGAGATAAAATACAACAAGCTTTATTAACATACATTAATAAAAAATTATATGGTTTTACCCATAAATAAAACACATGTAAATGGCTATGTTTCAAAAAGACAAAAGACATTAGTGTTTATATCTATGACATCCTCATTTGTTCCGCTAATGTTTCATATGTGGAGCACCCGATGCATTTCCAAATATTTTCTTTCATCAGGGGTGAACAGTGGAGGAGGATGATGTAGATGAATTCATCCTATATGGATACATTGAGATTACACATAGCCAAAGAATAATAAACAAGTCTGCCAATATCTGCCAGCACCCACAAAGAGGACATGCCTTTACATCCCTGGGGGGACTCTGAATGCTATTATTTTTTGGTTTGTGCTGAATAACCATTCAGGATGGATCCATTGCCTACAAGCCTCTCCTGAATTGGTTGTTTTTTTTTATGTTCTATGCAGCTTGGCTGGGGCTGTGCTGGGATCATCTGGACCAGTGGGGTTCCCTCATTTGGTCCTCTTTCACCCCTGTTTCACTCAATGTTCACCACTGATGAAAATATTCAGAAATGCATCTGGTTCTCCAAATATGAAGCTTTAGTTGAACAAATAAGGAACATTCAAACCTACAGAATGTTCGACTGCGAACTTCAAACATGAACAATTTACTGAGTGGTATCTTACTGCACCTCAGTAAGATATCGCTCAGTTACTAAAATACTGCATGAGTTATATTAAGTCATGCGGTATTTTAGTAGTGAAACATTCATTATTGTTTTAGCTGTCAGTGGGGTTCCCCGATGAATGCTGAATGTAAAAAGAATTGTCGGCATTGCCTGCCAATTAAAAATTTATTTTTTAAAAATGACGTGGAGTCCCCCCTCCCATCCATACCAAGCCCTTCAGGTCTGGTATGGATTTTGAATGGAACCCCCATGCCAAAAAAAAACAAAACGACCAGAGCCTTATCCAAGCATGCAGCCCGGCAGGTCAGGAAAGGGGGAGGACGAGCGAGTGCCCCCCCTTCTGAACCATACCAGGCCACATGCCCTCAACATCACGGGGTGCTTTGGGGCAGGGGGGCTACCACCCCAAAGCACCTTGTCCCCATGTTGAAGGGGACAAGGGCCTCTTCCTCACAACCCTGAGCTGTGGTTGTGGGGGTCTGCGGGTGGGGACTTATCGGAATCTGGAAGCCCTCTTTAACAAGGGGGCCCCCAGATCCCACCCCCCCGCCAATGAGTATGTAGTACATGGTACCGCTACCCATTCACAAAAAAAAAGTGTAGTGTAAAAAAGACAGGAGACAGTCTTTGACAAGTCCTTTATTAAATATAAAAATTTAAAAAATGATGCTCACTGCCACCACTACCCAAAAAAAGAAACAAAAACTGCTCTGCTTGCAACGCTTGCTCCCACCATCTGACAGCTGCAACGCGATAACAGTTCTTAAATACTGGCATGATGCCACAAGGGGGCGGGGTTCATCCCGCCTCCTTGTGATGTCATCCTGTGCTGTGAATGGCCAATCATCCTGTGCTATGAATGCTGTGGTCAGGTACATTTCTTTGACCAATCACAATGCACTGTCAGGGCGCAATGCATTGTGGGGTGGGGCAGGCGAACAGCCCGCCAAATGCCTGTATCATTTGTGTGTTTAGCGAACACACAAATGTTCAATGTTTGAGTCGAACTTGACCCAACACTAGTAGTGAGCCCTTGTAGAAAGCCAACTCAGGGTTCCCCAGGATACAGAATCTGAGCCCTGGCCTGCTTCTTCACTAGGGCCCCTGATGGTGGGGATGGACTTGGCCTAAACTGGAACCAGGTCGCAACCCCCAGATATGCCCAGCTGACGATGCGGAGACCACTCGTGTATGCAGAGCACAGATGGCAGGAGACACTAGGGAATACGGTAAATGAGCACAAATCAGGGCTGGCAGCAGGAAAGTGAAAACTGTAGATGGGGCCTGGGTCAGTACACGGGTAATAAACATAAACGTGATGCAATGCTAAATCATATAAAAAAAAAACAAAAACTTCTTTTTTTTGCAATTATTATGCTGGATTAACCTTCCAGTTGCTACCCTTCCAAATTCCACAAATATAAAGTGTCAATGCTGTAAACAATAATGTGCAACTCATCAGTAAACAGTGCAAAAGGTATCAACTTCTTTTCCAGTCCAATATATATATAAGTGCTGATTCTGTAAACAATAAATGTGTCCATTCTTCAGTGCAAACAATAAGTAAAGTGCTTTTACAATATCTGTGCTCTGCTTGATCTTTAATCCATTCACATCTGTGCTTCACATTCACCAGTGAGTACCTCTTTTTCAACCAACTCCCTTTCTCTCACTCACCAAATGTCAATGATCCCTTAATAATCAGGTCAATAATGTTCAAAGTAAACTCTCCTTTCTTCGGTATAGGTTACTGGAATGCATCATCTTCACTTGCTGTACCTCCAGGTACACTTGGATTAATAGACCAAGAGGAAGATTGCAATAGTATAATTCCATTTATTTAAATCGCACATAATAAAAATCAGCGCTTACAGGGTTACAGGTATACAGGTAACGGCTCTCCTATACTTTAAGGGACAGATCCCCTGAAGACATCACACAGATGAAATGTATTGGGCGGAGCCATTCTGCTGATGTCACTTCTGGAGCCCACGGCCATTTTGCCCAAGACCTGAAGGTGCCATATATATCTAAGCATAGAGGTTTATTATTATTTAATATTGGTACATAGGTAGTCAGGCACAGAATATAAGCTATACAAGGCAAACAAAGAGCACAGAGAAACTAGGAAGTTGTTCAGGCAATGCAAGCTGCACTGAGCATGTCTATATTTAGGGAAAGAGACTGTGGGGGGGGAAGGGAAAGGGATATTAATCCACAATGAAGCAGGTGACAACCCATAGATGCACACAACAGCACATGCAATGGAATAACAGGCCTAGCAGAACCAGTGCAGCAAGCAGGTAAGAATTCCACAAACAGGAATCTGCAGGCTGGACAGAGACACACTGTGCATGGACAATATTTTTGGCTTTTATTTTCCGTGAAATAAAACCCTCTAACTTTATTTCCTGATTATAAACTAGTGTCCTCTAAATCTATGAACTATGAACTGTTGAAGCTGCTTACATCCTGTGTATAAAGTCAGTACATTATTTCTGGATTTTTTGTGTGAACTAGTACACTTTCTAATTTTGATCTCTTGATTATAAACCTACCTGGTCTTTCCCTTTGAAACTGTGGCCTAGTAAAAGTGCTTTGATGGTGTTCATGGAGTCAGTACAATTTTCTGTAAAATGATAATACCAATTATATTAGAACTGCCTGGTGTTTTCCTCTGAAACTGAGGTCTACTGAAACTTTTAGGCAGGTGCCTACTGAGGTATGTGATACCTTGCTATTTGTTGCAATATGGTTTGGTATTGGTAAGGTTGTGTAACATATGTTAGCAGGTTGCCCAGGGAGCTAGGAATGGGTTAATGGTTGTCAGCTCCCAGGAACCCATAGCCCTGACCCATTGAGGTGGGCTATAAATTTAAGGGGAGGCAACTCTTAGGGGATGGGAAAGAGCAGGAAAGAAACATGCAGAATGTCAGATTGTGCTGAACAAGTGGCCTCCCTTTTGTGGATACCCAGTCGGGGTACCAAAAGCAGACTCACCTCAAATAGATTTTTGCTGCATGGACTCTAAAATTGCACTAAGGTATGAGATGGGCAGCCTAAATTAGGAGAAGCTGGGACTATGGTCCTAGGGACTGTTTTATGTGACTGTAAACTTGCATCAACTTTCAGTAAAGTTCTAATTTCATTAAAGAGAATGACTGGTCTGAAGTTCCTGGAAAAAGAGGTTCGTGTAAGGCATACAAAAGAACAGGGCTTGTAACAAGGGGATGAAGGGGGGCACAGGGGAGAACACTACCATGGATAAACAAGTGGTGAAGTCTGAAACATAAAAGGCTATATTGCCATTTGCCGTGAGTAGCTGGAGGAGTGTTGGGTGTTATAGCTGTCAGTCAGCAGGAGAACAATGCGATGTGGCAGGGATGATGGAGAGCTCTGGTAGTGGTGGGGTTTCTGAGCTTAACCCCCTCTCTAGCGACTGGTGCCCCATATACAGGACCAACATCGCAACACGAAGCTCCTGTGTATCTAGCTTGAATGTCATAGGAAGGAGGAAAAGAGAAGACCCTTGGGAGTACAGAAGCTCAGAAACATGTAGAGAGTACGTGCTTAATGTTAAGGAGAAGTCTCAAGTTGTCATTTGGAGTGGGGCTCTGCAGTCTCCCTTAAGAAGTGCTGCACTGTGTGGAAGAAGTCTAAGTACAGTTAATAAAGTGTGAATCACTGTGAAGTGCATTGCACACAAGGAGTTAATTGTACCAGTTGCTTTGCTTGCTTCTAAGTGGGACAATTGCCTTAATGCTGTATTCACATGACCACGGTCTCCACCTGCTTAGGTAGGCATTAGTGAGCAATGTTTCCAGTGTCCCGATCAGATGCAATAAGCCCCTCCCATAAGCTGTTTACATACTTTGCATGAAGTCATTACAATGTTTCTGCCTTCTTCCTGTGAAATAATACACTCTCATTTTGAATTTTTAAATAAAAAACATGGCTGGTAGGGGGAGTGTCTAAGATGGCGACCGAACAGGTGGCATACTGAGGGCGCTCCATCTCCTACCCTCTCATTTCTAACTGATTCTCTGCAGACCCAATGCTGACTGTAACCGCACTCGCTCCATCTCTTCTCCTACACTTAATATTCCGAAGGGCAGACAGTCCTCGGTGACCTGCTCGGCGCAATTAGCCTGTAGTACAGGTGGGTTGGGAGCCTCTCCTGCCGACGCAGCCAATATGGCGACCCAAACAGAGGACATGGGACCCGTGCTGCTGGAACACATGAATTTCACAGTCCTCATGCAGGCCATTACCAACTGCCAAACCACCCTGATGAGGAATATTGACTTCATCCAGCAGGATATAGGTCTTATCCTATCTATCAAAATATGGACAAATTCCGCACTCGGTTGTCGGAGGCCAAGTGCCGTGTGGGGGAAATGGAGAATATCCTGCACGAACATGCGGCCGCCCTACATACTCTCTGTACAAAGATGAAGGCCCTGGAATCCAGGGCTAAAGACGCGGAAAACCAAAATTGGAGAAACAATCTCCACATTATAGGCCTGCCAGAGGGGGCTGAGGGTCAAGACACCGCTGCCTTTGCTGAACATCTCCTATTCTTACTCCTTCCTCAGGTGCCATTTTCAGCATTCTGCACAGTGGAGCGGGCCCACAGGCTGCTAGTGGCTCTCCTGGAACCTCTTCGTGGACATTTATTCTCTATCTCCTCAACTTCCGAGACCGGGATATGGTCTTACGGGAATCTAAGAAGGTCGAAGTCCTGCACTACGAGGCCGCGAAGCTGATGGTCTTTCCAAATTACTCTGTGGATACACAGAAACTCCGCTGGTCCTTTGACCACATCAATGTTAACCTCAAAAACCGGGGCCGTCTGCAGGTGCAAGATGATGAGTCTGTTTGTTTCTTCACTTCCCCCAAGAAGGCCTCCCAATGGCTGGATACTCTGTCTAAAGCGTTATCACTGACAGTGTCTGTCTACGGCTGTAAGGTATTCTTCTCACTCTGCCTTAAACCTATGATGGGAGTTAACTCCCTTTCACTCACCTGTTCCCTGTCGGGGTGAGGGGCATTTTGCTTTAACCTTCCACCAGTGTCCTGTGATGGAGGGCACCACTTATCAGTTGAGTACTGTTACATCTGTACTACCTGATGACCCCTTTGGTTGAGGCTCGGAGTGGATGGACGTGCCTGTCCATAGGATGTCCTGATGATTCATCCAATTCTGTTACAGGGGGATGCTGCTTGATGGTGGGGGGAAACCTCTATCTGAATGCCTTCCTCCCTCATGGTGGAGAGGGAGGCGTTAACTGTTGCACTTTTCTACTACTTTTTGTTAATATGTTTTAATAATGCCCCCAGAATCTTCTGGGAGTTGCTCAGTCTGCAGGGACCATGAATCCATTAAATATTTTCCTCAGGCGGACTCTCCTTTATGGACTACAATGGACCTTTAGTTTTATAGCCTAAGTGGCCCATTTGTTCACTACCCCATTGGCAATTGCCGAGAGAGTTTTTGGGGACAACCATACCCAGGTTCAGGGGGTGATGCGGGGAGGGAGCTGGAGGGGGAATTATATTTACTATGTTGATGATGTTTTCTTTATTTATTTGTACTCTTTTAAGGCTTGTACTTTTGTATTTGCTAAGGTATTTGATTTTGGGTGTTTACACCTATATATCTCTATTTGGTACATCATGCACATACTGTTTGTACTCCCTTATGTGTTCCGGTGGAGGGATGACGGCCCAGGCACTGACTACTTTCCCCCTATCTAAAATGGCCCATCTTACTGTGATTTCCTGAAACGTCCAGGGTTTAAACTCTAAATTTAAGAGCTCCCTAGTGTTTGCATTCTTAAAAAAAAGAAAAAAAGACAGGATTCTATCCTCGCTCTATCTTAGAATCTCTGGTAAAGATATTGATAAACTTTCTCAATTATTCCGTATCTGGTAAAGGGATATTCCGACCCTAACGAATGAGGATTGGGATGAAGGGATCCAACAATATATTTCATGGGTAATATTGGTAAAGATAGATTTATTCAGCTAAGATTTTTGCACAGAGCCTACTATATCCCCCAGCAGCTTGTGGGAATATACACTTCCTGCTATTTGCCCTACCGAAACCGGTATGCAGGTTGTTCACTTATCCAGGATTTTTGGAGAGAGGTTGTGGCAGACATCAACTCAGTGGGGGGACTGATGATCCTGATGGACCCACGGTTCTACCTGGGAGCTGTGATGCTGTGACTCCTACCACTCATAAACAGTTATTTGTGTTTTTTACGGCCTTTTATGCCAGAAAACCAATTCTCTTGAAGTGGAAACAATCAGATCCTCCCACGATATCCCACAGGAGATTCCTGGTTGATTCTGCCCTCCCTCTCTACAGACTTACCTATATGAGTGGTAAATGTCCAAAAAACTTGATAAAATCTGGGTGGTGGGGATAAAGGCTTGACCGTTGTCTCTGAGGTGGAAGCCTGGTGGAGAGGTGTTTTGGGTGGAATTCTGTGAAAGTGCTCATATGTTGAGTTTGTGGTTTTCTGACAATTAAGTTCTTCTCTTGTTCCCTTCCCCTGGCATCCCGCCCCCCCCCCCCCCTTGCTCCCTCCCATGCTTTTCCACTTCTCCCCTCTTCTTTGTTTTCCCCGGGATGAGATTCAGACAAATTTTTTTACTTATATGTGATTCCTAAATCTTCATGTGATGTAATTTACTGGGTCTTTTATTACTTCACTATGGATGTGAAGTGATGTGTATGGTGATGCCTATGACTTCCATGTGTGCTGTGCAATTAGTGCCATAGCCTGTTCCTATGTGTACCTTAAAAATCATTGTAACTTTGATTTATGTAATGTTTCTATGGAGATAAATAAAAACTTTAGTGTTAAAAAAACATGGCCTAGTACAAGCATTTACATAGTGTGCATGGAGTGAATACAATATTCTTGGCTTTTTTTGTTTTGAAACAATACATTATAATTTTGATTTCTTGACAATAAACCTAGCTTGTCTTTTTCTGTAAAATTGTGGCCTAGTAGAAGTGCATACATAGTGTGCATGGAGTTAGCAGTATATTTCTGGCTTTTTTTCTGTAACACCTTTTTACTTTTTAATGCTTTTTAACAGTGAAAACTGCCTGGTTTCTCCCTTAGAAACCGCAGCCTACTGAAGCTGCTTGCATGGTATCCAAAGAGACCGGTACAATATTACTTAAAAAAATTTTTATTTCAGGATAAATACTGCCTCATCTTTGGAGTTTAGGGTTGTGATCTTGAGGTGTTTTTGTGGACTTGTTCTGATACTTGCTTAACTTTTAATGACAATACAGTGTGATACTGCATATACACTATATTGCCAAAAGTATTGGAACGCCTGCCTTTACATGCACATGAACTTTAATGGCATCCTATTCTTAGTCCGTAGGGTTCAATATTGAGTTGGCCCACCCTTTGCAGCTATAACAGCTTCAACTCTTCTGGGAAGGCAGTCCACAAGAAGCGCATTTGTGAGGTCAAGCACTGATTTCGGACGAGAAGGCCTGGCTCGCAGTCTCTGTGCTAATTCATCACAAAGGTGTTTGATAAGGTTAAGGTCAGGACAAGTTCCTCCACCCCAAACTCAATCATCCATGTCTTTATGGACCTTCCTGTGTGCACTGGTGCGCAGTCATGTTAGAACAGGAAGGGGCCATCCCCAAACTGTTCAAACAAAGTTGGGAGCATGAAATTGTCCAAAATGTCTTGGTATACTGATGCCTTAAGAGTTCCCTTCACTGGAACCAAACCCAACCCCTGAAAAACAACCCCCCACCATAATCCCCCCTCCACCAAACTTTACATTTGGCACAATGCAGTCAGGCAAGTACTGTTCTCCTGGCAATCTCCAAACCCAGACACGTCCATCAGATTGCCAGACAGGGAAGCACAATTCCTAATTCCAGAGAACATGTCTCCACTGTTCTAGAGTCCACTGGCGGCATGCTTTACACCATTGCATCTGCCGTTTTGCATTGCACTTGGTGATGTAAGGCTTGGATGCAGCTGCTTGGCCATAGAAACCCATTCCATTAAGCTCTCTACACTCTATTGTTGTGCTAACCTGAAGGCCACACGAAGTTTGGAGGTCTTTAGCTATTGACTCTGCAGACAGTTGGTGACTTCTGCACAATGTGCGCTTCAGAATGCGCTGACCCCGCTCTGTCATTTTACGTGGCCTACTACTTCATGTTTGAGTTGCTGTTGTTCCCAGTTGCTTCTACTTTGTTATAATACCACTAACAGTTGACCGTAGAATATTTAGTAGCAATGAAATTTCACGGATGGACTTATTGCACAGGGGACAACCTATCACGATACCATGCTTGAATTCACTGAGTTCCTGAGAGTGATCCATTTTTTCACAAATGTTTTTAGAAGCAGTCTGCATGCCTAGGTGCTTGATTTTATACACCTGTAGCCATGGAGGTGATTGGAGCATCAGAATCCAATGATTTAGAGGGGTGTTCCAATACTTTCGGCAATATAGTGTATCACTAGCTATACTTTGAAACAGGTTTGCCAGTTCACATATATGCAGATTGGATGCGATTTGAAAGGCATCCAATCTGCATGCCATGAGAAAAATTATTGCTTCCTATGGTGCCTGTTCACATATGTCCGGTGCACTATCAGTGTGGATTCAGTGAGGATTGAAAAAGAGTTCTGAACGATTTTTGAGCAGTCCAGTTCAGGTGTGGATTACAGGCTATTGACGTTTATGGGAACCGTTTCTAAACTGCAGATGTTATCAGTTTTGAAAAGGAGGAAATCCTGACCCGAATCTGATCTAAACCTCTCCTGAACCAGATGTAAACCTGCCCTGAACCACTGAACAACTAAACAACAAAAACAAAAATGTAATATATTATTACCTACCAGTATTTAGATGTGGTGGCTGCATTAGTTTAGTTTTTTCATGCTTGTTCCCCTTTATTTCACCTGGTCATCTGGACAGTAACAAACCTGTACTTCCTGTCTCAGGGTGTCTACATTCTGGATGAGGTAGTAATGCAGACACCTTTGGACAGCAGCATTATCAGTCTGGGGGGCAGGGGGATAGAGTTAGTACTAGCAGATGTAGATGGACTTTACTAACAAATTGAAGCTTAACTATAGCTAACACTTTATTAGCACTTTCATGGCTCCCACTTCCTCCAGGTGCAGGGTGTTTTTTTCTATTTTGCACTAGATATGCTTGAGGTAGCCACCAGCGTCCAAACTAAAAGAGTCCAAGCCAAAAAAAGGGGGGGGGGGCTTGGACTCTTTTGGCTTAGACTCTGGTTGCTACATCAAGCATATCTTGTTCTGTTCATGCATACAACTAAAAGCAGAATCATAGTTGACACAATCTCAAGTGCAAAATGCATTGGGGCTTACGTGGCTCATTTGTGGTCCACAATACACTGCAAGGCTTTGAGACCCAGTGATCCATCTAACATATTTTATTTTCTTCCTAAAGGATTGACTGGGGGGAATATTTGCTTAACAAGTTGTATACCTCTTAGCTTTGTGGCCACTCTTTTTATCCCTGTCTATTCTCTGTGACTGTCCCTTCTTTTCTGAGAGCTCTAAGCCTTGATTGGTATTCAATCGGTCTAATATAAAGATAGGATAATTACATATATGGTACGTGGTTTGTGAGATATCCATTGGATGTGTAGATATGACCCTTGACAAATTTTTAATGGGTTTATTTACATGTTTAGTGTGTCTTGGTTTTTTAATCAATAAAAGATATTAATAAGTCAATGATACCTTTTTGTCCTAATTTTTTCATCCTTTGATACACGAATCACACTTCGGTTGAGGTGTTGAGCCAAATCCAATATTTTTATGTAAGAATTTTTTGGCATGCTGATACAAGTGCCTGTTCATACTCATTGACTTTGAGAGTGGTGGCCTTTCATCTCTCCGTGTCATAATTTCCTCTATGGGACTAAAAACACTTCAATTGATGTGGATTTTGCATTTCATCATTTTAAAGAATAACTTGGGTTCCATTGTATCGGTATGAAAATATTCTATGATACCGTATTCTTGATGGTGTAACTTTTAATTATATGTATGCCTATAATAAATGCGTTCATATTTGTAGATTCTGTTCACATGTACTTCTTAGGATGATCATTTGAAAAGCGTTGAGTTTACATGTGGAATTCTTTGTATTATTACATCTAGGTGACCCTAAAAGCAGACATACTGTTTATGGTTTTTTTAGTGTTCTCTTCTACTTTATTGGTGGAAAAATAAAATCATCTCTTTAATTTATATCAGTGTTATTCTGCTTATCTATATGTCCCTCAAAAAGTCAATGGCTACTCAGTATTTTTTGATATATGCTTTGTTAGCAGCCACAGCAAACAGTTTTTTCCTTTTGAGATAAAGGTTTTACGCACATTAACTAAAGCTGACTATTGTAAGCACCCCTGTCAGTGTTTGTCTCCACACTCCAACTGCTAAAATGTCTTGACAGCTTGTCTGTGAAAAGTAGGTTGAAAAATAACAGATTTACTGACAGGATCAGATGAAAATAAAGAAAAAAAAGACTAAAACAACTGATTCAGGCATGATATCTAAGAATTGGTAAGCTGCAATTTATTACATTTTGTTTTGGAGTTTAATACTTCTTTAAAATGCTAATAAAGGGTAAAACTTCATATATTAACTTTTCTGTAACATTTGCACATGCCTTGCACAGAATTAACTTTGGGTAAAAAGAAAATCCCTAGAGCAAGTTCATTGCAGCTGTCAGCGTAATACAAAAGGCATTCATAACTGCATTTTAACAATAACAATACTTGTGTCTCTGCGTCCTCACTCTTCATAATACAGAACGGAAGTTATGAAACCCTCGCCTTTATTTGTTTCATTAATAGTCTAATAAAAATGAGCCATGGTTCATTTTGGAATGCGGAACTGCTGCTGCTTGCCAAGGACACACAAGCACGCAGCACAGGCCTGATGGAATGTTTAATCAAGTCAAGGCTTCCGATAGGCCCTGACAGACTTATGTAATTTATTGTTTATGCATAATTATACCAGAAAGAGGAAATACATTTTGTTTTGCTGAGCTGACATTCAGCAAACACAAAGCACATCTATGTCATGCAGAGCAATTTAGGCTGAAAAATTGCTGAATAAATACCTTTATTATTTTACATACAACTCTGTCATTACTCTAATGTTACTTAAAGTGTTTAAAACTTTTTTTTTAGAGCTGGATAGAGAGGGAAAGGTTAAAACCTCATCTTCCTAATTTGTGACATAATGGCAAAGCCAATATTTTACAGTTGCCTCCAGAACAGGACATGAGGATCAATCTTTGAATGAAGACTACTCATCTAGTGACATCTAGGGAATTTCCCATTTTTGAAGAGATTTTCTCTAATTTTCGATTTTGTATCTGAGACAGGAAATGAGGGTAAATTTCCCCAATGTGACACATGTAACAGGAATTTAGGATGCTACACATCTGGGAGGATGTCTGTAGTAGTTCCTGCATGCACCACTGGAAATAACTGGTTTTGCCCTTGTAAAATGATGTATGTCCCCTTTTATGTTCTGCCCATGGATTGCTAAAAAGCCTTTCTGTCCATCACCCTAGCCAATCGTGATATATAGGTACTGTAGGTGGTGAGAGGAGATGAGGAGAGGGTAGCAGTTGATGGAGACCAGCGGAAATTTACTGTGTTTTTCCTGTAAAGCTGGGGAACTCCTGCAACACAATGTAGTTCAGCAGTATAGCACTTTACCCTGTGGATATATGAAGGACTACTCTTAAATGTAAAAAGGAGGAAAGTGGAGTCATGATATTTCTACCAAAGATATGGACTAGGAACTGTGAGCACTGGTGCTGTAACTCTCCCCCTGGTGCTAGGGACTAGGATACTAGGAAAAAAGTAAAACAAATAGAAGTTCTGTACTGTTATGGGAACTGTTCAGCTCTGTGCTGCTGAAAAGTTATATAATACGTCTTACTGTGAGGAAGACTATCTTCTATTTCTAAGAAGTTATTGGTGTAGACCAGGGGTTTACTGTCCTTCAAACTTTAGGAAGATGGACTGTGGCCAGCGAGAGAAGAAAATGCCCTGGCATTTGTGGGAGTACAATGTCATAGGCTTGGTCAGTGGGAGTAAAAAATTTACATCATTGGTGCCAGTGGGAGGAATAGTGCACCACAATTGCTGTCAGTGGGAGGACGGGTGCCCCATCATTGGTCTCTGGGAAAATTAGTTCCCCATCTGTGGGAGGAACAGTACCCCATTGTTGGTGTCAGTGGGAGGAATATTGTCCTGTCTTTGGTGTCAGTGGAAGGGCTGGGTAAAAGCAAGCAAAGGGACACATCTGGCCTATGGGCTGCAGTTTGGAGATCCCTGGTGTAGACAATACCTTGAGAAAAATTTAATTTAGAAGCTGATTTAGAGTAGGGAGTGAGTGGTAGTATAATGACAGAGGGCCCTTCAGCGGCGGTGATCAGGAGGATTCGCCCAGGCGCATGCACCAGCCATCTGTCTCATGGGCCTCAGGTGCTGGAAGGAATGCCTCTTTGTACTAAACCTGTAACCACTGAGTAGATGGTCCTTGTGAAACAAATTGTGTTTTTGACTCCTGATCAAGCCAAGGGCTGAACCCGAATGTGTGTTAAGAGTTAGCAGGGCACGGTTAGAACCTCAATTTGCCACCCCTGCAAAGCTGTACTGTGAGCCCTTGTTTGGAAACTGGCTTAACAACCCAGATGCTAAGGGCTTTCTAACACACAGATAGCCAAAAATAAGTGGATGTCTTTCTGTTAGCAGTCAAGAGTCTGATAATTATTTTTTCAGACCAGATGGCAATGGATACAGCATCAGTCTGCAAGAAACTTAAGGTGGGCAACCATGGCTGCAAAACAGATCTCCGCGCCTTTAGACATTTTTGCACCACTTTCACATCTTCCCCGTAGGCGTGAAATTTCAATAATATTTTGTGAAATAAGCAGTGTGCATCGGTACTGTGTCTCAAAGCTCAGACCAGCAGGTGTTTGTTCAGAGTTCCTTTGTGTAAATCAGCCCCTAAGTCTTTCAGCAGGACAATACCACCTTAATGCAGCTCATCTCTCCCTCCCTGCTTGTGATTGATAGAGCACAGCATAGGAGAGGTGGTGACCATTTTACTCCAGACCTGAAAAAAGCAGGACTAAGATTGGATACCTTTCTGAGCAAACACACTTAAACCCACTCATGAGACAGAATGTGGGGCAGAGCTGAAAGGGCTTAGTGATAGAGAGGATAGTGTTGTGTAGCTGAGAAGACTGACCCATGTGGGCATAAGATACAGGCGCAGGTTTGAGACAGAGCCCAGAGTGTTGTGCTACCCACCACTTGGCTTATGGGGAAGACATATATTTAAAAATATGCTTGATTGTAACTGTTTTTGGAAAACTATTAAATTGGTGGATTTATTTTCACTTTAAGAATGATTTTTTTTTTGGCAAGCCCATTTGTTGGGTAAGCATTCTATTGGATCTAAATTGCAGTGCTATCTTATCTTGAATTATTGGAAGGTGACAGATTTATAATCTGTTTTATATATGCCTTTTCCTGATTTCTCTGTTGCAATCAATTGTAGCCTGCATTGCTGGGACACAAATGTGCTGATTCCCCTTTTTACTGTGCAGCAGTCTTCACTCTAATCTTCAATTTTCAAAGCAGTAGGGTACAACTTACCTCCTCATGGTGAGGATATTATTAACGGTGTACCAAAAGCTAAACATGTTTTTATTTTGGATAGAGTAGGATAGATTGGATGCATACTCTGCTGTTGTCATTTATTCTATTGGCCCTGGTAACCATTGCTCTAATACAAAAAGGAACAGCAAATCCAAAATGTTACAGTTGTCAAAAGAAGATGAGTGAAGAAGAAATCTTTGAATGGGGGCACCTGTCTAAGAAGGGATTTCTCCTAACTTTTGAGAGATTTCCTCTCACATATTTGTCTAGTTAAGAGCAATGCTCCCAAAAGAAAACAGGCATCAATAAATAAATAAAATAAAACAAATACAGAAAAAAAACCTGTAGGGCTTGTAATTATTTTTGACTTTATTGAACACAAAAAAATGTTAAAGGGTTTGGATATGTCAAATAATGATCAGCATACCAAATACATTGTTGCATTAAGTTATATTGAGAAGAAACGCATATAACACATATAAAATGTTTTGCCTATACAGATACGGAATACAACACAATCATTCTTTATACAGCATGAGTAACATTGAGTTAGTCACTGTATTAGAATGAGCCTAAGCAAAGACAAAACAGAACAAAGCAAAGTATGAAAATTCATGGCATCAGTGACTTATATTGGCATACACCCCAGGAAGGGGCTAAGGTCAAAAAGGACAACATTTTGGGTCCAGCTGGAATTTTTAATTAGGGGCTTTTACTTTTTTTGTAATTATGTAGGGGTGAACCAACAACAACATAATTATGCATTAGTTGTCATAACAAAACCAGGCTAGAAGGGCAAACCCTGACATATTCCAAACCTACGTTGTTTACCTAGTTCTACAATTAAGCTAAGTACAAAGATGAAATAACTGGAATATGTAAGATGAGGGCTGGTATATGATGGGAGGAAAAGATGGAGAAGGAGGGCAAGGGGTAGGGGGTTGATTGGAGTTTTCCCCCTGGGGCTCAGAATCAAACATTACATGAGTATTTATAGGTAGCTAAGGGTAGTCAAATCCAGGGTAAGCAGAGTATATGGGAGCCAGGGTTCCTAAACTTTAAGGAATATTAGTTGGGAATCAGTAAGAATGCTAGAAAGCTTTTCATTGACATAATGTGTTCTTATGCTTTTTAAGTTCAGGAATAGCAAAACCTCTGGATGAGGCCAAAAATTCTAGATGAAAAGGAAATCAGCTTCAGTCAGGACTACCAGACATAGAGAACATCACCTTTCTGACCATAGCCTCTAAAACATCTGTCATCACAGGCCAGGAGGGCTTTGGCTATATGTGCTGGTACCCAATGCAAACAGAATAAAACCTTGTAAGCAGATTCTAAAGTGTTAGTATTAAATGAACATTTAGGTATTATGCACCAGGCTTTGCTTCAATCCTCTAAAGCTATCTGGTGGTTAAGATCATGTTTCCACAGACTTATGTATGAAGGGATGGAATGTGGGGAACAAGAGTTCATGGCTGAGTATAATAAGGAAATTCATTTCAGATAGTCCAGGGTATAAAGACAAACATGCTGAAAAACTGATTTGGTGTAGGGGAAACTTTGAGTTTTTCGTAGATAAAGAGATTGAGTGTTCTAGGAGTAAATAGCATAGGAGAGATTTCTGAGGTTATTGTAAGTCACACCATGAAGGAAGTTGACGGGAGATAAGGAAGCCATGAATTTTCAATAACCAGTGGCTTGTCTATCAAGAAAAGGGCATAGGGTTGTCCATCCATGGAAGGAAGAAAAGGATTAATGGAAGTTAGGAAGAGGAGATATGCAGGAGTTGGTACAGGTAAAAGGTGCATAATCTGCAAAGCGGTAGTTTGTAGTCTAATTTGTAATTTATTTCCACACAAGCTACCCCTGCAATGTCCTGGGATTGACTGATTATATGCGCCAAGGGTACTAGAGTTAAAATGAAAAGAAACAGGGACAGCAAGCCCCCCTGTTGAGTTCCCTCAGAGATCTGAAAAGTCTGTGATGATATCTTGCATATTGTACAATTGCCAAGGGGCAAGAATATAATGCAAGCCAGAGTAGACTTACCAAAACCCCATCCCTGGAGATTAAATTTATAGCAATCCCAGTCAAAAATTTTATAAACATCGATAAACAAAAGAAAGCATGATTTTTCGAGATTGTAATAGATGTATAACGAGAATTATACTTTACACATTACTGCTGCCTTACCTGGTCCTTCAGTACAAGAGATTGCAAATGCTGATTAAACCTTGAACCTAAAATGTTTCCCAACAGCTTCATGTCTTCAATTAAATGAGATTGAACAAAAGCCCTGAGATTCATGGACTGCCTATGTTTTATTTACTTCTTTTTATTAAATGTTCATAATACGATGTATTAAAGTTACAAAACAACAACACTGTGACATTGCTGACCATTCAAAAGCCATCTAGCCCATACTGTCATCCTGCACTCAGAAGAGAGAAAGCTGCGGGGATTTCAGATCCCCAGCTTTTTCTTCTCTGACAGCATGGGTCTGGTGCAGGAGCGGACTGACAACTCATGGGGCCCCTGGGCAATAGGGGATCATGGGGCCTCTGTGTCCTTGCCAAACTCAAAAAATCCTATGAAAAAGGTACCAGGGGCATCTCATGGGGCCCCCTACTGACCCCAGGCCCTCGGGCAGTGACCGAGTTTCCAAATGGTCAGTCCACCCCTGGTCTGGTGGAGGGAGGTTTCCCGCATTTCTCCTGTGTGAACTCATGCTATGACAAGCCTGGGAAACTGCATTCCTGTTCAAATCACATGCTATTCTTTGCAGTGCAATTTGCACCCATGTATTTCGCATTGACGCAAATCGCACCACAAAGTAACGGTACTTGCTATCGGCGAGTACTTGACTGAAAGTATCAGTACTTGTACTGGACAATCAAAATATTGGTGCAACCTTAGTGAAAAACCTGTATATATTACTAACAAAACGGCACAGTGTGAAAACTAAGGCAAAATCATAATAAATCCAACAAGTGTGCTAATATGTAAAATACATCGCAAAGTCCACATGTGTAGCATTATATAATTGAAATACTGTGAATAAGCAACAAATATACATGTGCAAAAAAATAATAAAGTCCCAATCCAGGTGAGTCCACAAGGTATGCATACTGTTTTAACCTCCCTAGCGATATGATTATGTCCATATTTCTGTGCTGAAAGTGGTACATTTTTTTGCATGGAAATATGTATTTTTTTATTGTAGGCCTGTAATTTTTAGGAATAACTCACTGAAATCTGTCTGAACAAGAGTCTAGTAAACATTCTGGGTAGGATAAAACTTGAAACACGAAATCATAAATTATAATTTAATAAATAATCATAAAAAATAATAATATAATAATAATAAATTTAATTCAATAATATAATTAAACCAAAAACACTGAAATTTGAAATATAGCGCCAAGTTCGCATATCGCTAAGCAAAGTCGCAGAATCGTTTTCAGTGTCTGATGACGAATTTCCCCACGGATCATTCAATTCTGCAAGTAGTTCTGATTTACTATCGCTGTTCTCTAGCTGGTCTAAAACCGCTTTTGATATAAAGAGATGCTTTTTGGACGCCATGGACTTTTCTAAGTTTCCAGGCAGAAAGAACAGTAAAAATGCAGGCAGGGCACAGGACAAAGCAGTAGGGACAAAATGTATGTGAAATGCTTTGAAACAGTAATGTTTTACTATGTCATATTCGTTTATTAGAAAATTACAGTTTCTAAAATTTTTTAATTTGCCGCAGGTCCCGGCCCCTGTTCGTCCCGATGCTCGCAGGGACTGGAACATGAAACCCGGATGCCGGCAACGGCCGGAGGAGATGGTCGGGGACGCTTTTTTCACAGTGTGTAATTTAACCTCCCTGGCGGTATTCCTGAGTGTAGCTCTGGGATACCGTTTTTGGTACTGAAATTTTACCCCGAGCTACACTCGGGAATACCGCCAGGGAAGTTAAATTACACACTGTGAAAATGGTTATTTCATGTTGGTTTGAGCAGGGCATGGCAAACATTACTAAAGTTCACGTGCAAAATCCAAACCCTTTGAAGTTAATGGAAGCCGAATGTTAAAAAATAGTAATGGCCATTTTCTAGGCTAATAGGCAAGGGATTGTTTAACAAATGTGAATAAGGGACTGCATGACTAGGAGTGAGACCACAAATCTAAACACCACCAATCACCCAAGCTACAGGAAGAAGCCAGCAACCTCCAATAATGTGTGCCATTTTAAACAACCATTATAACAGATCACCCCCATCATCTCCAGGTGAAAACTCCCTGATTGCCGGGCCTCACAGAACATAAGTGACCAGTAAACATTTACAAGATTAGTATAGCTGTGCTTGATCTACTCTGGGATTGATCCTGTACAGGGCAAACCATAGAAAAGAAAGAAGACTCCTACTAGTGAATTATCCCTTTAATAAAATCTTAAAAAAAATATTAAAGGATAAGTTCATCTTTGGGAACATGTTACATGTTCTATCCATTTTTAGGGTAGAACATGTAACATGTTCCCATAGCTGCAGCCGTGTCCGCAGCTCCCCCTCCCTCTGACAGATAGTACGGGGAGAAGTTTCTCTGTACTGTCAGATTTGAAAACGACACGGGGCTCCACCCACATGGCCACATCATTCATTCACAGACTTTTGCGAATGAAGGAACTACAAGTCCTGGCAGCCTTAGTGGCTGTCGGCTTGTAGTTTTCAATGTACTACCATAGCGCTGTGCAACACCGTGGTAGTTCATTGAAGCTTCCTGTCAGAATATCTGCTTGCTCATACATCCTGTATGGCTGGCAGATATTCTGACAGGTCTGCAGGAGATCTGCATGGCATCAGCGATCTACTGATCGCTGTTGCAGTGCTTTCCAGGCTCCTTTGGACAAAAATAATAAATGCACATTTTTTTGCAGGTAAAAAATGTGCATTTATTATTTTTGTCCAAAAGGTGAACTTATCTTTTAACACATAACTCATATGTGCACATTGCTGAATAGAAATCCACCAGCAGCATCCGGTCAGCACGCTCAAAGTTCCACCTCCAAAGGAACATCAGCAGGGGCCAAGCAAATTATCAAAAGAAGTGACATGGGGGGGCTGGGCTCTGCCCTGACAAACATATAATTCTTTTTTCCGTTTGCCGTTGAGCATCAGTTTTAGTAACATGCCTGATAGAAGCCATGACCCTGCCTATGAAGTAGTTTATCTGTACAACATATACAACCTACTATGACAACACTGACATTTACAAAGTATAAAGTGTGTTTGAAATTGCAGGGAAATTGACAGCTCCCAGGTGCTTGATTTGCAATCTAAGCAGCTAGGGATTCACTTCATCTATACCAGAACCTTTTTCTAAAGTAGAGTACCAAGATGGCCGCTGCTCCTCTGCAGCGGCGGCTAGATGTCAGCAATAGGGCTCCACCCAACGCGTTTCGTGTAATAGCACGTCTTCAGGGGCACCGGCCATGCAGAGGAGCAGTGGCCATCTTGGTACTCTAATTTATTGATTTTTGTTACTCTACGTGGATACTTTTATGTTACTTGCTATCATTACTATAATAAAATACTACACTATAAGCACCTTTCTGGCTCCTGTGGCTGACCTGATTCCTCCCCAGGACCACCAGGCACCCACCCTGACGGATGGATGGATGACCCTGTAGCTGCCAGCATACCACTGCACATCCATATGTGCGATGTAGTATAACCCATGCACAATATTATTTATGGTCTGGTGAGTGTACATCCATCCCAAGGGTGGATTTCCTTTCACAAGTTCTTGCACCATTGTTCTTCACAGATAACATCACGTGCCAACCATAGGCACTACTTCAGCCGATATCTTTGCACAAAAGACGTTTTAATATTCACGAATAAGTCTACGAACATCTTTTATTGCTTTTTATATCATTTTGAAGTATTTATATTGATATTGCACTTTTTGCACTTAATTCACATATATGCTCAATTCACATGCGTTTATGAAATTGTGTCTAATCACAGCTGATCGCATGTAAATAGGAAATGCCACTTATCGGCAGTCCTCTCTTCACTCTGACATTGAGTGAGAAGAGGAGAGCCGGTAATTGGCATTTGTCAGAGGGGACATGTACACTGATCATCAGTGCCCTGATAATCAGTGTAGCCCCATCAGTGCCTCCTGTAAGTGCCAATAATTGACTGAACTTTGACATCACTATGACTCACATCAAAAACAGAGATGATAATTTCATAAGACAAGCTGACAAAGGGGGTGGTCTGGTCATCCAGGACAAAGATGTATATCTTTTGGAAGCCTTTAGACTGATAGGAGATTGTAACACCTATGAAAAGCTCAGCAGAGACCCCCTACCGGAATACAAAGATGCTTTAAAAGGGTTTCTGGATGAGGCTCTGACCAATAAAATACTATCAAACAATGAATATCAATTCCTGCTCAAACAACACCCACTGACCCCTTATTTTTACCATATACCAAAAATTCACAAAGACCTGACTAATCCCCCTGGTAGACCCATCATAGCTGGCATTGATAGCATCTCCAGCAATTTGGGATGCTACATTGATTATTTCCTCCAAGAATTAGTCGTGAGTCTACCATCCTACGTTCGAGACTCTGGGCATATGTTGGAGATCCTATCTTCCTCGAAGTGGTGTCCAGAATATAAATGGCTATTTTTGGATGTTACTTCGCTCTATACATCCATCGAGCATCAATATGGCATGTTTGCCATCAAACACTTTTTGGACAAAAGTGACATACCTCCCATTCAAGTAGCTTTCCTACAAAAAGCCATCCATTATACCCTCACACATAATTATTTCTCCTTTCAAGGGAACTTCTACAGACAAATTAGAGGCATGGCTATGGGAGCTAGATTTGCCCCTAGCTATGCCAACCTCTTCATGGGGTATTGGGAGAAGGAATCAATATGGAACAACAACCCATATCAGGGCAATCTGGCCCTGTACGCCAGATATATAGACGATATCTTAATCATCTGGCAAGGGTCAGACGAGGATCTGGATAGGTTTCTTGCACAGTGCCAAAATAACCCCTTTGGAATCGGCTTCACACATGTGGTGGATGCCAACAGTATGGTATTCCTAGATATTGAATTACGGACAGACTCTGAAGGCAACATCTGCTCTAAAAATCATTTTAAGCCTAGCGCAGGCAATTCGTACTTGCACGCTAGTAGCCATCACCACCCCAAATGGATCCGTAAAGTTCTTTTTGGTCAGTATTGCAGGTTGAGGAGAACATGCACCACCAGAGGGGACTATGAGGAACAGAGCGCCATCTTGAGGACTAAGTTCCTAGAAAAGGGCTACAGTGAGGTCCACATCGAAGAAGCATACCAGAAGTATTGGGGCCAATATGAAGAGAGTCCACTACATATACCACACACAGCTGCCAAGAAAGCCACTAGACCCCAACAATAGATTTAATAACCAGGTCAGGTTTTGCACCAGGTTCAATACTAAAGCCTTTGACATACAGCGAAAAAAAGCATTGGGAAATTCTTAAGCAGGACCCAGCACTGCTTTCTCATTATGCAAGTGCTTGTTTCATAATACCTTTGACATCTATATTCTTATATATAACACACACATATATATTTTTTACAAAAAAGTTTATTTTTTTTTTTTATAATTAATTTTTTAATATAATTTTATTTTTATTTTATTTATTTTTTATATATTTATATTTCCCATGCTTCCATGTTTATGCATACACACGTATACCATACACTATACCGATTTTACCAGATATTATACTATATGGTAACAATACTTATTTCATTTTATTTATACTTTGTAAACCATATTAAGAAGTTTTTTGTAACATTTTATATTAACATTTATGTTTATACTAGTGATTTATCTCTTTTTTCCCCTTATATAGTATCGCATGTGCATATCGATCCATGGTGCACTGCATTGCCACACATGCCTAAGTTTCATCACATATGACTATACTAGAATAATAGTGCACACCCCGTAGGCTGCATTTCTATGAATTAATAAGTGTCTCTGCTGGGTTTCAGATCTACTCTCTTCATTATATCCATGTCTCATGGTTGTCTATGGCAAGCAGAGCACTAGGCAGCTTCATAGCGTTGCTCATCCATCCATCCATTAAATGCGAGCAGTGCAGTGCATCATCAGTGAAGGATTTTCAATATATATGTGTAACTTTCTACTTCTTTATTTTTCATTTTCACACTTTCATATGGTTTATATGATTTTACGATTGTCACTAGTTTCAATGGTTTTATTTAGACATATATATTTATATATTTTTATAGATCTCCTCCACCTGCATAGGGGAGTGTCCAGGACAGCCCATGTGACCTTTGGTTCAACTAGTAGTGAGCATATAAAAGAGGGAGCAGACATTTGGTCAGTTGGCTCTGAGGAAGAGGCAAGTCCTCGAAATGCATCAGCCTATTGGATGTCTACATTCCCCATTACAAACTGTTACTCAGCGCGGTGTTGACCTAGCTGTTCTTTTATGATGTGCCTTGACTTTATTGTCGTTTGTGAGTACAATACCTATTTTATTTCTTATTAAACATATTTTATGGTAATGCACTAGGCCTGTGCGCCCTCTCTTTGTTCTTTCCTCATTCAGTATATTTGGACTCCCCCGGTCTGTTGAGGGCAGCAAGGTGTGCATGTTCCAGGACATTCTTAATGTGGTTGCAGCCTGCATCGAGTCCATCCCCAAGCGCAGGAGCATTTGTGTTTGCTGGTTCATTGCCAATAATTGCCACCTGTCAGTGCCCATTAATGCCACATACCAGTGCATATCAATGCCACATATCAGTGCCCATCAGAGCTGCCTTTCAGTGCTGCCTTTCAGTGCCAGTCAGTGCTGCCTATCAGTGCCAGTTAGTTCCGCCTATCAGTTTCCTTCAGTGTTGCCAATCAGTGCTGCCTATCAGTGCTGCCTAACAGTTCCCATCAGTGCCGCCTATCAGTGCCAATCAGTGCTGTCTATCAGTGCCATGTATGAGTGCTACCTTTCAGTGCCCATCAGTGATGCCTGCCAATGCCCATCAGTGCCTCCTTATCAGTGCCGCCTATTGGTGCCCATCACTGCAACCTCATTAGCGCACATAAATGAAGGAGAAAAATTACTTATTTACAAATTTTATAACAGAAACTAAGAAAAAACTTTTTTTTTCAAAATTTTCAATCTTTTTTAGTTTGTTTAGCAAAAAAAATAAAAAGCCCAATGGTGATTAAATACCACCAAAAGAAAGCTCTATCGTTCAAAAAAAATATATAAAAAATTAGTTTGGGTACAGTGTTGCATGACCGCGCAATTGTCATTCAAAGTGTGACAGTGCTGAAAGCTGAAAATTGGCCTGGGCAGGAAGGGGGTATAAGTGCCCTGTAGGCTAGTGGTTAAACTAGGCTCTTACAGGAAAGCATATGTAATGGAAGAGTTTTTAGAAATTATATTTTGTTCTGAGGTTTATGTGTGTCTCTAAGCAGGAACAATTACAGAATATTTTGTGCATGCATAGATCGCAGTAAATGGTGCAGTGTATATTGTGCCTAGATTAAGATTCTATTTATCTATGCCCCTTTAAACATCACCCAATATAAAGTACTATGTGGCTCAGCTGTGTCCATTTTTCACTACGGTATGCACAGCGTGCTGCATTGTCCCTTCTACTGGCTGTCCCTCTATACAAAATTCTAAATGAGGGAGGCATGTTTGGGGTAGTACCATATATTATCAAATTTTGTGTGACCATTAAAGTAAATTCATATTTTGAATATATGCTATTTATCATTGTTTATTTCTAATGGAATTTTTTAAAGAAGGGACATATTTCTCTGTGTGATACAGTCCGTGAACAAAACTTTATAGCAGTGTCAAAAGTTCCATTGGAAGGAAGTTAACAAATGACGTTTTTAATGTATATCACCATGCAGTGTTTATAAACCTTGAAAGTGTGCCCAGTCAATGACCCCCGAAAATCAAATTGGATAGGTCTCTCTGTATGCTAGGGAGTAAAAATATTCATTTTAGTTGCTTATCAGCATTTTTCCTGCCAAATAGGGAGAGGCAGCCATTATAACCACACAATCCTTATCTTTAAAGATAGCAGTTTTCCTACAAAACACCAGCAGTCCTTGAACACAGACATGATATAGCAAGTACAAGACAGCCTAATATATTGCTGACAAAGTCCAAAGGTCTACAACAGGAAGTAGAAGATCTATCATTTGTCATGTATGATGATCGAAATTTGTTAGTGACATTGAAATGGTGTACAGTTCAAACTGCTACTTTCTCTAAGTTGGAGCTGCTAGGGAAAAAAAGCTGAAGAAAATCTTAGTGATTTAATTTGTAAAAGGAAAAAAAACATTTTTTAAGCATATGTTTACAATAAATCATCTTGTAATGTTTAGTATGAGCAAGTGATGTCATCTCCTGCAGACAGCATGGCAAAATACACATTTGACAGTGCCACATAACACCGAAATGGTACTCTCACGTACAAATGGAAAAAAAAATGAGTTCTATGATCCAACAGAAAATGAGCAAAAAAATTCCAACAAATAAACCAATTTGTTTTCTGAAACCTAATCTATGTAAAAATCTTAGAAATTGTTCTCCTGGTATTTTTCTTAGATGAAGTCATGTTTCATTTTAAAATATCATGTTATTTTCAAACCACTGTCTTATGTATATGATTTCTTAGTTGATCATCGGCTGTTTCCTCTCCAAGTGAAGAGATACTGGATCAGAAAGTTTGGGCACAAATTATTTTTGGCACAGGACTGAGGAGGCATTTTGGCACATATTGGTGCTGTGCCAATACTTTCTGCAATATGGGTATGTGTTGCTTTGTAGGCTGGCACCATATCTTATGTCTTTACTGCCTGTTTTTCTGTCCCTCTACTTCTCAGTCTCAGCCTTGCTTTGCTCTCACCTGTTTCTAAAATTCCTTTCCTTCCTATGTATCCTCTGTATACCTTGGCTGCTCTATATCTTGTTTTCCTTGTGCTGTTTAGTTTTAGGCACACGTTGTTGCATAGTTTGTCTGTGTCACATATCAGTGCTTGCACCTTCATCTAGTATACAGGTGCATCTCAATAAATTAGAATATTAACAAAAAGTTAATTTATTTCAGTAATTCAATTCAAAAAGTGAAACTCATATATTATATAGATTCATTACACAGAGTGATATATTTCAAGCAATTCATTCTTTTAATTTTGATGATTGTGGCTTACAGCTAGTGAAAACCCAAAATGCAATATCTCAGAAAATTAGAATATTGTGAAAAAGTTCAATATTGTAGACTCGTGGTGTCACACTCTAATCAGCGAATTAATTCAAAATAACTGTAAAGGTTTCCTGAGCCTTTAAATAGTCTCTCAGTCTGGTTCAGTAGGTTATACAATCATGGGGAAGACTGCTGATTTGACAGTTGTCTTGAAGACAGTCACTGAAATCCTCAATGACTATTGCACAAAAGGTCTCTGCTAAAGAAGCTGGCTGTTCACAGAGTGCTTTATCCAAGCATATTAACGGAAAGTTGAGTGGGGGGAAAAAGTGTGATAGAAAAAGGTGCATAAGAAACAGGGATAACTGCAGCCTTGAGAGGATTGTGAAGCAAAGGCCATTCAAGAACTTGGGGGAGATTCACAAGGAATGGACTACAGCTAGTGTCAGTGCTTCAAGAACCACCGCACACAGATGTATCCTGGACATGGGCTACAACTGTCACATTCCTTGTGTCAAGCCACTCCTGAACCAGAGACAACATCAGAAGCGTCTTACCTGGGCTAAGGAGAAAAAGGACTGGACTGTTCCTCATTGGTCCAAAGTCCCCTTTTTGGGTGAAAGTAAATTTTGCATTTCATTTGGAATTCAAGGTCCACAAGTCTGGAGGAAGAGTGGAGGTGCACAGAATCTAAGTTGCATGAGGTACAGTGTGAAGTTTCCACAGTCGGTGATGATTTGAGGAGCCATGTCATCTGCTGGTGTAAGGGAATTCCCGTGAGATGGCTGGTGAATAGACGTGCGCATGTGCACAGAAGTGCACGATCATGCACACGCACATGCACACGCACGGTGAAGATTGGCGCCAGATGGACTATTTAAAAGGTGCCTTTGCCTGTGCTGAGTGCTGATTGGTCTTCAGCTGTTCCCTGTTTCCTGCTTGTTCCTGTGTGTGATTTCCTTGTTGCTGATCTGGCTTGTTCCTGACCTGACTCTGATTACTCCCCTGCTTGATACTGGTTCCTGACTTCGGCTCTGCTACTGACTTTGGCTTGCCTATTATTTGTTACCTCGCTGTCCGCCCATTGATGACCCTGGCTATTCCTTTGACACTGCTCCTGTCTCCCATCCCTGCTTCCTGCCTTACTCTGGTGCACACCTGGTGATCTACTATACCAGCTCTGCATATTACTACAGTGCCTGAATCAGAGGTTCATCAGCCTTCCAAAGTCTCCAACTGCAAGAGCTGCAAACAACATCTGCTGGCGCTCTTGTCCCCCTGGTCCCTAGACACCCTCTGTTCCACTTCCAGTGGGGTCAGGGCTAGTGACACAAGTGAGGCCAACCTCGTCATTTCAGTCTCCAATCCGATACGTGACAGCTGGTGTTGGTTCACTGTGTTTTATAAGTCCAAAGTCAGCACAGCCCTCTACCAGGAAATTCTAGAACACTTCATGCTTCCCTCTGCTGACCACCTTTATGGAGATGCTGATTTCATTTTCCAGCAGGACTTGGCCCCTGCCCACACTGCCAAAAGAACCAATACCTGGTTTATTGATCATGGTATCACTGTGCTTGACTGGCCAGCAAACTTGCCTGACCTAAACCCCATAGAGAATCTGTGGGGTATTGTCAAGAGAAAGATGAGAGACACCAGACCCAACAATGCAGACGAGCTGAAGGCCACTATCAAAGCAACCTGGGTTTCCCTAACACCTCAGCAGTGCCACAGGCTGATCACCCCCATGCCACGCAGCATTGATGCAGTAATTCATGCAAAAGAAGCCCTGACCAAGTACTGAATGCATACTATACTGTACATGGACATATTTTTCAGTAAGCCAACATTTCTGTATTAAAACTCCTTTTTTTATTAATTATTGTATTAATATTCTAATTTTCTGAGTTACTGAATTTTGAGTTTTCACTATCTGTAAGCCATAGTCATCAAAATAAACAAAAGGAATGCTTGAAATATATCACTGTGTGTAATGAATCTATATAATATATGCAATTCACTTTTTGAAATTAATTACTGAAATAAATTAACTTTTTGATAAGTGTAAATTAATTGGTTTAAGTGAAAGTTATAGCGTTTACAAATCGTGGTATAGATAATGGGATTTTTTGTTCTACTAGTAATGGCGGCAAACAGCAAATTTCAGTGGGACTGCGGCGGACATTCTGACACTGGGGGGGGAACTAACTTGGTGTCACTGACACCCCAGTGACACCAATACAGTGATCAGTGCTAAAAAAAAGCACTGACACTGTACTAATGACACTGGACAGGAAGGGTTAATGTGAGGGGCGATCAAAGGGTTAACTGTGTGCTGGGAGTGTTTTACTAGGGGGTGGGGTGTGTGTGCTTCACTATAAGCACACTGATCGGGAAGGCTGTACTGTGCACAGCCATCCTGAGCAGTGTGCTCGAGCTGACAGGGAGGAAGATTGTTTGTAAACAAAACAATCTTCCTCCCCATCAGAGATGCTCAGTAATCACTGGGTGCTGGCGGGTAGTTACCGGGCAGGACCCTGTGATTGACATCCATGGCCGCAAATGGCCCAGAAATGCAGAATGATGTATATATACGTGATCCTGTGTACAGGTTCCGCCCTGTAGCAGTATATCTGCTATAGGGCGGTCCTTAAGTGGTTTTATTGTTCCAGTGGTCATGTTTATTTTCCTTTTTTTCAATGCTCTAAATCAAGTGGTGTCATTGTAGTAGGATAATCCAAAATTAGAACTATTCACACTGGGGACATCTGAACTTATCTCTTAGTTGAGCACTATTGAAGTCCTGGCTGAAACCAGATAGCAGATTTCTCTTTAGCATGTAGCAGCAAGTAATTTAGGAGTGAGCAAAGTCTCTTTAGCAGTAGTAGTAGTTACAGGGCTGAGCTTGTCGGGTATCAGCCAGTTACAATAGACTGTGACAGCCCAATAGTAACTTAGCTGAGCAAAGTCCTTTGCAGTAGCAACACTTGGACAAGCTCTTCAGAACACTAGCCAGTGTTTCCTTTTTCCAGACCCACGCTGACTATCAAGCACCAGGGTAGGTAGCAAGCACACATCCTCCCCACATTCCTCAATGTCAGCTTACTGAAGAACCAGGGTCACTCTCTCTAACTTCAGGCCCTCCGGTCAAAACACCTGAGGCCGCATGGAAGCTAGTTGCCAGGCGAGGCAGCCTGTCTCCAGCCTGGCTGTTCAATCGTCTCATGGAAAAAAAACCTGAACCAATGTGCTCTCCAAATATAAATACCACTCCCAGCATTCAATGGGACTACTGTTCCCTGCAATTGGCCAGAGCTGTATCCATTATCATGCTGTTCATTTGCCTAGCCCAGCAATGGGCAAACTACGGCCCGCGGGCCGTATACGGCCCGGCGGACCTTTTAATCCGGCCCGCGGATGTGGCTGTCAGGATGTGTGTAGGCGGGGCAGCGTGACGAACGTGAGGGGAGGGGAGCTAGGCTCCTCTCACAGTCCGCCCTGAAGACCGGAACAGCGCGGGAACATGACGAGAGGAACGCGCGGAGCAAAGGTAAGTGAATTGACACAGGGGGGACTTGGCTTACTACTTGGGGGGGAATAGTACTGTGGGGGATGAAATACTGTATGAGGGATGAATTAATATGGGGAATGAATTACTATAGGGGGGATGAATTACTATATGGGGGATGAATTACTATGGGGGATGAATTACTATATGGGGGATGAATTACTATATGGGGGATGAATTACTATATGGGGGATGAATTACTATGGGGGATGAATTACTATATGGGGGATGAATTACTATGGGGGATGAATTACTATATGGGGGATGAATTACTATGGGGGATGAATTACTATGGGGGATGAATTACTATATGGGGGATTAATTACTATGCTTACTATGGGGGAATATTACTATACTTACTATGGATGACACATACACATCATTCATCTACTCTTGGTCCGGCCCCGGGTCCAATATATGAACCCATTGCGGCCCTCAAGTCAAAAAGTTTGCCCACCCCTGGCCTAGCCCCTTCCCATGTTCTGGAAGGCTCTCATAGCTTCCTGAAGGTGGGCATAACTCAGACAAACTCCAACAGCACCACAGCAGCATGGGCAGACCTAACTAATCAATCACAGCACTCTGTTAAGCAGAATACCAGACTGAATTTACTTGCCAGCCTCTCCGGTAAGCAGAGAAACACAGCTATGCTTAACCTAACTACCATCCATATATTTATTTCTGAGTTGTCCAGGCATAGAGCTGGAGTTGGGTCTTCTGGAGAAGATGTATGTTCTGAGGCTGTGGCCCATCTACCCCTGCTCTGGTTATGACAGTGGAGGGCCTCTAACTTGGTTGCAGATCACTTGCCCAACTGCCTCTGTTTCATCAGGTGCTGCCTCTATGAACTCCTGTGGGGTAGCTGAGCAATATATACTCCCTGTACACATTGAAGAACCCAGGAGTTGTGGGGAATGGTGTTAAATGGTACTAAGCTTGCATGTGAGCATGGTCAATAAATGGGAATTCCAGTGTTGTTGCATGACTTCCCCTTATATCTTAATATAGGATTTAGAGAAATACAGTCAGGTCCATAAATATTGGGACATCGACACAATTCTAACATTTTTGGCTCTATACACCACCACAATGGATTTGAAATGAAACGAACAAGATTCTTTGGATCTCATCTTGAGAGTTGACAGCAACAGATTCCAAATGCAAATAGCACACTTGAAATGAACTCTGGACCTTTTATCTGCTCATTGTAATTGGGATAATGAGGGAATAACACACACCTGGCCATGGAACAGCTGAGAAGCCAATTGTCCCATTACTTTTGGCCCCTTAACAAGTGGGAGGCACATATGCAAACTGTTGTATTTCCTACACCGTTCACCTGATTTGGATGTAAATACCCTCAAATTAAAGCTGACAGTCTGCAGTTAAAGCACATCTTGTTCGTTTCATTTCAAATCCATTGTGGTGGTGTATAGAGCCAAAAAGTTTAGAATTGTGTTGATGTCCCAATATTTATGGACCTGACTGTATCTTGTACTTGTTTTGGGTCATATAATCATAGGAAACAGGCAGAAGTTGTGTTTTGGCATTCTCCTGCATGGTACAAGAGAGGCAGAATACTAAGACATAGACACCAGTCATAAAGTAGTAAATGACTCATGTTCTGTCAGCTGAATGTTACATATAAAGCAGCCTTACTTGCATGTGCCTATTAAAATGCTATAGCTGTAATGAAGACAACTTTGTAGACGGGTAAAGAAACCCCTTTGAGCAGTTTTTCCACTTACTGTAAAATTGGACCCTTGCCACAGATAGGAAATACAGTTGGTATTGTGCCATTTAATAACTGGAAGAAATGTTACACAATTCATTTTTCTTAAGGTTTTCATATATTAATTACACATGATCTGTGGCTGATTTCATTTTGTGTGTTGGCTGTTTCCATAAGCCTCATACATTGCCTAATATGCATGTATCTGTTCTTAATTAATTAAGGTGGTTACAGACAAGCAAGGCAACATAAGACGGAGTAAATCACCCACAATTTAGTTGCGACCACAAATATATATATATATATTTATATAGTATATAGATATATATAGCACATTGTATATTTTCTGAAAGCAGACACCTTGGACAATAAAATGGTGGTAACTTAAATTTTTTATGTAACACAGTATTACTGAAAAGTTTTAAGTAAAAATACACTTCAATTTAGGGCACATAAATGCAATTTTTGGTCAAATATACAGTTATTGCCAAGAATATTGGCACCCCTGAATTTCTGTCAGATAATGCACCACTTCACCAAGGAAATTGTTGCAATTACAAATGTTTAGGCATTCCCATGTTTATTTCTTTTGTTTGTATTAGTATGACTCAAAAAAGTGGAGAAAACAAAAAGCCAAATCTGACCTATTCCACACAAAACCCCAAAAATGGACTGGACAAAATTATTGGCACCCTCACTTTAACCACTTAAGAGCTGCCCAGATATACTGCTACAGGGCAGCTCCGCTGTGCAAAATCACTTAAAAATATGTGACTTTGCAATCACCGTGTCCCGCCAGCGATTCACGGCTGGGACTCCGTGACCATTGGCAGGGCTGTGAGGGGAGAGACCTGTGTGTAAACAGCACAGATCTCTCTCCTGTCAGCATGGACATGCTGATTTGCATCTCTCTGCACAGCAGAGAGATACAAAGCAGCATGTCTCTCAAGTAAAACACACACAGCACACTGTTAACCCTTTGATCGCCCCAGATGTTAATCCCTTCCTGCCCCATGTCATAGTACAGTCTCAGTGCTTTTTATTAGCTCTGATTACTGTTTTAGTGTCACTGGAGATGTCAATGGCAGTTAGTTCCCACCCAGTGTAATAATGCCTGCTGCATTCCTGCTATAAGTTGCTGATCGCTGCCATTACTAGTATACAAAAAATAAAAATGTTAAAAACTTTCGCATAAACCAATAAATATCGACTTATACACTTATTGGGATTTTCTTTAGCAAAGACATGTAGCAGAATACATTTTGGCCAAAATTTATGAAGAATTTTTTTATTTTTAAATTTTTTTTATTGGATGTGTTTTATAGCAAAAAGTTAAAAATATTGTTTTTTTTTCCAAAATTGTCAGTGTTTTTTTATTTATAGCGCAAAAAATTTAAAAATGCAGAGGTGATCAAATACCACCAAAAGCAAGCTCTATTTGTGAGGAAAAAAAGACATAAATTTAATTTGGGTGCAGCATTGCTTGACTGCGTAATTATCAGTTAAAGTAATGCAGCTCTGTACCACAAAACATGGCCTGATCAGGAAGGGGGGTAAATCTTCTGGAGAGCAAATGGTTAATATGTGGTAGCACACCCCTTGGAAAAAATAACTGAAATAAGGCACTTCCTGTAACCACCAATGAGTTTCTTACCCCTCTTAACTGTAATTTCGGACCACTTATCATATGCCAACTGCTCCAGGTCTCTCAGATTGGAAGGGTTCCTTTTCTCGACTGCTGTTTTGAGATCTCTCCACAGGGGCTCTACGGGATTGAGATCAGGACTCATTGCTGGCCAGTTCAGCACTCTCCAGTACTTTGTCTTAAATCATTTCTGGGTGCTTTTTGATGTGTTACCATTGTCCTGCTGTGAGACCCATGACCTCTGATGGAGACCAGGGGAGGACTGACCATTTGGAAACTCGGGCACTGCCCGAGGGCCCGGGGTCAGTAGGGGCCCCATTAGATGCCCCTGGTACCTTTTTCATAGACTTTTTTGAGTTTGGGCAAGGACACAGGGGTCCCATGATCCCCTATTGCCCGGGGGCCCCATGAGTTGTCAGTCCACCCCTGATGGAGACCCAACTTTCTGACACTGGGCCCTACATTGCACCTCAGATTCTTTGGTAGTCTTCAGATTTCATAATGCCATGCACACGGTCAAGACATCCAGTGCCTGAAGCAGCAAAACAACCCCAAAACATCAGTGAACCTCCACCATGTTTGACTGTAGGGACTGTATTCTTTTCTTTAAAGGCCTCATTTCTTTTTTTTTAAACCAGTAGAATGATGGGCTTCACCAAAAAGCTGTAATTTTGTTTTGTCTGTCCACAGCACATTCTCCCAAAAGGATTTTGGCTTCTCTTCATGCAGGAATAACAGTATGGGCTAGATTTCTTTTGATTGGTCAGCACCATCATGGTGCTGACCAATCAGAAGCCGTCCAGCCCGTACTGTTATCCCTGCAAGGAGATGAGAGAAAGCTGCTTTACAGGTCTGGGAATTCCAAATCCCCATGGCTTTTTCTCCTCACCATGCAGAGATGACAGTACAGGCTAGACGGCTTCTGGTTGTTTAGATAATGCTGACCAATCAAAAGTTGTCTAGCCCGTATTGCATCCCTGCATGAAGAGGAGAGAAAGCCACAGGGGTATCAAATCCCCAGACCTGTGAAGCATCTTTTCCTTCTGTGACAGCATGGGATTGGTGCAGGGAGGTTTTCCGCACTGCTTCTGTGTGGACTATGGAGAAACCGCATGTGATTTGGACAGGAATCTCATTCCTGTTCAAATCACATGCTATTCTTTGTGGTGCAATTTGCATCCATACATTTTGTATTGACGCAAATCGCAGTGCAAAGTATCACTTTCGGGTATCGGGAGCATTTTCACGAGTACTCATACACGTGAAAATACTTGGTATCAGCACTATCCCTAGAATTTAGCACCATCAGTGCATCCCAAGAATTTAGCATTGACAAAAATGGCTTGTTTGGAATCTCTATAGCCAAAATGCTGCACCTTTTTCTGCTGTACTTTCTTGCCAGTACTAAGTCTGGCACCAGGGTTCAATTATGCACTTTTATTTGTGAGTTAGAACTAAAAGGTATAGGAGGGGCCATGGTATCAAGTTTTTGAGAATAATGTGGTTGGGACAACAGTAGCCACTTGTATATGAGCAGGGGCTTGCATTGTTGAGTAAGTGTCTTGCCTCACTAGACCAAGGTGCTGTGGTTACTTCTATGAAACTGCTGTTATATTATGGTTGCTACATCATTTCATGTAAAGACATTGTTACCGTTGCAAGTAAAAGTAAAGGTTCCATTGCTGGCACTTTATCAAAGGCTGCCATCTTTCATGGTCTGTTGCATCTCTGCTATTAAGAGACAGTCAAACATTTGCTTTTGGGGCTAACCTACAGTCTGTCTACTACTTTGAATGCTTCAAATCCCACCAGGATAATTGTCTAAGGCAAATGTCATAACAGTAAACAAACCATCCATGACTTTTCTGTCTTTCCAAGTTCAATGGCTTCAGGTCACTCAAGAAAAGAAGAAACTTTGGCTGTAGCCACTGAGGAGTGGCGTCACACTGTTTTGTGTACCTTTCTGGCTGCCGTTTCTGTTACATTACTCCCATGGCTTTTGCTTGCAAAGTGTAAGTAGCATAACACATATAAATAGTGGAAAAATACAGAAGAGATTCTGTTACACATTTTAACCCTTTTCATTCTCGTTGCCTTCCATTTTGAATCTCGGGTGGCCTGACAAATACTAATAAATTTTACATGGAAATAAGAGACTTTAAAGTTTCCTAACCCTTTCCCCAAACATAAATTTTCCATAAGCACAGATCCTATAGCATTCGAAGGAAGTGAAGACTGTACTGTTAATTTTGTTCCTCTTATATCAGTTGTGCAAATGTTCATCACAAAAATAAAATAAAAAGACAGGAAAATCATTATTAGGGCACACATATATAGCTTAACCTGCTGAATATAGAAAATAAAAAAGCATTAACATAATAAATAGTTAAGTGATTTTGTGGAACAATGAAGGTAAAAACTGTATATCAGCAAATAACCTATACTGCTTCAGACAGCTGTATTCTGAGAACTCTGCTTTAAATAATATACTTCAGACTGCTACAATGAATAAGTCTCAGTAGTTGCTGGTTGTTATGTAGTCCCCAACTAGTTCTCCTTTAAAAAAGCACAAAGTATCAGCTCTATTTACTTCGAGTAGAAATGCATATGTAATGGAAGAGTTTCAAGTTTATGTCTGTAACAATTGAGTACTGTCCGTGATACTTTTTTTATTTGCACTAACATACAATTTGAGGACAAGCTTTCGGGGAGTGTCCCCTTCTTCAGGTCCAAGCAGTACTATGCAAATCACAAAGTTTTAGCAGAATGTTAGAATAGATGAAAAAAAAAAAGAGGCTAGAGATAAGATACAGCAAAAGCAAAGGGGGGGGGGAGGTGGGGAATACAAAATTCACACAGAGGGAGTCAAGCTTGAGCTGATAGTCATAAAACTGCTGGATAATGATTGAGGAATCCTATGTCCAAATTCAGGCCGTTATCTTTTGTGTCAAATACAATTATCACTCTTAGTTCAAAGTTTTTCTTACCTGAATGGATTTGAAATTTTCTTTAAGAACTAAAATATTGAGGTCTCCCATTGTGTGGTCTGATTGTGCGAATGGTGTCCCACAGGTGTGCAAAGGTCATCTTCTTTATGTTCCTTGATGGTATTTCTGTGCAAATTCATCCTTGTTTGCAACTTCTGTCCTGTTTCGCCAACATAAGATCCTTTGCAGAAAATGCAGCAAAGGATCTTATGTTGACTCCCTCTGTGTGAATGTTGTATTCCCCCCCTTGCCCCCCCCCCCCTTTGCTTTTGCTGTATCTTAGCTCTAGCCTATTTTTTTTTTTCATCTCTTCTAACATTCTGCTAAAACTTTGTGATTTGCATAGTACTGCTTGGACCTGAAGCAGGGGACACTCCAGAAAGCTTGTCCTCAAATTGTATGTTAGTGCAAATAAAAAAAGTATCACGGACAGTACTCAATTGTTTCTGTTGCAAATGCACTAATACGGCTACAATCAACTCAAGCAAGTTTATGTCTGTGAAACTTTCATATGTTGCACAGTAATAAAGGCATATTGTGAGAATAGAAGGACTGTGGCTTATGTACGCAGTATATACAGGAAAAATGTTCACATTCTATTTAACAATGCTCTTTTAGGCCACACCAACTATCCAGAATGATATAGTCTAACACAATGCTCACTATGGCACAGCTTTTCTCCTTTCAGTGTACCCAAGAATGCTCCAGTCCCATATCCCATTCACTGTCATTGTTTCAACATTACTGGAACTGGTTGCATCACTTACAAATTTTGTGTTGTTTATTGTTGTTTGCACCAACCCAAGTCTTTGTTGCAATTCTAGTGGAAGTCTAGCTGTTATCCCACATAAAATCTCATCATTGAGGCCCCCTGTGCACTTTAAATGAAAACAAACTTACTTTTTTCTCAAAGGGTCATTTGGCTGGTCTATTGATATTACAGGCATAGGCATGCACACAGGGTGTGCCAGCTGTGCCTAGGCACAACCTAATCACCCATCGTTGCCAACATTCCCAGATGACATGCACATTAGAGAGATGACTCTCCTCCCCTACCATCTCCTCCATCAGTTTCAGATGCTCCCGCTTCTCATGGAAGACTGCATGAACATCCTAAGGGGGGGATGCTGCCTCCTCCTTGCTTTGTACTAGTACGGCATTGAAGTTTGATTGGGCAGGTTGGGGATGCACCTGGCCTCTGAGATTCTGCCCGGCCACCTTTTTCTGGTGTGTCATGTGTGAGCTGAGCAGCAGAAGTCAGGGAGAGTATATGTGGAATATATATATATATCTGTGTGTGTGTGTGTGTGTGTATATATATATATATATATATATATATTTTTTTTTTTTTTTGCTCAAAAAATTAAAGCAACACTTGGAAAACACATCAGATCTCAATGGGGAAAAATATCATGCTGGATATCTATACTGATATGGACTGGGTAATGTGTTAGGAACGTAAGGATGCCTCATCCTTTGATGGAAATGAAAATGATATACCTACAGAGGACTAAATTCAAAGACATCCCGAAAATCAAAGTGAGAAAATTATGCAGCAGGCTAGTCCATTTTGCTGAAATTTCCCTGTAGCAACTCAGAATGGTACTCAGTAGTTTGTATGGCCCCCACGTGCTTGTATGCATGCCAGACAACATTGGGGCATGCTCCTAATGAGATGACGGATGGTGACCTGGGGTATTTCCTCCCAGATCTGGACCAGGGCATCACTGAGCTCCTGGATAGTCTGAGGTGCAAGCTGGCAGCGTCGAATGGACCGAAACATGATATCCCAGAGGTGTTCTATTGGATTTAGGTCAGGTGAGGGGGGGGCATTCAATGGTATCAATTCCTTCATTCTGCAGGAACTGCCTGCATACTCTTGCCACATGGGGCTGGGCATTGTCGTGCACCAGGAGGAACCCAGGACCCACTGCACCAGTGTAGGGTCTGACAATGGGTCCAAGGATTTCATCCCGATACCTAATGGCAGTCAGGGTGTTTAGTCTGTAGAGATCTGTGCGTCCCTCCATGGATATACCTCCCTAAACCATCACTGACACACCACCAAAATGGTCATGCTGAACGATGTTACAGGGAGCATAACGTTCTCCATGACTTCTCCAGACCCTTTGTCAGGGCTCCAGGGTATGACCAGAGGTATGTGACTGACGCAGGGAAACGCAGACTTCAGATATGTTATAAACAATATAATTTATTAAAGACTAACAATACAAACATAAACACAGTGCACCAAACCCCAAGCTAACACAAATACATACAAGGTGAAACAAACCCAAACCTAAACTAATACAGATACACAGGTACATACACATATAGAGCACAACGTGATCAGGCAGGCCGGGTCGATAACTATCGGGCAGGTAGGTACAGGAGGAGCAGGCGGAGAGAATGGTCAGGGTCACAAGCCAGGGATCAGAACAGGAGAAGTCAGCAGAGGTCAGGATCAAGCAGGGTCAGCAACAAGACAGGAACAGGAACGCAGGTTTACAAGATACAGGGCCCAGGAAAAACACACACACCAAGACTGCAGGTCTGGCCATCACTTAAATACACCTGCATAAGCAGTTTCAGGTGTTTGGCTGGCTGCAGGGTTGAGTCTCTGATTGCTGGGAGCACCCGCTGGCCAGCCCTGGTACTGCAGCCCACAAGGCAGGTGAGTCCCACCATTACTGGCAAGTCCATTCCTGACACCCTTTCACGTCTGTCACATGTGCTCAGAGTGAACCTGCTCTTATCTGTGAAAAGCACAGGGTGCCAGTGGCGAACCTGCCAAATCTGGTGTTCAGTGTCAAATGACAATCGAGCTCTATGGTGTCGGGCAGTGAGCACAGGGTCCACTAGAGGACACTGGTTCCTCAGGCCACCCTCATGAAGTCTGTTTTTGTTTGGTTAGAGACATTCACACCAGTGGCCTGCTGGAGGTCATTTTGTAGGGCTCTGGCAGTGCTCATCCTGTTCCTCCTTGCACAAAGGAGCAGATACCGGTCCTGCTGATGGGTTAAGGACCTTCTATTGCCCTGTCCAGCACTCCTAGAGTAACTCCATGTCTCCTGGAATCTCCTCCATGTTCTTGAGACTGTGCTGGGAGACACAGCAAACCTTCTGGCAATGGTACACATTGATGTGCCAACCAGGAGGAGTTGGACTGCCTGTGCTACCAGTAGTAACACTGACCCCAGCCAAATGCAAAACTAGTGAAAAACAGTTTGAAAAGATGAGTAGAGAAAAAAAAAATCAGTGGCCTCCACCTGTAAAACCATTCCTGTTTTGGGGGTTGTCTCATTGCTGCCCATCTAGTGCACCTGTTGTTAATTTCATTAACACCAGAGCGGCTGAAACTGATTAACAATTCCCTCTGCTACTTAACTGACCAGATCAACATCCCAGGAATTTAATTGGCTTGATGCTATACTCTGATTAAAAAGTGTTCCTTTAATTTTTTTGGAGCAGTGTATGTATACAGGTGAAACTCGAAAAATTAGAATATCGTGCAAAAGTTAATTTATTTCAGTAATGCAACTTAAAAGGTGAAACTAATATATGAGATAGACTCATTACATGCAAAGCAAGATAGTTCAAGCCGTGATTTTTCATAATTGTGATGATTATGGCTTACAGCTCATGAAAACCCCAAATCTGCAATCTCAGAAAATTAGAATATTGTGAAAAGGTGCAATATTCTCGGCTCAAAGTGTCCCACTCTAATCAGCTAATTAAGCCATAACACCTGCAAAGGGTTCCTGAGCCTTTAAATGGTCTCTCAGTCTGGTTCAGTAGGAAGCACAATCATGGGAAAGACTGCTGACCTGACAGTTGTGCAGAAAACCATCATTGACACCTTCCATAAGGAGGGAAAGCCTCAAAAGGTAATTGCAAAAGAAGTTGGATGTTCACAAAGTGCTGTATCAAAGCACATTAATAGAAAGTTATGTGGAAGGGAAAAGTGTGGAAGAAAAAGGTGAACAAGCAGCAGGGATGACCACAGCCTGGAGAAGATTGTCAGGAAAAGGCCATTCAAAAGCGTTGGGGACTTTCACAAGGAGTGGACTGAGGCTGGGGTCAGTGCATCAAGAGCCACCACACACAGACGGATCCTGGACATGGGCTTCAAATGTCGTATTCCTCTTGTCAAGCTGCTCCACAACAAACGTGAAAAGCGTCTTACCTGGGCTAAAGAAAAACAGACCTGGTCTGTTGCTCTGTGGTCCAAAGTCTTCTTTTCTGATGAGAGCAACTTTTGCATCTCATTTGGAAACCAAGGACCCAGAGTATGGAGGAAGAATGGAGAGGCACACACTGCAAGATGCTTGAAGTCCAGTGTGACGTTTCCACAGTCTGTGTTGATTTGGGGAGCCATGTCATCTGCTGGTGTTGGTACGCTGTGCTTCATTAAGTCCAGGGTCAACGCAGACGTCTACCAGGAGATTTTGGAGCACTTCATGCTTCCTTCCGCAGACGAGCTTTATGGGGATGCTGGCTTCATTTTCCAGCAGGACTTGGCACCTGCCCACACTGCCAAAAGCACCAAAACCTGGTTCAATGACCGTGGGATTACTGTGCTTGATTGGCCAGCAAACTCGCCTGACCTGAACCCCATAGAGAATCTATGGGGCATTGCCAAGAGAAAGATGAGAGACATGAGACCGAACAATGCAGAAGAGCTGAAGGCCGCTATTGAAGCATCCTGGTCTTCCATAACACCTCAGCAGTGCCACAGGCTGATAGCTTCCATGCCACGCCGCACGAGGCAGTAATTGCTGCAAAAGGGGCCCAAACCAAGTACTGAGTACATATGCATGCTTATACTTTTCAGAGGTCCGATATTGTTCTATGTACAATCCTTGTTTTATTGATTGCATGTAATATTCAAATTTTCTGAGATTGTGGATTTGGGGTTTTCATGAGCTGTAAGCCATAATCATCACAATTATGACAAATCATGGCTTGAACTATCTTGCTTTGCGTGTAATGAGTCTATCTCATGTATGAGTTTCACCTTTTAAGTTGAATTACTGAAATAAATGAACTTTTGCACTATATTCTAATTTTTCAAGTTTCACCTGTGTGAAATATATATATATAAATATGCATGTGTGTTTGAGCTTTGAGGTGCACACCCTAATGCAATAGGCTGCACACACCAATGACCACAGGTCTTTCTTCTGTTTCTCAGGTAGCAGTTCTTACTGCTGCAGTGAAAGATGCTCAAGTACTGATGTGTAAATGCCATATGGTAAGATTATGAGGCAGCAAAGTTAAGAGCTCACTGGATTTCTAGCAGGTTCAACTGGTATTTTCTGTAACTGAAGCATTTCTAAGGAGGTAAAACATAGGGAAATATGATTGTATAGCAGGGATTTACTGTTCATCCTGCAGACCGACCTAAGCCTAGCTCTTTTCAAATTTGAAGACTATTTATTCATTTAAATATTGGAACTCTACCAACACCTCTAATTTTGTGATCATGATTCTTTGAAATTTCATTGAGAATTATGCCCATCAATGACCAAACAAAACTACATCGTAGAGGTTGTCAACCATGTTTGTTCCTGTAAATGTTCCTGCAGATGTATTATTATTGATTAATATTGTAGCGCCCTCCCAGTTAGGCTGTAAGGTAAATTTAGTAAGGCTGCTGAGTAAATTTAGTTTTTGGCTCTATTGTAGTAAGTGGAGTGGTTGTTGAAGCTTTTGGTCTGCTCAGGGTTCTTGAGCTGAGAGTTTAATTGCTTCCTCCTGCCTCTGGAAAAATCTTCCAGATCACAGGGAGGGAGATTCAAATGATCAGCTGAATATTTATGATGCCCTGCCCAATCCCTGGAAGGCTGGGGATTTTATACATAGACAGGAGGCCTGAGAAGATTTTTTCCTCGTCAGGGAGGGTTCAAGTACTCCTGGGGCTGCTGCCCCTAGGAGGGGTATCTCTAAGGCAAAAGACTACCACTAGTTCTTCAGCATTTGCTGTGGTAAGGGCCTGAGGAGTGCAGCTAAAAAAGGGGATACCAGCTGAATGATACTGTTCCAGAGCTCAGCTCTGACAGAGGACGTTGTCATTTCCCTCATTAAGAATATAACCATAGATACTGGGTGGCAGACAGCTCCTGGGACACCATGAGTAAAGGGGATTGATAATTCTGTAGAAATGAAAGGGAACTAGTCACTAATGGCTGCTCTATGGTCTACAGCTGTGTAGCCTCAGATGTGCCAACCACCCCCAGCTACTTCCAGAGAAGTTGCTACTGAGAGACTAGAGAGAAGCTTATACTTTTGCTGCTGCTGCTGATTGTTTGGAACATCCTGTGATCTTAAACCCCTCTCCTGTTAAAGTTTTTCTGCAATAAATCCCAAAAAGACATCCCCTAGGCTGAGTTTTAATTGTCAGTGTGCTGTGGTAACTGGTGGCCTCTGTACCACTTAAAGAGATTCTGTCTGTTTCCAGCAGCCCCTTTGGGTGTGAGTTCTGCATTATTTGTATTGTTATATTACAGAATGTATAGAGCGCCAACAGTGTGAGCAGTGCTTTACAAAACAAACAGACAATACATTTGCAATACAACTCAATTTAAGAGGATTTAGAAGGTCCTGCTTATTTATTTGTTTCAGTTACTGATATAGCGCTGTCAATTTACGCAGCGCTTTTACATATATATTGTACATTCACATCAGTCCCTAACCCTCAAGGGGCATACAATCTAAGGTCCCTAACTTACATCCATACACATACTAGGGACAATTTAGACAGGATCCAATTAACCTACCAGCATATCTTTGGAGTGTTGGAGGAAACCGGAGTACCCGGATGAAACCCACGCAGGCCCAAGAGAACATGCAAACTCCAGGCAGGTGGTGCCGTGGTTGGGATTCGAACCAACGACCCTAGTACTGCCAGGTGGAAGTGCTAACAATTTAGCCACTATGCTGCCCCTGCTTGTAGGAGGTCACAATCTAACAGGAATTGACAAGCGGTACCAAAGGAAATAACTGTGAAGATGAGTTGATGAGGAAGATAGAAGTACAGTTCTAAGGTGGAGGCGGAATAGGCTTCCCTGAAGAGTTGAGTTTTTTTCTATAATGGATGTTAACACTAGTCAACCTCACTGGTAGGTAGCATGTAGAGTGTAACTTTACTCGAAAAGGACCTATATATTTTCAAAAACTTTCTTTCAAAGACTTTGTTTTACCATTCACTGGTATAATTCACTGAAACAATGTTCAGGAAATGTATTTATGCCTAGCTATAAAGATAAACTTTTATTTGAGTGGCTAAAATAAATGTTGGTTTATTAGGTGACCTTTCTTTAATAAAATGTATTGTTTCCCTTTTTCATGAAAGAAGCATAATGTCACAGGGAAAAATTAAAACCAGATTGTCTTAGTAAAGTTCTGGAAAATTACTGGATCGTTTTGCCATTTAAAATATTTATGTGGAAGAAATTATGAAAATAAAAGAACGTGGAAGAACATACCAAAAACATTTAAACAGCTCAGAAAACACAGTTCTATATATATGCACAGGGGCTATACAAGGTCATACATACAAGATGGTGTGATACACAGTCTACAAAGGCCTTCAGAATCTCTCACTTACATTCAATCTACAGTCTTTTTAAAGACTAACTCTATGCAGATAAAAATAAGGTGCTTTGTAAGGGGAAATTACAACAATTTTCAGGCAGTTTTTATTTTAAATGTTTTAAATCTTTATTTCTCTCTATATATTAAAAAACGTTATTTTGCGTTAACGTTAAGCATGAAATATTGGGGTAAAAAATAAAATCCTGCAAGCAGCTCCTAATAAATGATAAAAATTCTAATGCAACAATTTAAATGAAAAGCTGCCTATACCTACACTGGGGATCGAAAGTTTGGGCACCCCAGCTAAAAATTTGTATTAATGTGCATAAAGAAGCTAAGGAAAGAGGGAAAATCTCCAAAAGGCATCAAATTACAGATTAGACATTCTTATAATATGTCAACAAAAGTTAGATTTTATTTCCATCATTTACACTTTCAAAACAACAGAAAACAAAAAAATGGCGTCTGCAAAAGTTTGGGCACCCTGCAGAGTTAATATCTTGTACTGCCCCCTTTGGCAAGTATCACAGCTTGTAAACGCTTTTTGTAGCCAGCCAAGAGTCTTTCAATTCTTGTTTGCCCATTCTTCCTTACAAAAGTCTTCCAGTTCTTTGAGATTTCTGGGCTGTCTGTCACGCACTGCTCTTTTAAGGTCTATCCATAGATTTCCAATTATGTTGAGGTCAGGAGATTGTGAAGGCCATGGCAAAACCTTCAGTTTACGCCTCTTGATGTAATCCCCCGTGGATTTCGAGGTGTGTTTAGGATCATTATCCATTTGTAGAAGCCATCCTCTCTTTAACTTCAGCTTTTTCACAGATGGCATCAAGTTACCATCCAAAATTTGCTGAAATTTTATTGAATCCATTTTTCCTTCTACTCGTGAGATGTTTCTTGTGCCACTGGCTGCAACACAACTCCAAAGCATGATTGATCCAACCCCATGCTTAACAGTTGGACAGAGGTTCTTTTCATTCAATTCTGTGCCCCTTCTTCTCCAAACGTACCTTTGCTCATTCCGGTCAAAAAGTTCAATTTTAATCTCATCAGTCCACAGAACTTGTTTCCAAAATGCATCAGGCTTGTCTATATGTTCATTTGCAAAGTTCAAACGATGATTTTTGTGGTGAGGGCGTAGAAGAGGTTTTCTTCTGATGACTCTTCCATGAAGACCATATTTGTACAAGTATCTCTTTATAGTGGAATAGTGTACCACAACTCCAGTGTCTTCCAGATCTTTCTGGAGGGATCGTGCAGTCAAATGTGGGTTTTGAATTGTTTTTCTCACAATCCTGCGAGCTGTTCTGTCTGATATTTTTCTTGGTCTTCTAGATCTTGCTTTAACTTCCACTGTTCCTGATGACTGCCATTTCTTAATTACATTCCGAACAGAGGATATTGACATCTGAAAACGCTTTGCTATCTTCTTATAGCCTTCTCCATTTTTGTCTGCGTCAACTATTTTCAGTTTCAGTTTTCTAGACAACTGCTTAGAAGAACCCATGGTGCTGATTGTTGGGGCAAGGTCAGATGAGTCTGGGCATTTAAAACCTTTGAGATTGACATCACCTGGTCTTCTCAGATGATGATTGAGAACAATCCATGACACTGGCAGGTCTCAGCTTGGCAAAGGGGCAGTGCATGCTATAAATTCTGCAGGGTGCCCAAACTTTTGCAGACGCCATTTTTCCATTTTTCCTTGGCTTCTTTATGCACATTAATACACATTTTTAGCTGGGGTGCCCAAACTTTCGATCCCCACTGTATACTTACTAGAACACTGTGAGATCCATACAGTACCGATTGTATATTGTTATGCTGGCTATATTTGGTATGATTTAACACCTGCAATAAGAGAGCGGCTGATTTTAAGTTTTATTTAATAATAAAGCCATTTTGTAAGGACCATTTTAAAGCACTATTTCTTGCCTATTCATTTTCATGAGGAGGAGTAAGGAGGAGAAGGATCTACATGGAGGAGGTTATCTACCTTTGAGAGAGGATTCCAACCTAAGAGGCTCCATTATTAAGTCCAATAAAAGGGATGCAAGTGCTGTTTAACCAAACATTTTTATGTGAGGTCAAAAGCTCTAGGTGAGGGCACATCTGGGGTGTTGGTTGAGGTGCACAGCTGTTTAAATAAGAAGGCATTGAATGATGTTGAATAGAAGTATATCCACTGTGATTGAGTGCACTTATTGAAGAAATAGAAAGAAGGATTTATTAGTTTGTTGGGACTTGTTATTTATTATTTTTATAGGTGGATTATATACAAATTTATTTGTTTATTATTTTATGGTTTTTTGAGCACGTAATATCACATTTGAGTTTAGTTATTTGTTGCATAGAGAGAAAAGCGTGGCACTGTTATAGATTGAATTATGCAATATTGGGGAACGCATGCTACTTGTTTTGCAGTGTACTAAGGTTTTTGTTAGACAGATAGCACAGCAATAGCTCTTTCCATGTAGACAGTCTATCAATAATTAAAATGTGTGCAGATCTGTGCAAAGCAGGGAGGAGATCAGTTGCTCCTCCAATATTATACTAATATTACACTGACCTTTGGCTATTGAACTCTGTTGTCAGACTTTTACTTTAGCAAAGTGGTTTTAAGGGTCAAATATTCATATATAATATTTTATATGTAGTGCTACCTTTGTGAGGGCCGCTTGTATTTTTGCCCTGGCTTCCCCTTGCTTCACCCCGCAGACAGGCACACACACTCTGACTCATTGTCTTCAATGACCAGTCTAGGGGATGTTTATTTTTGGAGTTTTATTGTAGAACTGGGGATAGGGATGGGAAATTGTAGTAGGATACTCCAAAATTAGAACTATTCACACTGAGGACATCTGAACGTATCTCTTAGTTGATCACTATAGAGTGATCAACTAAGATAGTCCTGGTTGAAAGCAGATAGCAGACTTCTCTTTAACATGTAGCAACAAGTAGTTTAGTAGTGAGCCAAGACCCTTTAGCAGTAGTAGAATTTGCAGGGCTGAGGTCCTCAGGTACAGGCCTGTTACGGCAGATTGTGGCAGTCCAGGAGTAATAGAACTGAGCAGAGTCCTTTGCAGTAGCAACAGTTGGATAAGCTCTTCAGACCAATAGCCCAGTGTTCCCTTTTCTCAGACCCACACTGACTCTCAAGCACCAGAGGGGTAGCAAAGCACACAGAGTCTCCAAGATCTTTCAGTGTCTGTACTCACAAGCCCAAGAACAGAATGGCAACCTCCTTACAAACTTCCAAGACTCTCTCCAGTGATACCAGACAGATCTTTGGCAGACAGCTCCCCTCAGTCAGCTTACTGAAGAACCAGGGTCACTCTCTCTAACTTCAGGCCCTCCAGTCACCCACCTCAGGCCACAAGGAAGCAAGTGCCAGGTGAGGCAGCCTGCCTCCAGTCTGTCTTGGTGCAATCCACTCCAGGGAAAGACGCTGAACCCTTGTGCTTACAAAACATAAATACCACTCCCAGCATGCAATGGAGTCACCCTCCCCTGCAATTGGCTAGGGCTGTTTCCAAATTCATGCTGTTCATTTGCCTAGCCCAAACCCATGTTCTGGAAGGCTCTCATAGTTTCCTGAAGGTGGGCAGAATTCAGACAAACCCAAACAACAACAGGGCTAGTACAATTTACTAGCCCTAAACGTAATTAAAAAAATGTGAAAAAAAAACTCTACGCTCTCTTTAAAGGGTCAGTCCATCTGAACCTGGTGTTTCAATTTGTTTGTATATTTTGGAGGGTTACATCGCCAACAATTTCTTACATCTCTCAGGGACTTTTTTGGCGACATCTCTGCACTTGAGTTTCTGTGTCTGCATGTCCTCTTTGGCTGTGGTTTTCACTTTTATGTTGGATTCTTTATGTATTTTATATTATTGAGGATGCAATAGGAGGTGCTAGAAATTGGAAAGGGTGTGAAATATTAATTGCCAAAACTTTAAGATAGATGGAAGTTAGGGATAAGAGCAGGGAGATTTCCGTGTTAGAATATGCAAGACATATAATATGCCATGGGCTAGCTCTGCCTGCTAGGCACCACATATGATAACTAACACATCAGGTTTAGCTGAAGTTTTAAAAAATCATTACTCATTTTTTCTCACAAGGTTTTGAAATATAAAGAAAGAAAAGAAAAAATATGTTTTTGTTTTTTTTCTTCATTTTGCAAAAACTTTTGGCAACAAACGAGATCTGCAAAATACTCACCATGCTTCTTATCAAATTCCTTGGGGTGTCTACTTTCCAAAAAGTGACCATTTGGGGGGGTTTGGTGCTATCCTGGCATTTCAGGGCCTCCGAAACTGTGATAGGTAGTCAGGAAGTGTAATGAGGAAATAAAGCCCTTTAAAAGCCTGAAGGTGCTTATTGGATTTTGGGGTCCTGTACTTGGCTAGACTGCCAAAACATCTCTCACATGTGGTACCCCCATACTCAGGAGAAGTAGCAGAATGTATTTTGGGGAGTAATTCCACATATACCCATGGAATGTGTGAGCAATAAATTGTTTAAGTAACAATTTTGTGTAAAAAAAAATAATTTCCAAAAACTTGTGGTAAAAAAAATAAATTCCTCTATTGATTCAATATGCCTATCAGAAAATAGTTTGGGGTATCTACTTTCCAAAAAGCGGTCGTTTTGGTGAGTGGGGGCACTTTATGCCCAGCATTAGACGTTTATGCCACACATCATTCACTCTTCTAACCACCTGAAGACCAAGCCTTTTCTGACACTTTTTGTTCACATGAAAAAAATTAGTATTTTTTGCTAGGAAATGAATTTAAACCCCAAACATTATATATATTTTTTTAAAGCAAATACCCTAGTGAATAAAATGGTGGGTGCTGCAATTTTTTTATATGTTACATAGTACTCGCACAGCGATTTTTCAAAAGCAAGTTTTTTTTTAAAATACACTTTTTTTTACTTTTAATGCACAAAAACACAATATATTGGCAAATTATTTGGTAAATATGAAAGATGATGGTATGCCGAGTAAATAGATACCAAATATGACATGCTTTAAAACTGCGTATGCCCCATGCAATGGCAGAAAACTGCAGGGGGTGGGTAAGCAGGGGGGCTAAATGCAGGTGCTGGCAGGTGACGGGGCTGAGCCCGCTAACGCTGCGTTTTTGGGGACACTATACTAATGTGAACGCTGGTATAGTGCTGATCTGATCAAAGATATTGACCCGTTCAGACACTGCACTAGCAATGGAGGTTTATGAGCGTAATCCTGGCAATCAAGGGGTTAAATGTTAAATGTGATGTGATTACTGGTGTACTGAGGGGCAATCTGGCGCTATCTAGGAGGGGCGTGAAATCCACAGGAGCATGAAACATGTGTATATATATATATATATATATATATGTGTGTGATTTTGCGCACCCGTGCTGCCCTGTAGCAGTACGTATTTCTGCTATAGGGCGATCAGGAAGCGGTTACATAAGCGGTTTGTGTTATGGTACTGTGTTACTTTAACTGACAATTGCGCTATCATGCAACACTGCACCCAAATTACATGTATGTCCTTTTTTCCCCACGAATTGGGCTTTCTTTTGGTGGTATTTGATCGCCTGTGCAATTTTTATATTTTGCGATATAAAAAAGAAAGACCGACAATTTTGAGAAAAAAAACAATATTTTGGACTTTTTGCCATAAAACATGTCAAATAAAAAAATTTAAAAATAATATTTCATCATAAATTTAGGCCAAAATGTATTCTGCAACATGCTTTTGCTAAAAAAAATCCCAATACGTGTAAATTAATTGGTTTACGTGAAAGTTATAGCGTTTACAAATGGTATTATACATATTGAAATTAAATTTTTTTATACTAATAATAGTGGCGATCAGCGACTTATGGCGGCGATCAGTGACTTATGGTGGCAATCAGCAACATATGGCGGCGATCAGCGACTTATGGCGGCGATCAGCGACTTATGGCGGGACTGTGGGACTGTGGTGGACATTCTGACACTAGGGGGAACTGACTTAGGGTCACTGACATCCCCAGTGACACCAATACAGTGATCAGTGCAAAAAAACAACACTGACACTGTACTAATGTCACTGGGGAGGAAGTGGTTAACATTGGGAGGCAATCAAAGGGTTAACTGTGTGAGTGGAGTGTTTAACTAGAGGGCGGGGGTGTACTTCACTGTTACACACTGATCCGGAAGGTTCTGCTCAGCAATCCGGAACAGTCTGCTGAAAACTGACAGGGAGGAGAGCTCAATTGAAAACAGTGCAGCCTTCCTCCCCATCAGTGTTTGCTGGCAACTGCCAGGCTCCAGCGGGTAATCACTGGCCGGAACCCAATGATTGACACCTGCGGCCGCGATCGGTGCCGCGGGTAGGCCGGTCGCACGCCCCCTACCCCGAAATGCAGGATCACATTTATATACGTGATCCTGTGCACAGGGGCCGCCTTGTAGCAGTACAGTATATGTACTGCGGGTGGTCCCCTAGTGGTTAAAAAGTAACTCCAAATTTGTAGAGAAAAAAAAAAATCCCGTCTGTGTGAGCAACGTACTTTGCAGGCAAGTAAGGCTCCATGCACACTAGTGTTTTTTTGAGCTCCTAGAAGCTGTTATTAGAATTTTTTCTGCTCCTAGAAACTAAATAGTGTTGTCTTAGGCTTTTAGGATTTTTTTGAGGTTCAGCGTCTATGGGCAGAAAAAAACTGTTTTTGCTGAGATTTTCCAGCAGAAGAAATGCTAAATGCTCCTAAACGCTGCTAAATGATACCAAAACGCAGCTAACAGCTTTTTCTAGCTTTTTTTTTCCTCTACATGTACTGTAATAAAATGCTAATGCTCCTAAACTGCTACTTAAAATGCTTTTACCAGCGTTTTTTATCCATCATTTTTTCCAGCTTTTTTTAGCTTAAAAAAGAAACACTAGTGTGCATGGAGCCTAAAAGTATTTTATTGTGTGCAGAGTACTGCAGACCATACATGGGTCAAATTCCTAACTAATTTTCTTTAGAAAATCAGAAATTTTGTGCATTTTGTAATCCGATGGTGCCACTGTTGATTTAGAACTTCGACCAACCAAGCTTTTAATTTCATCTCATGTTGCTACAGAAAAGAATTTTCATGGCCAAGAATTTTCTTTTCTTTCCAGGTCGCAGCTGATGCTCATTTCTTTTTCGATTACATTTCTTGCTCAAAGAAGATTTTTAAAGGTAGTATACTTGGAAGTGATATAAAAGATCAGCTGTCATTTTTGTGCTTTTTTTTGCCTTTTTGTAGCTAACACAAAACACAAATATACACATCAAAAAAGTGTTGTAAACTCTTGGGTGTACATTTTAAATGTTTCATAACTCATTAATGTAACTTTTTTATAGGCCATTCTTAATTAATGTATGGGAAATGTAACGCAGATGGTACTTGCCCCTGCTGCAACAAGGACTCCTAAGTCAAAGTGCCACAAAGCTAAATTTTGGTCAGCTTTAAAAAAAATTGAATTAGGGTTCCCCCATATATTCATGAATTGCTGCACAATTAGCCTAGGGCAGTGTTTTCTTAACTAGTGTTCCATGGAACACTATGGTCCCTCCAAAAGGATGCTAGGTTCCTTGATCTGTGGTGGAATTACCTCCCATTTGATAGTGCCTGTACAGTTTTGGGTGTCAATGCACTTGGCAGAGTCAGCAGCAGGACACCAATGATCTTTTGTAATCAAATAACGGAAGATGGTTGCGAGCGCACTTAAAAGTGTAAATAGCTGCTGAGCACTAAAAGTAACCAATAAACCTCAAACAGACAAGATAAAATAAAGTGCAGCGCTAAAAATTGGTACATAAAAGTATCAAAATCAATCAAATATATAAAATATATTAAAATATATATATATAGTTCATAGAGTGACTGTTAGTGCAAATAGGAATCCTGCGTTCATCTAAGATTGGGTGCTTGTGTAATCAGGTGTGGGAGAAATGCGCAGTCACCGGAACGCATAATAAAATGCGCATTGGTTTATTAAAATGCTGATGTCATCAAGGTCATCTGAATCTGGGCAGGAATAGGGTTAAATCCCTCACTGGATAGGTATGGATCCTAGGGCCTCTGATGTAAACTGGAAAGGTGCCAGAGATCTCTTTAAGGGATGGACGGGTCAGCTCACCAGGTGTACAGGGGCTCCCTCTCTGGAGACTGGATACTGGGTTATCTGTAAATTAATCCTCCCCAGGGGAGTTAAAGTAGAGAAATCCCCATAGTGTAGTAAGGCTTGTTTATTAAAGGTAAAAGCATCTAGGTAATGATAACAGTTATCCAGGTAAAGTAGCATACATCAAAGTAAAATGACTGTGTGTTGCATAGGTCTAACCGTCCTGAATCAAAGATGGCCGCCGGAGCTCCACGTTGCTCCGGCGGCGTGACGTCACGGCGTTATTGGCTCCTCCTACGTGTTTCGTGCACCCGCAGGTCGTCTGGTGGGGAACACCTATATATATATATTTTAATATATTTAATATATTTGATTGATTTTGATACTTTTATGTACCTATTTTTAGCGCTGCACTTTATTTTATCTTGAATGATCTTTTGTAAGAGTGGCATTTTGAACACAACTGTAAAGGTTGTATTATTCTCATTGACCACCAATGTAGGGGATATTCATCCCCCTGACCGCCGATAAATTGGTTTAAACAGGAGTTCCTTGAGACTTGAAAATTATTTTAGAGGTTTCTCTAAAGGAAAAAGGTTTAGAAAGGCTGATCTAGGGGGTGTAATGAAGAGAATTATATACCCCATTCCTTGAGTTACACACTGTTGTCATGGAAATACATTTTTGAGATGCTTTGCACCAGAAAATCAGAACCGAGCAGGTTTTCATTACAGGCAACTGTTCATGTATAAACCAAATTGCAATTAGTATAGAACAGAGCCATTGAAGGTACAACTGGTCTTGAGCAGCAGGGCACTCTCAGTGTACAATCCACAGGTTGTCCTAGACAGACAACCACAGACAGACAGAACAGGGAGCACAAGTACACAGCAGACAGAGAAGTTTGCTATCTACACCTTTGACGGCATCAGGATACAGAGGAAGCACATTCAATCAGTTTCCATTCAGGCTTTGCAGTCACAGGGCATAGATAGAATGAGGGAGGCTGAGTGACACCATGATCTGCATGTTGTCACTCATAATAGCCAGACGTTTTCCAGTGCTGATTGCTGGACAACTGGAGCATAGACAGAAGTCAAACATTTATGCGTTATATGGCTGTTTAATGTTCTTTAAGTAATTCTAAGGTAAACGTCCAGTTTAGGTACAGTGACTAGTTGCTTCCACAACTTGTGAGAAACTTTTGAATCTGTTAGGCTGAAACCTGACAATTGAAAAGCAGGCCGTAGAAATCTGAGACATCAGGTGACCTATGTACGGGTTGAAGCTATGACAATTTATTAACATAACTGACTTTGCACCTTCAATGATAAATTCTCCCAGGACTGCTGAAGCCCAGGCCCCATCTAACTTAGGAAGGTAGGATTCAGAAAATGCCGGGATTCCACAATTTGCAGCATGCTTATAACTACTCATGTAATCACCGCTACCCAATTAACAATAATGGTAAAGGAGAAAAAGAGAGTTAACAGCTTCTCCCCAATCCAAATTATTCACCCAACTGTTTTGAAATTTTTTTCATAAAACAAACATCATATTTTCCTAAAAAATGTTAGATTCTTTTTTACACGAGTACATTTTAGTCTAAGCCTTTTTTGGTCATATGCTGTAAATAGTTATATGATACTAAATCTTTCAGTACTTAGCAAGAAAATGTGAAGTTAGGATGTTAAGGAAACAGCCACCAGATGGGAATGTCATTTCACCCAGGAGAAGCAGCAGACTGCACAGCATTCTTGAGAACCAAAACTGTGAACTTCTTGGCGTTGGCCCAATGCCCAACTTCTGCTGTGGATCCTGGACAATAACTTTAGAATGCAAAGCCAAGGCATGTTAACTGTGCATGACCTGTCCTATGTCTCTGGAAATGAGCAGATTTTTTTTTCTGTAAAACTCTGATATATCAGACAACAGTGTAGAAAAATCAATTGCTTACTAGTAAATAAATTAACCAAGAGCAGCCTGTACCATATGGTCCCATTCCTGATATTTTGCTGCCTTGGTTTTGTTGTATGGCTTTGCACATTTAAAGCTGTAGTTAAAACAGACAGCTTAAGATATATATTTTCATGTTAACCACTTGAGCTCCGGAACATTTTACCCCCTTTATAACCAGGCCATTTATATAGCCATTTAGCACTGCACTATTTTAATTGGTAATTGTACTTCCATGCAATGCTGTACCCAAACAAAATTTAAATCTTTAATAGAGCTTTCTTTTGGTGATATTTGATCACCACTAGGTTTATTATTGTTTATTATATAAACGAAAGAGATCGTAAATTTTGAAAAAAAACCCAAATATTTTCTCATTTCTGCTATAAAACACATCCAATAAATTTTTAAAAAAAAAATCAAATTTCTCTGTAAATTTGGCCTAAAATGTATTCTGCTACATGTCTTTGGTAAAAAAAAATCCCAATAAGTATATATTGATTGGTTTGTGTGAAAGTTATAGTGTCTACAAACTATCATATAAATACTGGAATTTTTATTTATTTAATTTATACTAGTAATGGAGGCGATCAGTGACTTATAGTGGCACTGTGATAGTGTGGCAGCGGACGCTGGGGGGGAACTGACTAACTGCCATTGACAGTAATACTAATACACTGATCAGTGCTAATAATATACAATATACACTGTAGTAATGACACTGGTTGGGAATGGGTTATCATCTAGGGCAATCAAGTGTGCGTCTAACAATGTTTAATGTATGTACTGTGTGATGGTTTTACTAAGTAATATGGCAGTTTTTACTCCCTGCTTTGTAGGGAGGAAAAGATAAGGCATATCACTGCTGTCTGTAGAGAGCCCTGTGTTGTTTACCAACACTGGGCTCACTTCTGTCATTTGCTCAGCCGACCAGCGTGTTCCAGCCATAAATCATTGGCCAGGACCCACTGATCAGCTTTTGCTGCAGCGAATGAAGCACAGTTCTCCGGGTCTGCTCAAACATGCACAAGCGGACCCAAAAGAAAGACACAACTTACAGGTCTATGATTGTGCCTGTATGAGCAGACCTGCCGAAGTAAATGTACTGCAGCAGGTTGGCAAGCAGTTAAATGGGTGCATGCTCAGTAACGCCCCCGTCTTTTCCCAGAGGGCAGATACCATCTTTGTTCAGGTATCATCCAGGGCCAGCATTTATTTTCTGACTGAGAGATAGCTCTGGAGATGTGAATCCAAATGCCTTCACAGTAGCCTCTGTGCTCTTAAATGTGTTTATATATATCATACAGTGAAACCCCCTGATGCTGCTGCCAGAAAGTTAACAGTCCTAGTAAGTGATCAGTGGGGGAGGAGGGCTGAGGAAATGATTTCCCTTCCTGAGAGATGACATAATTTCTTTTATAAGCAGGGCGTACTCAGCCCGTGATTGGAAGCCTCCCCTGGTAATATGGAAGTGCTTTAAAGCTCTCCTTTATGATTCCTTTGGCTCTGATTATAGTTTGGGGTTTTGGCCCTCACTAGTGATATACTAAAGGGAGGCACTACTGATGTTTCAGCAGTAGTATTTTTAATTGTCATTATTTTTAACCATGTATATTTTTGTGAATAGTTTTGTTTTTTCAACTTTATCTGAGCCTATCCTGCTACCTGAAAAATCCACCTTTTCTTTACTTTTTTCTGTATATTGTTAAAGCAATGCTGAATGGAGACCTGCAATGTTTGTTTAGCAAAAAATAAAAAAAAACAGTGGTGATTAAATACCACCAAAAGAAAGCTCTATCTGTCTCAAAAAAATTATAAAAAGTTCATTTGGGTGTTGCATGACCGTGCAACTGTCAAAGCGCGACAGCTCTTTGGGTCTATTTAAAACATTTTTTTGTGTGTGTTGGGTAGGGTATATAGTGAAATCCTGTCCTCAAACATATCCCCAAGAACACATTTCTAATAGAAGTTTAAGGGTTGTTGTCATACTGTAACTACGAACATTTTAATATAATTTATAGGAACGCTCAGCACCTCAACTGTCACATAAGCTTGTGATGCCTAGAATTTTTTTAACCACTTGCCTACTGGGCTCTTTCACCCCTTTCCTGCCCAGGCCAATTTTCAGCTTTCAGAGCTGTCGCGCTTTGACAGTTGCACGGTCATGCAACACCCAAATGAACTTTTTATAATTTTTTTGAGACAGATAGAGCTTTCTTTTGGTGGTATTTAATCACCACTGTTTTTTTTTATTTTTTGCTAAACAAACGAAAAAAGACCAAAAATTAAAAAAGAAAACTTTTCTTTGTTTATGTTATAAAATTTTGCAATAAGTAATTTTTCTTCTTCACAGATATGCGCTGATAAATCTGCACTGATGGTTACTGATAAGCTGCACTGATGAGGCCGCACTGATGGGCACTGATGAGACTGCGCTGATGGGCACTGATAAGGGCTGCACTGATGGGCACTGATTAGACTGCACTGTGAGGCTGCAATGATGGGCACTGATGAGACTGCGCTGATGGGCACTGATAAGGGCTGCACTGATGGGCACTGATTAGACTGCACTGTGAGGCTGCAATGATGGGCACTGATGAGGCTGCACCAATGAGGCGGCACTGATATGTTGCACTGAAGGCGCTGCACTGATAATCAATGTGAACATCCCCTGTCACAGAAAAGCTGGTTATTGCCTTTCCTTTCCTCGAGCTGCGACAGCGCTGAGGAAAGGAAATGCAGATAACTGGCATTTGTTTACATGTGATCAGCTCTGATTGGACACAGATGATCACATGGTAAAAAGCCACTGTCATTGGCTCTTTACTCTGATTGCTGATGCGCTATGTCCGAGGGATCACCTTGCATGTGCGGCAAGAATGGGAGGATGTCATATGATACCCTCCCAGAACAAGAGCAGTCCCGCCTGGCCATCAATGTACAATACGCTGGGCAGGAACCGGTAATAGTTAACATGTGCTAGATACCAAATTAATCTCAAATGTAACATATTTATTAAAGTGGAATGTATATTCATTTTTTAAATACATTGCTGATCTTTTTGTACATTTTTGTGCTGGCATGCCACCCCCCTGCACAGCCATTCACTGGGAAGATCAGTGTACTTCTGTTTCTCCACCTCCACCTCTCCAAACCCCTTATGCAGTTGAGAACAGAGTGTATGTGATCACTTATTACATTAAGAAAAGGTATTTATAATGTTTTTATACTGTATATCTACACAAATGTTTTGCCTTTCATTTCTATTTTAAACAGAAAGTTTATTATTTTCATGGTAAAGGTTCATATATACTTTACAGGGATTCTAAAGGCTTGTTTTTGATTTTTTTAAAATAACAAACATGTCTATACTTACCTGCTGTGTACAGTAGTTTTGCACAGGGAAGCCTGGATCCTCCTCTTCTTGTGTACCCTGCAGGCTCTCCTGGCCCCTCCTTCCTGTTGGATGCCCCCACAGCAAGCAGCTTGTTATGGGGGCACCCGCTGCTCCATGTGTCCATTCACACACAGAGCCGCAGCTCATCCCCACCCTCTCTCTCTTCTCATTGGCTCACTGGCTGTGATTGACAGCAGTGGGAACCGATGGCTCCTGCTTCTGTCTCAGCCAATGAGAAGAGAGAGTCCCGGGATAGCCTAGACTCCAGTGCACATTGTTGGATCAAAAGGGGGCTTAGGTGAGTATTGGGGGGCTGGAGGGGGCTGCTGCACACAGAAGGCTTTTTTATCTTCATGCATATAATGCATGAAGGTAAAAAACCTTGAGCCTTTACAACCACTTTAACTGTTCATCTCCATTTGGTGAGTCTTTTTCCATTGGGGATATACAGTATATGTGATGGTGTCACAAATTTCTGTTTAAACAAAAAAAAAAAACACCTGCATATGTGTATGTTGATATACACTGCTGAGAAATCGGATGTGTTTGGACAGTTTTCTTTGCTTCTGTACCCCTGGGTGTGAATAAGTTGGAGCTTGTGTTGCTCTGTGGAAGGATTTGGACAACATAAAGCTGGCCATACAGGGGTAAAATTTGTATTAAATGTAATTTCGGAATGACATTTAATAAGTCTGTGATGGCATTATCAAATGTAATGATTAGATTTTTCGTACACATGTTCTGAAGATTTACACATTCTATTTGCACAGTTATTGTATTCCTAGTTATTTATTTTTAATGCACTGAGTGCTGTTGTATATTGGTTTGTATTGTTTTATCACTTGTAATATTTAAACATTAACAATAATATTTGAACTTCCTTACCTCTGTACAGGATGGGGACCCTTGCGGAGCGAGTCTGCTCCCATTGCTATAGTTGCTATTGACAGACCACAGCAGAAGCAGTGCGGACAACATTGCTAGAGGCTGTTCCACCTATAACAGGTACACGCTACCAACAGGCTGCATTAACTGACTGTACAGTAGATTTCCTTTACACATTGTAACCACTTGCTGTACTTAACCAAGATGACTCTTAAGTTCTGTCTCTTCATACCCCTATATGCTAGTGAACCAAAGCTGTGGAAATGTGCCGGTTACTTACATTGCACTACTTAAAAATAACTTCTGACCAGGCACAAGGCAAAGTTTAAATTTTTTTACTTCGAAAAAGACTCTGAGCCTAACAAAGTCCACAGTATAATAAAACAGTTCTTGTCCCTACATCTCTAATCCTAACTCAGGCTATGTGCTGCCCCGGCATACCTGCAATGGTAGAGTCCATGTTTTCAAAAATCCATAGTGGTATCCCATAGTGGCTAGTGTCCCAATGACCTCCTACATCACGACAGGCTCCATGCAGCGTAGCAAGGATCTACGACTTCCAAAGAAGAGTTCAGCTTCTCTCTCCATTCTCTCAGCTCTGGCCCACTGTTCCTCTTTATAGGCACAGGACCAATGGGCCAGACCCAAAAAAGCTCACCAAGAGAGAAAAATACAGGAACTAACTCCCATCTGGGGTAGCATCTAACTAGCTCAACTGCAACCACTTACAAGATCCCCTGCTAAACAGAGCAAAGGGGGGTGGATGACACATCTGTGTCCGCTCAGTTTATGCAGAGCGAACACGGACAGAGCCTGTTCTGCTCCATGGGAGGCTGGTTGTAAACAGACTCCACTGAGTGTTTTCGCACCAACTACTCTTTGATCCCATCCACCTAAAGGAAGAGGATGAATTGACTTCCATTGTTTTAGTGAGCTGGATCAGACACAGTGGTAGGCAGGTGTAAATAAACAGCTTACACCAACCTGTTCACAGGGGGAAATGGACCATCTGATCTGGTCTGCCTGAAGAACTGACAGACAGAACTGATTCGGACCTGCCGTGTGAAAGGGGCCTTTAATAGCAAGTATGCTGATTGCACTGTCTGAGACAGAGCCACTAGAGGGGGCATTTACTTATGTATGTGAAATATATCTTTGAAAATATATAAGTTTGTAGTCCAATAAGCATATACAAATGTCCATTTTATCCTTTTACTAAATAATAGCTAAAATAAACAGTAGCTGCAAAGTTACATATTTTAATATTAGTAGTAATGTATGCTGACTTTGCTATTCATTTTACTTCAATCTCTCTGGAAAAAAAGAACACAAGATGAGATATCAATACTTAACCAAATGTAATTTATGGTGATTATTTTTGATATGAAAAAATATTAAACATTTCAGTATTTTACTTTTACTATTGTGCAGTGTAGAGCATTGAAGCTAAACTCCAGTAAACCGCTAAAACTGGCTGATACAATGGAATAATAGCCTGTGTAGCACCCTCCCAGATAAGCTGCTAGTAAGTTAGGTAAATTTAGTTCTTGTGGCTCTGCTGTAATCAACAGAGCAGCAAGTGATCATTTTGGTCTGCTCTAGGCTCAGCAGAATGCAGGTTTAATTGTTTCCCCCTGTCTTCTGGAGCCTTCCAGAATATACTGGGTGGGAGAGTCAAATGAGCACTCTGAATATTTGTACAGCTTCAGCCGATCCCAGGGGGTGGTGCCCAGATGGTGGCTGGGAGAGTAGATAAATAGTCTGGAGTCTGGGGGAGCAGTGTTCTTCCCCAGACGGAGGGGTTCCCAGCCAGAAGGACTTCTGCCCTTCCAGGCAGTCCAGCTGAAGATTCTGCTAGTCTCATCAAGGTTCCAGCTGTGCATAGGTGGTATGGCCTATTCTACTGCAAATTCCTTGACAGTGACAAAGAAGAGGTTAATTGACGATCCAGTCTGGAGGTTTCACTGAGGAGACCATCTGCCTGAGTCTGGAGGAAGAAACCCAAGTCCCAGGGACACTGTGAATACAGACCTGAGAGATGGATCTTGTTGCCATGGTTAACCCCTGGTGTACTAGTATTAAGGCTTGCGTGGCTTGGGGCACTTCAACCCTATTGCTTAAGGGATTGTTCTGAGAAGTAGCTGCAAAATAAAGGAATGTCTTCACATTCCTGTTCAGTGTTCTTTAGTATCCCAAAATTCCCTTAAGCCCTATCCAAGTTACTCTGCAATAAATTAAAAAAAAAAACAACCACTAGACTGATTATTGAGTCAAAGGAGTGAATGTTGCTGTTTGTCTGGCTGACGCTACACAAAGGGAGAACAACCTGGGACACAAATCAGCAGCCCTTACAGGAGTGAATACAATACCCATAAACAAGTTTTCTACAGTCATACATTATTTGCTTGTATTTAAAAGTACAGCTAAAGTCTAAAAAACAAAACTTATGAGCAGACAAGCTTTTGACCAGGCTAGATCAGAGGTAACCTGCCCCTTAACCGACATCTTTCCACCACCTTAACTCCCTTTCCTCGCACCCCCAAGGAAGACACAATACTCTCAGGTGGAATTTAAATGGCAATAGTATCCTTGCAGGCACCATATGACAATATCAGCAAACCTTGTGTTAACTACATTATGCAGCCAGCTGTAAAACACCACCTTGGAGATGATCTCAGCTGATCTCAGACATGTCTTGGTGTAAAACTACCTAATCATCATGCGTTGTCCAGACCAACTAGGTAACGCCACACCTAAGAAGGGTCTCAAGCAGTGTTCCAAAAATACCAGCTTGTACTACCTCAAACTGCCAATACCTGCTATGACCTAAATTCAGACTGTCCAAAATCAATAAACAGGGTGGGAATGAGGGATGCTTCTTTGACGATTTCAGATCTCTGACTGAAGCTTACCTTACTCCTCACAGACTATCCCTCAGAGCTCCTCTCCATTACTCCACTTCTTCTGACCAATCTTATAAGTGACCACTACCTACATTCTAACAAACATATAACTCCATGCTACCTGGTTCCCCTTTATACCAGAATCCTCAGCCTTGTTGAGAGTCTGTTATGGATTTTAAGCAAGAACTCCAAGAACAACCCTGACTTGGTGGTTGTGGGGCTCTGTGTGTAGGAGTCTTATCCAAATCTGGAAGCCCCCTTAAAAATAAGGGGGATCCAGATACCAACTTCCTCTACATGAATGAGTAAGGGGTACATATTACCCTTTCTTAGTGATCAAAAAATGTTAATAGTAAATAATCACACCATACATTTTGACAGGTCATTTATAACAAAAAGCAACAAAAAACCCAGAAAACCAAAAATGTCCAATAATGTAAATCCACTGTCAATCACACTGTCCAGCAATGCAGATCCTTGTCAATCATGATATATGATGGCGACCAAGAAAAAAAAAACATGCCAACCAGAAGAGACTCCCGTTGAATGACAGATCCTGGGCTAACAGCTAAATTGTATACAAATAGGCAGGCACGGTGGTTGATGTTATTGACCAAATATGGGTATGACCATACCCGCTGCTACTTTCACATTCAAGTGTTAGCCAGGAAACACCTTGCAGGGATACATCATTTTGGTCATATAACCGCTGTGATTGGCTGTCACAGCAGTCATATGATTGGAAAGCTCTCTGTAATTATGTCGGGAGCACGCAGGGCACCTGCTCTTGGCACAGCATAGCTTACATTTTGCTATGCATATATGCGGCCTCTTGGAGTTAAGGCTCACCCGCTGAGAGGCTCCATTTATGCACACGGCTGGCGTGAAGAGGTAATTTGTTATATTTTCTGTATTTCAAAATGAAAGGGAAAGTACAATGCATTTTCACTGAAGGCTTTTAAATTGCTTTGGTACTGCTTTCCTTTATATACAGTATACTAAGCCCAGCACTCCTCAGCTTTATGCTGCTAATTCTATTATTATTATTATTATACAGGATTTATATAGCGGCAACAGTTTGCTCAGCACTTTACAATATAAGTGGAGACAATACAGCAACAATACAGTCCAATACAAAAGGGATAGGATGACCCTGCTCCTTGGAGCTTACAATCTAGGAGATAACATTATGCTTTGGTACATCCTTCAATTCTACCATTAATTCTACTGCCCCAGCCAGCAGACGTGGTGGCTCTTACCATTTGAATTCCCCAGCACGAAAGCAAGTGGGTACCCACTTGCTGAGGAGGATTCTTCTACAGTTCAGGAACTGTCCATCCATCCATCCATCCATCCAGAGGCTTCAAACGCCTTCACTACAGCGGATGCTTATTAATTTACAAGTGCAAACCTACTTATGCTTTGTGAGTGGCCTGTATTACTACACTTTTTATTAATTAAATAGCTTTTATACTGCACTTAGAGGGCGCCGCTTCTTTCTTCCCGATCTTCCACAGAGCCTCTGTAGATCGTTATTGGCCTCCACTCTATGGTGCATCAGAATTACCTATAGGACTCTTTCTAAGGAATTTTTATTTGTATATTTATTACAGTACATTGTTCATTAATTATTTTCCCTAATTCCATCACCATTGATTATATGCTTATACATATTGTATGCCGCATTTACCTCCTTACTCGGAGTGCGCTAAATATTCTACTTGCCATTCTTCTACAGTTCTCTACTAGTGTTTACATCACTCTCTGAACAGGCATCCCTACGTCAGTGGCTGCACTCTGTCCTTCCCAATTTACACTTTACATGGTACTTTGATATTTGGAGACGTGATCAACTGCGGATTGACATTTAGGCAATTTAGGTGAAATAAAAATGGTGTTAGATGACCTACCTATAGCTTGAATGCTTTTGCTATTGGTGCAGGGTCTCAATTAGTGTTGCCACCTCATCCCTTTAAAACCAAATGCATATTAATTACACAGGTTCTGAGGCTAATTTAATTTAGATAAGGAACCAAGTGAGTTTAATGACCACCTTAATCAGCCAAAGAACCTGTGTAATTAATATGTGTTCGGTTTTAAAGGGATGAGGAGGCAAACCTAGTCTCAATACAGGGCAAAGTGGCACAATTTGCACATATTCCTCACAATCAATGGAATGTTATAACTGACTTTCACTGTAATTACTCCACTGATGTATGATTTGGACTGTTATTTACTGTGTTTATTTTATTTATATTTGATTTTTTGGACATTTGTTATAATGCCATGTATTTTTATTAGTTAAAACGGATTTTACAGAGACCTAGAACTACTGACCATTCCCTATTACCTCCAGTCAAGGTTGTTTCAGGAGGATTTTGTAAGAAGTGTGTCCTGTTGATTTGGCCTCGTTTTGGAGTATCCTTAAAGTGTTACTAAACCCAGGACCCTGCATTCACTATATCTGGTCTTCCACAGTACACAGAACATGGAAATGCAATTATTTTAGTAAATATAAACTGCTAAATACCTTTTCTCATCAGCAGTTAGAGCAATCGTGTTCAGCAGAGCACTGGTTAAAGTTTGAAGGAGGAGTTTTTGCACTAGTTTAAAGATTGGTGTTTATTTACAGGTATAATCTATATTTATGCCATAGGGATATTTATTTTACGTGCTGCAACGTTCTTTCTCCAGTATTGTTTTATAAGGTTGGTGTGTCACCTTTTTTGGTGCTAGCGGCTACTTCCTCACAGTGCTCACTTATATTGCTTTCCTATTGAAAATGCTATTTTATTAATTTTTAACCCCTTGACGCCGGCACCTCCCTGCCCTTTAAGAGTTTCAGAAGCCAGGAGGCTGGGCGGGGTTTAGGGTCATGTGACCGCCGTAGCACGCTGTCCCGGCAGTCACATGTTCGGGAAAGGTCCCGATCGAAAGAGGAGAGTTTAGGACCTTTCCATGAGTACCGGACATGTGTGCTGGGAGCGCACAGGGTGCACGCTCTCAGCGCATATGTTTTTTTTAATAGAACACAAATGTACGGATGCTCGCGTCTAGGCTCAGACGCTGGGAGGCCGCACATTTGCGTTCGGCCGGCGCCAAGAGGTTAATATTCATACTAAATTCTACCATCCTTCCATGTCTCCATGCTTTATTTTGTTGAGAAATCACAGTGAACAACACCCCTCTAGCATTTTTAGCTGAGGCCATCTTGAGTAATGGTAGATGATTCATGTAGCATTAACTTCCTGGAATCCATCTGCCGTTAGCTCAGGAATTCAGGCAGGAGAGCTAGTACTTCCTCCCTTCTCCAGATGAAAACAAAATACCCATGAAGACTCCTGGGATGCATGACATCTTTTTGGCCTAGGCCAGAAACCAGGAAGGAACTGCAGAAATGTAAATGTAGCACTCTCCCCCAGTGGGGCAACTGAAAAGAGACAGGTTCTCCCACAATAGTACAGAGACTGCCTGCTACAGACACAGTTCCAAGCACACTGACAGCACAGAATCACTCTAGGTGATGTCTTTTTTGTAGATTTTATTTGCAGAAATTTGAACAGGAGATTTTTAGGTTAAAGTGTTACTAAACTCACAACAGTAAAATCAGTCTGTATATGCAGTGAGGCATGCTTGATGTATTCACTGTGGAATCTAAGGGGTTAATCCTCCACATTGTGTAAAAAGGATGTTTGATCCTGTCTTCTCTGATCTTTCCCTCCTTCTACGTTCCCCATTTCATCTCCTGATGGAACACAGCCTCGGGGGACACTCTGCACATGCTCACTTTGGTGTGTATTGCTAGGGAGTTTTTTCTTTTTCCTGGGAGGGTGCATGTGATCAGCACAGGACCAATCAGCACTGTCCAGACAGAGGGTCAGGGGTTATGCAATCTCATAGGGCAGTGAGAGCAGAATGAAAACTCATCCTTCAAGCTTTAACCAGTGCTCTGCTGAACACTTATAGAAGTCACAAGACTGCTCTAACTGCTGATAAAAAAAAGGGTTTTAGCAGTTTATATTTACTAAAATAATTGCATTTCCATGTTCTGTATACTGTGGGAGACCAGATATAGTGAATGCAGGGTCCTGGGTTTAGTAACACTTTAAGGATACTCTAAAACAAGGACTCCAAGATGATGCCCTCCAGCAAAAAATGATTTTTGCCTATTTTCTCCAGGCCCTCAGCCCAGCACCTGTTGAGGTCCAAACTGCAGCTCTTGTCACACACTAACTGTCTCCCAGGGGCAGCAGTCCCAGAACTGGAACCATCTCTGGAGAGGAAAAAAAGTCCTTCCAAACATTGACTGGCCGAGGTCTGATAAATAATCATAAATCAGTGGCTGACAATTCTATTCTATTTTCAGACAGGAGCAATCAACCACCGACCTTAGAGAAACCTAACCAGACCAGAAAAACAGATCACTATTCCATTAAGTACAGTGAAGCCCAAAACTAAATTTAGCCTAACATTTGGCAGGGCGCTACCTAAAATAAATTAACCGCCTCCCGCCCACCATATAAGGAAATGGCTGGTGCAAGGCAGTTCTCTTGTTCTGGGAGAACGTCATATGACGTCCTCCCACTCTAATCGCTCGTGTGCGGCTCCAGGAGTGCGCAGCGCGGCGACCGGTGGTGTGCTAAGTCCCTCGGACACAGCGGATCACCAATCAATGGAAAGAGCTGAAGATGTCAGCTCGGTCATGTGATCAGCTGTGTCCAATCACAGCTGATCGCATGTAAATAGGGAAATGCCAGTTATCGGCATTTCTCTCCTCATGAGCTGTCACGCTGACAACTCGAGAGGAGAACCGGTAAACGGCATTCCTCAGAGGGGACATGTACACTGATCATCAGGGCACTGATGATCACTGTGCCCTAATGATCAGTGTAACCCCAGCAGTTCCACCTGTCAGTGTCCATCAATGCCAGCTGTTAGTGCTCATCAATGCCACCTGCCAGTGCCCATCAGTGCCTCATCAATGCCACATATCAGTGCCCATCTGAGCTGTCTTTCAGTGTCACCTATCAGTGCCAGTCAGTGCCACCTATCAATGCCAGTCAGTGCCACCTATCAGTGCTGCCAATCAGTGCCGCCTATCAGTGGCAGTCCCGCCTATCAGTGCGCATCAGTGCCACCTATCAGTGCCCGTCAGTGCTGCCTATCAGTGCTGCCTAACAGTGCCAGTCAGTGCCATCTAACAGTGCCGCCTATCAGTGCCATATATGAGTGTTGCCTTTCAGTGCCCATCAGTGATGCCTGTCAATGCCCATCAGTGCCACCTACCAGTGCCTCCTCATCAGTGCCCATCAGTGCCACCTATCAGTGCCCATCACTGCCACCTATCTGTGCCCATCACTGCATCCTCATTAACGCACATCAGTGAAGGAGAAAAATCACATATTTACAAAATTTTATAACAAAAACTAAGAAAAAACTTTTTTTTTCAAAATTTTCAGTTGTTTTTGGTTTGTTTAGCAAAAAATAAAAACCCAGAGGTGATTAAAAACCACCAAAAGAAATCTCTATCTGTCTAAAAAAAATGATAAAAATGTCATATGGGTACAACGTTGCATGACCGCGCAATTGTAATTCAAAGTGTGACAGTGCTGAAAGCTGAAAATTGGCCTGGGTAGGAAGGGGGTATAAATGCCCTGTAGACAAATGGTTAAAACAATAAAATATAATATACCTTCCTATCTATTTATTATGGCTAACAGCATAAAGATTAAAAATAGTTATTGTTGTCTGAAAGAATTTAGTTCAGCTTTAGGCAATTCCCTACTATTAGTTCATACTGTTTGCCCTACCAGCTATTCAGTATGGACATTGTTTTCGGCAAGTTGGATGACTCATAAGTTTCCTTAATAAGAAGCAATAGAGCACTGTGACGGGAGCGGCGTCAGACCCCAGCCCTTCTTACCAAACTTGTGACCGAAGGACTAGCCAATCTAAATATGCACTGTCACGTGAGTAACAATGCCACACCCAGCTGCACCCTGCACACTGATTTTCCAGCTAATTGGACCACAATCAACGTACCGGCAGCCTGAATGCGATTGTTACTGGGTCAGGTTAATTACGCAATTAACCCTTCACACTGCCACCACCTCCTTTTTATACAGAGAGAGGAAACTCAGCAATACACTAGGATAATTGGTTAACCATCAGTATCCTGCTATCTCTACAGACCGGTTATACAGAGGGTTAAATACTCATAGTAGCACTCTTCAGCAGCAGGGATTCATAAGTTGCATTCAGGAGCTATAGAAACAGTTCAACACTTTTAGAAAGTAAGATTTATTACCAAAAGGTCAAAAGGGTGCAGTAAAAATATTTACAGAAAGAAGATATTTACAGAAAGAAGGCTGTTTTCCAGCTTCCAAGATGGCGATCTGTGACGTTAGTCATGGCTGGAGGGCAGTATATAAGGGGCTGATGCGCAGACGTCTTTATCCTTTGAAAAAGTCACAGGAAGTGACGAAACGCGTCAGGAACACGTGACGTCAGACGCATCGACGTTAACAGGAAGTGCGATCGCGGCCATCTTGGAAGTGGGAACATGTGGCTAGTGTTCCCGAGTCTGTCTGCTTGTACATCTCGATGAGGAGGAGCTGGTGTAATCTTACTGCAATGTAAGTTGTTGAATAAAGGCTGTCATTTATTGAATCTACCATATGTAACTTGGATTTTCTTATGAGGAGAATGGAAGTCAAATCACTCTATTGGACCTAATATTGGATGGATTTCTACATCTAAGGAGACCTATATTAAGCCCTGGTTTTGGGGATATAGGGTAATTATCCATCTTACACAGGAGTTGGAGATCACGTTTTTGGCTGGGGATGTGTGTTTGATCACTTCATATATTAAGTGCAGTGTCACTAAGTTGCAGTGTTATAAGTGTCACAGATTCACATAGTGGATGTGATACGGGTATGTCGCACTGGTTATAGATTTGGTGACATAGAGATTTATAATAATATATATATATATATATATTTTTTTTTTCCTCCTTTTGGAGTGTTTCACAAGTATTGCATGGTACATTGTTAAGGGCACGTGTGTTCTGATTACTTAAAAGGTATGACAATATATATATATATATATATATATATACACAGAGCACAGCAAACAGATAGCAGAAAGAAGTTTAGGTGAATAAGTACTTGCCAAATAAATGCCTGGTGTTAAGCAGTTTCAAGTCTGATGAGCTAAAAAGGGGTTTCTGGTCTTGCACTCGGTTTCGTGGTTGCACCGAGATTCTCCTTTGCTTTCTGTCTGCTAGATGTTATATCACAGACAGTTCTCACTGCTCTGACTACACCCAAAACATAACAGCTTCTTTTTCTACACAAAATCAACTGGGATCTTCCTACCATGGACAAGCCAATACCTTATTTGGCAAGAGGATTGTTAGGCAGGGCTCAGCATCAAACACTGATCGCATTCCTGAGGGAGGGGGGAATGAGGGGATACATGAAGACTTCTTAATACAGTGAGAGCCTGTGCCTGGCTCTTCTATGCACGATACTACACCTTCCCCCCCTCAGGTGATGGCATATGAGTTTAAGAGCAATACCAAAATGTAAAAGTTTGGGGTAAAATGGAGAACCGCACTTCTCCCTGTGGGCATTATTCTGTGGTGTATTGAACTGCATCAGGTCCTATTGTTTTGATGTATGCTTAGATCTAGTAGTGGTTTATGGCCACTACAACTTGTTTACTTGTGTGATTTGGTATTTCCCTCTGTCCTCCCCTTCTGTTTAATGCTAGTTTGTTAAGTCCTAGCAAGACCACACCCCTGTTTCTTCTATGTTCCCTCAGTCAGTGTTAGTTCTTTGCAGAGGCGAAATCATTGAGAGTTATTTACTAAAACTGGAGAATGCAAAATTTGGGGCATAGAAACCAATGAGCATCCAGGTTTTATTGCCAAAGCCTAATTGAACAAGTCGAATGTAGAAGCTCATTGGCTACCATGCACATCTGCACTATATTCTGAGTGCACCTGTTTTAGTAATTCTCCCCCTCTGCCTTCTTGCACTTTAAAAGACTCTGATGTAAAAATGTGTCAGCAAGCCCAGACCGTGATCTACCAATCACAATCTACAGGTTGCTGACCCTCGTTTTAAACCAAACAAATAAAAGTTGACTGTTGTAAACACCACCACCAGTGTTATATGGTCAGTGCCACTTTTGTTGGAAAGATTGACTTGAATGTAAAGGTCGATAAAACTGAAAACACAGGTCTAAAAAATATTTTTAAAATAATATAATGGGTATGCACATATTGAGGTATTGCCATATACAAATTTTTCATATTTTTACCTACTACTCCCACCATCTACATATACGTACCCTCTTACTGCTGCTCTTTTCGGCCACCGATAGCTAAGAAAGGAAGTCCAATGTACGTCATCACTTACACATGACTCTCTGCCTATCCCCATGTGACAGTACCGGGCAACTGTATGGCTAGTCACCAAGCAAAACCACTGTCATGTGACAGAAAGCAGAGTTGCTGGGGACAGAAGTGTATGTGAGTATGTGCAACTGGGGAGCAGTTCAATTAACCTGTTTTTGCTTTCTGCATGGGCAAAGCACAGGTTCACTTCACACCTAGAGGGAGCCTATATCTACCAAACAGGTATGTATTTCAAAAGTTTAATGTTTATATTTTTGGGAGCAGCAGACCTAAAAAAAGTGCAACATTCCTCACCAAATGAAAATGGCAAATGCTGCTTCGGTGCCCCTTTACATTGGGTAAAATGTTTTCGGTAGATGTAGTGTCCAAATATTTTTTTTTAATACCTACGCATACCTAATACCTACACAGTAGCAATATAGTTTTCCTATTGATTAAGAAAATGCACCATGAATACTGGCATTCAATCTTTAGGAAAGCTATTAAGGCTTTCAGGAAACAATTCATTTCTGAGTCGTTTGAAAGATTTCAGAAAACCTGAAGTTAGAAAAAAAGATCCATCCGCTCTGTAAAGCCTTCAATTTCCTCTCCCTGATGAGGGATATATTATGTTTGAGTTTTGACCAACCCTTAAGTACAATTGCAGAGATACTGTTTAATCCAGAACTGTGTCAGACACAACTCATTCGAGGTAGAATATTTACTGTTGTGGCTGGAATCACAGTTAGTCTGATGAATCATTCAGAGCAACAGTAAGGGGAAGCTGACACACACAGATTGGAGGTTCATTTCTATATCTTATTATTCCATTCAGATCATCTTGTTATACCATTTTCTGTATGGAAGGTCTTGTGTAGTACTGTGTAAATGCTGACATTTAAAGACACATGTCTGTATACTATGAATACTATCAATATAGGTAAGCACTTTATTTAACTTGGTACTTTGTTGTTTTGTGCCAAAATATGTGATTTTATTGTTACTAAGGTGTAGTTACTAAGGTGAGTATATAATGTAATTAATGCCCTTCTTGTTTACTCTAGGAATACCAATATTTAATTTGCAATTAGATAAGCATGGTTATAGTTTAACCACTTCAAGTCCGGACACTTTCACCCTCTTCCTGTCCAGGCCAGCTTTCAGTGCTATCACACTTTGAATGACAATTGTGCGGTCATGCAACACTGTACCCATATGAATTTTGTTTGCATTTTTTTGAGACAGATAAAACTTTATTTTGGATGTATTTATTTACCACTGGGATTTTTATTTTTTTGCTATATAAATGAAAAAGTCCAACCATTTTGAAAAAAAAGTGTTTTTATACAATTTTGCAAATAAATAATCTTTCTTCATAAATCTTGGCCAATAATCAGCTATCTTTTTAGTAAAAAAAAAAACCCAAATTAGTTTATAACCAAAAATTATAATTTTGAAAAGAAAATTTTTACATTCTTATTTTATTTTTTTATATTATTATTTATATTTTGTTTTTTTTTAAAATACTGTCACCCTAGCAGTACAGTGTCACCGCAGTGCCACTGTACTACTTGTGGGGGGTGATGAAGATTTTGTTTTTTACACTGATTGCTTTTACACCCATAAAGGCTGTAAAAGCAATCATTTCTCCTTCTCCCTGGCTGAATTTTTGCAGCCATTGAGAAATACTGTGAGAGCTGTGATTGGTCACAGCTTGTCACATGGTACAAGGCTGTTGTGAATAGCCTTGTACAATGTGACCTCTGTGATCATTCACAGATTTCACTAGTAGTAAGCAATGATGTCAGGAAGTGATATCTTGCTTACTTCTACTCATGTGATCACTGATTGGCCAATCAGCGATCACATGGTCGGGACCTCACACAAAGGTCCCGTACAACGGAGTGCACACAGACAGGGAATGTGGGAGGACGTTTATAAACGGCCACCCGCTCATGCACTGCGCCCGTCTGGCCGTTTATGTACATGGGCCGGACGGGAAGTGGTTAATAAATGTTCCTCAAGCAGTAGAGCACTGCCTGTCATGGTCAGGCTTGGAGACCAGTAATTATAGCAGTAGAGAGGTTCACATCTGCCAGCAGGATAAGTACATGAGCAGGTCAACCTGGCATATGAGGCAGGCTCACCCAAGGTGTGGCGTCTAAAAGCTAACCGGTGTTTACCAGAGCTCCTGATAGTGGAGGTGGGTTTTGCTGAATGCTACTGCCAAGCTTTGGCCTTAAAGGTTGCCTCACCAGGAGTTGACCAAGCTGGAGTGTGGCAGCAGATGGAACAGGTAGCAGAAGCATAGTCAATAAACAATCCAAAGATCTGTAACAAATGCTTGCAGGTTGGGATCCAGCGGAAGCCTAGTCAAAGAACAAGCCAAAGGTCTGTAACAAATGGTTGTGAAGGACAGCAACAGGAACAAAAGGAAAAGATATTGGCTGGAGAGGAGCACAATAATCTGGCAAACAGGAAGTTCAGAGACATGGCTTAAATCAGAAAGTTCACGTGAGGAGCAAAGAGCTCAAGGTTCACCAGAAACAAGATACAAAGCAAGGATGACCAAGGAATCAGGCAGGGAGCTGTCCAGCATCACAGGTGGCACAGCAAGAATAAACACAGCCAGTCACCACAGAGGTTCCATGCTCAGTTCTGGACACTGACCCTTTGATGTGGCTCGTGAGAAAATACATACACGCCTTCATGCCGTAGTAGCACCAGGCTGTACACCAGGACATTAAAACAATGAAATGCAGCAGTTTAAGAATGTTGCTGTTTTATATTTAACCGCCAACCTATCCGCTCTAAAGCAGAAATACTGCTACAGGGTGGCACGGGTGTGCAAAATCACGTATATATACATGATTTTGCATTTCCGGGTAGGGGGCACGCGCGCACCCTACTCGCGCCGCCATTTGTGGCTGTCAATCACCAGGTCCTGGCTGGTAATTACTCACTGGTGCCCAGTGATTTCCTGTGATCACCAACAGGGAGGACTGTTTTGTTTACTAACAGTTCTCCTCCCTGTCAGCTCAGGCACACTGCTCTGGATGGCTGTGCACAGCACAGCCATCCAGAGCAGTGTGATTATAGCGAAATACACACATACTGCCCCTAGTAAAACACTCCCTGCATACAGTTAACCCTTTAATCACCCCTCATGTTAACCCCTTCCTCCCCAGTGCCATTTGTACAGTGTCAGTGCTTTTTTTTAGCACTAATCACTGTATTGGTGTCACTGGAGATGTCAGTGACACCAAGTCAGTTCCCCCCAGTGTCAGAATGTCTGCCGCAGTACCGCTATAAGTTGCTGTTTGCCACCAGTACTAGTACAAAAAAAAATCCCAGTATATATACCACCGTTTGTAAACGCTATAACCTTTGCGTAAACCACTTAATTTACACGTATTGGGATTTTTTTTTAGCAAAGACATGTCACAGAATACATTTTTGCGTAAATTTATGACGAAATTTGATTCTTTAAATTTTTTTTACTGGACATGTTTAATAGCAAAAAGTCAAAAATATTTTTCTTTTCTCAAAATTGTCGGTCTTTTTTTTTTATAGCGCAAAAAAACAACACACAGGCGGTCAAATACCACCAAAAGAAAGCTCAATTCATAGGAAAAAAGGATGTAAATTTAATCTGGGTGCAGCATTGCATGACCACGCAATTATCAGTTAAAGTAACGCAGTGCTGTAACACAAAAAATAGCCTGGTCAGGAAGGGGGGTAAATCCTCAGGAGGGCTAGTTAAAGGTTAAGTGGTTAAAGGCATTCTCAAACCAGCCAGCCTAGAATGTGTTGCCATAAGCTAGTCATAAGTAGCATCGTTTGCTTTGGGCTTCATATTTATGAGGATTAGTTGTCCTAATCCTTCATCTACAGTGCTTGAAGTACTTTAGCAGCTGTAGAAAATATATATTGTAACAGCAACCTGGATGTACCTGAACAGACTGTGGTTTCCCACCAGATGCTGGACCTCCTGAAACATTTACTTCCAAGTGCAGATCTGTTGCAGGCAAAAAATTGGAACACCCACAGTGATGGCCAAACTGACATATTTGGTTGTACCAGACACGTGCTGGTGAACCATATAATACACAGCAGAGTGAAAGTGATTTAAAAAAAAAAGCCACAAATATAGAACATGCTGATTTGGCTCTCAAACTATTACATTTTCTATTGACTTACTCATTTGACATTTGACAGACATTAAAGTGATTGTAAAGGCTCCAGGTTTTTTTACTTTCTTGCAATCTATTCAGGAAGATGAAAAACATTCTGTGTGCAGCAGTCCCCCCCCCAACCCCACCAATACTTACCTGAGCCCCATCGTGATCCAGCGATGTGCAGAAGAGCCTCAGCTCTCTGGGGACTTTCCCTCCTCATTGGCTGAGACAGCAGTGGGAGCCATTGGCTCCCACTGCTGTCAATCGCAGTCAGGGAGCCAATGAGGAGGGGGGGGCAAGCCGTGGCTCTGTGTGTGAATGGACACACAGAGCAGCGGCTCAGGAGCGAGCCTTCTTGGATGTCCACAGAGCAAGCTGCTTGCTCTGGGGGCACTCAGCAGGAGGGAGGGGCCAGGAGTGCCGACAGGGGACCCAGGAGGAGGAGGATCGGGGCTGCTCTGTGCTAAACCATTGTTTTGTTTTTTTAAATTCCCTTTATTATCACTTAAAGAGAAAAATATCTAAAAATGTAATGTAATATTCTCCACTATATCTAAACCAAAAGAAATCTTGTCAAACTATTTAGTATCAAACCGATATTGTAATCCATTCACATAGAAAGGGCAAAACTGTCATTTCAATGCAAAAATCCTCAGTAATCTACACAGATTGTAACTAATTGGTGTTCAAAAAACTAGAAACCTGTAAAATAAGTATTTTAATTGATTTATTTATAAAAATGTTGCAATCTTAGTTTACCTTTTTTATCTTTTCTATCTTTTTATTTTGTTTACCTTTCTTGAATGCCTTTATGCTTAGATTTAAAAAAATATATTGTTGTACTTGATTTTGAAAAGGTTTTGCAGTGGTATAACATGTTCAAACTACAGAACACCATTTAAACTAGAGTTGCACCGATACCGTGTTTATCAGCGAGTACGAGTACCGATACTTGTCCTAAAGTACTCGCTGATACCAATTATAGATACCTTTGTAGTGTGATTTGAGCTCGTACAAAATGAATGGCTCAAATTGCACTGCATCTGCAGGGAATTGCATGTGATTCCGACAGGGATTGCACCGCATTCCTGTTCAAATCACATATGATTCTTTGCAGTATAATTTGAGCCCATTCATTTCGTATGGGCACAAATTGCACTGTAAAAGGCTTTTTTCCCCTCTGTTTTCCCCTGGTGATCTGGCTAGTAACACATCTCCTATATTAGAGTGCCTCTACTCGGATGAATGAAACATCTCTGGACAAGCAGCATTGCCAGTCTGGAGGGAGCATTATACAGTATGTACTAGCAGATTTAAATACACTAACAAATTGAAGCCAAACTCCAGCTCACATATTATAAGCGGTTACAGCAATATTGTTTCCTTTTGGAATAAAGGTTAATAAGAAAAATAATTAAAGCTGATCATTATAATCACCCTTGTCGGTGGTAACTGGTTTGTCTCATCCCTCTATCTGCTACATCTGCAGGACAGCTTGTGCTTTTGAAACACCACAGACCTAATGGCCGGATCACTAGATGAAAATAAAGGAAATAAACCCTAAAAAAAGAAAACTAATGCAGCCACAACATATAATAATGTTTGCTTTTGGGTTTAAGGTGCTTTGGTAAGATGTACAAATGCATTTATCAAACAGCTACACATATACAAATATTATTAACTCAGAAAAATGTCATAGTGAGCAGAACAAAAGAAATACTTCCACAAAAGCAACATCTGTTCACCATACACCAATTGGTTAAGCTGCAAAGGATGGTAGGCTCTATTGTTAGATAGAATTAATTCTTAGATAAAATGCAAAATCAAGAAATCAGTCATAAAAGAAAAACAACATGCATAAATGTACAAATTAAAAATAAAAATGTACAAATTCAAAAATTAAATATTATAGAATCCTAGATGTGTGGCAGGAGCACTAAGGCTCTATGACTGGAAAAAAGCAAAGGAGTAAAAGAGAGTAGAGGGTAGCAAATGAGGAGCAGACATCAGTTGAAGAAGTGTGGTTTAAAACAATAAAAGCAAATAGGCAATTAAAATGGAAGGTTACATCAACAAAAAAGAAATCTCCAATTCTTAGCTTAACCCCTTGACGCCAAGCACACGCAAATATGTGGCTTCTCGACGTCTGGGCCTTGACACCAAGCGGCCACATATTATGTCCGTGACTCACGGAAAGGTGCTGATTTCCCCTTTCGATCGGAACCTTTTCCAATCATGTGACCACCGTGACGGCGAATCACAGCGGTCACATGACCCTAAAACCCTGCCCCGCCTCCAGGCTTCTGAAACTCTTAAAGGTCGAGAGGTTCCGGTGTGAAGTGGTTAAAGGAGAAGTACAGCCAAAGCTCTTTTAGCTGTACTTTTCCTGTGGATTACAGGAGTGCAGTTCCTTCTGCACTCCTGTGACCCCTTTTTCAGATGACAGCGGGCTGAAGCCTCCTGTCAGCTGATGTCACTCATCTGGTCCAGGCTGGGGAAAGATCCACCCCAGAGTCTTCCCCTCCACAGGACAGCACTTCACTGAGTGTGTGTGTGGGGGGGGGGGGGGTAGAGCTCTCTGCTCATGGCGGCTGTGAGAACTCAGCAATGAGTGGTCACACTTAGAGCCGGAGGGGGACAGATGCAGCATCAGACCACTGAACTTTTAAATCAGCTAAATACATTGTAAATGCATCAAAGCAAAAAGAATACAAAGTACAGTTCTTCTCTAAGAAGACGCCTAGAGCAGAAAAGCCATTCCCTTACCAGCATGCTTTAGACCCTTGCTCTCTGCATGGAAGCAGTAGTTTTGTTCTTGGGTTTACACTTTAAGGCTTTCCCTCCTCAGTGAGAGTAGCACCTCTGTTATGAATTGAAGCTTGAGCAGCCTCTGTCTATTTCGCACAATGAGAAAATGTGCAGGTACCAAAACTCTGCCATCAGAGCTGAATATAAAGGCTTTTGGCATGCTTACACTACAGTGGATTCTTGCACCCCCACTGCCTCCACCAGACATCAATATTCAGTATATGTAGGCAGCATTAGGATGAGAAGGGTGAAAAAACTGCAGGGAATGCTGGCCCCCTCTTCAACTTGTTAGCCACTTCACCAAGACATGTAGGCAATTATCAGAAATAGAGAACACATTCTGGACCCGTGGATCCCTTCTACAGTTTCCTGATAGCCCCAAAACTTGTATAGTGTATATTCTGAATCAACATTAGCTTGCTTCCCACTGTTCTGGGTTGTATTCAGGGTTTATCTAATCTGAATGTTTTATATATCTCATGAGCAGAACCCCCTCCCCCCTTTATGAACAAATAAGCACACATTTCACCTTTATTAGGGGACTTCAAGGTACTTTTAGCTTGATGTCCTTAGATTTGCCAACACTTAGAACTAGTAAAAGAAAATTGCAATAAATATCTCTTATAGTTATACGGCATCATGTACTCACACTCACTTTCCACTCTCTTTAAGTCTGTGTGCTGTTTGGATCTGAGCACTGACCCTTTTTTTTTTAGCTCTAATGCACAGGGCTGGAGCTATCCTCCAACTCTGTAACTTTACCCCAAATCACCATTTAAAGTGGTTGTATACGCATACTTTGTTTTTTACCTTAATGCAATATGTGCACTAGGGTAAAAAACCTTTCAATGTCAGCTCCCCCCCATCTCCCTTTACATACTTACCTAAGCCCAACATTGATTCAGAACAGAACTGTCCCCTTCTGCAGCAGTGTTGCTCTTCTCTCCCCTCTTCTCACACGAGACTCAGCAGCAGAGGGAGCCATTGGCTCCTGCTGTTGTCAATCAAATCCTGTGAGGTGGGAGTAGGTGTGGGGCTCGAGCCCACATGAGTTCCCCCATAGTAATCAACTTGCACTCGGAAGGCAGGAGGAGCCAGGAGCACTGATAAGGGACCCCAGAAGAGGAGGATCGGGGCTGCTCTGTGCCAAACCATTGCACAGAGCAGGTAAGTATGACATGTTTATCATTTTAGAAATAATCTAAACCATTACAATCACTTTAAAGTACATTATGTACATGTAAGTATTTCACATTTTGCTTGTAGAGTGGCCAGAGAGAACACTTTGTTGACACTTTGGCTTGAGCTTGTACTGTAATGCATGCAAACCAGAAGTTTGCCAAAACTGTAAAGCTTTTTGGTAGGACAGAGTTAACCTTCCAGTATGGATTTTGAATTATGGGAAAAATTAACAGTATACGAAACTCATTTAAACCAAGAAAGAATGTGCAAAGTCTATGAAGATATAGCTCCTGGCAGGTATTGAACACAAGATCTCTACACTGCAGGGCCCCATTGTTTACCATAGAGATGCCACATTGCCCAGTATATGTTTTTCTGACACTGTAAGTAATCAATGTACGTTCTTTGGGCTAAAAACTAGTAGCCTACTGGACACCAGAAGTTCACTTTACACTGAACAGCAAAGACAGGTCACAATATTCTGCATGCCAAAAGATGTTTGTTCATTGCCCAGAATCAATAAAAATAAGCAATGTGCTTTTCCAGCTGGCATAAGATATAGGTGAACACATGGCTTTCGATTTTATCTTGGGGCAAAGCAGAGCTCACTTTTCAGTACTGAGGGTACAGATGGTGCATTCTACCATCTTAAGAGTAATAAATATATTGATTACATTTATTTATATCTCATTCTACAATGTAAATACATTTTTAGTTAAACATTCCAATTGGCTAAAAATAATTCTGCTTACAAATCACTTCATTCATTAAACTTTCCATTTATGGAAACCAGACTGCAGTGTGCTATATTATTTTGGAAGTCAGAATTACTGTAATCAATCTTGTTAATGTATTCTGTAATATCTGATTGTAGCAAACCAAATTTAGAAGGTATTATTCTACTTGAAACATATTATTATGTAATTCAGTCCTAAGTGTACAATTGTGCTGTAACGTATCATTACTGTGACTCAGCTCTTGAGCTCCTTACCCTGACCTGACCCTTGGACATCCCATTGCACTGTTTCAGCTCTATCAGCTCCAGAGTGCATTATTATTTATTTAACAATTTATTACAACATCAAAGATTACTGTTTTATATAGTGTGGTGTAAGAGTGAGGATTGCAAGCTGAGAAGGCAAGAGATATACTATCAAATGATCCTTATTTACTAAAGAAATACAAGTTTCCTTTAAAGTGAATTTTTACTTTGCAAGGTGGATTTTACCCTCTTAGTGAATGTGGTAAAACAAAGTGAGAATTCACTTTGCAAAGAATTCCTATGCATACAAAGACAATTTAAAAGAAACAGGTTTTATGCTTTTATTATTGGAACATTGAAGCCAGTAGAAATTAATCTCATTCCGTAAATTAAGAGAACATTTGCTTAGCACCTCTAAGTGAAAACATTTTATTCTCTTCTCTAACACTATGGGAAAATGATTAGGGAAACTTAAAACTGCCATCCATGCCAGTTCACAGACCCTGGTGAAAGCCACAGCTTAGTGTTAATGAGGCAAGATTTCACCTCCAAACCATCCTATGAAGTTACATCTTTCTTTTAAAGGCTACTTGACAACTTAGTTCATCCAACCGCAGAACCGCTACTTCTCTGCCGGTTAATCAAGTAGAAGCCACATGTTCAGATGCTGCCCTACTTGAAAAATTTAAGCTATGTTAAGGAAAGAGAAAGAGGACTTTCTGGAACCACTCATAAGCTTGCAACCAACTTAAAGATTTTAGAGGACTCGGCACACGCATAAACAAACTTCAGCAAAAAAAAAAAGGATAATGCAGTTTTAGATTTCCACAAGCAAGATATTGAAACAGTCCAGTCAGACCTTTTCTAAACTTTAACCAAACTGGAAGCCCTAGAAAACCATAGTAGCTACAGGAGGGGGCTCACGGAACATATTGACAAACTAAACTCCAGTATCCAGTGACCACAGCAGCCTCCCAACATATCTCTTTGTCTATGATCGGTCTGGTCCATGGTATTTGTTAGTGCATTCCCTCATTATATTTAGCAATATCCTCATGTCATCTCCGCCTCCCCCCCCCCCCCATCCTCAGAGAGAAACTCTTACCCATATGGACAACCTTCTCCTGAGCTTATATAAATTTAGAGTACTTTGCCATCTCCCTATTTATAATTCTCCTTTTCCCACATTTGGAGTGCTAAAACCTTTTGGAGAGGCTGAAGTCTCCGAACCCAGAAGATGACTGGAAGAAGACAATGGAGACAGAGAAGAGCACCGACATTGCAGTGCTAGAGAGAATTGTTTTCTTAGGTAGGCCTGCCATAATGTGCAACTACGGTGAGCATTCTTCAACATCATAACAACAGCCTCCTGGGGTTCCAGAATCTTGAAATTAATCTGACTTTAACACAGGATGATTACCCTGAATCACCTTGAAATTCACACACCTGATATTTGTGTAAATTAATCTATTATTTACAGAGTTTACAGAGCTGAACTAAGGTCAACATTTACCACCAAGTGACCTCAGCTATTTCCTTTTGGATTCCTATACCCAACAGGCATTGCTCATATCAAAAGCATAATGGTTACATAGGGGTTTATTTACTAAACCTGGTTGACTCAGAATCTTGTCCACTTCTGCATAAAAACCAATCAGCTTCCAGGTTTTATTGCTGAAGCTTAACTGAACATGCTGAGGTTAGAAGCTGATTGGCTACCATGCACAGGTGCCCAAGATTCTGAGTCAACCAGGTTTAGTAAATAAACCCCATAATGTCCATTGCAGTTTATAACTGTTCTTTAAGCAGAAACAATTCTTTGCATGCATGCTTTACACTTAGTTATATTGCATTTTGTGCAGCCGTAACTGATAAAGTCCAAACTCCATGACAGCCTTTCTCAAATGGACATTGACCTCGCTACCTTTTAGCAACCTTCACTTTTAGTTCAGTTTCAATGTTGTCCAGGTTTGTTGGACTTTTCATCCCATATTGACTCTTACATTTGCAATATGCTAACTATTGCGCCTTACTATGGTTTATGACCAGAGCTTCTGGGTTTTAGCCTGAACATCATTTTTGACCTGAATAATTCACCCACAACTCAGCAAAGTGATTTACTTTATATGGCTTGTCTATCATGATACCTTCCATATGAAGGTAGATAGCTACAACTGAAGAGTATTGGTCAAATAATGCACTTTAATTGGTACAGTAGATACTGTATACTACCCAAAATAACATTGAATGGGCTTACTAGCATATATGTTATGAAAAATTATACACTTTGTACTTTACTTACCCAATCAATGTCTGAACTTTTTTACTGCTTTAAAAGGTATTCTTCAAAGAGAGACTATTGTTTGACTTGGAATAGTTCCATCCATAATACTTTACTATTTCATCCTGCAGATATCACCATATACCATACATATCTGATATGATAGCTCATCAATACTAACACATTTTCCATCACTCCATTTGTACCTATTCCTTCCCAAACCTGTTTTTTTATACTTTAATGACAACTTTAACACCACATATACTACAAAACTTATGCCCAGAAATTGTTCGTATCCAACTTTGTAATACTTCTTAATATTACTCTGGTCTGCCTTAGCAGAAGTCTATTACCTAACACTCCTCTCTCTTTATTTCTTTTACTTTTTAATTATTCATTATTTCTAATTATACACTTTCAATTCATTCTTAGTCTTCATAATGCTTACATAGACTTTACCCTAATTTCCCACAATGCTCTAGGCTTTAACTCTTCCAGGAAATGTAAGATAGCTCATAACTTCATTTTAGCATAACAAAAAATGTCTGTCTGCAAGAAATTACATTATCCACTTCTTCACAGCCCAAATAATGTCATAGAATTTATCCTCAGGTCTTCCAGGACAAATTTATGGAAAAAAGCAATGGGCCCTGATTTCTCGTGTTAACTGGAAATTGTATACTTGCCTAGAAGACTTCTTTTACAGAAGACAGTTTTTGACACAAAAGTCTCATTTTTAATTATTATGCCTTAAATACACATCTACAAATCAGCCCTGTGTTTTTCTGCCTATCTTCTTAGGGTTACGTCAACACGCAAACGGGGTACCTAAATCCTTATGGATTCAAACATAGTCCTAGAAATTTTTTTTTAAAAATCCATATCAAGGGCTGAGATTATAAGTAATTCTCATCTCTGCATGATTCCTATACATGGATTGACCATTTTCTCCCTTCCAAATTAAAAGTATAATATTATCCACCTCCTAGTCAGTTCATTCACTTCTAGTCTAGTGGTGTAAAACTGTATCACTCTGCTCAAACCAATTTGATTGATGCTGCAAGGAATGCCATCAGAAACAAAAGGAGCAGATATGAGACAACAGATTACAAGGTACAGGTACAAGACAGGAGCAGGATCAGGCATGAATCAGGTTCAGAAATAATAGCAAACAGTATCTGGCTAACAGACCAAAACGCTGAAGCACCAGGGAATAGCAGAGGAGAGACTAAATGCCCTCCTTGCTGGGACACCTGCTGGTAGACACTGGAACTACAACCTTCCACTCTGGCAACCATGGTGCTACCAGCAGGAGATCCAGGTCCTGACACCTACAGTTGCAAGAAAAAGTATGTGAACCCCTTGGGATTACGTGGAGTTTTGCATGAATTGGGCATAAAATGTGCTCTGAACTTCATCTAAGTCACAACAATAGAAGAACACAGTCTGCTGAACATAATACTACACAAACATTAGATGTTGCCATGGTTTAATTGCACATAACATGTAAACATTCACAGTGCAGGGAGGAAAAAGTATGTGAGGCCCTAGCTTAATGACTTCTCCCAGAGCTAATTGGAGCCAGGAGTGAGCCAACCTTGACTCCAATCAGTGTGATGATATTGGATGTGTTGCTGACAGCTGTCCTGCCCTTAAAAAACACACACCTGTTTTGGGTTTACTGGTTTCAAGAAGCACTGTCTGATGTGAACCATGCCTCGCAGAAAAGAGCTCTCAGAAGACCTACGATCAAGAATTGTTGACTTGCATGAAGCTGGAAAGGGTTACAAAAGTATCTCCAAAAGCCTTGATGTTCATGTGTCCACGGTAAGACAGACTGTCTACAAATGGTGAAAGTTTATCACTGTTGCTACTCTCCCTAGGGATGGTCGTCCTGTAAAAATGACTGCAAGAGCACAGCGCAGAATGCTGCATGAGGTAAAGAAGAATCCCAGAGTGTCAGCTAAAGACCTACAGAAATCTCTGGCACATGCTAACATTTTTGTTGACACATCTACAATAAGGAAAACATTAAACAAGAATGGAGTACATGGGGGGACACCACGGAGGAAGCCATTGCTGTCCAAAAAGAATATTGCAGCACATTTGAAGTTTGCAAAAGAGCACCTGGATGTTCCACAGCACTACTGGCAAATTATACTGTGGACAGATGAAACCAAGATTGAGTTGTTTGGGAAGAACACACAACACTATGTGTGGAGAAAAAAAGGCACAGCACACCAACATCAAAACCTCATCCCCTCTGTAAAACATGGCGGAGGGAGCATCATGGTTTGGGGCTGCTTTGCTGCCTCAGGGCCTGGACGGATTGTTGTCATTGATGGGAAAATGAATTCCAGAGTTTATCAAGACATTTTGCAGGAAAACGTACGACCATCTGTCCGCCAACTGAAGCTCCGCAGAGGATGGGTGATGCAACAGGACAATGACCCAAAGCATACAAGTAATTCAACAAAACAATGGCTGCAACAGCACAGAATACGCCTTCTGGAGTGGCCCAGTCAGAGTCCTGACCTCAACCCGATTGAAATGCTGTGGCATGACCTTAAGAGAGAGATTCACACCAAAAATCCCAAGAATATTGCTACACTGAAACAGTTTTGTGAAGAGGAGTGGTCCAAAAATACTCCAGATCGTTGTGCAGGTCTAATCTGCAACTACAGGAAACGTTTGGTTGAGGTTATTGCTGCCAAAGGAGGGTCAACCAGTTATTAAGTCCAAAGGTTCACATACTTTTTCCTCCCTGCACTGTGAATGTTTACATGTTATGTACAATTAAACCATGGTAACATCTAATGTTTGTGTAGTATTATGTTCAGCAGACTGTGTTCTTCTATTGTTGTGACTTAGATGACGTTCAGAGCACATTTTATGCCCAATTCATGCAAAACGCCACGTAATCCCAAGGGGTTCACATACTTTTTCTTGCAACTGTACTTTTAAAGGAGTGAGAAGAAAACCCATATGGAAGAAAAATATATTTGAACTATATTTTAAAAATATTGTTCCCAAATATATTGACATATATTTGAAATACTACAATTTTGGCCATATTCAATATATTTCAAAATATATTTCAATACGCATTTCCACATGCAGTGTGCAGCAGTGTGTGTATGTATGTATGTATATATATATATATATATATATATATTCTTCAGGTTTTTTTTTAAAGTATAAAAAAGTCATTTTAACATATTTTACATATATTTGTAAATGCATAAAAAAAATGTAGATTTGTATTTTTAAAGACATACAGTATATTTGAAAATGTATTTTTAAAAATAGTATTCATATAATTTGTAATAAAAACGCATTTCAACATACAGTATATATATATATATATATATATATATATATATATATATATATATTTATTTATTTATTTATTTATTTTTTTAAATATAATTTGAAATATATTGAATATGGCCAAAATTGTAGTATTTCAAATATATGTCAATATATTTGGGAAGAATATTTTAAAAATATATTTCAAATATATTTTTCTTCCATATGGGAATGCTGGGCCAAAAGAAACATCTATGCTTGTGCTAACAAACCAAACACAATGCTAGCAAATCTGCATAACCCTCGATCCAAAAACTCTCAGCCTTTTAGGTTACATTTAAAAGACAGTACTCTTACAACAAACCTGTCAACTATTATATTTCAAAACTCTCATTTAAACTAAAACAAACCCCCTTCCTTTCCTACTTCATTTCCATTCCCCCTGACTGAAAAACTATTCAAAAATATCCCAATGCCCACCCTTACACCAAAGATACCCAGAAAAAGAGACGTATCACAGTCCCAGAAACATAAAGCACATTCATATTTACATTCCTCCTCACTAATAGTACAGACTGACAGGCTGGCAAAACCTGACAAGATTCCTCTAAATCCCAACAATTATAGACCAATCATGTTACTGAACATTGATATTAACCTCCTGACCTACAGAAGATTTTACCCCCTTCATGACAAGGCCATTTTTTGCTATTTAGCACTGTGCTATTTTAACTGGTAATTGCACAATCATACAACACTGTACACAAATAAAATTTCTATAATTGTGTTCACACAAATAGAGTTTTCTTTTGGTGGTATTTGATCACCACTGTTTATTTTATTTTTTGCACTATAAAAAGACTGAAAATTTTGAAAAAAAAACAATATTTTATACTTTCTGTTATAAAACATATCCAATAAAATAAAATGTCTTCATTAATTTTGGCCAAAATGTATTCTGCTACATGTCTTTGGTTAAAAAAAATCCCAATAAGTGTACAGTATATTAATTGGTTTGTGTTAAAGTTATAGCATCTATTTATTGTATACAGTCATGGCCGAAATTGTTGGCACCCTTGATATTTCTCCAGGAAATCATGTATTTCTCACGAAACGTATTGCATTAACACATGTTTTGCTATACACATGTTTATTCCCTTTGTGTGTATTGGGACAAAACAAAAAAAGGGAGGAAAGAAAGCAAATTCGACATAATGTCACACAAACCTCCAAAAATGGGCTGGACAAAAGTATTGGCACCCTTTCACAACTGCGGATAAATAAGAATGTTACAAGCATGTGATGCTCCTGTAAACTCACCTGGGGCAAGTAACAGGTGTGGGCAATATAGAAATCACACCTGAAAGCAGATAAAAAGGAGAGACGTTCACTTAACCTTTGCATTGTGTGTCTGTCTGTGCCACACTAAGCATGGACAACAGAAAGAGGAGACGAGAACTGTCTGAGGACCTGAGAACCAAAATTGTGGCAAAATATCAACAATCTCAAGGTTACAAGTCCATCTCCAGAGAACTAGATTTGCCTTTGTCCACAGTGCGCAACATTATCAAGAAGTTTGCAACCCATGGCACTGTAGCTAATCTCCCTGGTCGTGGACGGATGAGGAAAATTGATGAAAGATTGCAACGCAGAATAGTCCGGATGGTGGATAAGCAGCCCCAAACATGTTCCAAAGACATTCAAGCTGTCCTGCAGGCTCAGGGAGCATCAGTGTCAGCGCGAACTATCCGTCGACATTTAAATGAAATGAAACGCTATGGCAGGAGACCCAGGAGGACCCCACTGCTGACACAGAGACATAAAAAAGCAAGACTACAGTTTGCCAAAATGTACTTGAGTAAGCCAAAAGCCTTCTGGGAAAACGTCTTGTGGACAGATGAGACCAAGATAGAGCTTTTCGGTAAAGCACATCATTCTACTGTTTACCGAAAACGGAATGAGGCCTACAAAGAACAAAACACAGTACCTACGGTAAAATATGGTGGAGGTTCAATGATGTTTTGGGGTTGTTTTGCTGCCTCTGGCACTGGGTGCCTTGACTGTGTGCAAGGCATCATGAAATCTGAGGATTACCAAAGGATTTTGGGTCGCACTGTAGGGCCCAGTGTCAGAAAGCTGGGTTTGCGTCCAAGATCCTGGGTCTTCCAGCAGGACAATGACCCCAAACATACGTCAAAAAGCACTCAGAAATGGATGGCAAAGAAGCGCTGGAGAGTTCTGAAGTGGCCAGCAATGAGCCCAGATCTAAATCCCATTGAACACCTGTGGAGAGATCTTAAAATTGCTGTTGGGAAAAGGTGTCCTTCCAATAAGAGAGACCTGGAGCTGTTTGCAAAGGAAGAGTGGTCCAAAATTCCGGGTGAGAGGTGTCAGAAGCTTATTGATGGTTATAGGAAGCGACTGATTTCAGTTATGTTTTCCAAAGGGTGTGCAACCAAATATTAAGTTAAGGGTGCCAATACTTTTGTCCAGCCCATTTTTGGGGTTTTGTGTGACATTATGTCATATTTGCTTTTCTGCCTCTGTTTTATATTTGTTCCAATACATACAAAGGGAATAAACATGTGTATAGCAAAACATGTGTTAATGCAATACCTTTTTTGTGTGAAATACTTGATTTTCAGGAAAAATATCAAGGGTGCCAACAATTTCGGCCATGACTGTATATATTTGAAACTTGATCAATCCTGATGTACTGACAGCCTGTCTAATTTCTTGAGGCCCTGAAAAAACGTCAGGACAACACTGACCCCTTTTCGGAAAGTAGACAGTCCAAGGTATTTATTAAGAGGAATGGTGAGTTGTTTTTTTTAATTTTGATTTTTTTTTATCATAATTTTTGGTAAACTGCAGACATTAAATAAAATTTGTTTTCTTTCACTTTTTTTTTTTACATACTGTCACCAGTGCAGTACAGCATTGTCATATGACTGGTGTGGTGGTGATCAAGGATGCTAACTGGTGACAGTATGTTAAAAATTTTAAATTTTCTAAACATTTTGTGAATATTTTTTCTTTTTTAATTTTTCTTAACCATAGTGACACTGTTATCTCTGTGATCAGAGGGGTGATCAGGGATTTGTTTTTCTTTTTACACTTTGATTGCTGTTACAGTGATGATCACTGTAACAGCCATGTTTTGAACTGTCATGAATGAGTTACATTCATAACAGCTGTTGTTATTATTGTGTGCTGTAATTGGCCCACAGCTATCACATGGTACAGGGTGTTGTGATTGGCCCAGGTGCCATGTGATAGCTGTGAGCCAATCACAGCATCACTATAGGAATCACAGCTGTTATGAATGAAATTAATTCATAACAGCTTTGTTGACATAGCAATCTCATTATTCCCTGGCTGCTCAAGACGGCTGGGTACTGGGAGCTGCAATTTGCTATGTCTGGTGAACTTACACGTATGTGATTAAACCTGTCTGTGCTGTTTCGCCGCAGTAAATGTACTATGGCCGTGTGGCAGCTGGTTAAAATTTTATCTAAAATCCTAGGCATTAGACTAAATACCTTTTTTTAAATGTCTTTATTTATCCTTTTTAAATGTCTTTATTCGTAGAGACTAAGTGGGAATTGTACCTCACAGGCAAGCTTCAGATATAATACTCACAAAGTCATTCACTTGATACATAAGATCCATCAAAACAAACTTTAAGGAGAGCTTTTAGCCTTAGATATCCGTAATATCCATTTGACAACATATTTTGGGACTGCACTGTATGCTCTGGATCACTCCTGCATGCCTGCCGTTCAGAGCTGTACAGCCTCCAGTTCTTCTCTGCTGAGAATGACGGCGGGGGAAAAGGCTGCTCCCACTCTCTTCTATGTGCCCATGTAAGAAGGTTTTTTTCAGAGCGGGGATAAGGGAGTGAGAGCTGCCGGGTGCAGTGGGTTTATGAACTGCATGGAAGGCAGCCTAATGCTCAGATGTCGACTTCCCTCACTGGCCCTGCCAGCCACTGGAAGAGAGGTGGAACTGCAAATTATTGCACTCTCAGGGCACTGCATGGGAAAATAAGACAGAGCAGCTTCTGAGAAGAGATTTTTGCAGAGCAAGTAAGTAGATCAGACAGTAGGGTGTAAAGATGTGCAAAGACGAGGGCTGTGGAGGTGCAGAGATCATAGCTGAAGAAGATGGCTGCAGCCTCAGAGCTTAGCTGTTGAGGAGGAAGGGTTGGAGGTGGGGTGTGGTTGTAAACTAGATTGTGAGATATCCACTCCTGACATGAACCTTACCCTTTGTTTATAATGCACTCCAGAACCCAACATTCTGTATGTAGCACGCACGTGAAATCTTCACTCTGTGCTCTTTTGAATTCTGCACTCTGTACCTAGTGCACTCCTGAACCCTGCATTCTGTACAAAATATGGTCCTGAACCCTGCATTCTGTGCATAGTGCACTCCTTAGCCGAGCATTCTGTGCATATCGCAGTCCTGAATCCTGCATTCTGTATATAACATGTTGTTGGACCATGCATTTTGTGTGTAACACACTCCTGAACACTGCAGTTTGTGCAGAACACATTCCTGAACCCTGAATTCTGTGGGTAGCACACTCCTGAACCCTACACTGTGAGGAGCATACTCCTGAACTCTGTACTCTATATGTAGTGCTCTCCTGAATTCTGTATGTAACATGCTCCTGAATCCTTCATTCTGTACATAGTGAACTCCTGAACCCTGAATTCTTTGTATAGCACACCCCTGAACCCTGCATTCTGTGCATAGCACACTATTTAACACTGAATTCTGTGCATAGAGCAGTCCTGAACCCTGCATTCTGTATGTAACACGCTACTGAACCGTGCATTTTGTGTGTAACACACTCCTGAACTCTGAACACTGTGTGTTACGCACTCCTAAACCATGAACCTTGTGTTGAATACACTCTTGGACCCTCCACTGTGTGCATAACGCTTTCCTTGCACTCTGTGTATTAAGCACTCCTGAACCCTACATGCTGTGCATAGCACAGTCCTGAACCCTGCAGCCTGTGTGCAGTGCACTTCTAAACCCTGTGCTCTGTGTTAGGTGTTCCTGGGCTGTGTGTGTAATGCACATCTGAACCCTGCATTCTATAAGTAGTGCACCTCTGAACCCTGCACTCTGTGTGTTATGCATTCTTGTTTTTAGTTAAAAATGTCCCTTTAAGACCCTCCCACTGTGCAATTTTGCCACACCCACCCTATGATGCAGTGTGCACAATGTACTGTGTCAATACTCTTCTGTGTGTGTGTGTGTGTGTGTGTTTGTGTGTGTGTGGTGGGGGGCCTGCACCTATTTTCTGAGAAAAAAAGCCCTGTATTTAAGTAAGGGGGGTACAGTGGACCAGAGAACATCACTGTGGGGGCTGAGATGTGAGGGGAAAACCACTGTGGGAGCAGTCATATAAAGAACGGCTGAGATGTGAGGGGGCAGAGGACACTGCTGTGGAGGTAGAAATGTGAAGGGGGGGGGGGACAGAGGACATTGCTGTGGTGGCTGAGATGTGAGGGAAAAACACCAATATGGGGGCAGTCATGTGAGGAAGGGCTGAGATGTGAGGGGGCAGAGGACACTGCTGTGAAGATAGAAATGTGAAGGGGGGACAGAGGACACCGCCATAGGCAGGTAATGTGAAGGGGGGATAGAAGACATCACTGTGGGGGGGGGGGGTAATGTGAAGGGGGGGACAGAGGACACCTATGTGGGCAGGTAATGTGAAGGGGGGGGCAGAGGACACTGATGTGAAGGGGTAATGTGAAGGGGGACAGAGGACACTGCTTTGGGGAAAGGGTGGGTGACATGAAAGGGACTGAGGACACTGCTATGAATAGAAGAGGGTGATGTGAAGGGGGGCTGAGGACACTGCTGTGAAGGGGGAATTGTAATATATGGGGGGGGGGGGGGAGACAGAGGATCTGATGTAAGAATGGGATTGTGATTTAGGAGGAGAGGGGCTGTGATGCGAAGGATCTGAATCATCACATAAACATGCGATTAAGACCTTGGTTGGAAGAAAATTTTACTGAGCGGACCTCAGTGAATTTTAATTCAGTACCCCTACTCTATAGACTTACTAAATAAGATTTCAAGACCAGCTTTCTCTCCTGGATAAATGTTCAGTATAAAAGCCCTATGCTATCATTGGTTACATTTTTTATTCTCCTTTCCCTATAGAGAGAGGGACCCAACAAGGCTGCCCTTTCTCCCCCCATTATATTTAAATTAGTGATTTAGCCACTGGCCACATTATCAGGTCTAACCCAAACATTAATGGTATAGAATTAAACAGTAAGTCATATAATGCTTATTCACTGATATTTTATTATTAAACCACTAATCTCACTTTCAGTCAAAGAAACCAATGACCCCTATTATTTCCTTGCCAGAACATGTTCTACTGCTGCTTAAATCCAACATTAAATTTATCTGGCCTGAAGACAGCTATATAGGAATACAATCAACCCAATCATTTTATATTCTGTGAAATACATTCCTAACTTTTGCAAAAATAAGGACCAGATCACCACATGAATGAATCGTTCCTGGATAGGGAAAAATAATGCCATCTACATGAACAACCTACCAAAACATTTATACCTTTTCCACACTCTTCTGGTCCATGTTCCTTCCTATACCATTAAATTTTATAAGGCTGCACAATATTAAGTACATTTTGGACCAAAGTTTTATGACCGTGTAGCCCTCTTTGGGGGGGTATGAGAAATGGCCCTCCCCAAACAGTATATTGTGCTAAATCTGTAGTTAAATATGTAGCACAGACCTAGCTGGCACTGTGCATGTGAGATTATAACAAAAGGACAGAGATGTGTCATAAAGATTCAGATATACAATCAAGAAACTAAGGGCAGCTGCTGTTAAAGTATTAGAACATAGGAATACTTGCCTAATACTCTCTGCTTCTAGTTTGAAAGAGACACAGCAGCAAAAGCAACTCCTGTGTAAGGTCATGTGGCTCAGTTCTTCCTGAAAACTCCCCTCTATATATACCACAGTCCTCCCATCGGGGTTTCTGACCCAGCTAGCAAAGACAGGAAATACCTGTCTATATCCAACTAACTGTATACCGGTAAATAATATTTACAAATACAGACAGTATACAGCAGCAGATCTGTACAACTGTTACAAAGTCTATTCCATGTACTGTATACATTCCAAAAGACCCCTGGATGGCACTCCTTCACTTTAAACCTCCTTCCCTAATCAAACTCCAGTGCAAACTAGCTATGTATATATTATGTACTGTATGTAATTCTTTTACATTACCTTTATTGTTTTGACTGCATTGTGTTTGGACTGTCAATGGGCGGTCGGATGAGAACGGACCGCCTGTCCGTCTTCATCCGACCCTATCCGACGGACAGAGGGGGAATTGGATCCCTATCCCTTTTTGGCAGGTCGGATGTTGGCGGGTGTAAATGGACACGTCCGTTTATACCCACCACTCTATAGAGGAGAATGGAGGTTCTGATTGGATCCACCTGAAAAACAGGTAGGTGGACCCAATCAGAACGTCCGTGTGAAAGAGCCCTAAAACTGGAGAGTGCAAAATCTGGTGCAGCTGTGCATGGTAGCTAATCAGCTTCTAACTTCAGCTTGTTCCATTAAGCTTTGACAATAAAACCTGGAAGCTAATTTTGTACTCTCCAGTTTTAGTAAATCAACCCTAATGAAAGGAATATGAAGAAGTGTGGTTGCATTTCTTACACTTCTGTGCTAAAATTAATACAAATGTGATAGGTGTTTTAACTGCATTTTATATCTTGTGGTGCATCTTTCATGTTTTTTGTGTGTTTTTTATACAGCCGTTCATTTCAATGTGTGAAAATACAAATAAAGTGCATGTATCACACATGTTGTACAGGAAAATGTTATCCCTATAAAAGGTGTGCTTTTCGAAAATAGCAGGTGTAGTGCAGCAATCAGCATTTTTGGAAAAAACACACTACATTAAAACATTAGTAAAAACTGTACCATTGATGATAATAGGACAGAACTTTTCTTTATGTTAGTGTAGCACTACCCCCTTAGGGCTGATGAATTTGGGTCCCCCTATAGTCCTGCACGGCCAATCTGTTAGCATTTTCCACACACGCTTCCATTCGTACAAAGAATGGTTTTGTTATTTTTTTGAGGGGATTTAACTTGGATAGGGTAAAGGGTGTATAGGTTGCCCAAGGGAACTGAAATATGAGAACAACTTCCTGAACTATTCACAGCTTCTCTTCTCTTGACACAGTCTCTGTTGGAGTGCTAGCCAGCAGCTCCAGTGGTACTACCCCAGACCCTAGATCAGGGGTATTGAATTCAAATTCACGGAGGCCCAGTCACTAAAATTTTTTCTGTCCGAGGTCCGAATAGGGTGTGCCCATCAGCGTGCCCCCTTACATTACGTGTCGCCATCAGAGTGCAACTTTACATCATGTATTCCCATCACATCATGTGTTTCCATCAGAGTGCTCCTTTACATCAGTTATCCCCATCAGAGCGCCCCTTTACATCAGGTATCCCCATCACATTGCCACCTTACATCAGGTATTCCCGTCAGAGTGCCCCCTTACACTCAAAGTACACCTTTTTATCATAATTCCCTATCAGAGTGCCCCTTTACATCATATTTCCCATCAGAGTGCCCATTTCCATCACATGTGCCCATCAGAGTGCCCCTTTCCACAGTATGTGTCCATTTGTTCCCCCTTAACATAAAATGGGCCCGTCAGAGTGCATCTTAACATAAACACCATCAGAGTGCCCCTTAACATAAAATGTATCCATCAGAGTGTTCCTTAATATAAATGTGCCCATCAGAGTGCCCCTTAACATAAAATGTGCCCATCAGACTACCTCTTAACATAAAATGTGCCCATCAGAGTGCCCCTTAACATAAAGTGTGCTCATCAGAGTGCCCCTTAACATAAAATAAGGGACATGCTGATGGGCACATTTTATGTTAAGGGGCACTCTGATGGGCACATTTATATTAAGGAACACTCTGATGGATACATTTTATGTTAAGGGGCACTCTCATGGGCATATTCTATGTTGTGCCCATCAGAGTGTCCCTTCACATAAAATGTGCCCATTATAGTGCCCCTTAACATAAAATAAGGTCGCATGCTGATGGGCACATTTTATGTTAAGGGGCACTCTGATGGGCACATGTTATGGTAAGAGGCACTCTGATGGGCACATTCTATGTTGTGCCCATCAGAGTGCCCCTTAACATTCAATGTGCCCATCAGAGTGCCCCTGTAAGACTACACCCTACCTTGAGGGCAGACAGGAGCTTGCTGGGATTCTTGCTGGACGCTTGTATACAGGCAGGGAGCGGGAGCCGGAGAGACAGTGAGCTGAAAGGGGCGGGGGACACACGTGATGTCATGTTGCCATGACGACTGCCCTGCTCAACGGCAGATCTGTCATTACGGGCTGGTGATTGGGACGGCAGCACTGCTGGAGCCGTTTGCGGACCACAGTTGCCATTTAGTGACCGTTGCTCTAGATGAACTCCTCTTCCCCCAGCAATCTGGAGACTTTCCTCTTGAGCAGGGGACCTGGCTCCTGCTCCTTTAAGTAAGGTGTACAGTCACTTTCAGAGGGCTAATCTGGTTTTCCACCCGAGTGCTCCTTCCCCTGTCCACCCAGGGGTGCAGGTGTACTTACTCAGATCTTCTCCTGTACTGCTTGTGGAATGGCTGCTACTATCAGGCCTATCTGCTGGGCTGCTCCTTTCCCGCCATACAGGTGCTCCTCTCTCAGGGGGCCAGTGAGTCCTGAGTTTTCTTCCTTTCCAGCTCCAGGCTTGCAGGCAGGCCCCAGCCTACTAGGCCTCCTGGCTGCCTTGCTCCAGCCTCACATCTTCCTGCTTTTCACTGCTCTCCCACCACACTCCTGCTACTGAGCAGGTTCCAACACTTTTAAAAGAGTCTAGACCGTGCCAAGCCTTCTGTTGGGGATTAACTAAAGTCCCTCAAAAGTGCAGCCAACCACTCCTCAGATCCACCCACTGCCTCCAAGACCCTCCTCCGAAAGCCTCAGAGCAGGGGGAAATTCCAGAGCAGCTGGCCTGCAGAGTCTCTCAGTCCTGACCAGAATTTGACCCCTCTGACTAACTCACCTGAGCTGCTAATCAGCTCCTTATTAGCCATCAGGGTCTAGCTCCCCCTAGCTAAAATAGGAGGGTTCTACATTAGTTTTAGGTGCGGTAATGCTGAGGTGTGAACAGGCCCCCAAAATCACAATTTGTGCATATCACTTTGCTTGTGTCTGCAGTTTAATATATTTTTTCTATGTTTTTCAGTTTACACAAAGTTATATATTACACTGTTTTTAGAACTCAGCACTATGTATGCTTATTTCTTTCTTCTCTGATTAGTATCCTACATAGCTTTTGCCCTTTTGACATATTAAAATGCGTTAAAGGGGTATATTTACAAAATATTCCAATTCAGTCAACAGTCATCCAAAACGTTGTAAACAACATTCAGCCTATATATAAAGCAAAATTAGTAGACATTTCCCATACTTTTTGAAGTCTTTATTGTAACATTTACCCTGTTACAAGTTGAACTACAGGGATATGAAGAGCTACCTTTACAGTCAAACTCTCCCTCACTGCAAGGGTTAAATGATCATTTTTGCCCAAGGCGCCAGTGCACTTTTACTAACCTTATCACTCACTCCCACAGACTCCATTATTTATGTGCCCGGTCCGTTAAAGCCTCTTCAGCCCTCTGTCCAACAGGTACAGCTCTGATGGCATCATGTCTAATGCAGGACCAGAGGTCCTCAGCAGATCTCCTTCTCTGGTAGGATCTCAGAGAAGGGAACCCCCCGCCCTTTCTCCTCACTGCTCAACCTTCAGATCTAGCAATGAGGGGGATCCTGGCATGGGTATAGTTTTAACTTTGCAGGGAACTCTATGTAGATATAATGTGATATCATCTGTAGAGCCTCACCCATGCCCAAATGACCCAGTCAGCTGGCAAGCAGACATTCCCTGATAAACAGCTGGATCCCTCAATAAAAATGTCTTCATGCAGATGTATAATGCAGAGAAGAGAGGTGTGGCTGATCTAGTCAGTTGCTGAATGGAAGGGGGGGTATAATTTATGTGTCTTGCTAATGGGTTTAGGCAGCCTCTGAAGCACCTCTCTGTTGAATAAGCCCAATAGTATTTACCAGGCTTTTGGCACCAGCAGGAGGAAGTTCACCTTGTGCCCTTCTAGACTCTTTTAGGTGCTTGTTACTGTTCACTCTAGAAGTCCATGTCCTTAGCTCAGCCTTCAGTGAACTGGCTCACACTAGAGTGAGCTCCCTTACCTTTTTTTGTTGTACACAATGTGGTCTGTAACACCCATTGGTGGGGCATTAGTTAAATGTTTTTATTATATTTCATGCTGTTTTTTGCTTGAGATCTGATACCCAACCAAATTAATTTAATGTTGTTTGATTCTATTCAGTCTATTGTGTGTATACTAAAGTGATTCTAAAGGCTGAAGGTTTTTTACCTTCATGCATTCTATGCATGAAAACTGCTTTATGAATCGAGGAGGCCAAGCTTTCATTCATCCACATGCCCTCCAATCATAGAATGCTTTTAATTTTAGGAAGCTATAATAAAGCTTCAATGAATTGGGGGAGCGGAAAGTGAAGGCATAGTTGGCACTCTTGACAAGTGCCTATGACAGGTCCAGTCACTGTATTAAATCTCACAGTAGCAGAAAATTACTTGGGGGGGAGGATTAGAGGTCTTTGGATTTCAACTAAGATAGCAGCCACCAGCACAAGGGACGCTTCTCATTGAACATATGTACCATCCCTTGCACTGCTGAAAAAAATGATAATAAATTTAGGTTTACAAAAAAAGTAAAGATTTGACATTAGATATACTTTAACCACTTGAGCTCCTGAGGATTTACCCCCCCCTTAATGACCCGGCCTCTTTTTGCTACTCGGTGCTGCACTAATTCAACTGATAATTGCACGGTCATGCAATGCTGCACCCAAACGAAATTTACGTCCTTTTTTCACACAAATAGAGCTTTCTTTCGGTGGTATTTCATCACCTGTGCGCTTTTTATTTTTCACGCTATAAACAAAAAAAGACCATCAATTTTGAAGAAAAACGATATTTTTTACTTTCAGCTATAAAAAATATATAGTAAACTCAAAGTTAGTTAAAAATTTAGGCCAAAATGTATTCTGCTACGTTTTTGGTAAAAAAAATCCCAATAAGTGTATATTGATTGCTTTGTATGAAAGTTATAGCGTCCACAAACTATGGTATAGATACTGCAATTTACGCCATTTTTTTGCCATACAGCGCTGCGCTAGTTTAATGGACAATTGCGCGGTCATGCAATACGGTACATAAATGAAATTTCTGTCCTTTTTTTCACACAAATAGAGCTTGTGCATTTTTTATATTTATATAAAAAAAAAGGCTGACAATTTTGAGAAAAAAAAACAATATTTTGGACTTTTTCCTATAAAACATGTACAGTAAAAAAAAAATTAAAAATCAAATTTCGTCATAAATTTCAGCCAAAATGCATTCTGGGACATGTCTTTGCTAAAAAAAACCCTAATACGTGTAAATTAATTGATTTACGTGAAAGTTATAGCGTTTAAAAATGGCGGTAAAGATACTGGGATTTTTAATTTTTTTTTATACTAATAATGGCGGTGATCAGCGACTTATGGCGGCGATCAGTGACTTATAGCGGCGATCAGCGACTTATGGCGGGACATTCTGACACTGGGGGGAACTGACTTGGGGTCACTGACATCCCCAGTGACACCAATACAGTGATCAGTGCAAAAAAAAAAACACTGACACTGTACTAATGGCACTGGGGAGGAAGGGGTTAACTTTTTTATTTACTGAAAGGGTTAACTGTGTGAGGGGAGTGTTTTACTAGGGGGCGGGGGGGTGTACTGCATGGGGACAGCTGACAGAAACTCTTCTCTCCGGCTCAGCATGTCAGGAGCTGACAGGGAACTGACAGAAAACAGAGCTACTGCAGCCCTGCTCTCTGTCAGTGATTGCCGCTAATCGGCGGGACACAGCCGGTAATAACTGGCTGTGACCCGGCGACTGACATCCGCGACCGTGATTGGCGGGACAGGTAGGGCAGAGGTGCGCCTCATGCACGCCCCCTACCTATTTTGCAAACACATGTTTTAAATCGTGGTTTTGCCCAGCCGTGCCGCCCTGCCAACGTATTTCTACAGTGGCTAGGCGGCATGTGGTTAAAGTGGTTGTAAAGGCTGAAGGTTTTTTTTACCTTCATGCATTCTATGCATGAAGGTAAAAAAAACCCCTCTGTGTTTAGCAGTACCCTCAGTCCCCTCAATACTTACCTGAGCCTGACCACTATCCAGTGATGTGAATGACAGCCTTGACTGCCCTGGGTCTCTGCCTCCTCTTTGGCTGAGACAGCAAGCGGGAGCTATTGGTTCCTACTGCTGTCAATCATAGCCAGTGAGTCAATGAGGAGAGAGAGAGGACAGGGCCAAGCTGCAGCTCCATGTGTGAATGGACACACGGAGCAGCAGGTGCCCCCATAGCAAGCTGCTTGCTGTGAGGGCACCCGACAGACTGGAGGAGACAGGAGAGCCTGTGGGGACCCTAGAAGAGGAGGATCCAGGCTGCTCTGTGCAAAACCACTGCACACAGTAGGTAAGTATAGACATGTGTGGTATTCCCCCCCCTAATATTTCTAAATGTCCTTCATAATACCTTATAATATAGAAAGTCTTCCGTTTTAGTTTAAAGTGGTTGTAAAGGCTCAAGTTTTTTACCTTTATACATTCTATGCATGAAGGCAAAAAACCTTCTCTGTGCAGCAGCATCCCCAGCTCCCCCCCCCCCCCCCTGCAAGCTCACCTGAGCCCCAGATCCCCATTTCATTCCAGTGATATGCACAAGAGACTGGGCAGTCCTGGGCCTCTCCTTCCTCATTGGCAGACAGCAGTGGCTGCCGCTACTGTCGATCACAGCCATAGAGGAGAGAGCAGGGGCAGGGCGGCTGTTCTCCATGTGTGAATATACACACAGAGCAGTGGCTTGGAAACAGGCTGCTTGCTATGGGGGAATAGGCAGGAGGGAGGGCAAGGAGCACTGTGGGGGACCTGAGAGGAGGAGGATCTAGGCTGCTCTGTGCAAAACCACTGCATACAGCAGGTAAGTCTAACATGTTTGTTATTTAAAAAAAAAAAAAAAAGAACCTTCAATGTCACTTTAGGTCTGTACCAACAAGCACCTATTCACAAAATAGAGAACTTTATATTGGTTGTTCCAGGGTTTTTTTCTTACAGAATAGGTGCAAGAACTCCCCCCTTTTGAGTAACTTGTCTCTTCCCTATCCCCCTATCCACCTCTGAGCACCATCTCTTTGTTTTACCCCCTACCCACTGCCCAGTATCACTCCTTTTAGTAAACACAGAGCCAAGTATCATTTTGTGGTGCTTATTTGTATGGGAATTGTTAATGATAACAAGAAAGCAGTAAAACAGATCTTCCACGGCCAGCAGCGCTAGACACCCCCCAGCAACGATAGACCCCCCATAACAATATATCCCCCAGCAACAATAGACCTCCTGCAATAACAGCAGATCTCCCATCAGCCAGCAATCAGCCAGCATCAATAGACTCTTCATAAGCCAGCAACACTAGACCATTCCCTCAAGAGTAGATCCCTTCCAGCAACAATAGACCTCCTGCAACAACTGGAAATCTCCCATCAGCCAGCAATCAGCCAGCAGCAATAGACTCTCCGTAAGCCAGCAACACTAGACCATTCCCTCAAGAGTAGATCCCTTCCCGCAACAGTAGACCCCCCACCAGCAACAATAGACTGCCACACAAAAATAGATCTCCCCAGTGATCCCCTGGCAGCAAGCATCAATAGACCAAGACACCCTAGAACCCATTGCCATTACATACCTTCAGTGCTGGAGGTGCTGGAGCTGCGTTCTCGCTGAAATAAAGCCCTGGGCAATCCCCCGTTGAACCATTAAGTGAACAATTGTTTGCAGTACTGACAAAAAAAATGTAACACATTTATTAAAGAGAACATAAATTAGATTAAAATTGTTTGTGTTATGCAACCTTCATCTAACCAGAATTATGAAGTTACTAATTCAACCCCCCCACCCCAAGCCCTAATTATCTGATACAGCAAGCACATCTCCGTTTGCTAGAACATAAGACAGTAGTTTTGTTGCCATGACAGTGGAAAGTATATACAAACTATATAAAGGCTGCACTGTTGACACTGGCATAGTAAAGGAGAAGAGAGAACATACAATACGCTCATCTATATGAAGGCTATTCACATTCCTTCAATGGCATATGTGCTGGTATAGATCTTGCCCTATGCCTGCAGATGGGAGACGTTTGACAAATGACTTCCTTCATCTGAAATGCTGCTCAGAAAATCGAGCCTTGACACAAGACAAATCCTGTACATATGTGCACATGTACACACCACCTGCTTTAATCAGTCTAAATCTTGCTTGCTTTGTTTTCTGCTAAGTGTTCAGCTTTGGATTCCATCCCCGAGCACCCTGGACAGTACTGTAGCCCTGTGAACCTTGAAGACAGGAAATTAATTTGGATGCACAATCTCGAAAGGATTGACTGTCCCCCTAGGGAGGCATTCCTAGTACTGGCCAGGAAGAAAAATATTGATTAGAGCTTGCCAAGAAACATCTTTTCTCAGAAAACGCCGGTTGCATTCCCACCCTTGTTGTGTTTCTTTTTATGGCTCAGTCATACCAAAATACATACACACCCAGACACACACACACATACATATAGTAGAAAGGGTATGTGCACATAGTTAAAATGGAAGTGAACGTAACATTTGTAAAACTGCAAGTACACAGCTTTTTAATTCAGAAGAAACTTTCTATGTTTCTCCTGAAGTAATACAACTTACCTGCCTGCTCACAGTTTTCTACTGCATTTAGCACTTCCACCTGGCAGTACTCAGGTCGCTGGTTCGAATCTCAACCACAGCACCAGCTACCTGGAGTTTGCATGTTCTCCCTGTGCCTGCGTGGTATTCCTCTGGGGATTCTGGTTTCCTTCCACACTCCCAAGACATGCTGGTAGGTGAATTGGCTCCTGTCTAAATTGGCCCCAGTATGTGTATGTATGACTATGAGTTAGGGACCTTAGATTGTACGCCTCTTGAGGGTTAGGGACTGATGTGAATGTACAATATATGTATATACTGCATAAACTGACAGCTCTATAATAGTAACTGAAATAAATAAATAAAATTTACGCTGCGCATGCACAGCACAGCATGTGTTTCTGGCATTCTGTGCCAGAATGACTGACTCCAGTGCGTTTGTGAATGATTTAACAACCACATAACTGGAGAGTGGAGATAAGTATACTGGGAAGTTTTGTTCTGCTTTCAGTTGTATGTACAAACCTGGAAACAGCTCATGTAGTGTCTAGATATTAACTGCTCCCCGACCACCCTGTCGCAGAAGTACTGCTCCCTACCTGCGTCTCTATTGGCTCCTCGGCATGTCAGTCACAGGGTTCTGGCCGTCGGCAGCAGAGCTCACAGGGGAGAGGTTACAGATCCCTCCCCTGTCAGCACGAACAGGTTGCTTTGTATTGCTTTGCACAGCTTGTTTCCTTAGTAAAACACACAGCGCACAGTTAGCCCTTCGATCGCCCCAGATGTTAATCCCTGCCTGCCCAGTGTCATTAGTACAGTGTCAGTGCTTTTTATTAGCACTGATCACTGTATTAGTGTCAATGGGGATGTCAGTGGCAGTTAGTCAGTGTGCCCCCCCCCCCATGTCAGAATGCCTGCCGCAGTCCGCTGATTGCTGCCATTACTAGTAATAAATAAATAAATACAAATTCCCGTATATATACCGCCATTTGTATAACTTTCATGTAAACCAATTAATTTACACGTATTGGGATTTTTTTTAGCAAAGACATGTAGCAGAGTACATTTTGGCCTAAATTTATGACAAAATTTGATTTTTAAATTTTTTTTATTGGACATGTTTAATAGCAAAAAGTCAAAAATGTTGTTTTTTTTTTTTTCAAAATTACTGGCCTTTTTTTATTTATAGCACAAAAAATAAAAAACGCAGAGGTGATCAAATGCAACCAAAAGAAAGCTCTATTTGTAGGAAAAATGGACATACATTTTATTTATGGACAGTGTTGCATGACCGCACAATTGTCAGTTAAAGCAACGCAGCGCTGTATTGCAAAAAATGGCCTGGTCATGAAGGGGGGTAAATCCTCTGGAGGGCAAGTGCACTTGCAAGACTTTGCAGGAGTAGTGTTCTCTTAGCATAGCTTTTAGTGCTCACTGACTTATTGGGGTCACTTACACATGTGGCTGTCATGCCAGACTATCGCTTTTTAGAGACATTTGACATTAGTAGTTTGGATATGATATGTTGCCTCTTGGATGCCTATTTAATTCCCTTGAAAGCTCACAGCACAATGTCACAACCATTTGTAAGAGCTGCGTCCCCATTCACTTCAGTAGGCTGGCTTGCTAAACAATACCTCTACTATATTTACCTATACCTACAATTTTTCCACTCCACGACCACAGCAGTGTGTACTAACTTGACCGGTACCCATGGTATATTGTGGCTGGGCAGTCTTGTGGGGTGGCGGGTTTGGGGCAGTAAAATTATGGTTAAACTACCTTTTTTTTACTACTCCCAAGCAACCTATGCAAATGAGGCATTTGGCTGATTTAAATATTGGTAAGCATTAAACGTTACCCCTGTAAAGTCCTGCGAGTACTTCAATATTAAAGTAGTTCTAAAGTCAAAAGGTCTTTACCTAAATGTATTAATTGAATTAATGTAAAAAAATCCCAATACCTGTCCTACCCACCTCATTCCCTAGATACTTATGTGGCTTTGTCACTGCTCCTGAGCTGTCTTAGCTGCAGCACCACTTCCTGGTCCCACTTCTCCTGCTGCTGTCAGTCAAACTCCTGTGATAAGGTAGTGGGGACCAGGGGCGGACTGACCATTTGGAAACTTGGGCACTGCCTGAGGGCCCGGGGTCAGTAGGGGGCCCCATAAGATGCCCCTGGTACCTTTTTCATAGGCTTTTTTGAGTTTGGGCAAGGACAGAGGGGCCCCATGATCCCCTATTGCCCAGGGGCCCCATGAGTTGTCAGTCTGCCCCTGGTGGGGACGTGGCTTATTGGTGCTGTGTGTGTCTATGGATCAAGAGCACATGCGCACAGATGCCTCCGTAGCACCGGGACTGCTAAGGAGGTACCCGGAGAAGGTGACAGTGCCAGCAGGACACTGGTAGACTGCAAGAGTAAGGCCTTCCCTGTTCAATATCAATGCAGAGAGCACGTAAATATTACCTCCTTTTTCAAACCAAAAAAAACCCCACCCATTAGTATCAATTTAATATACAGTATACCGGGGAACCACTGGTCAACTGCGGGGAGCCAACAGGTCAATTTTGACTTCCGTTATGGCTCCCCCCAGCCTTTTTCACTCTCATGTTACCAGCAGAGCGAAGATCAGGAGGCAGCATAGTGCTGAATGGAGGACGGGGTCGGGGGCGGAATCTGCTCATTGATTAGTTGCTGGGCTGTTCTAGCAACCAATCACCAGCTTGGTATTATGAACTCCAATAGCTCCTGCTCCCGCCTTCCACCCAGTACTGTGTTGTCTTCTGATCTCTGCTCTACACAAGTGTGTGTGTTGAAGGGGACACAGGAGACACTGTAGGGGGGGGGGGGCTGGGAGACACTGTGGTAGGTGGGACACAGGACACTCTGTGGGAGGGGGGCTTAGGGGACACTGTTGGAAGGGGGCACAGAGTAAACTACAGTGGGGGGGATTTTGATGAGAAAAGGACAGGGGACACTGCTTTGAGGGATGTGAAGGCAGAGGACACTGCTATTAGGCAGGGTAGAGGACACTACACAGTGGGATGGGGGGGATGTGAAGGGGGGCAAAGGACACTGTTTTGGGAGGTAAAAGACTGGGGGGGAAGGGGACAGAGAATACAACAGTGGGGGGCTGGGGGTGTGTGAAGGGTGGCAGAGGACACTGCTTTGGGGGTACAGGACACTTTTGGGGGGGAAGGGGACAGAGGATACAACAGTAGGGGAGGGGGGTGGTGTGAAGGGGCAGGGGACACTGCTTTGGGGGTAAAGGACACTACTGTGGGGTGAGGGGGGAAAAGGACACAGTACGGGGGGTATATGACACTACTGTGGGGGGGAAGAGGACACTACAGTGGGGGGGGATGAAAAGGGGGCAAAGGACACTGCATCGGGGGGTACAGGACACTACAACGGTGGGCGATGTAAAAGGGGACAGAGTACACTACTGTGGTGGGGGGGTAATGTTTTCTTTTAAGGGTGCCACCTAGTAAGACCACAATCTGTATACAGAACACCTCCAGGTAGCCATATTGCAATGCATATTTAAAAAAATTACATCACTGCAGATTTAAAAGGAAAGGTAATTTTTAATAACATTCAATTACAGTATGATTTTTATCACAATTGTATACACTATATTATTTTTTTTATTTGTTATTTTTTTTCCCACAAAAGCAGCGTTACCCTTTAAGCATTTATGATATATTTTTTTAGGTGTGGATATCTTCACAAATAATGCAATGGGTCATTTTTATTTATTAATTAGCTACCTACAAAGTGCATAAACAGGAAAAACTAAAATATTTGGTATGTCCACCCTGTTCTTTGAAAGCAAAGTTAATTCTCCTAGGTACACTTTCACACAGTTTTTTTTTTTAAATGTGGCAGGTAGGTTCTTTTAAACATCTGGGAGAACTAACCAGAGTTCTTATGTGGATTTACTAGACAGACTCAAAGATGCTGGATACTGAAGAACCTCCTGTATGACTTTGGCTGTATATTTGGGGTCATTGCCCTGCAGCAGAATGAATTTGGGATCAGATGCCTCCATAATTGCATTATAATAAGTATCTGCCTGTACATTTTAGCATTGAGGAGACCATTAGTTCTGACAAAATCCTCAACTCCATGCAGCCCCAGACCAGCAAGAAACCTCCACCATGTTTCATCATTGCCTGCAGACATCTGCTGCCACTTCTGTGCATACCGTTTCTTTTTTTTTTGGAGTGTAGTCTTGCTTCCACATCAGAGATATGGCTTTTTATCTGAAAGTCTTCCATAAAAATCAACTCTGAGCAGACTTTTCTGAACTGTTGGTGGACCTAATGGGGTTCCACTAGTTTCTGCCATATCTAGGCTGGTGGTTCCATTGTACATTTTCCGAATGCAAAAGTAAGTCAGCATGATGTATCTTTCATCTGCTGCACTGTGTTTCCTTTACTGACCTTTGCGTTTTCCATCTTTAACATTGCCTGTTTTTGTGCTTCTACAGATGAGCTTGAATAGAACTTCTGGAAATCCCTGTTTTCCTCGAAATTGTTTGCCTGTGAGTGACCTTTTAAATGTTGGAAAGACTACCCTTTGTCTTGCTGCTGTGCTCAGTTTTGCCAGTAGAACATGGCTTTTCCTCAGTTTCATTCCACCTACACAACTGATTATGTTTGATTTAATGACTGTACTTTAAATATGAATTCCAGGTATGGGTATGTTTGCTTAGTTACAGTGGTTCAACTTGGACCAACGTAACTAAGTATATAGCCCTAAAATCTGGAACAACTGCAGTAGGCACCGCTACTCTAGTGATCTCCACTAGCTTCTGGGTTTCATGCTGAGTGGCTACCCTGTTACTTACTGATCATAGCAGGTCTCTTTCTCAGCACAGTGGCCATTCAGAGAATAGTTTACATTTTTTCAATTAATGAAAAGTGTTCTCTGACTGGATGAGGTGGACAATAATGTCCATATCCCCACCTTGTCCAATCAGTGAATTCATTGCATTCATCAGTGCAGTCATTGAGAAAAATCAAAGTGTTCTCTGAATGGCACCAGTGCCAAGCAAGCCACTTCTTGCGTTCGGCAAGCAGCAGGATCCCAAAAGTAGGTAGAGAGGTATCTATTACAGAGAGTCCCAGTTTCCAGATAGTTTCCAGATAGATTGGCCAGGTATGCTATAATTGTTTATTCATTCACTGGACCATATGTCTGCAAAATTCTTAACTATGTTCAAGTGCGAGTCTTGATGCTATTTTAAAAGCACAGGGTGGAAACACCAAATATTGATCTATTTTATTTCTGCTTCTGCACTTTGTATGTTGCTAATTAATAAAGAAATTGTAGCTAATTTTTTTAAAGCATCCTCGCTTTACAGTATTTTTTATAGCATCTCAATCACCTAAAACATTTACATTTTGCACTATTTCTGAATACAGTCATAATGCTATTAGAATTTGTAGGATAGGGAATTGTAAATGCAGCAATAAATCATAAAAAAAGTGGTCAGATAGCATGGCTGTGTCCATTTATAGTCATGTACAATCATGAGGTTGAAATATATACACATGAGAGATAAAAGTAGTGTTATTGAAATAGCATTTGGACACTGTGCATTTAGAGTGGGCAAATAACATTTTGTTCATGTTATTGGAGATATTAGATTCAAATTAGTCGTTTACATTAACCACTTTGCCCTCCTGAGGATTTACCCCCCTTCCTGACCAGGTCATATTTTGCGATACGGCTCTGTGTTACTTTAACTGACAACTGCACAGTCATGCAACGCTGCACTAAAATGAAATTTATGTCCTTTCTTTCCCACAAATAGAGCTTTCTTTCAGTGATATTTGATCGCCTCTGTGTTTTTTATTTTTTACCCTATAAAAAAAACAATATTTTTTACTTTTTGCTATTAAACATGTCCAGTAAAAAAATTAAGAAAATCAAATTTCGTCATAAATTTAGGCCATTGACACACACAGCATGGGTTGGCCCCACCCCAACTCTCTCCTCACAAGCTGTGGTTAACAGCAGCAGGAGCCAATGGCTTCAAGTGAGGAGAGAGAGCCTAGAGCCGTTGTTCTTGTGCACAGTGCTGGATTGAGATTGGTCTCAGGTAAGTATAAGGGGGGCTGGGTGGGGAGCTGCACACTGGAGGTTTTTACTTTAATGCATAGAATGTATTAAGGCAAAAACACCTTCTGCTTTAGAACCACTTTAAGAGTTTGACTTTGATCAAAGATCTGGTTATTTTTTTAAATCAGATGTCAAAAAGGGATACTACATATGGTTTAGTTCTTTACAAGAACTTCACTTATGTCTTTTACAGGAATAACACACCATATTTATTATTGAACACAGCTGTACAGGGCTATACAGCATGCAGAACATTCCTGGGATCTGCTGCCACTGCATACACCATCCTATTGAGATGCATTACAAAAGGCGGCTGTATGCAGTCAAACGTTAGGAGTTTCGCAAAGCACACACATGCGCACTGACATATGCTCTGAATGGAGCATACGTCAGTGTGCATTCAGATGCTTTATGCAACCTCTGGCACACCATTGCATGCAGCTGTCTCTTCCAATGCCTCTCAATGGGGGGGCTGTATACAGCAGCAGCAGGCCCCAGGAACATCAGTATGCAGGTTCTGCATGCTGTACAGGCTGTGTGCATGAGGCCCTATAATAGAAAATGGCAAAATATTATTGTAGCTTTATTAAGGGTTCCCAATGTGGAAATGATTCTTCTTTTCCAAACAAAAGTTTAATTCAGTGACAGAGTATTACGGAAGAGTAAAATGACCTCTCATAAGTTTCAAGCTCCACTTTTTGACTTTGAAATGAACATTGAATTTACAGAAAACCAGAAAGAATAAAGACAATCCTTGAGAAAAGGTAATGTGACATCCAAGATTTATTAGCACAATATAATAAGTTAACCAAAGCAACATCAGAATTCTTCTCTTTTTACTCTTCAAGGATATCCGGCTGTTAAGCAACAGGGATTCCTGCTGAAACCTGCAGGCTTTCTCTCTCTCGCACATGATCCCAACTAACCCTTGAGTACCTTTCCAGTGATACAATCAAATTCAGTATAATATGTGAGACTAAGTTATTTTCAAAAATCTCCATGGCTGAAACTGATTTGGATGATAAATTGGAGTGCTATGAGAACATTTTGTAACAAAAATTGTTGACATATCTTTAAATTGGAATACCTTCACCATGTAGAAACAGAGGACGGTAAAGAAGAATTCCAGATATGGATATTTTATATGTAGTTACATTGGTCCAGCTTAGACCAATGTAAATACGTATATGACATACCTGGCGAATGCCGTTTTAAGCTGAAGACATCACTAATCCAGTGATCTCCACCTGCTCCTGGGTCCTATGCCAAGTGCTTGCCCTTCTGCATTCTGAACACAGAAGATTAGCCACTCAGCAACAGCACCATTCAGAGAATGATTTGCATTTTCTGAATGAAAGCAAAGCCTTCTCTGATTGGATAAAGTGGAAAGGTGGAGCAGTGACATCACACTCTCCAGCTTGTCCAATCAGAGAACGCTATGCATTCATTCAGTAAATGTTGTACACAGCACCTGGGCAGTCTTGTGCAGGAGGCTATAACAGCCTTACTTTCTAATACAAACTAGAGGTGTGGTTGAAATTCCGAGTATTTAACCATTAGGCACTACTGATGTATGAGCTTCTATAGGTCTTATGCAATAGAGTTCTTTTTTCTACGTGCTGTCAGGAAGATGCTTGCCATAGTGCGGCTGAAGCCTCTGGGCCTACACAGCAGCGCAGGCGCAGATGTACGAGGGCCCATTCTGCTGTGCATAGTTGTGCACATTTGCGTTCGTACATGCGCACACCTGCGACTGCCCGTTGCTAATGTTGGCACCAATTAGACTATTTAAACCCAGCAACGCTATTAGCCTGTGTTGTCAGATCTGCAGTTCCCCCTCCTATATTCCTGCGCCTGTTCCTGTGAGTGATACCTGTGATTGACCCCGTCATGCTTCTTGGACTCTGCCTCTGCCTTCTGTCTCTGCTTGATTTGCTCCCACCATTACTGACCTTGACTTGTGACTACTATTCTTCTGCCTGCCGTTTTTGCCTGATCTGTTTATCCGTTACCAACCTGGCCTGTCTGACCCTGCATACAGCGTGCTACCCTGCTCTGCAGTCAACCTGTTGTGATATCTGCCTGCTACCAGCCTGCCCTGCTGACAGCCTGCTCTGCTACCAGCCTGCCCTGCTGTGATCTCTGTCCGCTGCCAGCCTGCTCTGCCACCAGCCTGTCCACCCATGACGTCTGCCTTCTGCCAGCCTGCTTTGCTGCCAGCCCTTCCAGCTGTCCCATCTGCCAGCAAAGTGCCAACAGTTCCTACACTGACTACAGTACTGACCAGGCACTCATACCCCGCCGTGCTCTTGTGGTTGCTGTTCCACCTTCAGTGGCCCTCGAGCCAGAGATGTAAGAGAGGCCTTCCTTGGCTGTCAGGCTCACAAGCAAGGTACATGACAGCTATATTTTGTATGCAATAACCCATAGCAACTGTTTCTAATTCATTCTGCTAATGTCAGATCAGTACAGATGTATGCCTGTGTAGCACTACCCTTAGGAGTTACTAGAGATTTGGGTCCCCCTATAGTCTTGCACAGCCAGGCAACACACATTTCCTTCAGACCTTGCACACAGGAGACAGTAAACAGTCCTTGAGCTTGTTTTTTTGGATTGTATTAAGGGGGTATTGAACTTGGATGGGGTAGAGGGGTGTACGGGATGCCAAGGGTGTCTTGGAGAGCTATCCAGCCTTTCCTGGTGTACCTCCCCAGACCCCAGATGAAATCTCCTTTTCACCCAGCTGCCCAAGGGATTCCTTGGGGAAGTGGACCCAGGATCTGCCACTTTACAGTCAGGAGTCCCAGACTGGGGCTAGTCAGATTTCCCACTAGATTGCCCTCTCCCCTTATGTGGCTCAGGGTGTGTGGGATTACTCACTCAGTCCTCTCCTGCAAGCTTTCGGGTTGGGGACTGCCTTCAGGCCTTATGCTCTGCTGGCTCCTTCCCTGCTTTCCAGGTTGTCCTGTCTCAGGGGACAATTGAGGATGAGAGATGTCCTGACCCCATGCCAAGCCTCCTGCTTGGGCACTTGCCAGGGGTGCAGTCTCTAGATCAGAGAGAGGTATCAGTGAGCTGATCTGCACAGCCTCTCAGCCTTGACCCAAATTTGACCCTCTATTTTTCCATGGCTGCTACTCTACGCTCCCTAGCCTACTAACTACAAAAAAAATAATCTAGCTCCCCCTTGCTAGTTAGGGGGGTGCTACACTTGCTATGAATAACTGCACTTAAAGTTTCCTTAAAGTCAAAACATTGTTGGAACAGAGAGAGATTAGAACACCTGTCAGGTTTTTTTCCCCATTAGGGAGATTTACCCTCTCTATTTTTCCTGGTGACTGTTATCACCGAAATCAAAAGTGAAGTAGAATCCAAAATTTTGGTTTGTTCCCAGAACAGGAATGGAGGGAAAATCTTCCAATGGTGACACTAGTTCATTCACTTTGGATTGATTTCCTCTCACTTCCTGTTTTGGCTATGGGACAGGAAGTGAAAGGTAGTTTTCCCAATGGGACACAGTTGGAAAAAAATACCTGACAGAAGTTATAACCTCCTTTTTTCTATATAAAATGAAAAAAGGTTTTGCTTTTATTTCTTTAAGAACCACCATGTAAGAATATAAATCTTTATTAAATTAGGCTGCTTTTTGTTTCTAGGAACTGAATTGCAGACATTTTATGAACATCCAACAAATTGTCTGTCACTGGTTCAAGAATGTTTGTTTCTTTCCTTCTAATTGCATCAACATGTCATCATGGTTTGTTTATTAGCTAGTAGACATTCTCATACTCATAGGTCTATTATGTTGCTATGAGCCATATTTTGTGGAGCTATAACTGGTCCTGGTGTTAGTAAACACAGTAACCTCCCATCAATGGTGTCAGTGGACACAATAGTAATCCCCAACACCGGTGTCAGTGGATGCAGTAATAACCCTCGATATTGGCGTCAATGGAAACCATAACAACCCTCAACATTACTGTCAGTTGATGCAATAATACCCCCAATATTGGTATCAGTAGAGTCAGTAATAGCCCCCAACATTGATGTCAGTTGATGTACTGATAACCCCCAACACTGGTGTCAGTGGATACAGTAATAATCCCCAACACTGGTGTCAGTGGATGCAATATTAAACCCTAGTACTGATGTCTGTGATGCAATAATAACCCCCTGCATGGGTGTCAATGGATGCAATAGTAATCCTCAACACTGGTGTCAGTGGACATAATAACAACCTTCAACATTGTTGTCAGTGAATGCAATAATAACCTCCAACATTGATGTCAGTGGACACAATAATAACCCTCAACATTGGTGCCGGTGGATGCAATAATAACCTTCGTCATTGGTATCAGTGTTTGCAATAACATCTCTTAAATTGCTGGCCAGGCTCTCTCATATTTATGGGTCTGTCTGGCACACTGCCAAACCTCCTACCTGGGATTGGTTAGACTGCCATTATTATACAGATCAGTACCTTCTGGCCTCCAACTACTGGCTTCTAGAAACTTCTCCAAGCTTCTAGAACCAGGGGGAGGTACAAGAGGCCTGGCCTGTAGAGCCCTTCAGCCTGACCTCACACTGAACCCACTGACTCACACCCAGGCTTTTAACAAGCCTCTAATTGTACTACAAATTATGTACACCAGAGGGTGCTACAGGCATAAAAACACAGAGTAAAAAAAACACACCTTGTCCCAATAAGTACCCAAATAAAATGCTAAAACTATTAGTTGAAAGAGTTAGGCTACAGCTTTACTGATTTAGCAGTGTATATATTCTCAAATAATTTGTCAACTTCCAACTTGTTAACTTGTCAACAATCAACTTCAAGTATACAAAAAATCTTGCCTATCATAGATGAACTGTGAGTGCATAAAATTAGCATAACATAGAATAAAAATATAACCTTTTTTTCTGGTCTCTACTTTACTCAACTACTAGGCATTCACGGCACACTTAACTAGCTCCATGTGCTGTGTATGTACAAAAGGCCATTAAAAGATTCCAAATGCCACATCTCACAGTAGTCAGGAGCCTGTTTCTAAAAGTGGTGGGCCAAGGACCTGTTCAAGAAAGGGGTTATTTTTCATCTCCAGGGAAATTCCTCTAATGATAGAGAATAAAAATTGCTTTCATTGAGACCATATAGAAGTTTAGACCATGATTAAATGAAAACCCTGGCATTTCTGAACTATTCATATACAGTAAATGAGTCAAAAATTCATCTTAAAATAACTCCACTGTATGTTTAAAATTCACTGTGAGACAGAACACGTGTGGAGAGCAGTGGGACACACAAGGCTTTTATTGAGTGATTTTGAGGCCACAAGATGAGTATAGCAAGGTTCTGGCAAAAAAAAGGTTAAGTCCATAACACAGGGTGGGGCACACAACAAGGATCAACGAGTTCTAGTAGGTGACAAGGGGGGTTAGTCTGTAGCACCGTCTGGGCCCACAACAGGGAGTCGGGCAAGGATTAAGTCCAGGTTGGCACACAGCAGGCAGATAGAACTCTGGCAGGCAAAGAATTAAGTCCAGGTTGGCACACAGCAGGGAGGCAGAACTCTGGTGGACAATGGATTAAGTCCAGGTTGGATCCTCAGTGCAGGGGTTGGCACACAGCAGGGAAGCAGAACTCTGGCGGGCAAGGATTAGGTCCAGGTTGGCACACAGCAGGGAGGCAGAACTCTGGCGGGCAATGAATTATGTCCAGGTTGGCACACAGCAGGGAGGCAGAACTGTGGCGGGCAATGGATTATGTCCAGGTTGGCACACAGCAGGGAGGCAGAACTCTGGCGAGCAATGGATTAAGTCCAGGTTGGCACACAGCAGAGAGACAGAACTCTGGCGTGCAATGGATTAAGTCCAGGTTGGCACACAGCAGGGAGGCAGAACTCTGGCAGGCAAAGAATTAAGTCCAGGTTGGCGCACAGCAAGGAGGCAGAACTCTGGTGGACAATGGATTAAGTCCAGGTTGGATCCTCAGTGCAGGGGTTGGCACACAGCAGGGAAGCAGAACTCTGGCGGGCAAGGATTAGGTCCAGGTTGGCACACAGCAGGGAGGCAGAACTCTGGCGGGCAATGAATTATGTCCAGGTTGGCACACAGCAGGGAGGCAGAACTGTGGCGGGCAATGGATTATGTCCAGGTTGGCACACAGCAGGGAGGCAGAACTCTGGCGAGCAATGGATTAAGTCCAGGTTGGCACACAGCAGGGAGACAGAACTCTGGCGTGCAACGGATTAAGTCCAGGTTGGCACACAGCAGGGTGGCAGAACTCTGGTGGCAAGGATTATGTCCAGGTGGGCACACAGCAGGGTGGCAGAACTCTGGTGGCAAGGATTAAGTCCAGGTGGGCACACAGCAGGGAGGCAGAACTCCTGCAGGCAATGGATTAAGTCCTGTTTGGCACAAAGCAGGTGGGCAGAACTCTGTCGGGCAATGAAGGGAGCAAGGGACCGGTAGCAATGGCAGGCCAGCCAGGCTCCTCAGAGGTCCATGGGTTCTGGGATGGAGAGGGGGCTGTAGGGTCTGGCCTCAACACAAAACCTCTCTCAGCACACTAGGATGCAAGGAGCGAGCAGGGAGGAGACTGACTGTGCCCGGGTCTTGCTCCAGTATTTATCTCCGGAGCAGGATTCTCCCAAGTTGCCAGGCATCGACCACCCAGGCGTTGGGTTGCCATGGCAATACGCCCCACCCCCTCACTCCGGCCACGCACAGGGATCGTGGCCTTTGTCTCCGGCAGGTGCAGAATGTGGGAACGTTGGGACCGCGCTGTTCTCGCTGAAACAAGGCAGGGGGTGCGCAGCAACATCCAGGTGGCCTGCATGTGGGGAATCCACATGCAGGCACAGTGGGGAGGCAGACTCCTCGGCACTCAGCCGAGGAGAGGTGTGGGTTCTGCAGCAGGAGGCAACTCCCTGGCACCCAGCACTTATATGGGCTATGTTCGGGCGCAGGGGCATGTAATGGGGAAGGGGGGGGTGCAGGGATCTGGAGGGGGGGAAGAGAAGGAGCAGAGGGGACCATGACACACTGGAATTAATATTTACTAAGTATGCACCTGCCACTAATTCACCCATCTTAATGGCCAATGTTAGCAAGTCTCCGCTTTTCTTTTTGCTTCCTTATTTATGCCTCTTAGGCTGAGGATTATGAGAAAGTAGTATGAAGATGAGTTATTTGCTTGAAGTTCTGCTTTAAAATTCTAGTATGTTTTTTGTAATAGGGCTTGTGAAAGCTCTGACATATATGAACGTAGCCTAGTTCCCACACTTTAGTAGTTGAGACAGGAAGACCTGAGGAACATGTACAGTTTGACTGTGTTTTTGACCTTTGTTGTTTCAGTTGAATTTACAGTTTCTGAGTTTCCTCCTTTGGCGACTTTGTACATTGCAAGGGACTTATTTGAAGTCTGCGCTTTTAACTTTCCAGATAAACTGTTTTGAGAAATTTTGACCTTTCTTTCCTACGGTAATTAATGGCCTTACACACAATGAAAGGCAGCTTGTGTTCATGTTCTCCTTTTGTCCCTAGGATTTTATAACATTTTGTTTAAAACTCTGTTATAAAATGCTGCAATAACTTGTATCTGTGTGCACACAAGCATTTTGGTAAGAAGATTGCCTTTTCAGACACAATAGATATGGGACATATCCTTAGGTGTACAAGGTAGCATGATGCATAGAAACCAACAGTTGCAAACTTAATCTATAAAGAATTACTGGTTTGAAAAGATCGAAATGCCTTAAAGTGAAACCAAACTCCACAATACTCATGTCTGCTTTAAGTCTGCAAATCTGCACTACCTTGTTCATGCTCCTCCCAGAATGGGTAGCTTCAGCCATTTTGATTGGCCATGTTAACTAACTCCCGCGCATGCCAATGGGTGCTAATGCATCCTGGCCCTGAGGCATGTAAAGAATGTACATTGAGCTGTGCAAGCAGGAGGGTAAAAGATTTTATTGCAGAAGAGACATATATTTCTCAGCAATAAGGAAAAAACTTACTGTCAGGAATGGACTGGCCAGCAATAGTGGGACTCAGCTGCCTTATGAGCTGCAGTACCAGGGCTGACCAGCGGGTGCTCCCAGCAATCAGAGACTCAACCTTGCAGCCAGTCAAACACCTGGAACTAATTATACTGGTGTATTTAAGGGACATTCAGACCTGCAGACTCTGCCTTGGTGTTGTGTTTCTCCTGGGCCCTGTATCCTGTTCCTGCTCCCTGTTCCCTGTTCCTGTCTGATTCTCTGCTGACCCTGCTCTGATCCCTGGCTTGTCTGACCATTCTCCTGATCCCTGGCTTGTCTGACCATTCTCCTCTGCCTGACCCTCTGTACCACGCTGCTGAACCTGGCTTGTGACTCCGACCATTCTCCGCTTGCTCCCCCTGTACCTACCTGCCCGATTGATATTGACCCGGCCTGCCTAACGACGCTTGCATTGTATGTACTGCTTTCTGTGGGTGGTTGGTTTGGTTTGTTTGCACTGTATTATGTTTAGTATTGCACAGCGTTTATGTTTGTATTGTTAGTGTTAATAAATTACATTGTTTATAACATATCTGAAGCCTGCGTTTTCCCTGCGTCAGTCACACACCTCTGGTCACACCCGGGAGCCCTGACATTACACCAAGGCCAATCCTGACCAGAAGTGGCTGCACAGGGAAGCCATCTTGGTTTGTTGATGGGAAGGATGGATCTGGATGAGGTTGCGTATTTATATCTGCTAGTGTTTGATGACAGGGAGTATGCTTATCAAACTCTGAAGGAGTATACCCGGGATGAACTGCTAGAATGTATACGGCTCGCTCATGTTCTAGTAGATCAGGGCACAGAGTTCTCTGAGGTGCAGCCTTTGATTGAGGTTTGTGCTGAGTTGGTTTCATCTGGTACCCCCGAATGCAGGGATGAATTTTTGCCACCATTTAGTGCAGACCAGGTAGAGTCCCTGGTGTGGTTATTAGAGGATGATGTGGGTTACTTTCTGGAGCGTTATTCCACATGTTCACCACAGGTACTAAGAGATTGTATAAACGCAGTGCAGTCTTTAGTCAGACAGGCTTTGTGTAAGCTCAGCTTTGTTCAACCCATACTGCAGACATGGACAGACTTGTTGCACCCAGCCTCAGTCAGCCTACAAAAACCCAGTCCTGCTTCTAATCTATTTCCTCAAAACTCTATTCCTGCATTCCCAACAGCTCCTCCTGCCCTGCTATCTACCGCATGTCAGTACCCTGTTCCCACTCGCTGCACCTATCCTGCCTTTAACCCTGTAAAAAAGCCCTCTGTAGCAACTGCTCCCTCTCCTGTTCCATCCTCCAGCTCTTCTCTGTCTCCAGCTGCTCCATTCGTTTGCAGACCTGCGTTTACTTGCAGTGCTCCAGTAGTTAAAACCAGAAAAAAGTGAAAATTCTTTCCAACCAATACCATCCTGCCAGTATCCAAACCGGTGAGCCTGCCGTCTGAGAACCTGCCTTCCGTGGTTCAGCCTGGTGCCTCGGCACCCGCCATTCAGCCTGATGCCTCTATTCAGCCTGGTGCCTGTACCCAGCCTGGTGCCTCCACTCAGCCTGATGCCTCTACTCAGCCTGGTGCCTCTACTCAGCCTGGTGCCTCTACTCAGCCGGATGCCTCTACTCAGCCGGATGCCTGTACTCAGCCGGATGCCTGTACTCAGCCGGATGCCTCTACTCAGCCGGATGCCTCTACTCAGCCGGATGCCTCTACTCAGCCTGGTGCCTCTACTCAGCCTGATGAACTGATCCAGCCTGATGATCCTATTAAGCCAGTTGACTCGATACCCGCTGTTGATCCAGACGATCCGGTACCTGATCCAGTGCCCGCTGTCGTGCCAATTGACTCAGAGCCCGCTGTCATACCTGGTGACTCAGTGCCCACTGCCTTGCCAGATGACGCGGTGCCCGCTGGCGAGCCAAATGACCTGATGCCTGGTGACCCAGTGCCCGCTGTCATACCTGGTGACCCAATGCCCGCTGTTGAGCCAGACGATCCAATGCCTGGTGACCCGGTGCCCACTGCCTAGCCAGATGACGCGGTGCCCGCTGGCAAGCCAAATGACCTGATGCCTGGTGACCCGATGCCCGCTGTCCAGCCAGACGATTCAATGTCTGCCCCAGTGCCCGCGGTCATGCCAGTTGACTCGGAGCCCACTGCCTTGCCAGATGACGCGGTGCTCGCTGTCGAGCCAAATGACTTGATGCCTGGTGACCCGATGCCCGCTGTCCAGCCAGACGATCCGGTACCTGATGACCCGGTGCCCGCTGTCGTGCCAATTGACTCAGAGCCCACTGTCGTGCCTGTTGACTCGGAGCCCACTGCCTTGCCAGATGACGCGGTGCCCGCTGTCGAGCCAAATGACCTGATGCCTGGTGACCCGATGCCCGCTGTCCAGCCAGACGATTCAATGTCTGCCCCAGTGCCCGCGGTCATGCCAGTTGACTCGGAGCCCACTGCCTTGCCAGATGACGCGGTGCTCGCTGTCGAGCCAAATGACTTGATGCCTGGTGATCCGATGCCGGCTGTCCAGCCAGACGATCCAATGTCTGACCCAGTGCCAGCAGTCATGCCAGTTGACTCAGAGCCCACTGTCGTGCCTGGTGACTCGGTGCCCGCCGCTTCGCCTGGGGGCCCGAGACCTGTCGCTCCGCCTGGGGGCCCGGTGCCCGCCACTCCTCCTGAGGGCCCGAGACCTGTCGCTCCACCTGGGGGTCCGGCGCCCGCCGCTCCGCCTCAGGGCCCGAGACCTGTCGCTCCACCTGGGGGTCTGGCGCCCGCCGCTCCGCCTGAGGGCCCGAGACCTGTCGCTCCACCTGGGGGTCCGGCGCCCGCCGCTCCGCCTGAGGGCCCGAGACCTGTCGCTCCATCTGGGGGTCCGGCGCCCGCCGCTCCGCCTGAGGGCCCGAGACCTGTCGCCCCGCCTGGGGGCCCGGCGCCCGCCGCTCCGCCTGGGGGCCCGATGCCTGTCGCCCCGCCTGGGGGCCCGATGCCTGTCGCCCCTCCTGGGGGCCCGGCGCCCGCTGCTCCGCCTGGGGGCCCGATGCCGGTCGCCCCGCCTGGGGACCCGATGCCGGTCGCCCCGCCCGGGGGCCCGATGCCTGTTGCCCCGCCCGGGGGCCCGGTGCCTGCTGCTCCGCCCGGGGGCCCGGTGCCTGCTGCTCCGCCCGGGGGCCCGCTGCTTGCTGCTCCGCCCGGGGGCCCGCTGCCTGCTGCTCCGCCCGGGGGCCCGGTGCCTGCTGCTCTGCCTGGGGGCCCGGTGCCTGCTGCTCCGCCTGGTGGCCCGCTGCCTGCTGCTTCGCCTGGTAATCCGATGTGCCTCTGCCCGGAGTCCGGCCCGATGTGCTTCTGCCCGGAGTCCAGCCCGATGTGTCTCTGCCCGGAGTCCAGCCCGATGTGCCTCTGCCCGGTGTGCCTCTGCCCGATGTGCCTCTGCCCGATGTGCCTCTGCCCGGAGTCCAGCCCGATGTGCCTCTGCCCGGAGTCCAGCCCGGTGTGCCTCTGCCCGGAGTCCAGCCCGATGTGCCTCTGCCCGGAGTCCAGCCCGGTGTGCCTCTGCCCGGAGTCCAGCCCGATGTGCCTCTGCCCGGAGTCCAGCCCGGTGTGCCTCTGCCCGGAGTCCAGCCCGATGTGCCTCTGCCCGGAGTCCAGCCCGGTGTGCCTCTGCCCGGAGTCCAGCCCGATGTGCCTCTGCCCGGAGTCCAGCCCGGTGTGCCTCTGCCCGGAGTCCAGCCCGATGTGCCTCTGCCCGGAGTCCAGCCCGATGTGCCTCTGCCCGGAGTCCAGCCCGATGTGCCTCTGCCCGGAGTCCAGCCCGATGTGCCTCTGCCCGGAGTCCAGCCCGATGTGCCTCTGCCCGGAGTCCAGCCCGATGTGCCTCTGCCCGGAGTCCAGCCCGATGTGCCTCTGCCCGGAGTCCAGCCCGATGTGCCTCTGCCCGGAGTCCAGCCCGATGTGCCTCTGCCCGGAGTCCTGCCCGATGTGCCTCTGCCCGGTGTGCCGCTGCCCGGAGTCCTGCCCGGTGTGCCAGTCTTTGATATCCCGCCAGTTACCAGACCCGGGCAGTGGAACATTTTGCCCAGCTAGGACTGTTTGGAGCGTCCTGAGGCCGTTCCTTGAGGGGGGGGTACTGTCAGGAATGGACTGGCCAGCAATAGTGGGACTCAGCTGCCTTATGAGCTGCAGTACCAGGGCTGGCCAGCGGGTGCTCCCAGCAATCAGAGACTCAACCTTGCAGCCAGTCAAACACCTGGAACTAATTATACTGGTGTATTTAAGGGACATTCAGACCTGCAGACTCTGCCTTGGTGTTGTGTTTCTCCTGGGCCCTGTATCCTGTTCCTGCTCCCTGTTCCTGTCTGATTCTCTGCTGACCCTGCTCTGATCCCTGGCTTGTCTGACCATTCTCCTGATCCCTGGCTTGTCTGACCATTCTCCTCTGCCTGACCCTCTGTACCACGCTGCCCGCTACCTGCTGAACCTGGCTTGTGACTCCGACCATTCTCCGCTTGCTCCCCCTGTACCTACCTGCCCGATTGATATTGACCCGGCCTGCCTGACGACGCTTGCATTGTATGTACTGTTATCTGTGGGTGGTTGGTTTGGTTTGTTTGCACTGTATTATGTTTAGTATTGCACTGCGTTTATGTTTGTATTGTTAGTGTTAATAAATTACATTGTTTATAACATATCTGAAGCCTGCGTTTCCCTGTGTCAGTCACACACCTCTGGTCACACCCGGGAGCCCTGACACTTACTGTTTGCAATTTTTTGTTTTTAAGACCAAATTCCATTGTAAAGGATCATGCATAGACAAAAACATTATCTACCTAATTTACATAAATTCAAAAACTGTATTATTATTATATTAATAGAGAGTCATTTTCAAATTCAGATTAATTTTTTTAAATACTACTTTACCTATGGATTTACACTAAAGTTGGGTGTTTTTTTCTTCCTTTATGATATTATTCCTGCATGGAGCTTCATTGCATATTGAATTGTGGGACATATTTTAATGTAGTGCCTGGCAAGACCCCTGAAGGAGGTTGGAGGTTCTGTGGAGCATTAAACAAGCACTGTTTGACCTTTCCTTAGTGCGGACCATTTGAATCTGGTAAGCCCCCACTTTTTACACACTTGTGGTAGTTTGCATGGTGGTCTTAGTGTTGAAAAGCTTTGAGACATTTTGGTATTCACATTCCACTTTTCTTCTGCCATATACAGAGAAGATCATTTAATCATTTTCTGGTTCTTTATTGGGACTTTTTTATTTCCTCACTTATATTCATGCACTTACTTTGACTTATATGTTTATAACTAAGTTTTTATGGTCACATTATTTTTGCATTATACACATTATTTATATTTTTGATTATTTGCACATGATTTTTTTTTATATATGATGGCTGCACTTCTGTTTTTTAATTTATGTATATCATGTATTAGGGAATCATGCCAGCTGCTTTTTAATATTAAATTTTTGTGCTCTTAGCGCTTTTTTTTCTTTGATTTACATTTAGTTTGTAAATATCGGCTGATTTACAAGCTGTCCATAACTGTCCATTATGGACAGCAGCCTCCCATATAATATATAGCCACAAGCTGTCTTCAGCCAGGCTTGGGTGGGCTTGGTCAGATTTGAAGGGGGGAAGGGGTGGCATGCGGTGACGTCATGGCTTGGCGCCTTTTACAAATTGCAGCAGCAGAGTCAGGAGCTGGAGCGCCACCAGGACTGTCTGGAGAGAACTGGTGGTGTAACTTGAAAAGCAGACTCAGACTTTGTGATGACTCAAAAGACAGAGGAGGAGCGAGATGCCTAGAGGGCCATCTGACTGAGCTGCATGCAAGCATTCTCTTATGGAAGAGGTCACTGTAACCTCCAGCCAGGACCACACATCACTAGGAGAACATCCAAGGCTGGACTGGGGGGAGGGAGGGGGGCAACATTTGAGGATTTTGAATGTAAGAGATATGTCCTATAACTTGCCAACAATATTTTTCGGATACATCCTCTATGTCCAACTCTTCTACTCTTCTATGCCACAGTCCGTGCTGATATTACCTGCAATTACTAGCAGTAAAATGACAGCTAGTAATTGATTTGTAATACTCAGCAGGAGCAGCTGTCAAAATGTACCTGCCCCAGGTTAAAAATTACACTTACTCATGGTCTGCAAGTGTCATTGTGTAAATACAATTGACCAGTGTTTTGTTTCCTTGTGTTTACTATCTGACCTACTATGTGATCTTTGATATAACTATGATATCAGTTAAAGAAGTCTTCCATGTAAAATTTACACTATATGTTACCTTTAAATGTATTTTTTCATATATAGTATGTGTATATTATTCTATGCAGGTGTGTTTTACTGTAGCCTGTTTATGTTTTATTTACTAGTTTCCTTAGCAATATCTGGTAATCCTTCCAGTCCTTCTTATTGGCTGTTGGATACTGACAACACCAAGCAGGGGAGAAAACCCATGCTAGCGTGGTTAGTTCAATGATCATGGGATTACTGTGCTTGATTGGCCAGCAAACACGCCTGACCTGAACCCCATAAAAAATCTATGGGGCATTGCCAGGAGAAAGATAAGAGACATGAGACCAGACCCAGGGCGGACTGACTATTTGGAAACTCGGGCACTGCCCGAGGGCCCGGGGTCAGTAGGGGGCCCCATGAGATGCCCCTGGTACCTTTTCATAGTATTTTTTGAGTTGGGCAAGGACATAGGGGCCCCATGATCCCCTATTGCCCGGGGGCCCCATGAGTTGTCAGTCCGCCCCTGGACCAAACAATGCAGAAGAGCTGAAGGCCGCTATTGAAGCATCCTGGTCTCCCATAACACCTCAGCAGTGCCACAGGCTGATAGCTTCCATGCCACGCCACACTGAGGCAGTAATTGCTGCAAAAATGGCCCAAAGCAAGTATTGAGTACATATGCATGCTTATACTTTTCAGAGGTCCAATATTGTTCTATGTACAATCCTTGTTTTATTGATTGCATGTAATATTCTAATTTTCTGAGATTGTGGATTTGGGGTTTTCATGAGCTGTAAGCCATAATCATCACAATTATGCCAAATCACGGCTTGAACTATCTTGCTTTGCATGTAATGAGTCTATCTCATATATTAGTTTCACCTTTTAAGTTGCATTACTGAAATAAATGAACTTTTGCACGATATTCTAATTTTTTGAGTTTCACCTGTATGAGAAGGGGTTTTGTTGTTAAATATAAAACTTTGTTAGTTTAAAAAAAAAACTGGCTCCTAACTTTTTTAGCTGGCTCGTAGATTCAAAGCAACTTTGCCAAGCCCTGGTGTACAGCATCCTGTAACTCTCTAGTCAGTTACAGCCATGACCACCCCACCCAGCCCAGTTGTGCTCCAAATCAGTATACAGGACACTGCACAGCATCCTGTACAGTCTAGTGTTTGTGCCTCTCTGCCAGCCTGTCTTCCCATCTCTCAGCTCCATCTCTCTCCACACTCCTCCCGCTTTGAAATCAAGCTTGGCCAGCTATAGGCAGGGTATGCCAAAGGATGTCAAGTATCCTTTTGCCCCAGCCTATAGTCCAGGGTGGTTGGGCTATAGTTGCAGTCTACATGGCGCTAAAAAGCTCCAGGAACACAAGGCGGCAGGTGACACGGGCTGCTGGGAGGATACCGCAGGATTGAGGGACAGGTGAATGTCTGTTTTTTAAAAGTCCACAGCTACAGGTTTTGTAGTTGCTGACTTTTATTTTTTTACAGATTCACTGGAACCCAGCTTTAATGTTGATCCCACAGAATGACCCAATACTGTACTGTTGTTTCCAATTACAGCTCTTCCCATTCATACGACTGCCTATTATTGCATCGTTTTCAGATAATTTGTACTGACTGTACATTTTTGCTTGCCTGTATTTGTACGGATAATGCCAATCCACTGTAAAATCCTAAATCTATAAACCTCTTGTAAAAAAATGTTTTAAAAAGGGCATTTTTTTATGATACAAGGTCCTTTAGCAATATAATGTCATTCAGTTAGAGTAACATCTACTTTAAAGCTAAAAGCTAACTATTCTCCAATGGCCATTTTCCACTAATAAGGAGAAAATGGAAGAATCTCTTTCTATTTTATTTAACTTTTGTGATTGCATTACTTATTAACTTTAACTCTTTCAGTTGTGGTTGCTTTATTGAGCTGCAATACAAACTACACTAGCACACAAGAATTACAAGAAAAATGTATAAATAGCTTGCAGCCTCTTAATAACAACAGTGCTGCTATTTATTGCCCATTTCCCCCAGACAGACAATTAACTAGTGCTTAAACATCACATTTCCTATGGAATTTGCAGGAACATGGTGCTCTCAAGTTCCTACAATTGTTCCTGGCAAGTAGTTTCCTTTTTTGCATTTTACAGCCTCCAATAGCCTAAAAGAGAGGAAAAGAAAAGTTGTTAAAGCCATATTATAACATCGTTTGAGTTTTGCTACTAATTTCCAAGCTATTTACTGAGACTGTTGTTCTTGTGAATTGCAAGCACATGTTTTTATTGTATTGTTTTATTGTGCAAAGTCACCTGTAATATAGAATGTTTGTACAGGAAATGGGGCTTTACAAAAAAAAGGAATGTGTGCACATTAGGGCACATTAAGTTCAAAGCCATATCACTTTCTCTGGTGGGTAAAAACATTCTTATTAGAATAATCTAGAGTAGAATTCTAAACCATATCCAACAGTTTACAATGGAAACAACTACTGTATATACAGAGCAAAGAATTCTGAAAATAGATTGAATTCTGAATATAACTGTCCAAAAATGGTCAAACTGACAAATGGTAACCAGGAGATGTGTAAGTTTTATATTTAAATAGTTGCTCTTTGGAATGTTTGCCATTGGACAAATAAAGTACATCTCTGCAATACATTCATGTCTCCATGTTTTATCCAACTAAAGACCTAACAAGAACAGAAAAATACTTGTTGACATGCAGGAAATGTGTTCAGTTTCTAAGTCATGTTGTGGACTGATTTTTTTCAGCCCTGTCCAGTGCCTTGTGCTATACTAATGCTAAAAAACACATTAATTACAACAGAATTGTATTATCTTGATTAAAACAGATGTGCCAATGAAATTTCATGCAGAACATTGCCAGGATTATAAAGAGCAGGGGGCATTCACAAACAGGCATTGTGTTACATCAGGCAAGGCTCAGAAGCCACAGTACACATTGCAAGGTGGACATTTTGGCCGGTCTCCTTGGTGGCATCTGAGTGTCATTTGTTTTATTACCTGTTGAACATTCCAGTAGAGCAGCTAATTTTTCATTTTCTGTACCAGGGTGATAAAGCTGTTTATTTTTTCTCCAAAGTTTTTAAAGGAAAATATTACAGAGTGGGCTCCAGGGCTCCATTACAATTAAATAGAATCAGTATATATGTGAGCAATAGAAGTCTAAATAGATCTGGGTAAGACATTAACATGATAAATGTGACAGTGCTGTCGTAGAGAAAAACGCTATATGCAATCAAGCACAAGACACACCTTGAAGAGTGATGTTACAGGATTTCAGATGGCAACAGCATAAATTAACATAGAGACCTACATTCATAGATCTGTAGGAATATAACTGTGTGATAACACAGACCTATGTCAGTCATATGGGTTAGGTGTCAGAAATGTTAAATGTCATCCAGGGTTCTCACCCATGCAGGCTATGGGGCTCCAGGAAGTCTGTTTTCAGCTGTGAAACTGACTTTGCAGTTTTCTCCAAGATTAGTAATCCTGGTATGGGTTCTGGAGTCCAGAGACTGTGTAGAGTCCATTATTTTCCAGCAATCAACATTCTGGTTGTGCAGGTGTGCACAGCCCGTTTAGTATGGGTGCCAACTATAGCTCAGGGGCTCCACCCTGCCAAGAGAACGTTGTGCTGCTAGAGTGCAGCAGGTGCACACTGGGGATGTGTGTCTGTCTGCACTGGCCGGTCTTGGAAGGTACAGTTTCTGCAGAAGCAGGGTATGAACTCCATCGTGTTCTGAACTGAGAAACTGTGTTCTTTTGGACTGAGAGCTGGTGTAGCTTGAGGTGGGCTGTTAATAGACAGTAAGCTGTAGAATTACTTTGAATGCTGGGTGGTGCCAAGACTTCTTTGTGGGAATCTTGTGCATCACCCCCCAGATCCCCTGAAGACAGTACCTCCAAAGGGCAGGGAGCAAGCTAGCATTTACCCCAGGGCTGAGTCCATGGCTAAAAAGGGGAGATCAGAACAGAAATTGTGCACCAGTTATTTTAGGTCTTTTCAAAGCTTTAATATTGAACTTGAAAGGAAGTGGAAGGGGATGGTTAGGGGTTTAGATGCCATGCAGACCACTTACAGATTCCTTGGATCCAGAACAAAGTCCAGCTTTACAGTGTCATAACCTTTAAGCTGACCTGGCAATACTGCAAGCACATTTTCAGAGTCTAGTACGTCCTCCAAGCAGGTCACCAGGCCCTTCTGAGAGACCAACCTTCATCCTGGCTTTCTCTAGCAAGGGACCTTCCATGAACCTTCTCACCTTGGCTCAGCTTCCTCCACCTCGGGCAGGACAGCCTCAGTACCACTTCACAGCAGGTAGGCTTAGACAGGCTTCTCAGCCTAACATGTAGCTCTCCAGCAGCACCTCCTCAGGCCTTGTCCTGAGGCCAGAGAGTAAGTACATGGCCCACCCCAAATATATATATATATCATCTCCCAGAATGCACCAGTGGCAATAGAGCCCCCTACTGGGCTGTCTGGAAGAAATATAAATATTCATAACTCAGTCTATTTGTGCAATCTCCTACTATGACCTGTGGCACTAGTGACACCTACTGGTGACAGTGAGAAATGCACAACCCTACTGAAATTAGGGGAAAGCCAGATAAAAAACGTTATAATGAGCTTGAACCGACTACAGCCCAGCCAAAAACTAAATTTGCATATTAGCCCCAGTTTAGGACCAGGGGGCTGCACTCGCTTTAAGGAACCTATACTTATAAATAAAAGGGGGCAAGGAAGCCCTAAAATGTACTGCACTGGCTCAACTAAAGTTCATTAAAAGTGCTACATTTGATCTGAACCTTCACAACTGTAAGTGTCAACTATAGAAGAAGGCTGGATAAAACATATTCCTGCAATGTGAAAGGAAGAAAGGATATATAGAAAAGAGTGAAGAGAAGAGATATTAATAAAGGCAGAACTCAAGTAGGGAATAGTAGGAGGGGGTGGAAAAGAGGAGAAAGGAAGAATGAGAGGAAAAATTGAAGGGGGAGAAGAGGGGAACCTAGAGAAGCTACATTGGAAGGGAGAGAAAAACCTGAAGTAGGAAAAGAAGAGAACTCCTCAGATAGTAAAATTTGACTTCTGTGTCTAGAATTCAAATAGATGCATAGTATGCTGTGAAGGTGAAGAATAAGTAAGCCATGACTGCCAAGTCGATAGAAACTTATCATGCGTTTCACTTAGGATAGCAGTTCGTTTTTCATTAACGAGAGTGCCTTTTATGTGGCTTCAAACTTCAAGAAAGTTAAGAAACTGGGATTTCCATGCCTGGACAATAGTTTGTTTGGTTGCTGACAATATATATGGTTTAGTTTTTTGGCTATTTGAGGTTTCTTTTCAATAGGTTTGTGGAGAAGGGCCTTACAATTGGTCCTTATGAAGACTAATTATTAGAATTCTGTTGATCATGGTACTTCAATTTTACTTGAGGTGATTGTAGCCATATTAGTGCACTTGCGACAGAAACAATTGAGTACTGACGTGATACTTTTTTATTTGCACTAACATACAATTTTGAGGACAATCTTTCAGGGTATGTCCACTTCTTCAAGGTCCAAGCAGTACTATTACAGAGTTTTAGTAGAATGTTAGAAGAGATGTGGGTGATGAGAAAAAAAAAAAAAAAGCAGAAAAAAACACAAGCCTAGGATTAGCCTAGAGATAAGACACAGCAAAGCAAAAGCAAAGACTGGGGGGGGGGGGGGAGAACAACACTCACGGAGGGAGTCATAAAAATGTTGGATAATGATTGAGGAATCCCATGTCCAAATTAAGGCCCTTAACTCTTGTGTCAAATAGAATTATCATTCTTAGTTCAAAAGTTTTTTTTCCTGAATGGATTTGAAATTTCCTTTAAGAACTAAAACATTGAGGTCTTCCATAATGTGGTCTGGTTGTGTGAAATAGTATCCCACAGGTGTGCAAAGGTCATCTTCTTTATGTTCCTTGATGGTATGTCTGTGCAAATTCATCCTTGTTTGCAACTTCTGTCCTGTTTCGTCAACATAAGATCCTTTGCTACACTTTCTGCACTGGATAAGGTACACAACATTACTGGAGGTGCAGCTGTATGATCCAGAGATATTGAAGATCCCTTTTGAGTGTCTGACACTTTTTGATGGATTGATTTGGTTGCACAGTTTGCAGCATTTTTTATTGCAGGGTTTGCTTCCATTATTCGTGACATCATAATCAGAAGGAAGTTTCCTACTGATTAGTTTATTTCTGAGGTTGGGGGGTTGTCTGAAAGCTAGTATTGGGGGTTGCTGGAATATTTCTTTCAGCGTTCCATCCTCTGTTATGATGGGTTGTAAATCTTTGATTATTTTTCTTATTCCTTCTAGTGCACTAGTAACCAATCAGCTTTCAGGTTTTTTTTTGTCACAGCTTAGTTCAACAAGTTAGATGCTGATTGGCTACCATATAGAGCTGCACCAGATTTTTCACTCTCAGTAAATCAACCCCATTGTGTTGATGGACTTTAAAGAGGAACTAAACCCATTGATTTAACGTTTTTCCAAAACAGTAAAATTCAATTCATGCTGTGAATAATAATTTTCACAGATGATTGCTCTCTTAACCAAATAGTCAAGCCATCAAATAGTTATCATCATAACTGATCCTATATAAAGCAACATGGCTTCTACAGCACCACTGCAGATCAAGCAGAAGCTAAAATGGCAGCCTCCTTGGCTGTAAAGTATAGAAGGGTTTAATTCCACTTTACGTTATCAAGAAATTATTTAAAGAACTAACCCCACTTAAACATTAGAGCCAAGGAAGTTGCAATCTTAGCCCCTTTTTGATTTGCAGTTGCCATGGTACTGCACATGTGGTCAACCATTTGAGAGCTTGACGGTTTGGTTAAGGGCAAAAACGAATCTGATAGTTATCATTCATGGCATGCCTTGAATTTAACTGTTTTGAGAAACGCTGGGTTAAGTTCTGCTCTAAAGCCTAACACCTGATGCCTTTAGGCAGTTACAGAGGCAGTTCTCTTTTTCTTGGAAACAAGGTTTCAATCATTTGAGTATAAGCTGACCTTGTCAGTATAGTTTTTTCCAACTGTAACTTTTGCTGGACAACTTGGCCTGCGTGTAAATATAGAGAACAATGTAAATAAAGCCATGTGAAATAAAAGGAATTCATCAACTGAATTTAACAGATATTAATCCCATACAGTTGCGGGAATACAACATGTTTTGCTATAGTAAACCTTTAGGATTACACAGAAGAAAGCTGTATATTACTCATAATCTTCAAGCATGAATTATGACAAACTACACATTAATACATATATTTAAAGAAAATGTACTGAAAGGAATATGTAAGCTGCCATGGTTGACCACCCTCTCAAATGTTAGGTGTTTGGTTGTCTTCAGTTTGAGTTCTGACCTTAAAGTGGAGCTAAAGTCTACATTACTTATCTCTGCTTCAACAGTTCGACGCCTGTCAGATCCCTCACCTGTGCTGGCATCTTCTTCCTGGCCTCTTCACTTTTCTTCTACATTTAAGAGCCTGTCTGCTTGCATTTTTCTCATTTTAGACTTTATTTCCACTTTAAACAAGCATTCAGCCATTGACTTGGAGGACAGTCAGAACATCTGATTTGTACAGTATTCTGGATAAATGACCCAGAAATAATCAAAGCTGGTATGGCAATTATGCAAATTTATTTTTTCTGAAGAAATCAGGAATAACCACATTCACGATTGTCTCAGTGCAGGTTTCATTAGCAAAGGAATTCACATTTGATGTGATGTGTAAAACAGGAGGGAATTTGGTTGTGTGTTTGTGTTGTTAGATGCTGGCCATAGATGGTTCAAAAATCGACTGGTACAGCAGGGACTAATTTTCCATATATGGCTCTTTCCGTCATAAAAAGTCAATCTAATGACTGACTTCTCACAAATGGGCTTGTTGGTACATTTTTGTTCGATCAGTGCTGCAGTCAATCTGCTGCAGCACTGATCAATGTATTCTGACAGGGGAGGATTCCTTTCTGTCAGAATAAAATAACACAGTGGGGAGAATTTCTCTATCCACCTCGCTTGTGTGGACTGGGGAAACTCTTCAGTTTTTTTTTCGATCAGCATGTATGGCCAGCTTACGTATGACAGAAAAAGGAGGGTCACCAGGCTGTCAGTGCTGTCTGTCAGGACTGTGTAAATATCAGGTATGGATAGACAGAAATACAGCTGACCCTTTAAAGGGAACAAAAGGATAAAGTGTCATGGCAGTACTATTTTAATTTTTTTTTAATCTGTTCTAGAAAAGTAAAAACAATATGCTTACTGCTAAGTGCAATATAGATGCTTTGATAAATGAACTCCCATTTAAATATTTAGCTGTATTTCTGCGTTGTTACATAAGTGATATACTAGCCTTTCTCAACCAGGGTGCCCAGTCACCCTGGGGTGCCTTGAGGTTCCTTCAGGGGTGCCTTGGCAAAATTTCTAAAAATTGGCCAAAACTTGTATACAAGCCAGCAGGTGGAACAAGCCTGCCTTTTAGTTACACAAAACCACAGGATTTCATTGTGCACCATTATGATCTTCTATCCGCTGGCGTACTGACAACCAATGATATCAGTTGATAAAGGGGATGTCACTTGCCTGCACAGCATCCTAGTTTGACCCTCCCCTCCTCTCCATCAGTGCTGGGGTTACATTAGCTCAGTGATGGAGAAAAACTGAGGGAGAAGAGAAACATTCTCTAGTCAGTACCAGTCTGCAAAAGTGTATTTTCTCTGGAAGAATAAATCACCTCTAATGTGCTGCTTTATATAAAACTATTAGAATAGTTTTTCACATTTTAGAATTGGGTGCCTCAGGACTGTCCATAATTTTAAAGGTTGCCTTGACTGAAAAAAGGTTGGGAAACACTGTGATATACTTTGTGTAGTGAGTGAAACTGGGCACACACAGTACAAGCAAGGTTGTTTGCAGCATCCTATCTATTTTTCCATGTATTTAATTTAATTGAGAATGTTATTTCAATTTTATGAACTCGATCACACTAGAGCAAATTACCTGTAATGTGCAAGAACATGTGTATGGATCATAACAATAAAAGCAATACATACACTATTCTTGTTACACTGTCACTTATGATTAAGAACATATTGATAGAAAGCAAAGTTGTACTGCAAAATTTATATAGGTGATCTCTTTGTTCTTATATCTCATATGTGTACTTAAAGTTGAACTTCACACAATTGAACGTTGACTAATTTTAATCCTCATGCTACTAGCATTAGTAAATAGATAGGAAAGTATATTTACTTGTTTTAAACTTTTTTTTTTTACATTTCCTTAGTTACTTCCTGTATGTCATACATCCCAGGAGTCTTCAGGATGGATATTCTCAGCTAAGCATGCCCTCCTGCCTGCATGCCTGAGCTAAGGGCATATGGATTCCAGGAAATAAATGCTATATGAACCATCTGCCCCTACTCAAGATGGCCACAGCCAGAAATGCTAGGAGGTGTTTTCAAAGTGATTTCTCAGCAAAGTAATGTATGGAGACATGGATGGGTGAGTGAGTTTGCTGTGAGTATTAAAAATGAACTAAATAGCGTTTTTGGTTTGTGGTGCTCAGATGCAGTGTAGTTCAGCTTTAAAATAAATCATTTAGATGTACATTTTATTTTTAATATCAAAAAGGTATGTCAACATGATGTTAGTCTTCTGAAAATTTCATACAAAAACATTTGCTGAAAATGGATTCCTATGTATGTTGGCAATCTCGCCATATACCAGTAAAATTTTGTTTGAAAATTTTTATTTAGTTTGATCTTCTAATAATAATGGAGTCAAAACAATGATCATGACTGATTGTAGTGATGAAAAAAAACTAAAAAATTGTTCTCGAATGAATGAAATTCTAAGCTTGAATGTGTTTTTTGTTTGTGATATTCTATTCATTCCAAAATCGAATGTTAAAGTGGTTGTAGAGGATGAGGGTTTTTTACCTTTGGCTTGATGCTTGTGAACATGCGTAATGCCTTTTAGGCATATGAAGCGCTTGGGTGTTAATTCATTCAATTGGCCAGAATAATAATTTAAAATGCTGCTGCTCCTGAATGCACTGGCAGTGGGGTTTTTTTCTGTCTCTAAATGCTCCTGCCTCTAAACTCTTGTAAACGCCTATGTGTGCATGGACAATAGGCTAACATGCAGGGGAGCAGTTGGAAAAATGTGCAGTGTGCATGAGGTCTAAAAGTTTCTAAATAGTGACGTTTTCCTCTTAACTTGACTGTATGGTATGTGTGCATCATAAGAATGGCCAAACAGAACTGCATTCCTTAGGTAAGGGTGACATCACTGCACTGTGCCTCCTGAGATCCCGAGAAAGCTGAGGACTCCAAATCCTACATAAGCATGCTCCTGTGCAGTGCTGGAATGTTTTCTCATGTGATTTTCAGTTTTCCTAGAATCTGGCATATAACAGGGTGACAGGACCTTAGTTATACATCTAGTAAAATGTTTGTTATAGTCAGCCACCATTGGATGTCTTTGTTTGCCCTGGTTTCACAATTGTGCGTTTGTAAAGTTCTTTTTATGATTAGTCCTGCATACATATTACTAAGGGTTTTTCTGTCCATCATCTTATCTGAATAAGAGATATATAGCCAGGCAGTGGATGAAGACTGCAGTAGTGGTGCTGGACCTGTTATTTCTGGGTAGAATGATTATCTCACAAACCACAATGTAGGGAGGTAGTGAAATGTTCCCCCCGTTGGATAAAGGACTATCTTTAAATAGGGAAAGAAGGGAATGGAAGTTACATAGTTGCATAGTTAATCTGGCTGAAAAAATACAAAAGTCTATGCAGTTCAACCATAAAAAAAAAAAGTTATGTTACTTCTTCCAAACATATGGACCATGGCCTATAAATAAGTTGTGGGTGCTGTAATCCTGATGCCAGGGATAGGCCCTTGGAGAACCTATTCTGATAGGAGCTGGACTGAATTCTGAAGTTCTTAACTGTGCTGAGAATTTATGTACTTTGCACTTTTAAGATGTTCTGCAATATGCCTTGATGCAAAAATGTATTTGTTGTGCAAATCTTTAAGAAAAAGTTCTGTCCTGGATATGAGTAAACTGGATTGGCCTCCCGTTAGTGATATAAGTTAACAATACAGCCAACACCTAAGAGGGTATAGACATGTAGCACTACCCCCTTAGGAGTCACTGAAGTTTGGGTCCCCCAGGACGCACAGCCAGGCAACACACATTTCCTTCACACAGACTTGCATCCAGGACACAGTAACCAGTCCTTGAGCTTTGTTTTGAAGTTTTATTAGGTGATTGAACTTGGATGGGGTAAGGGATGTATGGGATGCCCAAGCGTATAGTAACTAAGGACAACTTTCTGGAAATATGTACAAGTCTCTAGACAAAAATCCTCTTCTTTGAGAGCTGGTCAGCCTCTCCAGATGTACCACCCCACACCCAAGATACTCCTTTATCCGGCTGCCTGGAGGAAACCCTAGACAGTGGATCCAGTGCCTGTCACTTTAAGGGTAAGACAGTCCTGGGTAGGCAGCTAATCCAGTTCCTACTAGAGTGCTCCTTCCCCTTACTGTCCTGGGGGGTGCAGGTCTACTCACTTAGTCCTCCATCATCGGATGGGTTGGTGCCTGCAACCAGGCCTTCTAGCAGGGCAGCTCCTTCCCTGCCACACAGGTGGTCCTCTCTCTGGGGGCTGAGTTTTCCTCCTTTCTAGGGTCCCTGCCTAGAGGTGAGCTCCTTCCCATCTGGGACCCCTCCCAGGCTCCTGCTCTCTAGTCTCACTTCTCCATCTTCCACCCAAACTCTCCTGCTGCTGGGAAGGCTTGGTCACTCTTAAGGACTGTCCTGGCCCTTTGCCAAGTCTCTTGTTGGGGATTGGTCAGGATCTCTTGAAAGTGCAGACTAGCCACTCCTTACCTCCACCCACTGCTTCTGAAACTTTCTCCAAAGTTATAGTGCAGGGGGAAGTCTCAGAGAGCCAGTCTGCAGAGCTTCTCAGCTCTGACCTAAATTTGACCCTATCACACCCAGGCTGCTACTCAGCCCTCCTCACTAACAATTAGACTCTAGCTCCCCCTAGCTATCTAGGAGGGTGCTACAGACATTAAAATCTGTTCTAGTTGGGAATGGAATGTGGCTTATAGTAGAAGGGTCCATTTGTTTGTGAGTGGTAAGAACGTCTTCATGGGTGCACTTGCCTGGCAACCTGGGCCCCACGTCTCATGGGTCTTGAGTGTTGGTCGGGATCCCCTGTGCATTACGTATGGAACCACTGGAAAGAAAGAGGCCTCTAACAATTATGTGAACTAGTGTTTTCTAACGTGGCTTGAGTGCTGATATGAGTGAGGAACCTGAGGAAGTGATGAACTGTAAGGATGGTTACTGATATCTCTGACCCACCATCTCTGAAAATGTAACTGTAGGCTGCGGCACAGGAGCTAGCTTAACAAATAGCTTAACAGCTTAGTGGTGCTGCACACAAGATGCACCCCAGTAACATTACTAGTGTCTACAGGAATCACCCAGATGCCAGGGTATAAGGCACGGGTGCCAAACTGGCGGCCCTCCAGCTGTTGCCAAACTACAAGTCCCATGAGGCATTGCAAGATTGACAGTTACAAGCATGACTTCCAAAGGCAGAGGCATGATGGGACTTGTAGTTTCACAACAGCTGGAGGGCCACCAATTTGACATCCCTGGGTAATTATTTTGCAAGTTTTTCTTCATTTTTTAAAATATTTTCTTTCCCTGACTGTTCTCACAAGTAGGTTGGGAGTCTACAGGATAAGTGGGCCTTGCATTTTCATGCAATTTACCATATAAATTAATGATAGTGTGGAAACAATTGTGTGGGAACAGTAAATACTCGGCAGGAAAGAGATGTAACAGTTTAACGTGTAGCATTTCCTAATCTTAGTGACTAACAAAGCATATTTTGGATAATGTGATTACAGTGTTGCAGTAATCAAAGCTACGTTGTTAAAAACAAGGCATGTCTGACAGGGAGAGGTTACGCTATTGTTTCCCAAGCCATAGAACAAGTTAGCTGTCTTTTAAAACATTTGCGGATTAAGTGAATGTATCCCCACTTGCTACTGCTTAGGGCTTACGGGGTCAGCAATCAATGGCCTTGACTAAAACAGAACCTGCAGGAACATGTCCTCCTGCCTTTGAAATTGCCTATAATTTTGCACCTGTCTAAGCCTCCGTATATTTCACCTTTGTCTTGTCAACTTACTGTATCACATGAAGAAACAAGGATGTGAGGTGAGCTGGTTTAGTAAACATAAATGCCACATCAATTGTACATGTCATATTTTAGCATGTTTTAAAGTGTAACTAAAACCAAACTTTTTTTTAGAGAGGGATTAGAACATGTCAGGTTTTTATTGCTGTCTGTGCTCCCTTCAGGGAGATTCACCCTCTCTATTTATTTATTATTTTTACCATTATCGTCAAAAGTGAAAGTAAAAGAAAATTCCATATTTTGAGTTGACACGAGAACAGTAATAGAAGTGAAATCTTCCAATTGGGACACTAGTTCTGGTGATCCTGATGACACATTGGGGTTTATTTACTAAAGCTGGCTTACTCAGATTCTCGTGCACTTCTGCATAGAAACCAATCAGCTTCCAGGTTTTATTGCTAAAGCTGAACGACTTGTACGCCGCGCTATAGCAGACGTACTGCTACAGGGTGGCACGGCTGCGCAAAATCACGTATATATCTATTCGTGGTTTTGCATTTCTGGGTAGAAGGCATGTGCCGCCCTACCCACGCAGCTGTTGGCTGCTGGGGATGTCATTCACTGGGTCCCGGCCAGCGATTCCCAGATTGTCGGCAAAGCTGACAGGGGAGAGACCTGTGTGTAATGCACATGCTGCCTAATATCTCTCTGCACAGCAGAGAGACAGAAAACAGTATGTCTCCCAAGTAAAACAGCACATGGCACACATAGTAAAACACACAGCACACTGGTAACCAGGGGCGGACTGACCATTTGGAAACTCGGGCACTGCCCAAGGGCCCGGGGTCAGTAGGGGGCCCCATGAGATGCCCCTGGTACCTTTTTCATAGGCTTTTTTGAGTTTGGGCAAGGGCCCCATGAGTTGTCAGTCCGCCCCTGCTGGTAACCCTTTGCCACAGATGTTAACCCTTTCCTGCCCAGTGTCATTACTACAGTGTCAATGCTTTTTATTAGCACTGATCATTGTATTAGTGTGACTGGGGATGTCAGTGGCAGTTAGTCAGTTCCCACCCAGTGTCAGAATGCCCGCCGCAGTCCCGCTATAAGTCGCTGATCACTGCCATTACTAGTATAAAAAAAAATTCCAGTTTATATACTACCATTTGTAGACATAACATTAAGATACACTTATTGGAATTTGTTTTAGCAAAGACATGTAGCAGAAAACATTTTGGCCTAAATTTATGAAGAAAGTGTATTTTTTTACATTTTTTTATTGGATATATTTTATAGTAAACAGTAAAAAATATTTTTTTTTCAAAATTGTCGGTCTTTTTTTGTTTATAACGCAAAAATTAAAAAACACAGAGGTGATCAAATACCAAAAGAAAGCTCTATTTGTGGGAAAACAAATGACATAAATTTAATTTATGTACAGCGTTGCATGACTGTGCAATTGTCAGTTAAAGTAACGCAGCACAGTATTGCAAAAAATGGCCTGGTCGGGAAGGGAGGTAAATCCTCTGGAGGGCAAGTGGTTAAAAAAGATGAGGTTAGAAGCTGATTGGCTACCATGCACAGGTGCATGAGATTCTGAGTGAACCAGCTATAGTAAATAAACCCCACTGGATTTCTTCACTTTGGGGGATTTCCTCTCACTTCCTATTTTGGCTATGGGACAAGAAGTGAAGGGACACAGAGGGTAAAAAAAATCTTGCAGGGGTTATAACCCTCCCTTTCTCTATACAAAATGAAAAAGGTTTAAGTTACACTTCCATTTTTAAAGTGGATGTCAACCCTTACATATACCCATAGACGTTACTGACCTCTGGTAATATGCAGGAATGAAACAAATTCTTCTACATAAGTTGTACCTTTATCTACAGTCATTAATAGTACTGCGTTTTATATAGCTTGTCTGACACACCCACTTCACACAGCTCACAGGAAGGAGTTGAGGCTGTCAATCTGCTAGAGGTCCCTCCCCGTCACCATTTTTCTCTTGGTGTCAGGAAAACTTGTCTGAAATGATTCATTTTGATTCATTCTGATATCAGAGGAAGCAGCAGACAGAAATAACACTTAGTATTCTAAATTAAGCACACACTGTAGAAGGATATGCTTTGTTCATGTTTCATGTGTGAGGTTTACAACCACTTTAAAGCTTTTGAACCACATATACATTTAAAGTGGACCTGAACCTAAAAAGGGGCATAGGGAATATTTCAAATGTTGATTATGGTTAAGCAACACCCTGATAAAATGCACCTTTTGCCTTGAATGTATTCTGATAAATAGCTGTGCACTTTCTTTGTTTTCAGTCTCATAGCTGTATATTTACAGTGTGAGATCTAAAGCACTGTTACCTCTGACTACTAGTCTCAGGAGATTTGATGATATCACTACTGTGTTACTTCATGTTCTCTTTGCTGGAAGAAGCAAAGCCTTGCCTCTACCAAAATAGCTTGTGAAATATAAATCAGTATCCTAAAATTAAATCTAGAATAAATTGTGATATAATACACACCCTATGTATTGACACTTAAAAGTCCCACTTTCACCCTTGAAAGTCCAAAATTGTAAAAATAAAACTTTTTTTGTGTCGGTGAAACTATTTCAAAAACTTCAAAAATTCAAAAAATTCAAACATTATTCATCCAAGTTCTGATTCATAATCACTGTGTACCTTCAAGAATGCCGTGTACCTCTAAAAGAAAAAAACTAGATGATGCCTGCTGATCTGTGTCAGTGTTGGTGGTGGTGTGTTGTGTCGCATCTGTCACTGTGGGATCACTCAGTTCAGGTGTTTGTTCTGCGTGTGTGGGCTGGGCTGCCTGCATTCGCAGCATTTTATCTCCCCCCATTGCCTGGGGAATTCCAGCCTGGGATCTGTTAGACTGTGGATCCATCATCATCCACTCACTGCAACTGTCACCCTGCCACTGCCAGCCACAGATGCAGTCCGTCCGTGACACTGATTTTGTCTTAAATATTGGGGCTATTTTTAAACATTTTTATTTTTTGGGGGGGAGGGGTGCAAGTAGCTGGTCTTGCCTAGGGTGCAAAATAGTCTAGCGCCAGCCCTGATCCAGTCATGTCCTTTGAACCTCACTGATCTGCATAGAACAACACCTAGAAAACAGTTGTTTTCTATGTGCCATGTTCACAGCATAATGCTGCACCGAGTTTCATAAAAATGCAGTATTGCGTAAAATGCATCATTGCATGTCACAACAGGCTGCAGTGCAGAGAGTTCAATGGAGTATCATTCTGTGACTCTAAAAAAATGAAAAAAAAGAGAAAAAAGGAAATGGTGCAAAGTGTTGTAACAACTCATCACACCGCCTTTACACAACGCACACCAGCTTACATGTACTTTAGCGTGCAGACCGATGTGAATGGGTTAAAAAAAAAGAAAAATGTAAAAAACACAATGATATATTGTTACAATGCAATGCAGCACAGGTACATAACACACACCAGTTTAATTGCATTATGTGCTTCATATCGCACACTGCTGTGAATGAACTTGTGAATGATATTGGTGTAGCAGTTGCAAGACCCAAGAAAAAAAAGTCGCTTGTAAAACTGTGTGTCATGTGTCTTTCCTGGTGCATCTGTGAATGAAAAAAAAGAGTTTTGAATAGGTGATAATGAATCCCTCTTGAGGGTCAAGGGAGGAGAAAGCAGAGAGCTACATGCTTCAAAACACCCTATTGTATGCTTTATAGGTCTGGCAACATGTAAAATGGTAACTTCCTGGCTCTTTTATTAGTGTTTCATCAAAAGCCTTTATCACCAAGTCTGACTTGGTGATATATTTTGGGGGATTTTCTCCATGTTTATCACAGTGATAAGACATTTTTGTGTCTTTCACCTTTATTAAACAGGTCCATTATCATTACTTTATGTGTCCTGATTACAAAGAGATCAGGATGAAGAGAAGAAATGAGAAATCCTCTGGTTTTAGTTCCTACCTGACTTATTACCGTTTCTTAAACATCTTGCAAAGAAAAAAGGCCTCATCACCACTTATCATCGGCGTTTCACTGTTTATTAATTGCATACCATAGGCTGCTATACAGTCAAAACAGATAACATTCATAAAGTGATGTAGCCTTCTGAAACAAACAGCTCACAAATACTCTATATGTCAGCATTGTATCTGACACCATAGTACTCCACACCCATAGAAGTGCATTAAAAAATTCACGAGCTTTAACACCAGTGGCCTCCATCATATAGGTGCAAATAGCACTTACCAGATAATCGGACCCCGCAGTCAGTGAGAGGTTATTGCACGCTTATTTGTTATAACCCTTCAGGATCCTCCAATGTACTCTGTACCCACTACAGGGAAGGATGATTCCCTTGCAGGGAAATACCCACTCCTTAGCTATCTATTTGATCCATTTGCCTGCAGGACTCTCGCCTTCATTACCAGCATTGTCAGTTAATGGATTCGGCAATAATGCAGGTGCTGATCACAGAAGATTTTCACTATGCATCCACAGAACCACTTTATGGATAGCAGGTCTGGGGGAAAGATATATAAAAAAAAACCATGGAAGAGGAGAAGACTTGATAGTGCAAATAACCTTTAAGTTTTCTTCAAATTAAAAAAAGTGCACTACAAAAAAAAATGTAACAAATACAAAACTGGCTGCTATGCAGATAGGGTACATCCAAAAGAGCAAGTCCCAGCTATATTGCATGTACATACCCAAACCAGAACTGTTGCATCAAGCATCAATTTCTATGCTCCACCGGTTATGTTTCACTCAAAGTTGATGTCATCAGGGGCCAGAGGATCGATGCTGATGCCCATATTGAATACAGAATGAAACCCATCATACAAATGATACATAAACAACATTTCAACAAACGTGTCATATGCAACAAGGATTAACAACTGTCTACATCCTAGTAATAAATAACAACAAATAGCCATATTTATGAAACAGGTAGTGATGGGCCGAACACCCCTGTGCTCAGTTCGCAGTTGAACGTTCAAACCTAATGAACGTTCGACCGCAAACTTTGAACTCAATACAAGTTCATGGGACTTGAACTTGTAAATTCAAAAGTGCCCATTTTGAAGACTTATATGCAGGTTGTTGGACATAAAAGGGGTATGGGGACACAGGTACTGCCCTGAGGGATATGAATCAGTGAAAACATTTGTCAAAAAGCACTCTTTTTAAAGGGGCAGTCATTTTTCATTGCTTAAAGTAAAAAAAAAAAAAAAAAAAAAATTCCTTTAAATATCATGCCTGTGGGTCCCCTTAAACTACCTGCCAAGTTTCACATATGTACAATGTGTAGAACCTGCTGCTGCAGGACCGACATTTTAAAAAAATAAAAAAAAAACAGCATGGGGTCCCCCCCAAACTATACCAGACCCTTTAGGTCTGGTAGGAAGGTTAGGAGGGACCCCGCAGTAAAAAAGGTTTAGAAAAAAGTGTGTGGGGCTCCCCCTAAAAGCCCTACCAGGCCCTTTAGGCCTAGTAGGTCTTTTAAGGGGAACCCCACCTCTCAAAAATGGGGGAAAATAACGTGGGGTCCCCCTTAAATTCTCACCAGACCCTTGATCCGAGCACCGGCCTGGCAGGGAAGGAAAGGGAGGGGACAATCATGCGCCCCCCATCCCTGTGGTTTTCCAGGCCACGTGCCCTCATCATGGGGACGGTGTCCCCATGCTGATGGGGACAAGGGCCTCTTCCTCACAACCCTGGCTGGTGGTTGTGGGGTCTGCAGGCAGGGGGACTCATTAGCATCAGGATACCCTTTAAATAAGGGGTCACCCTGATGCTGCCCCCCCCCCCTTTTTGAATGAGTAAGGGTACTTGTACTTCTACCCATTCACTAAAGACAAAAAAACAAAATGACAGTTTTTGACAAGTCAAAAAAAAGCCCAGTCCACACCTGCCAAGCACTTGCTGCAATATGACAGGTCTGACATTTTCTGGTCAGATGTAAACAAATAGGCTCCGCCAAATTGTGCTATGATTGGCCAAAGCGTTGCACCTGACCTGTGGTCAGGTGCATTGCTTTAGCTACTCATGGCTCTCACAATGCACTGTGAGAGTGCAGTGCATTGTGGTTCACCCGCCAAATGCCCTTGTGTTTGGCGAACACATGAACAGCTAATGTCTAGAAACAGGTAATGTTCTATTCAGTGCTAAATCCATGGGGGTGGGGGTTTAGATTTTTAACTCATATCTGTTTTGTTTCCCATTTAGAGATTCCACTTTTATAACCTCTACAATTAGGATTTAACCTGTCAATAACATTAAATGTATAGCTACGTGGTGGAGGTTGCTTTTAAGTACAATTTAGCTGAGCACTGGTGGATCATACAATGTAGTAATTTTAGAATATCTGGGAACAGTTCACTTTAGAAGTGCTACACTTTAGGAATATTGATTTAGGGCCAGATCACATCAGAACACACATTTCCCACACCCCGATCAAACACACTACCCTTACTGTGTGTCTCAATGTACTGTTAACGGCTCCCCAAGTGCAGACCACAAACACAGTGCGACTAAAGGCACCAAATCACATTATTATTATACAGTATTTATAAAGCGCCAATAGTTCGCTCAGCGCTGTACATTACAGAGGGGAACAGAACATGTGACAGAACAATAACAATACAATGCAAACATGAGGGGATCGAGGGCCCTGCTCTTTCGAGCTTACAATCTAGGAGGGAGGGGATGGTGGCACAGGAGGAGATAGCTGTGGGGGATGGAGAGGTAGGAAGAGTGGAGGAGGTCGGCAAGTTAGCAGGGGGTGGGGTAGGCTTCCCTGAAGAGATGGGTTTTCAGGGTGCGCCTAAAGGAGAGGAGAGTAGGTGATAATCTGATGGGTTGGGGCAGGGAGTTCCATAGGATGGGTGACACCCTGGAGAAGTCCTGGAGGCGGGCATGGGAGGAGGAGACCAGGGAACTAGAGAGAAGGAGGTCTTGTGAGGAGCGGAGTGTGCGTGCTGGGCGGTACTTGGATATTAGGTCAGTGATGTAGTTCGGGGCAGTATGGTGGACAGCTTTGTACGTCAGCGTTAGGATTTTGAATTTGATCCATTGCGCAATCGGAAGCCAGTGGAGGGATTGGCAGAGGGGGGTGGCGGAGACGGAGCGGTTGGAAAGGTGAATGAGTCTGGCAGCCGTATTCAGGATGGACTGAAGCGGGGATAGCCAGTGGCGAGGCAGGCCAGTGAGGAGGGAGTTGCAGTAGTTGAGTCGTGATATGATGAGGGAGTGGATGAGCTGTTTAGTGGTTTCTGGAGTTAGGAACGTGTGGATTTTGGCGATGTTGCGGAGGTGGAGTCTGCACAAGTTTGTTAAAGAGTGGACTTGGGGCTGGAAGGATAGGTTGGAGTCCAAAATGACACCAAGTACTCTGGCCTGCGGGGCGGGTTTGATGGTGGCGTTGTTGGACATGATGGAGAAGTCAAAGGGGGGTGGTGTCTGGGCTGGAGGGAAGACAAGAAACTCGGTTTTGGAGAGGTTCAGTTTAAGGAAGTGGAGCGACATCCATGATTCGGGCGGAGACCGAGGGGGTGAGGTGGGGGGTTGAGAGATAGATTTGTGTGTCGTCGGCATAGAGGTGGTAGTTGAAGCCGTGAGAGTGTATGAGTTGGCCAAGGGAGGAGGTGTAGATGGAGAAGAGAAGGGGCCCGAGGACAGAGCCTTGAGGGACCCCAACAGAGAGGGGGAGTGAGAGGGAGGTGGTGGCATTATAGGTAATGCTGAAAGAGCGTTGTGACAGGTAGGATGAGAGCCAGGAGAGAGCAGAATCTCTGAGGCCGAGGGAGTGTAGTTTTTTGAGGAGGAGGGGGTGGTCGACTGTGTCAAAGGCCGCAGAGAGGTCAAGGAGTAGGAGCACTGAATAGTGGCCATTAGCTTTGGCGGTTAGCAGGTCGTTGAGAGAGTTTGAGTAAGGCAGTTTCGGTGGAGTGTAGGGGACGGAAGCCGGACTGTAGGGGATCGAGGAGGTTGTTGTCGTTGAGGTGAGAGCATAGGCGGGCGTAGACTAGGCGCTCGAGGAGTTTAGATGTAAATGGGAGCAGGGAGATGGGTCTGAGGTTGTTCGGGTCATTGGGGTCCAGGTAGGGCTTTTTAAGTATGGGGGTGATGTGTGCATGTTTCAGAGGGGAAGGGAAAGTGCCGGAGGAGAGAGAGAGATTGAAGATGTGGGTGAGGGAGCGTAGGATGGAGGGGGAGGGAGGTTGTAGGAGTTGTGAGGGGATAGGGTCGAGGGGGCAGGTGGTGAGGCGGGCATCAGAGAGGATCTTGGAGACTTCTTCGATGGTAGTAAGGTCAAAGGTGCGGAGTGTTGGGGGAGCTTCAGTATGAGGAATGTAGGGTGGGGTGGGAGAGGAGGTCAGAGCAGTGGTGGGGCCGTGGGAGAGGGGTGTAGAGGGGGTACCATGTGATTTGGTGTGGTGTGTATCTGTGTTCCGGTGCAATTTTCAGCTCATTCAAATTACTGAGCTGCAAAATTGATTGGACAATTGCACCGCATGGTAACACATACTGCCTTCCTGTGCAATCACTGTGTAAACCAACCCTAAAGGGTGGGGAAATGTAACACATCCCTCAGATTGCTTTTTCATGGGATGCTCGCATATGTGCAAGGGACCAATGGAGCCGGCACATGGGATCTGTATCCCAACACCATAGAAGTCCATAAAGTTGAATTACTCACGTGGCTGGGATACATCTGCTTAGGGTTGGTGGGGGAATAAGGATAAGGAAAATTTGTGTGAAAGTTTCCGTACCCTTTAAAGTGAACATAGCTTCACCTTACAAAGCTTATTGAGCATTTTCTTTGCAAAATGAACATTCTCGTTTCTAAATGAAGTTTTTATTGCTTTTGTAAATCAACCCAATGTCATACAACAAACCTTTTGTTACACAATGGTTTTTGATGCACATTGCACCTTTACACATGTCTACTTACTTTCAAAAAATCTGATTGCTAAGGATGACACAGAACATTCCTGTACACCAGTTAGCAATCATTCATAATCTGCAAATCATAGCACTCATACTATACAGTGCATCCAGAAAGTATTCACAGCACTTAACTTTTGTCACATTTTGTTATGTTACAGCCTTATTCCAAAATGGATTCAATTCATTTTTTTCCTCAACATTTTACAAACAATACCCCATAATGACAATGTGAAAAAAGTTCGTTTTTAAATCTTTGCAATTTATTAAAAATAAAAAAAACACATGTACATAAGCATTCACAGCCTTTGCCATGACACTCAAAATTCAGCTCTGGTGCATCCTGCTCCCACCGATCATCCTTGAGATGTTTCCACTACTTGATTGGAGTCCACCTGTGGGAAATTCAGTTAATTGGACATGATTAGGAAAGGCGTAAACCTGTCTATATAAGGTCTCACAGTTAACACTGCATGCCAGAGCACAAACCAAGCCATGAAGTCCAAGGAATTGTCCGTAGACCTCCGAGACAGGAGTGTATCGAGGCAGAGATCTGAGGAAGGGTACAGAAAAATTTCTGCAGCATTGAAGGTCCCAATGAGCACAGTGACCTCCATCATCCGTAAATGGAAGAAGTTTAGGACCATCAGGAATCTTCCTAGAGCGGGACACACGGCCAAAATGAGCGATCGAGGGAGAAGGGCCTTAGCCAGCGAGGTAACCAAGCACCCAATGGTCACTCTGAAAGAGCTCCAGTGTTTCTCTGTGGAGGGAGGAGAACCTTCCAGAAGAACAACCATCTCTGCAGCTCTCCACCAATCCGGCCTGTATGGTAGAGTGGCCAGACGGAAGCCACTGCTCAGTAAAAGGCAAATGGCAGCCCACCTGGAGTTTGGAGTTTGCCAAAAGGCACCTGAGGGACTCTCAGACCATGAGAAACAAAACTCTCTGTTCTGATGAAACAAAGATTGAACTTTTTGGTCTGAAAGCCAAGCGTCATGTCTGGAGGAAACCAGGCACCGCTTACCACCTGGCCAATACCATCCCTACAGTGATGCATGGTGGTGGCAGCATCATGCTGTGGGGATGTTTTTCAGCAGCAGGAACTGGGAGACTAGTCAGGATCAAAGGAAAGATGAATGCAGCAATGTACAGAGACATCCTTGATGAAAACCTGTTCTAGAGCTCTCTGGACCTTAGACTGGGGTGACAGTACATCGACACTAAGCACACAGCCCACATAACAAAGGAGAGGCTATGGGCCAACTCTGTGAATGTCCTGGAGTGGCCCAGCCAGAGCTTAGACTTGAACCCAATTGAACATCTCTGGAGAGATCTGAAAATGGCTGTGCACTGACGCTCCCCATTCAACCTGGTGGAGCTTGAGAGGTACTGCAAAGAAGAATAGGAGAAATTGCCCAAAAATAGGTATGCCAAGCTTGTAGCATCATACCCAAACGACTTGAGTCTGTAATTGGTGCTAAAAGTGCTTCAACAAAGTATTGAGCAAAGGCTGTGAATACTTATGTACATGTGTTTTTTTTCATTATTTATTTTTAATAAATTGCAAAGATTTCAAAATGAACTTCTTTCACATTGTCATTATAGGGTATTGTTTGTAGAATATTGAGGAAAAAAATGAATTGAATCCATACATAACATAACAAAATGTGACAAAAGTTAAGCGCTGTGAATACTTTTTAGATGCACTGTAGGTATTGTATTTAACCAAAGAATTTGTCAGAGTTTTCACATTAGAGGGTGGTGCCATAATTGACTATGAACTGTCCTTGAATTTGTAAAAGGCGTTACATGAACATTATTGTAATTAGCAGCTGAAGATCAGTTGATTCTAAGCTTTATGCAGTGTCACTAGGGTGTGGAGAAGGAAACTGTAACTTACTTGTTAGAATATTATAGAAGATTGGAAAAATGAGAATCAATGTTTTCTTTACCATTTGGAAATAACAATGTAATCAACGGAAACCACAATTTGGCAGCTTATTAGCAGCAGCAACTCAATCATTTGAGCTAGTGCTAGAAGAGGCTTGCAGATACCTCCTAGGAAGTGTTCACGCAGGAAAAGAAAACACCTGCCAATTTAAAATGGATCTTACAGGTAAATAAAGGTCTGCTTTTCTGCCACTGTTCAAAATAAGCAACAAAAAAATATTAAAAATAAATACTTCACAACAAAAAAAAATCTTATCTCAGTTCTGGCTTCTTATGCTTCCAGGCATTATGGGTGACATCACAGTGCTTCAATGCTGCCTTCTGTTCGCTCAAAATCCTACAAGAATGTACTCTAACCTTTGGATGGGGCACATGCCAGTGTGTACTTGTATGCACATGCTAACACATGAGCTTTGATGTAGACAAGCCTCAAGGTCCACTAAGGACCCAGTTTTTGTGTAGGCTGTATTTATCAGAATAGGCATGATATATCAGAGTGTAGAGATTGGTACTGAGCATATAATATTACACAGAGATTTACCGGTAATTATCATGTAACTATACAGTATGTATAATGAGTTAGCAGATGAAGAGAATGCTGGGTCTACTGGTCTTTGTTTCTATTTTTTCACCTTGATGGACAGTATAGCTATAGTTTTAATAGTTTTAATATTTGTTTGCTGTGAACTGTTTTATGGTTTTTTGTTCTTTTTTTTGTTTCTTTTTATATATGTGTACTGTAATGTATAATTGTGAAAAAAGATCAATAAAAAGTCTAAATTTATTCAAATAGGGATTTATTGCTGCAACAAGTTTTCAGTTGGCAAGCCAGTGTTTGGGTAAAGATTATTTTAGTAAGCTCCAGGTTACTACTCGTAATCTACCTAACAACATGTATAGAGTGTTAAAGAAGGATATCTATTTCTAGAGTCTCTTGGTTAGCGGTGATGCATCAGAAGTGGGAGTTGTAAGGCCTAACTATGGGATAATGACTGGGATGATTCCCCCCCCCCCCAGGTCCAGTCCTGCTACACTTGCAAGATGAAGGATAAGAGAAGTGTTAGATGTATGCAACCAAGACTATCTCTTCACTGGGCAGGATTGCAGCCCAAGATTGCCACAGGGATTTTGGGTAATTAGGAGTCTGTTGTTGACTGTGGCTTTTTCAATGTTAGATCTCCTGGTCATTACAGTTAGAGGGGTCCTGTCTTCCTGCCAGTCAGTTTGGAGAAGTGATGGCCCCTGCTCAGTTTCCTCTTCTAGCATCCTTGCTTTCACTCAAGGCAAGTGTCCGCTGTTAGTGACAACACTGCCATAGTTACTGGGCTCTTGGTTTGGTCCAAAGGAAATTGTCAAAAGGTCAGCGAGGCTGTGAAATTATGGGTAGTGCAGGAATAGGATCTATTGAAAGACACCAGAAATACAAAAGTGGAAAAATCTTTGCCATGGCTAGCCAAAGACTACACAGGTACCTTATATATTGCCTCCAAAATCAGCACTACTGGTACCTTTAGTTTTTCTATACACTGCCAAGGCTGAATACTTCTTGGACATACTAACCTCTTACCTAGACATGATAGATCTTCCCTGAATTTGGAGTCTCTTAAACCATGGAGTTAACAGCAGAAGCGGTGGTCATAAGGACAATAAAAACACTCCAGCTGCTAAAACACCAATAGTGTTCACACATCACAGCCCCTCAACTGACAAAAGTATTTAACAAGGCCCTTGAGTTACATATGGCTGCCTAGCTAATGAAGTGATCCCTTGTATTAAATCAGTTTAATGTATAGCCCTTTTTTATTGCAGATGCCAACCTACTAGGAAAAGCTCTTGCAGTCTGCTTAAACACTATTATTGCCCCAATTGTTCATCCCAATCAGCTGGACGTCATAGCAGGCAAAGGCACTGACATCAACATTAGACAAGTATACTGTATACTAATATGCTGGTAAAGCATGACTACAGCATCTCAGAGAACAGTACACCCCTCACATTTTTGAAAATATTTTATCATATCTTTTCATGTGACAACACTGAAGAAATGACACTTTCCTACAATGTAAAGTAGTGAGTGTACAGCTTGTATAACAGTGTAAATTTGTTGTCCCCTCAAATTTGCTTGAGGTGATTGTAGCCGTATTAGTGCATTTGCGACAGAAACAATTGAGTACTGACGTGATACTTTTTTATTTGCACTAACATAACATAACAGAGGATGGAACTCTGAAAGAAATATTCCAGCAGCCACCAATACTGGCCTTCAGACAACCCCCAAAGCTCAGAAATAAACTAATCAGTAGAAAACTTCCTTCTGATCAAGATGTCACAAATACTGTAAGCAAACCCTGCAATAAAAAACACTGCAAACTGTGCAAGCAACCAAATTAATCCACCGAAAAGCATCAGCCACTCAAAAGGGATCTTCAATATCTCCAGATCATACAGCTGCACCTCTAGTAATGTTGTGTACCTTATCCAGTACAGAAAATGTAGCAAAGGATCTTATGTTGGCGAAACAGGACAGACGTTGCAAACAAGGATGAATTTGCACAGACATACCATCAAGGAACATAAAGAAGATGGCTTTTGCACACCTGTGGGACACAGGTCGCAAACCAGACCGCACTATGGGAGACCTCAATATTTTAGTTCTTAAAGGAAATTTCAAATCCATTCAGGAAAGAAAAACTTTTGAAGTAAGAATGATAATTCTATTTGACACAAGAGATAAAGGCCTTAATTTGGACATGGGATTCCTCAATCATTATCCAACAATTTTATGACTCCCTATGTGAGTGTTGTCCCCCCCGCAGTCTTTGCTTTTGCTGTGTCTTATCTCTAGTCTTTTTTGGTTTTTTGTTTATTTTTTTCATCCCCCACATCTCTTCTAACATTCTGCTAAAACTCTGTAATAGTACTGCCTGGACCTTGAAGAAGGGGAAATTTTTCGAAAGCTTGTCCTCAAAATTGTATGTTAGTGCAAATAAAAAAAGTATCACGTTAGTACTCAATTGTTTTTGTCCCCTCAAAATAACTCAACACACAGCCATTAATGTCTAAACTGCTGGAAACAAAAGTGAGTACACCCCTAAGTGAAAATGTCCAAATTGGGCCCAATTAGCCATTTTCCCTCCCCAGTGTCATTTGACTCGTTAGTGTTACAAGGTCTCAGGTGTGAATGGGGAACGGGTGTGTTAAATTTGGTGCTATCGCTCTCACTCTCTCATACTGGTCACTGGAAGTTCAACATGGCACCTCGTGGCAAAGAATTCTCTGAGGATCTGAAAAAAAGAATTGTTTCTCTGCATAAAAATGGCCAAGGCTATAAGAAGATTGCCAAGACCCTAAAACTGAGCTGCAGCACAGTGGCCAAGACCATACAGCGGTTTAACAGGACAGGTTCCATTCAGAACAGGCCTCGCCATGGTCCACCAAAGAAGTTGAGTACACATACTCAGCATCATATCCAGAGGTTGTCTTTGGGAAATAGACATATGAGTGCTACCAGCATTGCTGCAGAGGTTGAAGGGGTGGGGGGTCAGCCTGTCATTGCTCAAACCATAGGCAGCACACTGCATCAAATTGGTCTGCATGGCTGTCGTCCCAGAAGGAAGCCTCTTCTAAAGATGATGCACAAGAAAGCTCGCAAACAGTTTTCTGAAGACAAGCAGACTAAGGACATGGATTACTGGAACCATGTCCTGTGGTCTGATAAGACCAAGATAAACGTATTTGGTTCAGATGGTGTCAAGCGTGTGTGGCAGCAACCAGGTGAGGAGTACAAAGACAAATGTGTCTTGCCTACAGTCAAACATGGTGGTGGGAGTGTCATGGTCTGGGGCTGCATGAGTGCTGCCGGCACTGGGGAGCTACAGTTCATTGAGGGAACCATGGATGCCAACGTGTACTGTGACATACTGAAGCACAGCATGATCCCCTCCCTTCGGAGACTGTGCCGTAGGGCAGTATTCCAACATGATAATGACCTCAAACACACCTCCAAGATGACTACTGCCTTGCTAAAGAAGCTGAGGGTAAAGGTGATGGACTGGCCAAGCATGTCTTAAGACCTAAATCCTATTGAGCATCTGTGGGGCATCCTCAAATGGAAGGTGGAGGAGTGCAAGGTCTCTAACATCCACCAGCTCCGTGATGTTGTCATGGAGGAGTGGAAGAAGACTCCAGTGGCAACCTGTGAAGCTCTGGTGAACTCCATGCCCAAGAGGGTTAAGGCCGTGCTGGAAAATAATGGTGGCCACTCAAAATATTGACACTTTGGGCCCAATTTGGACATTTTCACTTGGGGGTGTACTCACTTTTGTTGCCAGCGGTTTGGACATTAATGGCTGTGTGCTGAGTTATTTTGAGGGGACAGCAAATTTACACTAATATACAAGCTGTACACTCACTACTTTACATTGTAGCAAAGTGTCATTACTTCAATTTTGTCACATGAAAAGATAAAATAAAATATTTACAAAAATGTGAGGGGTGTACTCACTTCTGTGAGATACTGTATATTGGGTTTGGATCATTTGATTCTCTGAACTACAAAAAAAGCTTTTAATTCAATGGAATGGTATATCTATGGGAAATACTGTGAAGATGTGGGATTGGACTGAATTTTACTATATAGATAAGGCTCCTTTACAAAATCCCTATGCCAGGTTAACACAAACACTAACATCTCAATGTGCTTTCATTACAGGGTACTTGGAGATAATAATCTCCAAGGAACTGGACAGCTTTAGAACCTACAATCTGTCCCCAGTGGTTATCCAACTCAGAGCAAAATGTAAAACATGGTTGTCACTGCCATTAACACTGTTATGAAGAATAAAACTGATTAAAATACATTTTCAACTTTCAACTATCTCATTTGGATCCCTAAAAATTTTCTCCAAGGCAAATCATGTACTTGATTTATTTTTTGGACCGGTAGGGCACCAAAGCTGTCAATGGGGGTGTTGTAACTACAAGTAGGGAGGGGAGGCCTAGCCATACCAAATCTTTACCTTTATTATTGCAATTTTGGTTATAGTCAGGTAGTGGCTTATCCAACACACAAAAAAAACAGCGGTTATAATAGCCACAATTCTGGGCTGCTACTCAACTCTTTCCAACATACCTGAGGGCCTGGAACTTAGTGATTAAAAAACCCTTCTTCATCCAGAGCAGTTATCTTTGTACATACCTTTAAGGGGGAATTCAAATTGCACCATCAACACCTGGTCCCAAATCCTCAATTGTGTGCTGTAAGGGAATTAAACAGCTTCAGCACATTATCTACCAGGATGAATTGCTAACTTATAACACCTTATAAGATCAATTCTCCCTAGAAATCTTAGGTTTTTCCACTTTCAATTAAGGCATGCCATTGAAGCCAAAATTATGTCAACTGGAAAGATGCACCTATCAGTTGAAAACCTGATTATTAAAGAATTGGTACTTAAACCCTTGACAGCTCTCTACAACTGCCTCCTTCTTAAGACTGTTGCAGATTTCTGGGATAGAAACATACCCAACAGCAAGACATTCTGGAAAACTTGATTACAATTTTAGCCAGAGATCAACTGATTCACATGGCATTTTTACGTAGAACATACAATATATGCCATAAAAGTCACACTGAAGATGGTGTCATCTTTCAGATTTTCTGGCTGCATCTTGCAGTTGCATTAGGAGACAATTTAATGGATATATAAATTACCACAATGGGCTATTAACCCCCCTATTCCGAACTGTCAAATAATGTTCTGGGGACTCCTTGATGATCCATCCAGGTCAAATTTTGAGGCCACCATAGAGTTAAGCTGTTATTCTATTATGCTATAAAAGTTATTCTATTAAAATGGAAACAGTCTTCCACACTTACCCAAGAAAACTGGATATTACAATTAAATGTGTCTCTTTCCATTTATACATTAACACATAAATAGGAACTGTCTTGGGAAGTTTCAGGAAGACTGGTCTCCTTGGCTGGAAAGCACTAATCGTGATTAAGGCAAATTTAAAAAAAAAAAAAGTCCTTTTACTACTTGCATGGGAACTTTATGATATACTAAACTTGAATACTTGGGTACCTTTTCAATGAATAGGTTGTTTAATACATGAGAGAGAGGGATATCCACAGTGTCGTCAACTATTTAAAGCATTTATTAGTGGATTTGAACATCTGTTGGGATAAAATATTTACTATGCTCCTTGCGCTATATATATATCTATATATATATATATCTATATATATATATATATCTCCTTTTTTTTATTATTTATTTATTATTTATACAGAACATTGCTATATATTTTGTAACTATTTAAAAACATTAAAGCAATATGTTAAAATGAGATTGTCAGAAGCTGGGACACTTCATCCCTCTGTTATAAATGGGTTTTTGTCTTTGCCCCCATTAGATAGATTTCCTAATACTTTCTCTCCTTATAGGAAGTATACAGTAAATCACTCATAGGGATAATAACACAATAAAAATCCTACAGAGGCTCTAATTATTCCTGGCTCTGTGTAAAACAGAATACATTTTGATTGGTGTTTGTCTTTAATGCTGTTAATAAACATACAGACCTAACATTTACATTACTATAGCTTTATTAAACTATTGGGTTAGCTGCTTTGGATGCTTTTTTTTTGTAGTTTTTGATCAGATTTGCGCAGAATTTAGGAGGCATTTGACCCCTCTCACTAAATGAAATAAAATTAAGTTCACATAGTTTTTGGGTTGTTTTACTTGAACTGCCCTTCATAAGACATGTCACAGCATTTCAATGGGATTTTGGTCAAAATCACGGTTAAGGTGTAAAATACAGAATTCCTGTGTACATGCACTTTAGCAATTATTGAATTTGTTATTTTTAAGAAATCAAATTTGTGTACTTTCTTGAGTTGCTTTATGGCTCACTACTATTGCTTTTGTTGCTTCTCTAAAGGAACCTCAAGCATTGAGTGACACAAGGAAATGAGGTTAGTTGTTCAATCCTTTGCTGCTTAGCAAGATACAGATGTCTTCATAATTGACTGGTGCAGCAAGGCCTGAGGCGCAGGTGGTCTTCGTAGTGACTTGTGTTCTGGCAGGCTAAGCCTTTAGAATGACATACAGACACAATTGGAATGTCATATATTTAGACAAACACCATGAAACAAGCAGCTCTCTTCCTGTCTGAGACCTATAAATTAAACAGAATTACACCTGCCTTGGGCCTTGTACACATTATTTTATTAGCATTTGGACAGATAAACCTGCATAACTGGAAGTATCCTGATGTCTTTCACACACCTATATTCAGTGTGTAGTAATAAAAGTGTGTGTGTATATATATATATATATATATATATATATATATACAGTATATATATTTTTACTGTTTCAGCCACAGCTGATAATAGTATAATTATTTAAATTTGAGTAATTAGTGTGCTTTCTTGTTATTGGTATGGACATGGTAATGGTATTGGACATATTAGGATTTAGGTTCTTATACCTGGACCTTAGCAGTGTGAAGCTTTTTTATTAAAAATATAAAATAAGATGACTACATTTTTGTTAATTTTTTAATGTAATTATTTGAGTTTGCATAGCTATCCAAGGTAAAGAAGTAGGAGACACATGTAGGAAGTACAAATACATATGTGTAGCTCCCTCCACCCAAATCACATCAGCTGGAAAAACCAGGCCCATAATTGGACATTCATATGGCTGGAGGGCTGCAAGCATGCTTGTCCCCCTATAATTATTAATACCAGCCTATGTGTCCTTCAGCATGCTTGAAAACAATGTAATCATATTTCCTTTTAAATGGGCTAACTAAATATCTTGGATAGAGTGGAAACAAAACTATGGCAAACTCCTGTTACTGTTACACTGTTTAACAGTCAATAATATTGGGGTCAGAAGTACCATAGTAGCTATGGGGGACAGTGTGGCTCCCCCAACTTGATTTTTTTCGATAAATGAGCAGAAACCCCCAACTTGCACCTCATCTTGTATCAAGAAGTCTATTGGTAAAGGGCACTGGGTTCAATTCACAAAGTTTTAATACAGATGTAACATGCTCCAGGTTAGCTAGGTTCATTTTTTTTTTTTTAGATAGAGGCTAGAATAGCAGCCTGAGTTGAGTCAGCCTGGGAGTTCAACTCAGGAGAGGCTAGGAGGTTCTACAGGTCAAGGCTTCTGGATTCCTCCCACCTTTCCAGAAACTAGAGAACTTTCTGGAAGAGGGGTGGAGGAGGGGAGGAGACCGAGATGTGCATATTTTGAGGGATCTTGGCCAATCCTCTGGTAGGAAGCTGGGCATGGTGACAAGGGCAAACCTCAAATGTGGCAGAGCCTGGGGGGAGGGTAGCATTGTCAGGAAGAAGATGAAGTGAGGAAGACTGGAGTGTGTAGCCTGGGAGGGGGCCCCAGGGAGAGAGCTTGCCTACAGGCTGGTTGCTGGACAAGAGGGTCTCTACTGCCTCAATGTCTCCCAGGGAGGACAACCTGTGTAGCAGGGAAGGAGCTAGCCCAGCAAAAAGCAGTCACCAACCCATTAAGCTAAAAGGAAAGAGGACAGTCAGGTGCAAGACCCAACTAGCTTCTCATCCCGGACTGTTCAAAATTGACAGCTCTTGGGCCCCCTTGCCTAGGGATATTCTCAGTGCAGCTGGGTGAAGAGGAGCAATCATCCAGGGTCTGAGGAGATACACCAAAGGGGGATTAATGCTCCTTGAGAAAAGACTGTTGCTATCTGCATTTTTGTACATAGTTGTTAAGGAATATGCCCTCAGTTTCTGCAGTTCCTTGGGCATCCCATAGACTCCATCCAAGTTTATCCCCTTATTAAAATCACAAAACCAAGCTTAAGGACTGTTTTTTTTACTTCAGTGTGCAAAGTGCAGAAAATGCATGTTGCCTGGCTGTGCATAGCTTAGAGGGACCCAAAACTCAGTGACTCCTACGGGGGTAGTGCTACACATTATTAACCTCCTTAGCGGTTTTCCCGAGTGTAGCTCGGGGTAAAATTTGAGTACCAAAATTGGTATCCCCGAGCTACACTGAGGCTTACCATCCGGCGTTGCTCAGGGAGTCCCTGCAGCACTTACCTTGTCCTTCGCTCCCACGATGTGTCCCCTGCAGTGTCCCCGGCCATCTCCTCCAGCCGATGCCGGCATCCGGCTTCCGTGTTCCGGTCCCTGTGACGTCGGGATGTACGGGCGCCGGAAATTTGAAATTTTTAAAAAATGTCATTTTTGCTGTCATTGCTGTTTCAAGGCATTTCACATATATTTTGTCCCTACTGCTTTGTCCTGTGCCCTGCCTGCATTTTGACTGTTCTTTCTGCCTGGAAACTTAGAAAAGTCCATGGCGTCCAAAAAGCGTCCCTTTACGTCAAAAGCGGTTTTAGACCAGCTAGAAAACAGCGATAGTAAATCAGAACCACTTGCAGAATTGAGTGATAATGATTCGTGGGGAAATTCGTCATCAGACACTGAAAACGATTTTGTGACTTTGCTCAGCAATATGCGAATTTGCCTCTGTGTTTCAAATTTCAGTGTTTTTGGTTTTATTATATTATTGAATTAAATGTATTATTATTATATAATTTTTTTTATGCTTATTTATTAAATTATAATTTATGATTTCGTGTTTCAAGTTTTATCATATCCGGAATGTTTACTATACTCTTGTTTGTACAGATTTCAGTGAGTTATTCCTAAAAATTACAACCTACAATAAAAAACTACATATTTCCATGCAAAAAAATGGTACCGCTTTCAGCATAAAAAATCGGAAAGAATCATACCGCCGAGGAGGTTAAAGAGGATCTTCCCTACACTTTTTTAAAACTTCAGCATTAAAGTAAAAAAGTCTTACTGCTTACTTAACCCAATTTCAGATGATATTGCCCTGTCTACTCCATGTGCTACAATCCCATCTCACCATTTTCTTTATTTATGTCATCAGTGGACAGCTTATTCTTCCTTCTTCTCAAAGCCAGCCAACAATGACCTCAGGGCAAGATCTTGCACATGCGCCTTAGGCAGATCATACGTTATGCAATTTTCTTGCATAAAAGAAAATTGCTGGCTTCCCTCATAAAAAGAATATTACTTGATTCCCCCATCAACACTGACTAAATCCCCCCCACTGTGCCATTGTGTTCTGCCGGCGGGGAGCCTTCCCCACTGACAGAATACAATCTTCACTGCTGGCTACTATAGCCATCGGCAGTGATCAGGAAAAGAAACTCAACCTGTTGGTTGTACTGATGTTAATTGATGGATTGACTTCAGTACAACCAGCCTGCCCTAGAAAGATTGAAATTCGGCCAGTTCCTGCTTTTGATCTGTATGTTGCCGGCTTTAGATATACTAGCAGTCAGCTATGCAGGCACAAAAATTTTGTGATTTGCATTTACAACCCTACATCCTTCTCCAATTTGTGATGTGTATAACAGGAGGCTGGAAAAAGTCTATGTGCCCCTTTCCTAGGCAAGGAATTAGGAAGTAAGAATGTCCTCATTAAAAAACATAAGCAATTCTGGAAAAGGTATAGGAGGATGGACAAGAGAATTTGTTTACAATATGGTGAAAGTTCCCTAAGTATCTTTATTTCAGCTATGTAATTATAATAATTAGACTCAACTGAAAATAACAAATTTTTAAAAAGAAAATGTGTTATTTGTTAAAAAAAAATAAGTATCCTCATCCTGGGGATTTAGGTTTGTAAAGTAAACCTATTGTCTAGAAAATTCCTAGTTTAATTCCTATAGTGCAGTTTCAGTTTTCTGTGTACATTGAACATCCAAATAATGGGTTTTGCAATTCTGTTCTTATAAGATGCACTAAGGAACAGGTATGTCAACATTTTACATACTAATAAAATAAACCTAAAAAGAAAGAATGTAACCAAGTAATTAAAGTAATGAAACATGCATGTGTGCAGCAAAGCAGCAGAACAAAACCCATAGGATGTACTGTCGAAGCACAAAGACAGCCTGTGTACAGCCTGTTATCATGGGTACCCTTTCCAAAGTTAAAAATATATGAAACTGTGTATGTGTATAGTTTGAAGTGGGCATATCTGTACATGCTGTCTGTGATATCTCCAAAGCAGAATGCACTATTTTTACAGTTTTTTTTGCCTTTAATGATATCAGTATGCAGTTTTTTACTTACATGACATATGCATGTAAATTTTGTAAAATCCATAACAGCACTCAGAAAACCCCCAGAAAGATCTGTGGACCTTCCACTCAAAGGTCTGCTTTATTCAAAGCCCCGTATCCCCGAAAAATGTTACCTGAAATAACCTGTAAAAAATAAATTTTTGAGGCACAGTGACATCACCTGCATCTCCGGAAGTGTTGGGCCTACGTTAGTTTTTTGTTTTCACCACAACTTGGCTGGCATCCATTTGGATGCTGAAATATATTCTTCATATCAAACCACTCTTACTGGTAAATTCAATTTATGTACACTGTATTCTGTGCATGTGTCTCTATGGGTGTGCACATATTAATTGCTCTGAGAATATGATTCTGTTGCCTGTGTACATTCACGGGTGTATGCACACAGGCTATAGTAAATTAGATTTACAGTTTTTGAATCAACCAACATCCAAAAGGCCTGTTAGCCTTAAAGGGTAACTCCATTTTGTGGAGTTACCCTTTATATAATTGCTACACAAGTCATATATTAATTGAATGTTATTAAAATGACCTTTCTCTTTAAATCTGCAGCACTGTAATTTTTTTTTTAATTCAATGCAATATGACAAGGTGAAAGCGTTCCATACACTGTTTGCGGAATGCCCCCAGAAATGTAATTTCCTGTTTGTGTGATTGGCTCACTGATTTTCCCAGAAGTCTGCACTAAAATTTTAGATTTTAGGCACCATATACAACTAAAATATTATTTTTGGGGAGATGCTCCCAAAGGGTTAATCACTTATGAAGGCATGCTGGCACAGCAAGTTTCCACATTAGAATGGGGCGAGCTCACCAGCAGGTTAATAATGAAAAAGTCACTCCCATTCAGATTCAGTAACCAAAGACACAAAGTGGAACAAACAGCTATTCCTTCAGAGTAGAAACAGGTAGGAATCTATAAAAAAGTTTGTTAAAATCCCTGCAATGTGCATAGATTACCCAGAGAGGATTGCAAAAAAGCTGCCTAAAGTAACTCTTTTTTAAAAAAACTTCTTGTCCTCTGATTGTGACACCTTGATTATAACAACTGTGCGCACCTGCACACTCAGCCTGCTGGTGTCCAATAAAACCTGAACACAGGGAGAGAGGCTTCATCCCTACCAAGACCCTTGAAGCCTCCGGACTCCCGAACCCAATCTGGAAATTACAAAACCCAGAGAAAAATGGAAAAGCAATTTTCTCCGCACATAATAGCCATTCTGAAGCCCCTCATTCTACATACGTAAGAATAATTGGTGCAAGGATGCACTGGTTACCTTCAGCTGCCATTGTGCTTTTACTGGGTGTCGATTGCATCCCTGTACCTTTAAGGAGGGGTATGCTCCCTCCAGGCATACCTGCCCTTAATCTATCCACTATTATATATGTGCTCCAATTTGGGAGACTCTCAAAATTATAGAGTTAGGACTTTAGTACACTGGGGTGCTGTGATGTGGCCTCTGCAGTTTACATATATATTTGCAACTGTGTGCAAAATAAGCCCCTTGGTTTTAACATGAACTGTTGGGGTCAATTTGGTTTGTTGCAGGCTGGTTGGTAAGTGAGCTGGGAAATTTTGTTTGTTTTTTAACATGCGTTGTCCTTCCATATGCTCCTTGCTGCAAAGGCAAGTTGGTTCCCCCCGCCGATGCTCCTGGTCCCTCCTCTCTGGTAAGTGCCCCCATAGGAAGCAACTTCCTATGGGGACACTCATGTAGGCTCACTCCCGAACCATGCTGCCTTCCTATACTGATACAGACAAGACCGCTCAACCCTGCCCTCTCTCCCTCATCACAAGATTTAATTGACAGCAGCGATAGCCAATGGCTCCTGCTGCTATCATTCTGCCATTCTGGAGGGACAGAGCCAGGAAAGTCTCTGCTCTTGTGCACAGCGCTGGATCAGGAATGGGATCAGGTAAGTATAATGTGGGGCTAGGTAGATTCTGTTACTCAGGAGGTTTTTTACCTTAATACGTAGAATGCATTAAGGTAAAAAAAATACCTTTAGGCTTTAGAACCACTTTAGGAACCCTCAATGCCATTTTCCTCTTTTTATTTTAGATTGTAAGCTCCAAGGAGCAGGGCCCTCCTAACCCTCTTGTATTGAACTGTATTGTTGCTGTATTGTCTCCCATTATCAGGGGCGGACTGACCATTTGGAAACTCGGGCACTGCCCGAGAGCCCGGGGTCAGTAGGAGGCCCCGTGAGATCCCCCTGGTACCTTTTTCATAGGCTTTTTTGAGTTTGGACAAGGACACAGGGGCCCCATGATAACCTATTGCCATGAGTTGTCAGTCCGCCCCTGCCCGTTATATTGTAAAGCAGTGAGCAAACTGTTGGCGCTATATAAATCCGTATAATTATAATAATAATAATAATAATACTGTGGCAGGGCCCAGCACTGTTACAATATATAGTACTCAAAGATCCATTATCTCCTGCGCTCAAAGACTCAGATCAACGGGCGTTAGTAACAAGCAGCGTGGTCATCCGCTGGTGTTCAGAGGTTGTGCAGCTCTATTATGAAGCTGGGGAAGCTTGATAAAACTGTAGAAGAAGATGAAAGAAAGAGCGCACAAACCTTGCGCATTACCTCGATAAATAGTGACTAATTTTTGTTATTAAGGAAATATACACACAAAGTGATGGTATAACAGGCATAAGTAACCATAATCCACACAGGGTTACAGGTAAATCCAAAAGGGGGAGGAATGAAGACTAACGCGTTTCGAAGGGTGCTCCCTTCTTCATCAGAGCTGGGTTGAGCATATAGAGACTTCAGGATGGCAGAGTTCCCATGGCAAGGAGACATTCAGCCGCTGAGTGTCAGTATTACAGCAGTTCAGCCTGTTTAGACACTCAGGGGTTTATTTACTAAAGCTGGAGAGTGCAAAATCAGACTCCCTTCTGCATAGAAACCAATCAGCTTCCAGGTTTCATTGCCAAAGCTTCATTGAACAAGCTGAGGTTAGAAGCTGATTGGTTTCTATGCAGAAGGGAGTCTGATTTTGGACTCTCCAGCTTTAGTAAATAAACCTCTCAGTGGCTGAATTTCTCCTTGCCATGGGAACTCTACCATACTGAAGTCTCTATCTGCTCAATCCAGTTCTGATGAAGAAGGGAGCACCCTTCGAAACGCGTTAGTCTTCACCCCCCCTTTTGGATTTACCTGTAACCCTGTGTGGATTATGGTTACTTATGCCTGTTATACCATCACTTTGTGTGTATATTTCCTTAATAATAAAATTAGTCACTATTTATCGAGGTAATGCGCAAGGTTTGTGTGCTCTTTCTTTCATCTTCCTCTACAATATATAGCACGGTTAGATATGATTGTAAAATATTTGTTTATTCAATCCAGTTCCACCTTCCAAAGAGCCCTGCCTCAGCTGTTCAGTCTATATTCTTTACAGCACACAGTGTCTCAGTCTCTCATAACTGATATTCTGATACTTTGTACCTCTGTTCCTATAGTCAAAGGCTTTAAGGCCACCATATAACTGGATGTAAGACAGAACTTCGAGTCTTTCAGTTACACTTTACCAATGATGAGAATGCTGGCAGGGAAAGAAATGCTATACTATTCATTATTTTACTGTATGTTGCCCCACATAACTTCATTCCTTTAGTAAATACTATGTTATTATATGTCTCCTAAAGTAGATGCTAGCCTTCAGGACTAGAAACAAGATCTTCTGTCCTGCATTCCACCCATAGCATTGCTATTGTTTTGAATTTCAACTTGTATTCTTCATTACAGATATGAGGTAAATAATCTAGGTATGGAATTCCAAAGTGAGAATGAAAAAAGTTAGATTTTGTTTATTTTGGAAAAAATAGAGAAAAAAATGGGACTTTTCAAGAGCTATTCATACTAACTAACCAAAACAATTAATATTAAAATACTTTTATTGCATCAAGAGTATTTATCACATCCAAAATGATTCTTGTGTCTGAAACAAAGTTTAAAACACCATAATAGAGATTCAAAGTCCGAAGTGCAGAAGGTTCCCATTTTGGTGGCATCTTAAGTGGAAGTGTAAACGTTTTCAAAAAGCTATGGGCTTATTTACTAAATCTGGGAAGTGCAAAATTAGGCTTACTTCTGCATAGAAACCAATCAGCTTGCAGGTTTTAATGCCAAAGCTGTACTGAACAAACTGAGGTTAGAAGCTGATTGGTTTCTGTGCAGAAGTGAGCCTGATTTTGCACTTCCCAGATTTAGTAAATAACCCCCTGTATCTCATCTGCAATAAGGGCCTCTTACCTTCCTGTTCACATTTTTCCTTCCTTCAGATGTGCACAGCAGCACACCAGCATAGTGTACAATCCTGACATCCCCTCGCATCGCTAAACAGCAGGTTAATATAGTTGCTGATATGCAAATGTTGACTAAAGCAAGCAGCTATGTCCTTATCTCCATCTCTAACTACTGCCACTAACAAATGCAGAGAGCCTTGACATATGATTTTCAGAAGGTCATTAATATACAAGCTGTGACTTGCAGCCGGTTCACTCTGGAGGGCCGCAATACTAACATTTAACCTAGAGCTGTCCTTCCCGCCCCAGTTTTTAATTTTTTTTGTCACAATTCGTACTAAGTTTTTTTGTTTGAATGACACCCAGTGTCATTAAACTTGAGAATGCATTGTGTTACAGACCTATATATATATATTTTATTTAATTCAGTTCTGCCTTCCAAAGAGCCATGTATGTTGTATATTTATTTATTTTTTATTATTTATTTCAGGTACTTATATAGCGCCATCAATTTGCACAGCGCTTTACATATATATTGTACATTCACATCAGTCCCTAACCCTCAAGGGGCGTACAATCTAAGGTCCCTAACTTACATTCATACATACACATACTATGGACAATTTAGACAGGAGCCAATTAACCTACCAGCATGTCTTTGGAGTGTGGGAGGAAACCAGAGTACCCGGAGGAAACCCACGCAGGCACAGGGAGAACATGCAAACTCCAGGCAGGTGGTGTCGTGGCTGTATATGTTTTACAGCACAGTGTCTTGATCTCTCCTAAAGCAGAAGTTCACTCTCTCAATCAACATTGACTATTTTTTAATCCTTATGCTGCTAGCATTAGTAAATAGATAGCAAAGTACTGTATTTTTTGCTCCATAAGATGCACCTGACTATAACATGTGCCTAGGTTTTAGAGGAGAAAAACAAGAAAAAAAATATTCTGAACCAATGGAGTGCAGACATAGTACAGGAGATGACCAGAGACTGCAGACACAGTACAGGAGATGACCAGAGACTGCGGACATAGTACAGGGGATGACCAGAGACTGCAGACATAGTACAGGAGATGACCAGAGACTGTGGACACAGTACAGGAGATGACCAGAGACTGCGGACACAGTACAGGGGATGACCAGAGACTGCGGACAAAGTACAGGGGATGACCAGAGACTGCGGACACAGTACAGGGGATGACCAAAGACTGCGGACACAGTACAGGGGATGACCAGAGACTGCGGACAGTACAGGAGATGACCAGAGACTGCAGACATAGTACAGGAGATGACCAGAGACTGTGGACACAGTACAGGAGATGACCAGAGACTGCGGACATAGTACAGGGGATGACCAGAGACTGCAGACACAGTACAGGGGATGACCAGAGACTGCGGACATAGTACAGGAGATGACCAGAGACTGCGGACATAGTACAGGGGATGACCAGAGACTGCGGACATAGTACAGGAGATGACCAGAGACTGTGGACACAGTACAGGAGATGACCAGAGACTGCGGACATAGTACAGAGGATGACCAGAGACTGCGGACATAGTACAGGAGATGACCAGAGACTGCGGACACAGTACAGGGGATGACCAGAGACTGCGGACACAGTACAGGGGATGACCAGAGACTGCGGACATAGTACAGGGGATGACCAGAGACTGCGGGCACAGTACAGGAGATGACCAGAGACTACGGACACAGTACAGGAGATGAGCAGAGACTGTGGACATAGTACAGGGGATGACCATAGACTGTGGACACAGTACAGGGGATGACCATAGACTGTGGACACAGTACAGGAGATGACCAGAGACTGCGGACACAGTACAGGAGATGACCAGAGACTGCGGACACAGTACAGGAGATGAGCAGAGACTGCGGACATAGTACAGGGGATGACCAGAGACTGCAGACACAGTACAGGAGATGACCAGAGACTGCGGACACAGTACAGGAGATGAGCAGAGACTGTGGACATAGTACAGGGGATGACCATAGACTGTAGACACAGTACAGATGACCAGAGACTGCAGACACAGTGCAGGAGATGGCCAGAGACTGCAGATACAGTACAGGAGATGACCAGAGACTGTGGACATAGTACAGGAGATGACCAGAGACTGTGGACACAGTACAGGGGATGACCAGAGACTGCGGACATAGTACAGGGGATGACCAGAGACTGCAGACACAGTACAGGGGATGACCAGAGACTGCGGACATAGTACAGGAGATGACCAGAGACTGCGGACATAGTACAGGGGATGACCAGAGACTGCGGACATAGTACAGGAGATGACCAGAGACTGTGGACACAGTACAGGAGATGACCAGAGACTGCGGACATAGTACAGAGGATGACCAGAGACTGCGGACATAGTACAGGATATGACCAGAGACTGCGGACACAGTACAGGGGATGACCAGAGACTGCGGACACAGTACAGGGGATGACCAGAGACTGCGGACATAGTACAGGGGATGACCAGAGACTGCGGGCACAGTACAGGAGATGACCAGAGACTACGGACACAGTACAGGAGATGAGCAGAGACTGTGGACATAGTACAGGGGATGACCATAGACTGTGGACACAGTACAGGGGATGACCATAGACTGTGGACACAGTACAGGAGATGACCAGAGACTGCGGACACAGTACAGGAGATGACCAGAGACTGCGGACACAGTACAGGAGATGAGCAGAGACTGCGGACATAGTACAGGGGATGACCAGAGACTGCAGACACAGTACAGGAGATGACCAGAGACTGCGGACACAGTACAGGAGATGAGCAGAGACTGTGGACATAGTACAGGGGATGACCATAGACTGTAGACACAGTACAGATGACCAGAGACTGCAGACACAGTGCAGGAGATGGCCAGAGACTGCAGATACAGTACAGGAGATGACCAGAGACTGTGGACATAGTACAGGAGATGACCAGAGACTGTGGACACAGTACAGGGGATGACCAGAGACTGTGGACACAGTACTGGAGATGACCAGAGACTGTGGACACAGTACAGGAGATGACCAGAGACTGCAGATAGTGCAGGGGATGACCAGAAACTGCAGACAGTACAGGGGATGATCAAGAGACTGCAGACAGTACAGGGGATGACCAGAGACTGTGAACCTATGGGGAGGGAGGAGCAGGTACCTGAATTTGACAGGTACCCGCTCCCACTTCCGCGGAGTTGTCCTCCCTTTAGTGTGGGCACCCGGCTGTGATAGCCGGGTGCCTAGTGCGCATGCGCGAGAAGTGCTGCTCTTTGTGAATGGCCTGGTGTCTTCTGGGACACATGACAGGTCCCAGAAGACGCCATTCCATTCACAAAGTGCAGCGCTTCTCGCGCATGCGCACTGGGCACCCGGCTGTCCAAACTAAAGATGCTGGTGTGGGAAGACTGTACAGCGCTGGACCGAGGACCGAGGTAAGGTCCTGCTGCAGAGAAGAGCTGAGCGGCCGGCCCGGTATTCTGACACGGTGTCGGCCGTGGAAAAACCGGACCGGCCGCTCCATATGACACACTGACATTTTCCCCCCTTTTTTGGGGGGAAAAAGTGGGTCTTATGGAGCGAAAAATACGGTATATCATATTTATTTGTTTTAAACTTTTCAGTTACTTCCTGATTTCCATGCCTAGGCAAATTATATCATACATCCCAGGACTCTTCAGGAGGGGAGGGAGGGTTCTCATCTCAGCTAATGCCTGACCTAAAGGGCAGATGGATTCCAGCAGTACATGAATCATCTCAAGATGGCCATGTCCAGAAATAGTAGGGGGTGTTTTTCAAAATGATTTCTCAGCAAAATAAAGCATGGAGATATAGATGGATGGGTAAGTTTGCTATGAATATTAACAATTAATTAAATAGCACTTTTGATTTGTGGTGCTCAAATGCAGTGCAGTTCCACTTAGTTTTTTGATGCTTTGTACCTCTGTCCCTGTAGTCAAAGGCTTTGAGGCCACCATATAGCTAGATGTAAGACACAACATATTGGCTTCCAGTTACACTTTGCCAATGATGGGAACACTGGCAGGGAAAGTATACTGATAGGGACTGCTATCCTATTCGTTACTTTACTGTATTTTGTCCCACATAACTGTCATTCATTTAGCAAACTACTATTTTATAATATGTCTTCTAAAATAGATACTAGCCTTCAGGACTAGAAACAAGATCTTCTGTCCTGCATTCCACCCATAGTATTGCCATTGTTTAGCATTTGAACTTGTATTCTTCATTACAGATATGAGGTAAATAATATGGTATGGAATTCCAACTTGTGAATGGATGAAATTAGATTTTGTTTGTTTTGGAAAAAATAGAGAAAAAATGGGACTTTCCAAGAGCTATTCATAATAACTAAAGAAAAACGTTAACATTAAAATCTCTTTATTATGTCAAGAGTATTTATCACATCCAAAAGGATTTTTGTCTAAAACCAAGTTTAAAAGACCATATTAGAGATATGTAGTCCTAGATCCAGAAGATTCCCATTTTGGCAGCAACAGTACACATCAGGATAAATAAGGGAGATATGGAGTTCATTCCCTTCTATATTTCCTATACTCTCAGGCCAGGGAATTTGGGAGATGTGAGCAGATTGAGTGCTCCTATGCTGACTATCATCTAAGGCAAACCCACATGGCACCCTCTTTGGGCATTCCAACTTGTCCTGATTGAAGCATGTTCTTTTTTTTTTTTATAGTGAATTTTCTTTTTTTTTTTTTAATTACATTACAAAACCATCATAAATTTTTATTACATCATACATATTCCCTTATATGTCCTATTATCTCCTGACAAAATAACTGAATTTTTGGGCATTCCCACCATATATGAGCCATTGTCCCTATTGCCCCACACCCTTTCCAACATAAAGGTGATATGATTGAAGCATGTTCTAACCTGGTAAATGTGGTAATATTCTAAATGCCCTTACCCCAGAGCTGGATCATTGTACCATATACTGTACCTAAATATATCATTTGATGCCTTCAAAAATCATGTACTGTAATCCTAGCATTCTATATTGACAAATGTCTGTGGTATGACAATATACACTGCGTGCAGAAAATCTATGTTTTATATTTGGGTTACATTCCGCACCATGTATCTATAGTAAGGTCTTTTACACTTAACTGTAGACATAACATTTTTGGGGGATATAACAAAGACTCTTGATGCTTTAATGTTTAATGTAATGTTAATTTGTTTTCTTGTAATAACACTTGGAATGTCACTTTTGTTATAAGCTTTTTCTTGTACAATATAGTGCTTTTAATAATGTAGCTGCCCCCCCCTTCCTTTCTTGAATAGATTTTGTTTGTTTTATCTATCTATTTATATATCTATATGTGACTATATGCTTGTTTTATTAATAGGGAAAAGGGGAGTCTAGAAATGTCTTTTAAATGCCATTCATTTCAGCAGAACAAACATACATGCATGATCAATTAACCTTAAATTTAAGAGTTACAGTGGGGCAAAAAAGTATTTAGTCAGCCACCAATTGTGCAAGTTCTCCCACTTAAAAAGATGAGAGAGGCCTGTAATTGGCATCATAGGTAGACCTCAACTATGAGAGACAAAATGAGAAAAAAAATCCAGACAATCACATTGGCTGATTTGGAAAGAATTTATTTGCAAATTATGGTGGAAAATAAGTATTTGGTCACCTACAAACAAGCAAGATTTCTGGCTCTCACAGACCTGTACCTTCTTCTTTAAGAGGCTCCTCTGTCCTGCACTCATTACCTGTATCAATGGCACCTGTTTGAACTTGTTATCAGTATAAAAGACACCTGTCCACAACCTCAAACAGTCACACATTCCGAACTCCACTATGGTGAAGACCAAAGAACTGTCGAAGGACACCAGAAACAAAATTGTAGACCTGCACCAGGCTGGGAAGACTGAATCTGCAATAGGCAAGCAGCTTGGTGTGAACAAATCAACTGTGGGAGCAATAATTAGAAAATGGAAGACATACAAGACTACTGATAATCTCCCTCGATCTGGGGCTCCATGCAAGATCTCACCCCGTGGGGTCAAAATGATCACAAGAACGGTGAGCAAAAATCCCAGGGCCACACGGGGGGACCTAGTGAATGACCTGCAGAGAGCTGGGACCAACGTGACAAAGGCTACCATCAGTAACACACTACGCCGCCAGGGACTCAGATCCTGCAGTGCCAGACGTGTCCCCCTGCTTAAGCCAGTACATGTCCGGGTCCATCTGAAGTTTGCTAGAGAGCATTTGGATGATCCAGAAGAGGATTGGGAGAATGTCATATGGTCAGATGAAACCAAAATAGAACTGTTTTGTAGAAACACAACTCGTCGTGTTTGGAGGAGAGAGAATGCTGAGTTGCATCCAAAGAACACCATACCTACTGTGAAGCATGGGGGTGGCAACATCATGCTTTGGGGCTGTATCTCCGCAAAGGGACCAGGACGACTGATCCATGTACAGGACAGAATGAATGGGGCCATGTATCGTGAGATTTGAGTGCAAACCTCCTTCCATCAGCAAGGGCATTGAAGATGAAACGTGGCTGGGTCTTCCAACATTACGATGATCCCAAACATACAGCCTGGCAACGAAGGAGTGGCTTCGTAAGAAGCATTTCAAGGTCCTGGAGTGGCCTAGCCAGTCTCCAGATCTCAACCCCATAGAAAACCTTTGGAGGGAGTTGAAAGTCCGTGTTGCCTAGCGACAGCCCCAAAACATCACTGCTCTAGAGGAGATCTACATGGAGGAATGGGCCAACATACCAGCAACAGTGTGTGCCAACCTTGTGAAGACTTACAGGAAACGTTTGACCTCTGTCATTGCCAACAAAGGATATATAACAAAGTATTGAGATGAACTTTTGATATTGACCAAATACTTATTTTTCACCATAATTTGCAAATAACGTCTTTCCAAATCAGCCAATGTGATTGTCTGGATTTTTTTTGATTCTTGCGTGGAGCCCCAGATCGAGGGAGATTATCAGTGGTCTTGTATGTCTTCCATTTTCTAATTATTGCTCCCACAGTTGATTTGTTCACACCAAGCTGCTTGCCTATTGCAGATTCAGTCTTCCCAGCCTGGTGCAGGTCTACAATTTTGTTTCTGGTGTCCTTCGACAGTTCTTTGGTCTTCACCATAGTGGAGTTTGGAGTGTGACTGTTTGAGGTTGTGGACAGGTGTCTTTTTTACTGATAACAAGTTCAAACAGGTGCCATTGATACAGGTAATGAGTGCAGGACAGAGGAGCCTCTTAAAGAAGAAGATACAGGTCTGTGAGAGCCAGAAATCTTGCTTGTTTGTAGGTGACCAAATGCTTATTTTCCACCATAATTTTCAAATAAATTCTTTCCAAATCAGCCAATGTGATTGTCTGGATTTTTTTTCTCATTTTGTCTCTCATAGTTGAGGTCTACCCATGATGCCAATTACAGGTCTCTCTCATCTTTTTAAGTGGGAGAACTTGCACAATTGGTGGCTGACTAAATACTTTTTTGCCCCACTGTATGTAAAAATTAAAATTAACATTTACCAACTGTACAGTATATGCACATTTATTATCATCATATTCAGCTTAACTTTACAACCTGTGCAACATTAAAGTTAAACTATGTTGCCAATAACATTTCTTAATAGTCTTGGAATTAAGTTGGTCACTGACCTTATATAGTGCTCAGACCCAGGACCACCTTAAAGTGTAAGTAAATTCTAAGACTGAATTTAACAATGTACTTCCTTTTGGTCTTTTAAAAAAAAGCAATGAAAGTGTTTTGTTCTATCTGTTTGATAAGGCAAGATATACAGTATATCTGTTCGATAGGGCAAGATATATATCTGTTGATTATGTCAGAAATTCAGAGCTGTCCTGTGTACCTTTCCTGTGTTACCTAAAGGAATTTAATTAGCCATCCTAGTTCTTATCTGGATCTACAGAGTAATTAGTGCCTATGTTATGGAAAATGGGATAGTTAACAGCATTAAAGCTGGTTATACACTAGTATAATTTTTGTTTAAGATTCTACTTTTGTATACCCAGCTTAAATTTGCAAAAATACACTCTGTTGTCAGTTCACAACAAAATTTAGAAGCTGAGTGACTGACCTTTAGTGAATTGTATTGATGGTATAACCCCTTCCTG